>NW_024543828.1:5615156-6239062 GCF_018167655.1 Microtus oregoni | reverse complement strand
GAATGAGTATGGGTGAGATCAAATTAATATTCAAGCTCAATTTGAATATTAATTTGTGTCAAAATAATAAAGATAGCATTCATTATATACACAATTATATGCAGACATTTGCCAGTTGTTTATTAGCCTAATTATTATAATGGTCCCACATGATATTAGTGTTGAAGTTAGCTCCATCAAGAGCCATCTTTGGAGTGCTTGGGAGTTACCCTCAAGATCAAGTGATCACATGGCTGGTGAGTGGCAAGACTGGACAGGAGTTCATCTTGGGTCCACATTGTCCTCTTGCTTCCCAGCTGGCATTCTATTTATCTTCTTTTTATAGATAAGGCCTTATGTAGCACAGGCTGTCCTCAAAATTCAGATGTAGCTGAGGATGACTGAGTTTCTGATCTCCCTGCTTCCAGCTCCCAAATATTGGCATTGCAGATGTGAGCCACCTTGCTGTCTTATGCATTGCTAGGGATTGAAGCCAGGGCCTAGTGCACACTAGAAAAGCAGTCTCCTCTCTGAGATACATCACTGGCCCCTTAGTCTCCATTCCCAAATGTCCCCAGATGGCAATGAGGTTGTGTCAAAACAGTAAAGGGCTTGGGAAAACATACTGTATAGCAACTTGTGGGTCATATTCACATATTGGGGGTCATATTTTATCTTCTTGTCTTTCCCCCAAATGTTTCTTGTAATTGAATAGTGGCTTAGCATATACTTGTTTGATTGGGTTTGGGTTTGGCTTTTTAAATTAGGGTTTTCTAGCATAGCGCTAGCTTGTCTGTAACATTCTACTTCTCCATCCTGAGCACTGGCGTTACAGGTGCTTTACAACGTCGAGTCAAACATTTTTTTTTAATAACACTAGCCACATGCTGGTTGACATTTTCTTTTTTCAGGCTTAAGGATAAAGTTTTAGGCTGGGAGGTGGTGGTGCACATTTTAAATACTAGCACTTGTTAGGCAGAGGCAACAGATGA
Source organism: Microtus oregoni (assembly GCF_018167655.1). NCBI lineage: Eukaryota > Metazoa > Chordata > Mammalia > Rodentia > Cricetidae > Microtus > Microtus oregoni. The sequence goes on along the minus strand of NW_024543828.1, from coordinate 6,238,091 downwards.
ATCTCTGAGATCAAGGCCAGCCTGATCTACAGAATGAGTTCAGGACAGCCAGGGCTACACAGATACACCCTGTCTAGAAAAAAACAAAACAAAACAAAAACTAGTACTTTTCAAGTCAAATTGGGAACTCCAATATGTGTGTGAGTATGTGTTTGTGTATGTGAGAGAGGCAGAGATGCTGATTGGGGAGATCAAGGGAGGAGGGAGAGAGGACTGGGAGAGATAACTGGAATTGGGGGTATTTCATGGGCAAAATAGAAACCCAGTGCAATGGAAACTCCCAGGAATCTATGAGCGTGACTCCTTGAAATGGGAGTCACTCCTTGAAAGGGGGTACAGAGGCTGAACTGGCCATTTCTTACAACCTGGCAAGGCTTTTGGTGATGGGACTGGAACACAAACCCAGCCACAAAACCTTCAACCTACAGTTTTTCCTGTTTGCTGGGGCAAAAGAGGCACAGAAATTGTGTAAGTGGCCATTCAATGGCTGGTCCAGTATGAGACCCATGCCATGATTGGGAACCTATGTCTGACACTGCGGAGGACCAGGAACCAGTGACTAGATATCCCAATAGCCCAGAAACCCAAGATAGAACCAAACACGCCCAGCAAAAAAAAGTCAATGAAATGATTCCTTATGATATTCTGCTATAGCATAATATATTCTGCCTAGCATAATCATCAGAGAGGCTCCATCCAGCAACTGATGAAAACAGATGCAGAGACCCACAGCCAAACACTAGACAGAGCTTGGGGAAAATCTATTGAAGATGGGGAGGAAGGATTGGAGGAGCCAGAGGGGTCAAGGACAGCACAAGAAAACCCACAGAATCAACCAGCCTGGGCTCTTGGGGGCTTACAGATACTGAACCTCCAACCAGGGAGCCTGTAGGGTTCTGACATAGGTCCTCTGCATATGTAACGATTGTAGAGCTTGGTCTTCTTGTGGGACTCCTGATAGTCAGAGCCCAACTGTCTCAGAAGCTTTTGCCTCCTTTGAGGACCCCACTCCTCATACTGGGTTACCTTGTCCAGCCTTAGTATAAGAGGATGTGCTTAGTTTTGCTGCACCTTGATATGCCATGTTTAGTTGATGTCCCTGGGAAGCCCGCCCTTTTCTGAAAAGAAACAGGAGGAGTAGATGGGGAGTGGGTGTTGGAGGAAGGGACTGGAAGGAGAGGAAAGAGGGGAAACTGCAGTTGGGATGTAATATCTGAGAGAATAAATTTTAAAAATGAAACTTCTTAGTGTATTGGTTTTTTTTTTCTGTTTCTTTGACCAGATACTGTACAGAAAGCAATGTAAGAGAGAAACAATTTATGGTGGCTTAAGATTTAGGGGGTGGAGGGCATCAGGGCAGGGAAGGCTGGGTAGCAGGTGAGGTTTCCAGCTGTGGTGACAGGAATTTGCCTGATGTGGGAGAGTCTTCTGTTTTGTGTTAATTTCATTGATTAAATAAAGAGACTGCCTTAGCCCTTTAATAGGACAGAAAATTAGGTAGGTGGAGTAAACAGAATAGGATGCTGGGAGAAAGAAGCCCAGTCAGAGAGTCGCCATGATTCTTCGCTCCAGACGGATGCAGGTTAAGATCTTTCCTGGTAAGCCAGTTCGTGGTGCTACACAGAATATTAGAAATGGGTTAGATCAATATGTAAGAGCTAGCCAATAAGAGGCTGGAACGAATGGGCCAGGCAGTGTTTAAAAGAATACAGTTTCCGTGTAATTATTTCGGGAAAAGCTAGCCGTGTGGGCAGCCGGGCACAAGGAACGTAGCCCGCTGCTCCCAATACAACATTTTCCTTAGTGGACCAAGAAGCAGGGAAAGGAATGTGCCGGCCTCCTTTTGACTGCCTTCTTTCCCCCTTTTAACTGTCTTCATTCCCCCTTTTAATTCAGGATTTGGAATGTTTATGCACTCTTCCATGATATTATAAAACTTCCCTAAAATTATCTGTATCTGTCTCCTCCCCATGTTTTCTTCTGATGCCCCTGCCTGAGGTATTGGTATTTACCTTTACTTTCTTTACTCGATATTCTTAACTTTGTATACAGGTGCATGTGTGTGTGTCCACACACGAGTGTATGTACACACACACACACACACACACACACACACACATTTTCAGTCTCACATCTGTGATGCAGGTTGTTTTAAGACTCTAGTCATGGCATCAGTGTTGTCCAAGATGAAGCTCACAATCAGATAATTGCTCTGATTATCTAGTGAGTCTGCTTTAGGCAGTGACTCTAATGTCTCTCTTATAAACTCTTTACCTAATGAGTGTTTTTTCACTTAGTGCCTTGTGTGTTTGCGTGATCATCTGATCAATATAACAGAGCCCCGTGTCTTAGAAGACAACAAGCAGATTCTGCTCGGGATAGTGAGAAACACAAAATTGGTGCTTCCCTTTCAGTTCTGTTTTTCTCAGCTTCTGTCTAATATAGAGGGACAGTTTTACTTCTGCATATGCTGTTACCTTGGATCCATTTTTGCCTCTTTTTACTGCATCCTGTTAATTATCTCTGATGACATTTCTCCAGCAAGGAGAGCTTCCTTTATATTTACCATTGCAGGTATAATTTCTGGTGCTTTTCATTCTTTCTGTAGATCTATAGTTCTACCTTTTATCACTTTCTCTTTTGCCTGGAGGCTTTACCATTTCTTGTGGTCATCAATTGGTGATGAAAAGGCTTGGTATTTGCAAAAGTAAAAACCACCACCAACAAAAGGACCCACAAGTCTTCATTTCACCATTCGTCTTGAAATACAGTTTCATTGAGTATAGAAATCCTTGGAGCCAATATACTTCTTCAATAAAGTGAAGATGTGTATTCAAATTGTTAGGTAGTATTCAGTATCTAGTTCCAGAACGTCTTCATGACTCCTAATACCAGCACCATACCCTTTAACAGTGGTTCTTCCCTTTTCAAGTTAAAATCTCTGCCTCAATAAATTGACCTATTTTGCAGTTTACATAGAAGTTGAATCACATAATATTTGGTTTCTGCGTTCTTAATTTTGACAGACTTTCTTTGCTGTCTTCATACTTTCTTCAGTATGCAAAAGGGAGTTCTGTCTAATTTTAGGATTGTCTTTTTTCTGTAATTTTAAGGGATATGATTCCTGTGCACCCTGGTATAATTTTGTGGTCAAGAATCCTAAAGAGTAGCCGGGCAGTGGTGGTGCACGCCTTTAATCCCAGCACTCGGGAGGCAGAGGCAGGCGGATCTCTGTGAGTTCGAGGCGAGCCTGGTCTACAAGAGCTAGTTCTAGGACAGGCTCCAAAAGCTACAGAGAAACCCTGTCTCAAAAAACCAAAAAAAATAAAATAAATAAAATAAAAAAATAAAGAATCCTAAAGAGTTTTCAAATTTCTTGAGTCTCTGAGAGTATACTTATCCTCAAATTTCCCATCTGTCTTTTTTTCTTTCATCTTTTACCTTTAAGATAGCATCACATTCATTAGCCCACCTTGATCTGGACTTAAACTCATGACAAATCCTTCTGCCTTAGCTGAGATCACATGGATGTGCGACTAGCCCAGGGCAACCTTTACCCATTTCTTTAAGTAATTTTCGCCATTCCTCCTTTTACTTTTTTCTTTTGGGGATCTCCAAATATATGCTTGTAGTCATATTATAGTCTATTTAGTAGCTTCATTTTTTCTCTCTAGGATTTATTACTGAAAGATTCTATTGCTGTATATTCAAACTCATTAATTTTTAATTAAAACTGTAGTTTGTTAAAACTCAGACATTATAGTCCTCTGAGAGTTCACTTGGGAGTCTGTATAGTAGCTTTCATGACCTGGCACGTTTAAACTGCCCTGTTTAGTTCTCTTTTATGCTGCTATAAGCCAGATCTCTGACCAAGTGTCCCACCACTGCACTACAGCCACAGGTTGGTGTATAGAGAATAGAGTCAGAATATCCTGGCAGTGGTGGCACATGCCTTTAATCCCAGCACTCAGGAGGCAGAAGCAGGCGGACCTTTGTGAGTTCGAGGCCAGCCTGGTTTATAAGAGCTAGTTTCAGACAGGATCCAAAGCTACAGAGAAACCCTGTCTTGAAAAACAACAAACAAACAAACAAAAAATGAATAGAGTTGAAATAGCTGCTTTAATGTCTTTGCTTGATTCCATCAATGATAATATTTCTAGACCAGTTTTAATCAGTTGATTATTTTAATTAATATAAGTCAAATTTTGTGCTTCTTTTCATGGATGCTGACATATTTTTCATTAATAAAATATATTCTTGGTAATTTCATACATGTATGTACTGCATCTATGCTACTTCAGCTACCCAAACATTCTTATCTCCTTCTCACCTGTATCAAACTCTTTCCTCCCTGCAAATCTCATCTCCATGTTCCCTTCCTTTGTTTGATTTTGTGAGCCCCTGAAGTAAACAGAGGCTGTTACAGGACTGTGGATGTGGAACCACTTACTAGAGACTGGCAGACTTTCTGGTTATCCTTTGTTGCACTATTCCCCTCATGAAAAATGTTTTTTTCTTCTGCTTTCATGAATGATTCTGACTTTCTCTTTCCTCATGTATATATAGTATTAAGTTGTTGATGGAGGCCACTTATTCATCCCAGCCACCCAGAACTGAAATAACAACACAGAAACTGTATTAATTAAATCACTGTTTGACCCATTAGCTCTAGCTTCTTATTGGCTGACTCTTACATATTAATTTAACCCATTTCTATTAATCTGTGTTTTGACATGTGGCTGTGGCTTACTGACTAAAGTCCCGTCTGGCTCTGGCAGGGCTACATGGCTTCTCTCTGACTATACCCTTTTTTCTCCCAGCATTCACTTTAGTTTTTCTCACATAACTAAGTTTTGACCTGCTAAAAAGCCAAAGAAGTTTCTTTATTCATTAATGGTAATCACAGCATACAGAGGGAAATCCCACATCACCTCCTCTTTTATATTGAAACAAAAAGGAAGGCTTTAATTTTAACATAGTAAAATTGCATATAACAAAACAGGTATCTTGTATTGCAAGAGTTGCAATTACAATATTTATATCTACTTTATCTTTTATCATAATTAACAAAAACTATATCTACTTTCTATCTATTCTTTAACTTCATCAAAGACTCTAGAAGGATATAATATTACCTAAGTAAACAGGAAGTACATTGTAAGCAACTTCCAAAACTCTAGAAATGACAGAGATATCTTGCTGCCTGGACAGTCATCCAAAATTCTTCTGTATTGTTGGGGCATCCCTCTTCAGCCTACAAGCCAATAGTGTCCAACAGACTGTTTCATGAAGCAGGACATTTCAAAGACAGTTCCACTTATATTGGCAGTTTGTCAGTTACTTTCTTCTGTGTCCTGCAGAATGTCTAGCAGACTCTTTCATGAAGCAGGAACCATGAAGCATCATCTCACCTTTAGGCAAGTTCAGCAGTCATTTCTCTATGGGTCCTTCATGTCCAGTTCATAAAACAGTCCAGGCAAGAGCAGTTTCTTGCCCAAATGGCTAACCAACTCCATAAGGAGCTTCTTTGATGCCCATATTTCTCTTGAAGTAATTGGTGTTGCCAGGAGCAGAAGTGTGTCAATGTCATGAAAAGTCCTAAGTTATTAAAACATTTTAAATGTCATATTCTGAAGGTCTCTGAAAGATTTGAAGAATACCTATGTAACTGAAATATATCGCTATATATCTAGAAAACCTAACTAACATGACTACAAGATTGACTATTATGAATGACTATTTATTAACCTATATTTCTTAATTGTGCATTATATTTTTAAATGAGCTGCATAAACCCAATACCTTAGTCAAGAACAGAAATATCCACATAACAAAATTGACCTTAAGTTTTTTCAATAAACCGAGATCCATACCAATGCAAATCTCTATAGCATATCCCCCTTTAAATGTAAACAAACATTAACAGACAATATTTGGGAATATGGGAGTAGTTCTGTCCAAACTGCTTCCTTCTGTTTATTGGGCAAAATAATTTTTGAGGGGTGTTAAAGGCAACCTTTCAGGGGCTCTTGGTCCATCAAACTACATTAGTCTGGGAGGATTTCACAGGTTCTCATCCTCTGTGGAAACAAAAGAAGAACCTCTTTGCCAAAGTAACATATCCTTAGACCCAAATTCTGAAGTAATGATACCTTTATAATATATATGTTTGTTTAACTTAGCAGCATATACAATGAAATGTCTCTCTGTACTTAGCACCTTCATAGTAAAAAAATTCAAAGGAAATACAATAACATACATAATCAAGACTCTCTGTAAATTTTCTATGTTTACATAGCTTATTTTTCTTTATTCTTTTTAATCTATGACTGTACTCTCTCTTTAAAGACTTTTTTTAAGCACTGACTTCTTTTCCAACTCTCTATACTCCTTTTCTTTTCTCTCCCAAGCTTATGTACAATTATCCAACACTGTGACCCATTTAGAGGTCTTTTTATCTGGATTTATCTTTATTGAATATCTGTAATTATTTTCTGAGCAGGAGCACTTCTTAAAATGCTAAGTGCTTAAGAATATAAGCTGTGGCATTGCTAGGGTAATTATGGTACTTTTTGCTTGCTCTGCCTAGTTCAACATAGTAGAAGTCCATTCCCTGCCTCTTCAAGCCCTGCACATTGCTCCAGTTTCAAGTATGTAGCCAGTCTATGTCAAGCCATTAAGCTGCTTGTGACATGCTGTTTACAGAATCCATTTAAATGCTCGGCCTCCTGGAAGAGCCAGAGGTCATGCTGGCAGCATGGCCCAGAAATCTGGCATTTCAAAACAGTACAGTATTTTTCCTGTTTCCACTGAATCAGGAAAAACTCTTTTAAAGGAGTCGAAGCATGCTGCCAGCAGACAAAGCCCATTTGGAAAAAAATGCGGCTAAACTTTGTCTTTTGGTGTCTAGAATGCCTTTCCAAGCCTTCTCAGGTTTTATGTGAATTTAGTCTACCATGTTGAAATGTATAATCTCATGCTCTCTGAACTTATTCTGATATGTTTGCTTTTGTCTCTGAGTTGGCTTTTAATATCATTTCCTTGCTTTTTACTTTTGCTTTTTGTTGTTTGTTTTGTTTGGATAGACAGGGTTTCTCTTTGTATCATCTCTGGCTGTCCTGGAACTCTTTCTGTAGACTAGGCAGACCTCAAACTCAGAGAGATCCACCTGCCTCTGCCTTCAGAGTGCGGGAATTAAGGGTGTACACCACTACCAAGCTTTGCTTTCTATTTTTGGTATGTTGACTGTGATAAATTATAAAGGATTCTTCCCTAATTGTTCTATTTGTGGTTCTAAATGCTTCCATGTGTAGACTGCTCTAATTTCATGGGTAAAATATCTATGTCTTTATGCTTTATATTAGTTCTTTTCACTTTGTGCATTATTTTTAAACAATGTTCTTCATTGTTGAGAATCTTGTATGGTATACAATTAAACATCATTATATTCACTTCCACTTCTTCCCACAAATTCCTCTCATACCTCCCTCTCAACTACAAGTTTGTTTGTCTGTCCGTTTATAACCCATTAAGTCCAGTTAGAACAGTTAGTGCTGGTCATATGTGCATGAGTGTGTGGCCATCCACTGGATCATGGGAAACCTATCAGTGGTATCTATTCAGAAAGAATGGCTTGCTCTTCTGCATCAGCTATCCACTGCTAATAGCTTCTCCTTCACTACGGAGTGTGACCTGGAGATCACTGGCTCCATCTATTCCAGAATTTTGACTGAACTGATCTTCAGATGTTGTGCAGGTAACCACAGCTTGTCTGAGTTCATGAATATGGAATGCTATTTTCTGGACGGGACTTGACCATCACACACTCTGCTAACTCAGTAATCTTGGAAGTTTTGGTCATCTGTATTAATTTTGTTAAGCAGGTCTGAATGTGTTCTTTCAATCTTGTTTTCCATCCCTGTTTTTCTGCTTGGTCTTGTCTATTAATGGATGACTGCTACTGTCTTTTTAAAGATTTATTTCACTTATGTATGAATGTCACCTGCGTGTATGTATGTGTACTGTATGTGTGTCTGGTGCCCATGGAGATTAGAAGAGGGTATTAGAACTCCCAGAACTGGGGTTACAGATGGCTGTGAAATACTGTGCAGATGATGGGAACTGAACCTGGGTCCTATGGAAGCCAGGGCTCTTAACTGCTGACCCATCTCTCCAGTCCCCGACCCCCACCCTGTGGTTTTCTTCATTTGTTTGATTTACTTGTGTCTAGAATTTTTATTTTTTGATCCTCACTTTCCCTGCTGACTTTTTTCTCCATGTGTTTGAATTTATCTTTTACTTTTGTCCACTTTGTTAACTTTATTGTTTAAGCTCTTAATTGACTTCCATATTTCATTGATCTGTTTATTTGAATCCCTCATGTGATCACTTCTTTGTAGGACTCTGACTTCTCTCACTGGGACTTCAGCTTTCTTTATTATCTTTGGTATCTGATAAAGATGTTATGAGATTGTAGAGGTGATAGAGTGAGGTAGCCAGCATTGTTTAGCAGCCTGGAACCCTGCTTGACATGACATACACACCCCTTTCCTTAAAAAAGCACTTAGTAAGCTGGATCTTTGCCTGCATTGAGCTGTATGTATATTTCACTTCAAACAATTAATCAGGCCTCTCCTCCCTAGAAACTCCTCAGTAACTTGCCTTCAGTGACCAAATACATCCTGAGTCATCCTTGAAATTAAGGCAAACCAGCCTGTACTGGTTTTAGCTGTACTAGCAATAATGCAATTTTGTGCCCTCAGAAAGAACTATTAGGGAACAGGATTATATGTGCATATGATTAAGAATAGATGTGTCATAGGAAAGAAGTACACAGTGAACAAAAGCTTGTATAACCTGAGCCTATGAATCAAAATGAGAAATCCCACAACTTGCCTCTTAGCAAGTAACTCCTCCCCCTGAATTCTATAAAAGGAGGTTCCACAAGGTAACCTCCTACTTTTGAGCACTGTAGCTTGAGTAGTCTCTGCACTCTCACAGCATATATGCCCTGCACTTTTGCTTTGATTTGGAATAAAAAGCTCTTTTTATTTGTCTGCACTTCAGTTCTTCAGATAAGTACCACCATCTGAAAACATCTAATCCAGACAGAGACCAGGAGTAACAATAGTGGCAATTTTTTGCTTGTTTCTTTATTGTAGTTTGACCATTTGTTGGGGTATATTGTGTCTTCCAGATTTTATTTTTACCTTTGCCTTTTTTCTGTTTTATTTTATTTAATTTTTTATTATTATTTATTTATTAATTAAAGATTTCTGTCTCTTCCCTGCCACTGCCTCCCATATTCCTCCCCCTCCCCCAATCAACTCCCCCTCTCTCATCAGCCCTAAGAGCAGACCAGATTCCCTGCCCTGTGGGGAGTCCAAGGACCGCCCACCTCCTTCCAGGTCTAGTAAGGTGAACATCCAAACAGCTTAGGCTCCCACAAAGCCAGTATGTGCAGTAGGATCAAAACCCAGTGCCATTGTTCTTGAGCTCTCAGTAGTCCTCATTGTCTGCCATGTTCAGTGAGTCCGGTTTTATCCCATGCTTTTTCAGACCCAGGCCAGCTGGCCTTGGTGAGTTCCCAATAGAACATCCCCATTGTCTCAGTGTGTGGGTGCACCCCTCATGGCCCTGAGTTCCTTGCTCGTGCTCTCTCTCCTTCTGCTCCTGATTTGGACCTTGGGGTTGTAGTCTGGTGCTCCAATGTGGGACTCTGTCTCTGTCTCCTTTCATCGCCTGATGAAGGTTAATATCCAGGAGGATGTCTATATGTTTTTGTTTGGGTTCACCTTCTTACTTACCTTCTCTAGGATCACAAATTATAGGCTCAATGTCCTTTATTTATTGCTAGAAATCAAATATGAGTGAGTATATCCCATGTTCCTCTTTTTGGGTCTGGCTTACCTCACTCAGGATAGTGTTTTCTATTTCCATCCATTTGCATGCAAAATTCAAGAAGTCATTGTTTTTTACTGCTGAGTAGTACTCTAATATGTATATATTCCATACTTTCTTCATCCATTCTTCCATTGAAGGGTACACTCTTGGGAATATACCCAAGAGATACCCTATCATACAACAAAAGTATATGCTCAACTATGTTCATAGCAGCATTGTTTGTAATAGCCAGAACCTGGAAACAACCTAGATGCCCTTCAATGGAAGAATGGATGAAGAAATTATGGAATATACACATATTAGAGTACTACTCAGCAGTAAAAAACAATGACTTTTCTGTTTTATGTGTTTTCTAGGTGCCTTGCCTTGTCTATATTCTCCAGTATTATATGGAGGAAGCCACCTGCAGTAATAGATATAATGAATTATTTGGCATCATTTTTTGTGTTAACCTGCATTACATAAGGCTCAGAGATTGTGCTACTGATTTCAAAAACGCAGTTTATAATTTTATAGAGCAAAGAATAAATTTACATAGAGAAAAAAGTAGGAAATAGGAATAGGGAGAATATAGGATAAAATATGAAAGATGAGGTAAATATATGAATTAGCAGCATAAGAAATAGGAGAAAAATGTTTTAGTAGTTTATTTTTTGAGATTATAATATAGCTATATTATTTCCCTTTTCTTCATTTAAACCCTCCCATGTATCCTTGCTTTCTTTTATATTAATGGACTATATTTTAATTGTTGTTATGTGTGTGTTGTGTGTGCTATGGGTGTGTATGATGCATGTGTATTAATAAAATATACGATATTCTCAATATCTATAATATTACTTGTATGTGTATGTTTTCAGGACTGATTTCCCTCTTGTTGGGCCTGTCTTAAGTCCAAGTACAGAGCTGTTGGTTATTGCCAAGGTATGTGTGACACAATTGCACCCTTATGTATCTTGCACCATGCTGGTGATTACTGTAGTCCATAGGCTTCATAATTGTGTAGAAAAATTGGTTGTTTCTTTTCCTTGGAAGCTAGGATGGTGCCTTCTGGTCCTCATGGAGGAGAATTACAGATCACACCCGACTGAGGTCCCCTGGACTATATGTCCCAAGTGCATTTTTTTTCTGCAATAATAATTTACCTTCTACTTCTGGGAAACAAGTAAAGTCATCAACAATAATCTTTAATGTTTTGGGAATTCCTGGACAACCCTGACCAACAACTTAAAAGGGAGCTTCTCATGACTGGTGTTTGAATTTTTGTTAGTCTATGATCTTTAGGAAGGAGACCATTATCATCCCAAATGGGAAATTTCCACTTGAACTATGTATGTATATGTGTACACAGAATTACATGTATTATGTGGGAATTTTAAGTAGATAGCTATTATGATTACTTATGACTTTTACAAACGTTTTTATTATTTGTTATTTTACCCTCTGCCCTTCTTTTGTATTTATCTCCTCCCTAATTAAATTCTCCCCTTTCCATTTCATCTCCCAAATTACTTCTACCATGTTATTCCCCTCTTTATTACCCATCCCTGCCATATTCTTCTTTCATCTTTTCTGTATTTTGCAGTTACCCTGGCTTAAACAGTCATATCTGAAGATTTGACATTCAAAACCTCAGCTGAGAGTGCATATATGCATATATGCATTTGTCTTTTTGGAGATGGATTATCTAGTTCCATCCATTTATCTGTAAAGTTCATGATTTCATTTTTCTTGGCAGCCTAATAGTATTCCGTGTGTGTGTGTGTGTGTGTGTGTGTGTGTGTATACCACATTTCCCATTATCTATTCATTTATTGAAGGACATTTAGGTTGTTTCCATTTCCTAGTTATTGTGAATTGATCAACAGTGTGCATGTCTGAGCAAGTCTCTGTAGAGTAGGATATTAAGTCCTTTGGACATATACTGAGGATGGTTATAGCTGGGCCATGTGCTAGATCTACTTTTAACTTTTTGATCATTCTTCACATTAATTTCCAAAGAAGTTGGACTAGTTTGCCATCTTACCACCAATGAATAAAGATTCCCTTCCCCCATATCTTTTTCAGCATTTGTTGTTGACTGTGGTTGATAATAGAGATATTGCATTGGCCAGGAATTAAACTCAACTGTCCTATGTGTGAAGGGAGACTTCTACCATTGAGTGACCAATGCACCCCATATCAGATTTGTTTTATTATGTGTGTAGAGTATTTTGCCTGTATGTATGTGTGTGCACTAATTGTGTGTTCGGTATCTCTGAAAGCCAGAAGAGGGCATTGAATCCTTCCATCATGTGGTTGCTGGGAAGTGAAACCAGGTCAAGAATCAGTGTTTTTAACTACTGGACTATCTCCATTGCCCTGTATTTCTCACTTCTTTACCCCTTTATCTTATAGTAATAGGGTATATTGCTTTTACCAGGTTTCACAAAGCAGCTTCTATATTATTATTGTTATTATTATTATTGAAAATAGACATTTTTCATACAATACATCCTGGCATGGTTGTAGTGGCATTTTAATTGTATTTTAAAAAATAAAGCTTGCAGCCGGGCGGTGGTGGTGCAGGCCTTTAATCCCAGCACTCGGGAGGCAGAGGCAGGCGGATCTCTGTGAGTTCGAGGCCAGCCTAGTCTACAAGAGCTAGTTCCAGGACAGGAACCGAAAGCTACGGAGAAACCCTGTCTTGAAAAATCAAAAAAAAAAAAAAGCTTGCCTGGGGCTTGGGAAAATAAAACAACTACACTGGCTAGCCTTACAGACCACGCAGCAATGGCACACATTTAATCCCAGTAGCCACAATGACACACGCCTTTAATCCCAGTTACCACACTAGCTTGCTATAGAAAACAGGCAGTAGTGGACATGCATTTAATCCCAGAACTAGAGAGGATTATAACACAGGAGGCAACAGGTCTCAAAAACAGTCTCATTCTGAGATTCCAGGAGACAGGATCACCATTTTTTTAAAAATTTATTTATTTATTAAGGATTTCTGCCCCCTTCCCGCCACGGCCTCCCATTTCCCTCCCCCTCCCCCGATCAAGTCCCCCTCCCTCATCAGCTCGAAGAGCAATCAGGGTTCCCTGACCTGTGGGAAGTCCAAGGACCTCCCACCTCCATCCAGGTTTAGTAAGGTGAGCATCCAAACTGCCTAGGCTCCTACAAAGTCAGTACGTGCAGTAGGATCAAAAACCCATTGCCATTGTTCTTGAGTTTTCAGTAGTCCTCATTGTCCGCTATGTTCAGCAAGTCCGGTTTTATCCCATGCTTTTTCAGACCCAGGCCAGCTGGCCTTGGTGAGTTCCCAATAGAACATCCCCATTGTCTCAGTGTGTGGGTGTACCCCTTGCGGTCCTGAGTTCCTTGCTCGTGCTCTCTCTCCTGCTCTTGATTTGGACCTTGAGATTTCTGTCCGGTGCTCCAATGTGGGTCTCTGTCTCTGTCTCCTTTCATCGCCTGATGAAGGTTAATATTCAGGAGGATGCTTATATGTTTGTATTTGGATTCACCTTCTTATATAGCTTCTCTAGGATTGCGAATTATAAGCTCAATGTCCTTTATTTATGGCTAGAAACCAAATATGAGTGAGTACATCCCATGTTCCTCTTTTTGGGTCTGGCTTACCTCACTCAGGATAGTGTTTTCTATTTCCATCCATTTGTATGCAAAATTCAAGAAGTCCTTGTTTTTTTTTACTGCTGAGTAGAACTCTAATATGTATATATTCCATACTTTCTACATCCATTCTTCCATTGAAGGGCATCTAGGTTGTTTCCAGGTTCTGGCTATTACAAACAATGCTGCTATGAACATAGTTGAGCATATACTTTTGTTGTATGATAGGGCATCTCTTGGGTGTATTTCCAAGAGTGGTATTGCTGGGTCCAGGGGTAGGTTGATCCCAAATTTCCTGAGAAACCACCACACTGCTAAAACAGCTTGGTATTGGCATAAAAACAGAAAAGTCGACCAATGGTATCGAATAGAAGACCCTGACTTTAACCCACAAACCTATGAACACCTGATTTTCGATAAAGGAGCTAAAAGTATACAATGGAAAAAAAGAGAGCATCTTCAACAAATTGTGCTGGCAAAACTGGATGTCAATCTGTAGAAGAATGAAAATAGAACCATATCTATCACCTTGCACAAAACTCAAGTCCAAATGGATTAAAGACCTCAATATCAGTCCGAACACACTGAACCTGATAGAAGAGAAAGTGGGAAGGACTCTACAACACATGGGCACAGGAGACCACTTCCTACGTATAACCCCAGCAGCACAGACATTAAGGGCCTCATTGAGTAAATGAGACCTCCTGAGACTGAGAAGCTTCTGTAAAGCAAAGGACACTGTCACTAAGACAAAAAGGCAGCCCACTTTCTGGGAGAAGATCTTCACCAACCCCGCAACTGACAAAGGTCTGATCTCCAAAATATATAAAGAACTCAAGAAACTAGACCGTAAAAGGCTAATCAACCCAATTATAAAATGGGGCACTGAGCTGAAGAGAGAATGCTCAACAGAAGTTCAAATGGCCAAAAGACACTTAAGGTCATGCTTAACTTCCTTAGCGATCATGGAAATGCAAATCAAGACAACTTTAAGATACCATCTTACACCTGTCAGAATGACTAAAATAAAAAACACCAGTGATAGCCTTTGTTGGAGAGGTTGTGGAGAAAGGGGTACCCTCATCCATTGCTGGTGGGAATGCAAACTTGTGCAACCACTCAGGATCACCATTTTTGAACTGAGGTCGAGGAAAGAACCAGTGGCTGGCTGTTTTGATCCCCAGATCTTCAGGTTGAACCCCAATTTCTGTCTCTGAGTTTTTATTAATGGTGCTTTACAGGTTTTCCTCCTTCTCCTCTTTCTAGCACTCACACCCCCATCCCACTCCATGAGATCTACTCCTTCTATTTCCTCTTCAGAAAAGTGCAGGCCTCCAAGAGATAACAGCCAAACAGGACAAAACAAAATACAATAAGAAGGTGAAATTCCTCATCAAGGTTAGACAATTCAACCTAATAGGAGAAATAGAGTCTCAAGAGCAGGCAAAAGAGTCAGAGATATATATCCCACTCCCACTGTTAGAAGTTCCACATAAAAACTAAACTAACAGTCATAGCATCTACATAAAAGACCTGGTGTTGACCATTGCAGGCCCTGTGTGTGCTTGCTGCTTCAGTCTCTCTGAGTCCATGTGAGCCCTCCTTAGTTGATTCCGTGAGCTGTGTTCTCCTGATGTCCTCCATCCCCTCTAACTCCTACAGTGGTCTTTCTTCACCATCTTCTGGGCGAAATTCCCTGATCTCTGAGGGAAGGTATGGAGACCTCCAATTTAGACCCTATCTCTGTATAATGTCTGGCTTTGGGTCTCTTTACCTGCTCCCATCTGTGCCCAGAAGAAGCCTCTTTGATGATGACTGGACAAGGCACAAATCTATGAGTATAACCTAATATCATTAGGAATCATTTCATTGATTTTTTTCCAGTTGTATTTGGTTCTACCCTAGGTTTCTTAGCTTTCCAGTTTGCAAGTTCCTAGCCACCCAAGCAGTGTAGAGCATGGGTACCCTCTTGTGGTATAGGCATCAAGTTAAAACAAACATTGATTGGCCACTACCACAGTTAACAGAGGCAGCTTCCAAATGAACATGCAAGCCCCTTGCTTGATTTTTAAGAATGTGGTCTCTGGGGTAAGTTGTCCTGGCTCCCTCATGCATTTCTTGATCCATTTCTAGAATTTGCCAAAGGTTCCTTGTTTCCTTTTAAGTGAAAAATGACATACTGTGTATGATCAGTGTGACTGAGATGTTATTTCTTCTAGAACCTCTCAGATAAGTTATCAGAATATACAGATGTGGGATACCACATTTAATTTCCAGAATCCTTAGCTGCTCCATGCTTCCTTCCTAGGGTGTATCATTGCTGTTGGTATTGAGAGAGACAAAGTAGATTTGGCTAACATCTTCTTAACCCTAGACTACACATGTTAAATGAAATTATTAATATGCTTGGCTTCAAACACACCATGCTCTAGTTGTTTTCTGTTCACCCCATCTTTTAAAGTGTTTTCCAGCCATATATATTTTAAACTGTGATAATGGTTCTGCCTTAGTCACACTATCAATTATATACCTTATCTATTTATAATGACAGTTTAATTTTTATGGTATCAACACTTATGTGCCGTATTCTATATTGAATAATATGTCATTTTAGGTATAGTGTGAGACTGTCACAAGAGTAATAAGCTACTTCCTCCTCCTTTTCTGAACTATTTGTGTCACACATATTTTACTTCTGCATATGCTATAAATTACTGAGTACATTGTTTTCAATTTTGCTGCAGACTCAAGATCTTCCCATTAAAGACCACAGAGTAAGTATTTCAGGCTTTACAGTACATATGGTGTCTCTTGTATTTTTTTCCAATTCTTTAAAAATATCCTAGCTCACAAGCATACATAAACATGTCCCAGGCTGGATTTTGCTTGCAGGCAGGAATTTGCCAATCCATGCTTTAGATACTCTATCATTTTTTAACTTGTCTTTTTATAAACATAAAATGCCTTTTCAATTTACTCTCATTTTACCATTTCTGTTGCTTTTCATTTCTTTATGTAGATCCACATTTCCACCTGTTATCATATTCCATCTGCATGCCAAATGTCCAAATACAGGCCTGCAGGCAGTAGAGTTTCTCAGCCTGTGAATTCTTCTTCTTTGCCTTTCATCAACATTTTGAAGATGTATCTCTTATTTTCCAACTTTTATAGTTTTTGATGAGTGTCACTTGCTTTGGCTTTGATGTAATTTTTTCTTACACTTGTCATCAACATTTCCTCCTTTTAATGATAATTTCTTATATTTTGAAGTTAAGATATTGTAACACCATTTTCCCACTTCTTTCACCCTTTAACTCCTCCCATGTACCTGTCTGCTGTCTCTCAAATTCATGGCTCATTTTCTTTAATTTCTCTCTCTCTCACTCTCTCTCTCTCTCTCTCTCTCTCTCTCTCTCTCTCTCACACACACACACACACACACACACACACACTTCTAAATGTATAAATACAATCTTCACAGTCTGTATAATGTTATCTGTATATATGATCGCTTTATGTTTGTTCTTTTTTATTTTATTGAAAATAGATTGTGTTTTTTTTTTTTGGTTTTTCGAGACAGGGTTTCTCTGTGGCTTTGGAGCCTGTCCTGGAACTAGATCTGTAGACCAGGCTGGTCTCGAACTCACAGAGATCCACCTGCCTCTGCCTCCCGAGTGCTGGGATTAAAGGCGTGCGCCACCATCGCCTGGCTAGATTGTTTTTCATACAATATATCCTGATTACAGTTTCTCTGCCTCCTACTCCTTTTATTTCCTACCTACCTCTCCTCCCAACTGCATTCATACTCTATCTCTCATTAGAAAATAAACAGATATCAAAAGAATAATAATAATGAAAAATATAATATGAAAACAAATTGGGTTATGACAAAACAACCAAACAAGAAAAAGAGCAGGGCTGGAGACATGGCTCGGGGGTTAAGAACACTGACTGCTCTTCCAGAGGTCCTGAGTTCAAGTTCCAGCAACCACATGGTGACTCACCACCCTCTGTAATACCCTCTTCTGGCGTGTAGGCATACATACAAACAGAACACTGTTATCAATGATAAATACATAAATATTTTTAAAAAAGAGAAAGAAAAAGAGCAAAAGAAAAAGCATAAGAAACACATGTAGATTCAGAGACACACATGTTCGCACAGGAATCTCATAAGTCTCTGAAACAGAAGTCATATATATGCACAAAGGACATGTAAAATTTTTAAAAAATGCCCCAACTAAATATTATAAGACAAAGAACCTCCGAAGATTCCATTGAGTTTATTTTGTGTTGGCGATCTACTTCTGGTATTGGGGCTTTCCTTAAGAGTGGTTTGTTTGAACTAGTTAGTGGTGGCACACACCTTTCATCCCAGCACTTGGGAGGCAGAGCAGGCAGACCTCTGTGAGTTCAAAGCTGGCCTGGTCTACAGAGTTAGTTCCAGTATGGATAAAAAAAAGTGTGTGTGTGTGGTTTGTTTCCCCAGTGAGACTCCCTTGTAGAAAACTAATTTTTCATTTGCAAGTGACTATCAATTGGAGATAGCTTCTGGGTTTGGGATGGGTGGGGCATGTCTTTTATGACCCCATCTGTGGAGACCTGTTCAGGCCCTGGGCCTGCTGCCACAGTCCTCTGTGAGTTCATATGTATGCTAGCCCTGTTGCATCTAGAAGACCTTGATACCTTGGTGTTCTCCATCCTATCTGACTCTTATACTCTTTCAGTCTTCTCTTCCACACAGTTCCCTGATCCCCAAGAGGAGGAATTTGATGGAGACATCCCATTTAGAACTGAATGTTCCAAGGTCTCTCACTCTCTGCATAATGTCTAGCTATAGGTTCTCATCTACTGCAGGAGGAAGCTTCTCTGATGAGGGCTGAGCAAGGCACTGATCTATGAGTATAGTGGGATGTCATTAGGAGTCATTTCCTGCTACTTTCCTTTAGCAGAGAAGTAGTATTTTATTTTCCCTTTGGTCCCTGGCCTATCTAGTCTCAGGTTGGTGGTCAACTAAGTCTGATCTCGTGAACTCAGTGTTAACTCAAATCAGATATTGGCTGGTTAATCCCACAAGCTGTGTGGCACCATTGCACCAGCATGTCTTGCAGATAGGTCACTCTTATAGACAAGGATTTGTAGCTGGCTTGGCGTTTCCCTTTCTCCTTTGGCAGTGTGCAGAGTACCTTTTAGTATTATGACTACTAGTCAGCATATCGCGGCCCCCATCGTGTTCTATGCGCTAGCTTCGGGCAAGGGGCTGGAGGTTGAGGAAACACACGCAGAGACAGACCGACACACAGACCTTCAATCACTGGTACCAAAAGCCCCTCTTTTAATAGCACCATGTCGGCTTAAATACACTGCAGTCAACGTCCAACAGGTGAAAATCCCATCCTCTGATCCTCTAGGTGTAAAGCACAGCTTTTAGTAACTTCAATTAGAAGACTCTAGACAGGGAAGAGCAGCTGAAGGCCAGGACTCCATTGGTCCCAACAGGTGGAGGCTATAGGTAAGCAACAGCTTGACTTCTCTGTGTTCACTGACTTGTGTCAGTGTTTTTTTCATGAGTAGGGCCTTACCATCTGCTTATAGAGAGCCATTCATAGCCTTGGTAATAGCCTGGGTTGTGTGGGTGTTCCCATGATCCACCCCTTGGGGCAAGAACTCAAGTAGCTGTAACCAATTACCAGTATTGGAAGCTTCATTTGGTGATGAGAGATGTACAGTTGAAGCTCTCTTTCCCCTGTTTGGTAATTTCATTTTGATTGCCTTCACATGTGCATATATTGCAGGAAGCTTCTTCAGTATTAGACTTCCATATTACCCCTCAAATGTCCCTTAGTTGTCTCTCCCCATATTCTCTCCCTCATCCCCTCTTCTCTTCCCCTTCCCATTTGACCACCCTGCCCCCCATCTCTGAACACAGATAAGTCAAGCTGTTGCCTACCTATAGCCTCCACCTGTTGGGACCAATTGAGTCCTGGCCTTCAGCTGCTCTTCCCTGTCTGGAGTCTTCTAATCCACATCCATACACACCAATGTATTCCCGTCTTTGGAAGAGCCATTCCTCGCCTATAGGTTCTTATTCTCTACCTAACTTCTGTAGTCCTATGGAGAGCCTATGGAGTTTGATGACAGCCTGCTTATCAACAACACATAAGTTAATACATATTACATTTGTCTTTCTTTATCTGGGTTACCTTATTAAGGATGATTTTTTTGTAGTTCTATTTACCTATGAATTTTATTTTTAATGACTGAGTAATATTCCATTGTGTAAATGTATCTCAATTTTGTTATCCATTCATCCATTGATGGACATTTAGATTGTTTCCTGTTTCTGGCTATTATGAATATAGCAGCAGTGAAAATGGTTGAGAAAGTGTCTCTGTAGCAGGATTAAGTGCCCTTTGGATATATTCCCAAGAATAGCTTTGAGATAAATCAATTCTCATCTTCCTGGGGAACTGCTACACAGAAATCCAAAGTGGCTATACAGGTTAGCATTCCTACTAGCAGTGGAGGAGTGTTTCCCTCGGCAGCCTACAGAATGGGAAAAATATCTTCACCAACCCCACATCAGACAGAGGGCTGCTGATCTCCAAAATATATAAAGAATTCGAGAAATTAGTCATCAGAAGAAGAAACAATTCAATAAAAATGGGGCACAGACCTGAACAGAGAACTCTCCACAGAGGAATCTAAAATGTCTGAAAGACACTTAAGGAATGCTCAACATTCTTAGCCATCAGAGAAATGCAAATCAAAACAACTCTGAGATTTCATCTTACACCTGTAAGAATGGCCAAGATCAAAAACACAAATGACAATTTATGCTGGAGAGGATGTGGGGTAAAGGGAACACTCCTCTATTGCTGGTGGGAATGCAAACTGGTACAACCCCTTTGGATGTCAGTGTGGTGATTTCTCGGAAAATTAGGAAACAACCTTTCTCAAGACCCAGTAATACCACTTTTGGGTATATACCCAAAGGGTGCTCAATCGTGCCACAAGGACATGTGCTCAACTATATACATAGCAGCATTGTTTGTCATCGCCAGAACCTGGAAACAACCTAAATGCCCCTCAACCGATGAATGGATAAGGAAAATGTGGTACATTTACACAATAGAGTACTACTCAACAGTAAAAAACAATGACATCTTGAAATTTGCAGGCAAATGGATGGATCTAGAAAACATCATATTGAGTGAGGTAACCCAGACCCAGAAAGACAAATAAATATATGTACTCACTCATATGTGGCTTTTAGACATAAAGCAAAAAAAAAATGCAACCTATAATTCACAATCCCAGAGAACTTAGAGAACAAAGAGGACCCTAAGAGAGACATACATGGATCTCATCTACATGGGAAGTAGAAAAAGACAAGATCTGAATAAATTGGGAGCATGGGGACCATGGGAGAGGGTAGGAGGGTGGGGAGAGGAAGGGAGGGCAGTGGAGAAAAAAGTATAGCTCAATAAAAACAATTTAAAAAGTTTGAAATATAATAGAATCTAGGTATTCTCTAAGTCAATTTTGTTTCTTTGCTTTTCTTCCTGGCTATACGCCTATTGTATTTTCTAAGTTTTTTGATTGAATGAGAAATAGCTCTTGCAGAAGTGTAAAGACTTAATTTAAAAAGCCTTTTGAAATTGGTATGTTTGTTCTTTGGCTGAGTTCTTAATGTGGGGGATGTTGTCAATTTAGTCAGTACTCTAGATTGTTTGGAGATTTGTTATTGCTGTCAGACTCAGTCTTTCATTCACAGATTGCTTCACCTGTTCACAAAGCATGTTGCCAGAGAGTCATTCTCAGTGTTCCAGAATTTCCTGCAGATTTCACCCATCTCAGCAAGCGTGCTCTTTGCAGTGGTGGACTGTTACAGTTCTCTGTTCAGTGCTTATCTTGTGGCAGCAGGCTGGTTTCTTTGTTTTAACTTTATTTACATTCAGAGGCTGTATCTGGTTCTTAGAGACGGATGGACTTTGCAGCTCTTCTGTCCCTCCTGCCCCAGCAGCGAGTCTCGGCCTTTTCTCTATGGAAGGCCATAGGTAGAAGTTTTCTGTCTGTCCTATAGATGGCAGACTTTCACTTTGTATGAAAGCAGACTACCAGACCCAGAAAAAATTTCTGTTTCTGTTCTAAGGACAGATGAACTTTGATTTTACTCTTTCCCAAGAAGTCCAGTTCATCACCCAATTCTTGAAGGTGGAAAATGCTTTTCTTCTTTCTTTCTTGTGGCTGACAAGTGTTTCTTTTTCTCCTGTCCCAAAGACCTTGGAGTTTATAGCATGCACTGCTTATAGGGAAACACTCCAATTGTCCTACAATCCACTAACTCTTCCTCATTTATACTCAATGAGGTCCTCCAGAGAAAAGTGATGTGTGGGAGTTTGAAGACTGTTGCCTATGTTGCTCTTTCACTGATATTTAGCTTTCCAAGTATTCATTAATAAATTAGCTAATTGTGTCATAACACTTATCTGCATTGGCTATTACTTCTCTGTTCTCCTAAAGTTAAAACTTCATATTTCTTGTCTTTTCTTGAATGGCATACTTAGAATTTAATTGATTTGCTTTTTGCTCTTATTGCAATGTTAACTCTCAGAACGACTATGGTTTTATAAAATAGCCGCTTTCTCACTGATAGGTTGGCTATGATGCCTTAAGTTATGGGTCTGACAGGATGGCTCAATGGGTGAAGGTGCTGCCCCCAAGGCTGATGATTTAAGTTCAGTCCTTCAGAGCCGACCTGATGAAAGGTGACTTGCACAGTTTGTTTTCTGATTCTCAGTTATGTTCAGTGCATATCCTCTACAAAAAATAAAATAATACAATAAAAATATCCATTTGAGGGGCAAAGAAGCAATTCAGTGGATAAGAACTTAAGAGCACAGGAGTTCAGTCCCCAGTGCCTACACATTAGGCAGCTCACAACTGCCTGTAATTTCAGCTACAGGGGAACCTGACTCCCTCTTATGGCATCTGCTTGTTTCCTCACACAAGTGACACACATATTCAAACTCACACTTAGACATGCACATACACAAGAATAAAAATGAAACCTTAAAAAAGAGCATGTCTGTTTCTAGATTTTTGGGGAATTTTCGTACTGATTTTTATATTGGCTACACTGGTTTGCACTCCCACCCACAGGGACTAAGTGATTCTCTTGCCAACATCCAAGCTAGCATTTGTGGTCATTTTTTTCTGCTGTTGTTATTTTGTTTTTTTTCTTTGTTTTATTTTTTTTTCTCATCTTTACCATTCCAGCTGGGGTAAGATTAAATCTCAGAGTAATTGTAATTTGCAGTTTCTTATGGATAGGCATGTTGAACATTTAAAAAAAAATTTTTTTTTCTCAGCTCTTTGGTTTTCATCTTTTGAGAACTCTCTGCTTACTTCCATTCTTTTGAATGTTTGAGGTTTTGTTTTTTTTTTTTAGCTCATTGTATATTCTAGATACTAGCCCTCTGTAAGATGTAAGATGTATAGCTGGTGAAGATTGTATTCCATTATGCAGACTGCCTCTTTTCTTGAAACATAATGTCTCACTGTACAGGAACTAATTTCATGAGTTCCTATTCATTAATTGTTGGTCTAAGTGCCTGTGCTTTTTGGGTCCAGTTCACAAAGTCCGTTCTTGTTACAATGAGTTCCAATATATTCCTTACTTTCTCCTCTATCAGAATCACAATTTTAGGTCTCATGCTGATGTCCTTAATTCATTTGGAACTGGGTTTAATACAGGGTATGAAATAAGAATCAAGTTTCATTCTTCTACATCGAATTTGACTAGTACCATTTGTTGAATGAGTTGTTTTTTCCTCAAGGATGTTCTTTTGGCTGGTGAAATCACTATAGAAATCAGTGTGGAGCTTCCTCAAAAAGCTGGAAATAGACATTAGAACTTGGTCCATCTATCCCACCCTTCACCATATATCTAAAGGACTCTGCATCCTACTATAGAGTCTCTGCTCATCCATGTTTATTCCCGTTGTATCACAGTAGCCAGGAAATAAAAACAGCATAGATGTCCATCAACTGAGGAATGAATAATAAAAATGTATTATGTTTAAAATGGGATATTATTCTACCATTAATAAAATCAAAATTATGAATTTCATAGTTAAAAGGCTGGAGATGGAAACAATCATTCTGAATGAGGTTACCCATATCTGGAAAGACAAATGTCATGTTTTCTCTCATTTGTGGATGTTAGTTCTGAACCCTGCTGGATATGGTAATGACTGGCCTGGGTAGACACGTACAAACCTCTAATGGAAAACCAAGCACTTTCTGAATTTGAGCCAGTTTCACAGGATGAAACTCATACCTTGTACCATTGTGTCAGGTCATCATCCTGTGCCTAAACAAGTCCTAAGCCCTAGGGGAGAACCTATAATTACTATACTGCTAAATGAACACAGTTTAAGTCAACTTTGGCGAATAATTGTTATACCCTCAGATTAATGCATCTCCCAGGCCTCATCAAAAAGTCCTACAATGTGTAGAGACACACAAAGAAACAAGATGCAGAGAATAAAAGACTTCAGAATGCTCAGTCCTAAATGAAGCAACTGTATCATACCCCTTCTGATGGAGGAAGGTCATTGGCTAATAAAGGAACTGCCTTGGCCCATTTTATTGGTTAGGATGTAGGTAGGTGGAGTAAACAGAACAGAACGCTGGGAGGAAGAGGAAGTGAGGTGAGAGTCTCGCCAGCTCTCCTCTCGGGAGCAGACGCCTGAGAGAGACGCCATGCCCCGCTCCCGGGATGAAGCTCCGACCCATGATGGACATAGGCTAGAATCTTCCTGGTAAGCTCACCTTGGGGTGCCATACACAGATGATTAGAAATGGGCTAAATTAATATGTGAGAATTAGCCCAGAAAAGAATGGGCCAAGCAGTGATTAAATGAATACAGTTTGTGTGTTGTTATTTCGGGCATAAGCTAGCCGGGCAGGCGGCTGGGGGTGCTGAGAACGCAGCCCCGCCGCCCTTATTACTACACTCTTCCCTTCAAGGTTTATTGTGGAAAGGGAGTTAGAATGGGCCAAAGTGGTAGACAACTACAGGGAAACTCAGTGTCTTCTGGACAGAACAGGTCAGCTACACTTAGGAGCTCAGAGTGGTTTTGGCAGCATGCACAAAACCCATGGAAGCTCAAGTCAGACTAAATTCTACCACACAGAGGAGAGGTGGTGTTAAGTCCCATCTCTGTTTGAAGAACTATTGGCATGGAAAGGCATACACCCAAGAATATATTTTCATTGCAAGTTTGACTTAATGTATATAAACAACAAACAAACTAGAACAGATAGTTGGGTCGATAGCTAAGAGGGGTAGATATGATGAAAACACATGACATGAAATTCCCAAAGATCTACTAATTTTTAAGCATGCATTTGATGGGACTGCCGGCTTTGATTTAGCATTACATTTGTGAGATTCATCTTAATTGTTAATGTTGCTATATTGTTTTGATTAACCTACACTATTTTATTGTGTGACTATAGCTCAATCTATTCTATTGTTGATGACTGTATATACTGATTTCTGACTTAATGGTACAATAAATAATGCTAACATACATATATTTAACAAATCTTGAAACATATATATATTTCTAAGAGATAAATTGTTGCTTATATATAGTTACATACATTTCACCTTTAGTAGATAATCCTAAACCCTCTTCTAAAAGTGGTCTGGAAAATTTGTTTTTACTTCCTTGTGATACAAACCTGTTAATATATGATGAAATTTTACATAAATCACTAATTATGTGTGGCATGAATAGTAAAAAAAAACAGAGACAGGTATTAAAGACAGGGTTAAAGCTGAAGATCAGAAAAGCAGAACAGTAAGCCACTAGAGAGACTTTTTACCTCTACCAATGCTCAGACCAAAGGGGCCATCATCAGACTGCCTAGACTGTACTGTGTCTCCATCAAACCTCAGACTCCACACTTCAATGAGTTTGTCTCTTCCCCTTTATATTTCTCTCTTCGCCCAGGCATATTGCTTCTGTCTCCTCCTCCGTAGTACTGGAATTAAAGGTGTGTGACTCCCAAACCCTTGTATTAAAGGTGTGAGCTGCCACCACCACCTGGATCTGTTTCTGAATCGATCTTGAGTAGCTCAGGGTAGCCTTGAACTCACAGAGATCCGTCTGCCTCTGTCTCCCGAGTCCTGGGATTAAAGGTCTGGGACATGACTCCCTGGCCGCTTGTGGCTTAGCTTTGCACTCTGATCTTCAGGCAAGCTTTATTTATTAAAATACAAATAAGATATCACTGCAATTATGTATAGTAAGCATATTGAAAAAAGAATATTTTAGAAGTGTTTAATTTGGTGATTTTCTAAGTGGATACAGTCGTTCAATTACCATAAAGATAAAAATGTAGAATATTACACTATCAGTAATCTCAATTATTTTGAATTTTTATATGACACATTACTTACGTGATATTAAGTAATAACTTACATATAGAATCATCACTTGTATATACAACCAAATTAGTAATTTAAAAATATTCTAAGATGAACCGAGGCCCAGATTGCTTGAATGGTGTATTTATCTAAAATTTAATGATGAATTATTATTTATTCTTCAAAAATATGTTCCAAAACGTAGAAGACAAAGGAATAACTTACAACTTATTCTTAAAGTCAAAATTTAATTTAACTCTAAAGATAGTCAAAGAAATAATTTAAAATGTTGTAAGCCTTTTTGTCATATATGAAATATTAAAAATTAGGAAACGAAAGAGGCCTCCATTGGAAAAAATAAAGTTTTTTCCATAAATAATGTAATTTTGTGTATAAACCAGGGTTTCTCTATGTTTGAATTGGTAAAAATGTTAAATATGTTTGTACAGTAAGAACTGAATATACAAAACATCTTACATTTCTTTAAACTATTAATAACCAGGACATTCATCAAAATGATAAATTGCTTCAGTGAAGTACTCTTAAATAACATCCTAATTAATAATGAACTACTGAATCTTTCCCCATAAGAAACAAAACAAGGAAAGAATAGTTTTCTTTTAAAAAATAAACTACTAAGACAAATGCATAATCACATGCAAAATCAAATAAAAATAAAAATAAAAGGGAAATATCTCTGACTTATACTACATACAAAAATTACCAGAAATTATACACCAACTTCAAGAGCAGAAGCATAAAAACCCTTGGAAGTCTAAGAGAATCAAATAAACAATGTTTTCTTGAGAACGGTTTCATTTCAAAAGCACAAGCTAAACCTAAAGCTTGCATGCCATCAATATTTAAAAACACATACTATAAACACCAACACCAGTATAGCAGGAAACTAACCCACAGACTGGAGAAAAGTTTGGTAATCATATATCTGAAAAAGGACTTGAATGTAGCCATTAGACATTAGGAACAATTACAGTTTAGACATAAATAACTAAAAAACCCAACTGACAAACGGAGAGCAGATTTAAACTACCATTTTCCCAAGAGGCTATGCAACTGGACAGGAAAAAGAAAGATGCCCAACATCATTAACATCAGGGACTTCAGTTTAAAACCATAATGAACAAGACGGGGTGGTTCATACCTACAACCTCAGCACTTGGGAGGCTGGGACCTAATAAGTCACATGTACATGACCAACTTTGCTCATATTTTATGAGTTTATTGCAAGCAAGCATGTAACCAAACAAGCATAAGTGGATGTAAGTTTATACCTTCCAAGATTGCTGTAATCAAAATGTCTTGCTTAGCATTGAAAAGCGTGGCAAAATGTGAAGTCTTACATATTGCTTCTGGGTATGTAAAATGATTTAGCCATTGTAGAAAACAGTTTGACACTTCTTCAAAAAGGTTGGTATAACAACATTTGCCTTGGTAATTTTACACACCCCCATTATACAGAGAAATAAATCAAGACTCATGTCTACCAAAGAACCTATTCAAATCAGGAATGTTCACAACATTTTGTGCTTAGTCAGTTTCCCACTCCTGTAACTGAATACTTGTGATAGTTTGTAGGAAGTTTTATTTTGGGTTTGCAGTTTTGAAAGTTTCCGTCCATTGTTTGTTGCTCTATTTCTTTGAGGCTTGTGGCAAAGCAGCTTATAATTGTAGGAACCATATTGGGGAATACAGATGCTCAATTCATGTGTAGGATATAAAACGAAAAAGAATTGGGGGGGGCGGTCTTAGTATCTCCTTCAATGACACGCTCTCAATGGCTAGAAGACCTCCTAGGCTGTACCTCTTAAAGGTTCTATCACTTTTCACCTTTAAATAGCCAAGTGTGGCAGCTCATGTCTTTAACCCCAACACTTGGGAAGCAGAGAATGGAGTTTAAGGCCAGGCTGCTCTACATAAAGAATTCCAGGTCAGCCAAAGTTATACAGTGAAACTGTATCTCAAAAAATATCAATACAAGGCAACAAAGTAACAGTAAAAAAAGACTTTAACAAAGGGATTGTGGAGGATATTTATTAACCAATATATAGCTATTGCTAATCATATTCACAAAGGAATAGCATCCATATATTATTAACTGATGTTGGCAAAGTGTGGTTGTACATTTGCAACCAAGGTGAAGTTGCTGATGCTAGAGTAATGTCAGAATTTGGCAGCATTTATCATGCATGTAGCTTCTATAGATTCTATTCTCTGTCTGACAGTAGTAATAAATACTATTTCTTCCATAGGGTAGTGTAAACGCATTGAACAGAGAGGTGGCCTTACATCTTCCAGCTGATATGAATAGGAGATATTCTGCTTGTCTTGGTACTGTAATGTCAGCCAACCTATCTGTGAGTAATAATCCTGAGCAGTGACCTTGAAGCAGAACTAGTCATAGCACTGTAAGTTCTCTTTCCTTTTTCCTGGTGCCATTTTCCTGTAATGAGATGAGCTCCCAATTTACAGTGTGACAATAAGGCAATGTGAGTTATTCATCAAATCTACCACTTCTGGTGGTCATGGTGTTCAGTAGAAAGGGAAATGATCAAAGGATGAGAGTTCGTTTTCCACATCCACCAGAAAGGTGTCACTCAGTGAAAGAAGAAGCTTAACTTTCTAGTTGTCGGTAATAGAGTTGTGTGAGTTAGTATCTTGTTTTTCTGGGGAGACAGATAATGGTGGGGCTCAGAAGGTAGCTAATATTTGACATCCACGGGGCCGTTCACATACACTTCAACAAACGGATTTCTTACTAAGAAGAAGGTGAAATAAAATAGAGAGTTCATAATGTTCTTGTATCCAGGATACAAGAAATCTCTTTCATTATAAGGATATAATAGTGATGATGATAAAATTACATATAGTAATGATAATAAGTTCTGAAATTTACAAAAGGCAAACAGCAAATATTAAAATTAAGATAATGAAAATGCTAGAATTTTATCATGAAAATTTTAAGGCAATTCTCATGAAACTGGTTTAAGAAAGCAGTACATATTCTTTATAAACAAAAACTAAAAAATCTCGGGAAAGAGGAAAAGCTCATTTACAAAAAAGGAAATGGAAAACACAAAAATCTGGTGGGTTGTGCTGGATGGAAGAGTGTGGATTACAGAAAGAGAAAACAGTTAACGAAAATAAATCAATGAAGTTTACTGATCTGGAAAGCAGAGAGAAAACGGACTTTACAGATATAATCATCAAAATACAGCCCAGGGTCTTCTGCTCCTGGGGATGTGGAGTAGAGGTTTATTTCCTCTATTAGTCTTAGTAAGAACAGCTAACATGCTTAGGTATCATTTTAAACAAAATTAGGAAGACTGTGAAAGATAGAGTGTAGAATGAAACTGACTGGCATAGGAACCCATAGGACACAGTATACTTTATGCTCCACAAGCTCAAGAAGGCAGCAAGTGGGAAATCAAAATGTATCCAGACCAAACAGAAGACCCAATGGGAAGAGCATTATGAAGTACCAGTGACTGGCCAAATAGGTGCCAGTAAACATCTAGTAAACATTCTTTCTTAAAAGAAATTTCAATTACATGATTTTGAAATTTATACTTGTGCATTTATCCCAGAAAAATGGAACTTTGTGTTAATTTAACCCTGCACTATATATATACACATATATACATGTATATATGTATATATATGTATATATATCACATCTTTATCTTAAGAGCCCCAAATAAGAAACAGGTGCTCTTTCTAAAAGGTGCTCTTGTAGGTGCTATTCAACTCCTGTTGGCTAAAGCAACTCTTGGCATATCCATAAATCTGAGAATTATTTATCAGCACAAATGAATGCGCTATTGAGATTCACAGCAACTTGGGTCAGAGAGTTTTACTGAATTGAAACTTTACTGCTTAAATACTATATGATTCCATTCATGTAGCATTCTTAAAATGATACCACGATGAATTGAGAACAGTTCAATAGTTGATAAAGATTAAGGAGCTTTAGTGGCAGGAGGAAAATGGCTAGGAACTCCTTGGGTGAAGTAAATTTTTCTGTGTCTTGTCTGTATTTTGCAATAATCTTTTTTACAATGTGCTGCTTACTATTGGAAAAAATAGGGTCAAAAGTACATGATGTCTCTGTTATTATTATTTCTAGTAACTTTCTGGGAATATATAATTATCTTAAAGTCAAAATTTAATGGTAAAATGATAGTCTTGGAATATTTTTTATGTTCCCATTCTTTTAAAAAGCTAAAAAGAAAAGCCCATAGATTTAAAGAGATTTAAGAAAATCACAAGCCTACTTTAAAATAACAATATTGAGAAGTATTGAACACTTACTATGTCTTATAGTAATGAATGACTTTGAAATATGATGATTTAGAATATGATTAAAATGTGTTCTTTATATTTTAGAAATATACATATAAATATTACTTGAGTGATATTGTGTCTGGGTTTGTCTTCCAATAAGTGTATGGGCAATCTTCAGAGCTATCTCCTGAGAGAGTCTACTAGGTAGTGATGAACACTGTGTATGTCTGTGAAAGCAATAGAATGTTACCCTCATGGGCACACTACTATATGCAAGGAAGACAATTTAAAGATGGAATTGAGAAAAATACATATATTATGTAAAGCAGCAAGGATTTCCTTAATTCTCTGTGGTATAAAATCAGTTACAATCCAGTAATTTCATGTCGGATTATATATGCAAAGGAAATGAATATCAATCTATATACAAATGTAGATTTTCAGCCCAGTTACTCAGTCATCCACTTGAAATTGGATTGCCACCCCTAAAACTTCTCTAATGAAAATCATGGAGCTCTTCTTATTTGTAAGTATACGAGACCTCTGTCCAGTGTGGCTAGTAGAAAGCATCTACTGGCACTGAATCAAAAGTTTCACTTTTAATTCTGCCCTGCACGACTAGTTTCTCTACTCATATCAAGGCTGCTGGGAGAAAACGCACCTTTTTTTTTCCCCTTAGAGCTCTTGACATATCTTAACTTCAACTCTTATGTCTGTTTCAAAAAAAAATTAAGAGGTCCAGAATGACATGCAAACAACAGCAACTGTGGGCATTGCCACATAATTATTGCCTATGACGCTCCCAGTGGAGCTGGGAGGAGCATCTGGAGCAATTAAGTTAATAATGTGAACTTCAGGGATCGCCATTCATCATGCAAGAAAATTTAAATCACAATGCTTCAGGTGCCAGATTTATGTTAGCAAAACAAATCACCCAGCTGTAAACATCTCTGCAAACATGTTCGGGAGAGTGAGGTGGGTTTCCTTGGAGGACTATTACAGTAGTTATTTGAAGGTAATATATGACTATGACAAAAACCCAGAAGTCTCATGGAGAAAGCAATCATCAGTTCAGGGCTACAGTGAAGCTATAAATATTTCATAACACTGTGCTGTGTCTAAAAAAATGACTTGGCTTTCCAGTACCCAGCCTCCCTTCTTATGTAACTTCCTCAACGTAAGTGTTCAGACATTTTCTAAATGGTTGAGGCATTTCATAAAAACTAGAACTTTCTGAAATCTCCTGAAACAGATAGCTTCAATCTCTGATTTTTTAAACCCGTGTAAATCCACATGTGATTTTTTGACATGACCATGAAAAATGAAAGTGGTTTTTATTTAAAGAAAATGGATGTATTATAGTTTCTTTTTTCATTGCTGTGAACAAATATCTGATACAGAGTAACTCAAAAGAGTAAGGACTATGTCATCTCACCTTTTAAAGCTATAGTTAGTTCATCATTGTGGGGAAGTCATTGGAGCAGGAATTGGAAGCAGCTGATTATATTGCATCAGCAGTCAGGAAGCAGAGAGAGATGAATGCTGATGCTCAGCTCACGTTCTCATTTCTAGGTAGCTGGTAACCCCAGAACACAGAATGGTGCACACAGTCTTGGTGGGCCTTTCTACTTCAATTAACTGAATATGGAAACTCACACAACCCCTCCAAAGATTTCTCTCTTACGTTATTATAGAGCTCATCAAATTGGCAGTTAAGACTAACCATCACGGAGAAAAAAACAAAAACTATGATAACCACATTTATGTGGTACCCAGGATTGATTCTAAGGCATCCTGCATGCTAGAAGTGGGCTTTACAATAGAATAATATCCATATCCCCAGCCACCTGTTTATTTTCTATCTTGAAACAGGGTCTCACTAGATTTAGAAGGATGTCCTCAAACTCTTGTAGCTTAGACTGATCACAAACAGGTAATCCTTCTACCCCTGAGTAACTAGGATAACAGCTATGTGCCCCCAGGCTCACTTATATCTTCCTCTTGAAAGAATTTCTGAACATTTAGCTCTTGCAGAAAAGAATCTGAAGTTGTGATTTGCTCCAGACTTGAGAGACACCTTTTTTTAAAAAAAAAAAATTCAATTAGCCATTTTTGGAAAGAGTGGTCTTGCTCAGTGTCAAGATGCCCAGACTATGCAAGTCTTC
The DNA here is from genome assembly GCF_018167655.1 of Microtus oregoni. Classification (NCBI taxonomy): domain Eukaryota; kingdom Metazoa; phylum Chordata; class Mammalia; order Rodentia; family Cricetidae; genus Microtus; species Microtus oregoni. The sequence goes on along the minus strand of NW_024543828.1, from coordinate 6,205,658 downwards.
TAATGACACTTGATTGTCTTCCCTATCTTTAGACATACAAATAATAAGCCTTTACTGTAGGCTTATGCTCCATATGTTATTTCTATACTACAGAAAAAAAGTCTAGACATGATAAAGAATGCTTAAGGGCATGAGTATATTAAATTGTGTTAAAGAATATTTTATTTTTGTCAAGCATTTATTGAGTTTCTACAAGGAATAGGATACTATGGTAGGTACTAAACGGAGAGTCACAATTCAAGGGTTCATGAGACAGTAGAGGAGGCAAGCATTTAAAATGGTGCTCGTTACACACAACCAGAGGCATTATTGCACTCTGATTAAATGCAAAATGTTATCTGGACACAGGAGATAGAAGAGCAAGTCACAGAAGCAATGATGTGTTTTATGAACTATGCCAAATGTTGTCATATGGTTTCATGTTGGCCAGGGAAAAGAGGATGAGGAAGTTAATTTTGCAACAGGCAAAGAGGCTTGGAATGAACTAATGTATTCCAAAATAAAAATGAGTTTTGTTTTCCCAACAAGTAGCATAAGATACATAGAGCATATGAGTAGAGGGCATCTCAAGATATGGGCTATACAAATCACACTAGAATGTTTGTCATTAAAACAATGGGGAGTAAAGAACAAACTTAAAACATGAGTGCTACAAATCTGACCCCTATTTTATAAGAAAGGCTTTGAATATAGCGACAGCAACAAGAAGTCCAGAGTAAAAATGGTGACGCTTGCCAGAGAGCTGCGTTACCACTACAGACCAGAGTTCATAAGAATCTGAACCAGAATAGTAATCACAATGAAAGAGTTAACAATTATATTTGTTGACTAGTACTTTGAGTAGTTACACATTTTTTCCTTTAGTCTTTTAGTGTGGAACGCCATCACTGGAACTTTGATATGCATTTCCTGATGACTATGTTGGGCATCTCTTTATGTTAGTATTGGTAACTCACATGTTGTACTTTTATTTTATTTTTGATGAGTTTTGAAAATTAATCAGATATAATGCGTGTAAGCCCTTGACTTAGTATGTGATTTTCAAATGCTTTCTTTCAGGCTTTATCTCATTGATGTTTTTCTCTTCAAAAAGTTATTTAAAAAAATTTAATTGATTTTGCCAATGTCGAATCCATCAGTTACTTTTAGAAATGATTTGGATTAGCACCACAACCAAGAAATTACCTGATTTAAGCTCACAATTATTCTCTTCCATACTTTAATGGTTTTAAGGTTTTCTTTTATATCTGTAATTGATTTTGAGTTAATTTGTGAATATTGTGTGAGGTTCTTTTTTCTTTATTCCTTTAGTGTTTTGCATATGTGTGTGTAGTTGGTACCGTACCAATTGTCAAAAAGATCATCCTAATAGCATTGCCTTTTTTCTTTGTCAAACATCATCAACTGTTCATATATGCATAAGTTTATTTCTAAGCCATTTATTTTATTTGACTGATTAATTTGGTTAGCTATATGCCAACACCGTTCTGTATTGTTTCATATCGGTTTATTATAAACCTTTTTATCTAATAGTGTCTTACAACAACTTTATTCTTTTAAAAGTCATTTTGTTTAGTCAAATCTTCTGTATTTCTATATGAACTTTATTGTCAGCTTGTCCTAGCTACAAAATGTTTAGTAGGACTTTGCCTCAGATCTATATTTGAATCTTGGATGAAATAACCACTTACTAATACTGACTATTTTGATCTTTTAACACAGAATATCTTTATATTTCAATAATTATTTAAAATTTATTTCCTTGGTGTTTTTTTTTATAGATTTCTGCATAAAGCTCTTGCAAATAGTTTTTAAGGATTTCTACCTGTAGTGGTTTGAGTGAGAAATGTTCCTCATAGGCTCTTCTGAAAATTTGGTCACCGATTGTCACTTTTTAAGAAGGTTATGCAACCAATATAAGGTAGATTCTTGCTGGAGGAGATATTTTAATTGGGCTGTGCACTGAAGGTTTATACCTTTACCTGCTTATAGTTCTCATCTTTTGTTTCTTGCATATGGATGAAGATGTGATCAGTCAACTTCCTTCTTATGCTGTCATTATTTTGAAGACTGATGGCATGCCTTACCCTCTGTGATGGATTTGGCACTTTTGGAACCCCTTCCTTCTTTAATTTTCTTGACTTGGGGTATTTTATCACATCAACAGAAAAATAATACAATACCCAGTACTCAGATGCTTTACAATACTGGTCTCATCACAACTAATATTCTGCTAATTTCAAATATTAATGTTCAAATTAACTATTGGAATATAGTTGACTTTGCATGTTCTCCCTCTGCCTGCTTCAATTCTGCAGTTCTGCTAAATTTGCATGTGAATTCTCAGAATTTTATGTTTATTGGATTTCCCATATGTAAAATCATGGCATCTCTAAGTGAAGATAGTTTTATTTTTTCATTTTCTAATGCTTATATTTTTGCCTATTTTTTTTAACTTGTTGCACTATTTATTACTTTGATCTTTAAGCAAAAATTTGGACCTTTATCTGGGTCACTAATGAAGTTTAAAAATTTACTTAGTGAGTGTCGAGATTAGTTATTCAAAGAGACTCCAATATTGCTTGAAGGAATTTGTATTTCTGGGGATGGGATCACAGTAAATTCATAAATGCTCTCTAGGGAAGCAGACGCTGAAGAGAGAACACTGACAAAGCTTTGAGCAAGTCATGTACTTGGAAAGTGATGCTGCATTACTTAGCTCATAGTTGATACTGCAGACCATCCATTATCCCATCTACTGCCAAGAATAACCTAGAGAAGTTGGTGTTAGTATCTCTTTTATATATAGGAAATTGGAATTGACAAAACAGAATGTTTTACCAAATTTTACCTGGTCAAATGAGTTCTTATTTGAATTTTATTTAGAGACACTGATTCATGAGTCATGAATGCATGGATAGGCCTGCTCCAGAAGTGCTGTGACCAGTCCATTTTACATGGTAGTTTTATATATTGTCTTATTGGTATGCGATGGTTGCAATATAAATTTCAGACAAGCTGTGGGCTTGCTTTTATGTAATCAACTGCATGCCTGGGACTTGTACTTCACTGACATATTGCCCCTTTAAACATGACACTGAGAGTACCCAGTTCTTTGATAGCTGAGCAGATAAATGATTTCTACTAAGTTATTTCTGTACCCTGCCACCCCATGGTTCTGACTGCACAGAAAGTTCAGGGGCACAGAAATGTTTCTGATACATGAAACTTTCAAACAGATTCTACAGACCCCAGGGTTGGACTTGATCTTTCTAACAGGCATAGAAAATTTCTCAGTTAGTGTGTTCCAGTTCCAGTCAGGAAAACGCTAGATGCCCCCTGGGTTAGTTTGTATGTGACTGATGTCTTTGCTCCAGTGATACTGGTTTCATATTATAGTCCAAGTGTCTCTTTTTAACAAAAGCTTTAAAAAAATGATACCTCTTTTGTGTTATGAATGCCTTTTGTACCGTTATGATAGCACTTCTTACTGATTTATAACCACAGCACTTGTGTTTTATGGCTTCTACTGAGCTCACCCCCATTAGGCTGTTTACAACCAAAGGACAATATCTCCATGTCATAATTGATAATTCTATCATCAGTGTTCAGAACAAAGCTTGCAACCCAAATGGCCATTGAATGAATATTTGTTTACTAGAATTAAATAGGCTATTGTTTGCTTATTTTTATATGTATAGTAACAAAACTCATTTCATTATTTTCATTACTAGACTTATGTTACAATTAGAAAGGAAGAAGAGAGAATGAGAGTAGCATGCTGGAAACCTCTTGGCTACGACTTGAGCAACCTTCTAAGAAGGTATAAAGTAGTTGTTCTGGTTTCTCAAGTTGAGCTGTCTTTTGTGGTGTCATACTCCTCATAGCTCACTCGATAATCCAAAGTATGCTTTATTGCCACAGTAGAGAAGACAGAGTTTCTTAGAAACTTAGAAAACCTGTAGTCTATACAAATAATAAGAAATTAACAAAATAAGAAAAAGTCCCATAATTACAGATGCTGCAATATAAAATATGTGAACAAGGTGATATGTTACAGGTTTCATGAGGCAGAAGAGGGGTGCTTTGGAGAGAACCTAAATGAAGACCTGAAATTCATCATGAGATTTGAATGATCATATTTAAAAAATAAGAACAACTAAATGCAAAAAGAATGCTTTAGGCACGGGAAGTAGAAAACACAAAGATACTGAGGTGCGAGAAAACGCTTTACATCGGCAAGGAGCAGAAAAGAGACTAGTGTGGGTGAGATTAAAAAGAGAGATTTAAGATGGGATTGGGAAATTGGCAAGTGCCAGATACTAGAAGACAATGTGATTCATAAAATGCATTGATGTTATACCCCAATTATGGTAAATAGCCATTGACTGAGTATAAGCAGAAGAATGGTGTGATCTTATTTACATTTTAAAATTAATTGCATTATCGTTATTAGCCTCTTGAGTTTGAAGTTTGAGTGAAAGGCAAAATACCAGCTAGGATGTGCTGAGAGATGATGATAACTTGGATTATTCTCATGGCAGAAAGCACAAAACATATGTTTTATGGAATGAGGATAAATTTTGATGGTAGCTTAAAAATTGCTCACAGATTGTATACAATCATTAAAGAATGGGAAGCATTAAGGGTGTCTGAGTATACTTAGCATACTGAGCAACTGGGGGAATGATAGTATCATTTATTGAGCTGTGAATGGCTCATAAATGAGCAAGAGTAGAGGTTCAGACACTTAGACCTGAAGACTTTTGAACTTCAGTATATGGAGATAATGAGGATATACATATCTAAGATTTAGAGAAACAATATTCAGACATTTTGATTTATTTACATGTGAGAAAACTATATGTTTATTCTACAAATTTGATGAGAACAATAAGGAGAACTAGAATATGAAAAAATGAGTAACTACAATGTTGGGTAATTCTGTGAAATTTGGATAAAGTAAGGAAATGAAAATAGTGTTGGGATTTGAAAATTTGAGAGTCTTCAAGATTGTAAAATGCTTGAAAAATCTTCTCACCAGTTCCTTTCTCTTATTCTTTTCATTTATCTGCGCATCCTCCTAATTTTCTGTCTTTTTATGCCACCAGTAAGTCTACCGTTATATAAAGTGCAGTGTATCTTTACTTTGGTCAGAAGGCTATCTTTGTTTAATAAGACCTTGCCTTGTGCAAAATGACCTCATCTTGACTGTTGGTGTAGCGGATCTGCTGTGTGAGTTGGAGTTTTTGGAGAAATAAGTCTATGAATCAGTTTTTAGAGCTTACATTTTAGCTTAGTTTAATATGGGCTAGAAAAGGCTCTTCTCCATTCCTATTATCTGCCGGGAACCATCAATTCATGGGAAATTAAAGGTCTGCTAGTCCATCAGAGGATGGGGAGGAAATCCGGTGACATTCAGTAAGTGGATGAGTCAGGAAGTCCTTGTGTTGACTGTACCACTCTTTTGTTTCATTCTCAGAGCTCTGAGCCACAATAAAGTTAAATTATACATCCTAAGTAGGAATTTTTTACGTAAAGTAAGACTTCACATTTGGAACACTTGTGTCACTTCAATATCAAACCCAAGTTGAAATTCTTTGTGAATTTGAAAATAATATAATTCAGATTAAATTCTCCTATGATGTTGTGATAATAATGGAGAAATTCTGGTCTTTGATAGTTTGTATTTGTGTGGGGTCATTTAAGAATTACTGAGGTTCTTACAACCTCAAGAAAATGATATATTAGCTCGCTTTAGGTTATTTTCCTTGACAAATAGGGTCTAGATGTGTCGTGTTGAGCATGTGGTGTGGCCCACATGCAGCTGCATATTGCTGAAGATCATTTTGAATGAAGTCAGAATCATAAAGTTATTTAAACTTTATGGGAAGTATTTTTGTGATGTTTTTGTAACTCTATTGTATGGTTCTTGAGTATAAACTTTGTAGATGAAAATGCCATGTGGCACTGTCCAAAGGTTAGACAAATGCATACTATGCTTGTGAGAATAATTATTCCTTTTTTGTTTACTGGATTTAGAAAACAACGCTTCAGTAACTTTCAAAGTCCTGGCCCTTCTCCCATCCACCTGTGATGCATGCCTTCTTTACATTTTCTCCTCATATATAAAAATTCCATCTTATATCTGTTATCATCTCCCACTGCTCTCCCTCTTGATCATTCTACTTTTCAAATACATTGGGCAACTGAAATCTTTGGCTTCTTCACACTGTTCCCTCTGAATGGGACTCTACTCCTCTAGATAGAAAAATGGCCCATGCTCTATTCCATTAAGATGTTTAAGTATATTTTCTCAATATTTTCTTCTTCCTCTCATCCTAGCTATTTTGGTTTCCATTCTATACTTTAATTTCCCATAGAAATTGATTAATAGCATGGTATATACTTTATTTTGCTTATCTGTGTTTCTCTTCCAGAATGTATTCTAGAAGTACATGGGTGGGTGTCTGCTGTGTTCACCACTGTATGTGCCTGAACAGGGCCTCATACATATTAGATATTCAAAATCCAAATGTAGAGCAATTTTTTTGTCTCCAAAGATGAACTCTAATTTGTAGTCTCTTTATGACAATGCATTTATATATACACAGAAGTATATTAAAGTTTCAATCTGCACCTCATGTTACCTAATTTTGCTTTTATATGAATAGGTTATTTTCTTATCCATAGGATAGACTCCCTTTGTAGATCAGACAGGCCCCAAATGCACTGAGATCCACTTGCCTCTGTCTTCTGTTTTCTGAGTTTAAACTTGTGTGCTACAATACTTGGCTTTGTGTCCTCTTTTGTAAGGTTGTTTCATATGAACAACAAAGAGAACAGCATTCCAAATTCAGTGATGGAGTTATCAATATTTGGTTTAGTACCACACAATTATAATTTTTGAAGAAGTTAAGCTTTTGGTTATTTAGTAGAAGAGAAGAAAGTAGCTTCCTCTCAGTCTTCTTATCATGATCATGTCCATGCTATTCTTGATTGTCATCACCAGTCCATGGAAAACCTTGAAATTTTGCTGGCTGTTATTTTTCAGTAAGAGAAGAAAAGGTATTTTTGTATAACTGATACTTCCTGAAGTTACTAGGGGGATCTATTTGTGTTAATTCTCAGATTTCTAAACTTTAATAGCATGCCAAATAGCCTTAAATAATAATTTACTTATTTCAGTATTTGCATATAGCAAAAGTTTCATACTAAGTTTGATGAGGAAATGTGGAAACTAGAAAATTAAACCATTGTAAATTTTAAGTGGGAGAATTAGGTGCATGTGAATTACCAAAGGAATGATCTGATTAGCAGTTCTTAGATGCACAGACCTGTTTAACATGGCATGTGTTAGCTCTTTGTGAAGCATTTCAAAATTTGTATTAGTTTCTATCTTGAGCAACTCCAAATCCTCAAAAGAAGAAACTCTGGAAGTTACAAATTTTCTGATAAATCAGCTAGTTTCTTTTTGTTCCATTGGCTGGAACAGTGCTGAGTTTTCAAGTCAAAAGTTTAAACAATATTATAAGGTAATTGTTTGCTGTTAAAAAAATGGATGAAAATGATGTTGACTATTTGGATTATGGTCCAAAAAATTCATGAAATGAGGAAGAGTTCTTAGTAAGAAGAAGATGATAAAATGGCTCCTGAAGCGACTGTGGTGATACAAGGTGATTTCTCCACAGAGCAATGGGGATCTCCCACCTGAAAACAGAGACAGACTGACCAAGATATGCAGAAAAAAATCAACATCTAAGAGGCCAGGATTGTGGCCACCTGAGTTTATCTCCCAGTTCTGCCCCTTACTGGGTTGCCTGAACATAAAAGTCACCTGAATTCTTGGAATCTCTGTTTTTCCTGGGAATGAGCAACATTGTGAATGGTGAAAGAGCACAGCTACGTGAGCACAGGCAGCTCTAAGGGCAGCAGGAACTTACAAGTCACAAGGATGTATTCCAGTCATAGTTATCTTTCATGTAGTGCTGAGTCAATTACAGCTCAAGATCACTTCTTTTAGTCTCTAAAATCAGCTCGCTGCTGTGTCTTCCTCTGCCTTTCTGAAAGAACCCATGAGCAGAAATTAATTTTGTTGTCATTCCCAATCCCCACGATTTCCTCTTTGTTTGCTTGCTTGAGGTTTTGCCCATTTTCTCTGACAGAGATAGATCTGTCTATGGGAATAGTGTGAAAGGCAATTTGGTCACTAACTTATTTTGTTATTAATTTTTGCTGTCTCTCAACCATATCCTTTATTAAAACAAACCTCACTGCTTTATGTTTTAACCATCTTTAGGGACATTCTGATATTTCTTTTTTCGTTATGAAAAAGAAGCGTTTGGCCTTTTTATGGATCTACCATCATGTTTTCTACCCTTTGAGCATTTAATAAATGTGTGTATCATCATCTTCATTTTTATTAGGAAGTGTCTTTGGTGTGTTCCACTGTCTTCTCTTAGGTCATGAATTATCTACCCTCTATATCCTTTTCCTAAAATGATTTTGCTACCCCGCTGCAGCAAGTGTGTATTTTATGCCTTACCTGGCCTTTTTAAATCCTCACAGGTTACTTCACATTTATAGTGCCAAAATTATTCTCACACTGAAATGCTAAAACCATGTCCATATCTAATCCATGATGGAATTTTACCACTATTGTGAATGTGCTTGGCATCTGCAATTTTTGATACAGTTTAAAAATATGAACATTACTCTGCTCTAAGTAACAATTTTAGGTTTTCTGCAAGGAAGGTAGTTTTTTTTTCTATCTGCTTGCCAATTACTTAATAAATCCATTTATTGCCCCATAAAGTAGTTTGCTTAATAGGAGCAGCATATCATATAAAGTTCTCAGGATATAAGATGGAAAAGGAGGCTTCTGGAGGAGAACAGTTATGGGGTTGGGTATTTCATGGCTACATTATTAATTTGTAAATTTATTCCAATATCTTTCAAATAATTAACATCACATTGAAAGTGTTGTCAGCTACAGGGTGGAATGTGACATAAAATGTCTTATTTATGCAATGATTTCACTTTATAAACTGTTGTTAAAAAACCTATTTATCAAACTTGAAGGGAAGATATATTATTGGGCTATACTTTCTTTCCCATATTTCTTTTGAATCTTTACTTGTAAATCTAAAAATGCTTCCTTCATAATATAATATTTATTTACAATGTAAGTAAAATATACGCAAGTACACAAAAAGGTATTTTTAAAAACAAGATTATTAACAAAGTAATCATCAGGAATATCCTTAGAATTATTTCTTTAAAATATTTGAAGAAAAATGTGCCTGGCTTCAATCTTAAAATACAGTGCTCATCAGAAAAATAATCTGATGCCTCTGCTGAAGGACGGCCAATCAGTCAGCCATTTGGTAGGTCATTGTTGAGTGCTCTAGTGTTAGAGAAAGCCTATTAAATGCTGGGCTCTATGAGAGATGCACCAAAGCCTGAAGCATGGAATTCAACAGCCCAAATCTATGTCCAGAGGCATCAGAAGTGACTCACTGTAGGGATGTATACCATATTACTTTGGTGCTCACTAAGTATCCGAATCCAAATAATTTCACTTTGGCCATCCATACCTATCCCACTCTGTAATATTTGTGCTAATTGAATATTTATACTTCATCAGTTTCATGTTGAAATACTGCTATGGAATTCTGAAAAAGTTAGTGGGCTTTAGCAAAATCAATTGTTTCTATGTTGCAAAATGAATTTTAAAATCAGGGCCTATACTCAGTCCATCAGTGATTTGCAAAGTGTTTTGTATCCAAGTAAATAATCAAACTTCTCCATATTGCTATACAGGACTGAGCACCTCACTGGCTATTGGATTTTTTTTTTTGATGATGGAAGTTGGGATGAAGGTTTTGGGCTAAGGAATGTATGTATAAAACTGAAAGGTCAGTGGGGCCGGGAAAGAAAGAGGTTCATTGTAGATGATACATTTTCATCAGCTGATTTGAGACTGTGCCAACTGATTCATTTATTGACATTCCTAGAATTGGAAATCTGTACTTTAGACAGCTTATAATTTCCTATTTGTTTTTCAATGTGTACTTTATGTCAATTTAAATTTTATATTCTCACGGCATTTAGTAAAAGTCTTGGGTAAATGTCACCCCGCCTAGATCTACAAAATGGATTCTGGGGGAAGCTTTGGCTGGTTTTTCTCAACGTTTGTAATGTCAGTTATAGCAAGAGGTATGATGAGAGACCCTTTCTGGGAAGATAAAACAAGAAGGAAAAAGAGGTCAGGGGCTGGTGTAGCGTCAACCTTGTCATCTGTGACACACTCTGTGACTCTCTACAACTCAGAGATGTCTTTGTGTTTTGTTAGAAGGAAGATGGTCTTCTCTTGTTACTAAATTGTTCTTAGTCCAGGAGCCGAAGACATGTTGTAGCCTAGGCTCACATCTTTATAGGGAGGCCCAGGTTAGATTTCCAATTTGAGGTCAGAGTAGAACAGGAATGTTCATATGCTCCATATGCTCAATGTGGGAAATTAAATAAGCTCAGTCTGTGCCCACATAAACAGTAATAATTCCACTTTGACATATACATCATCATTTGAGAGTTACTGCCAAAGGTGCACAGAGGTTCACTGATTAAGGCCAGCACCACTGGCAACCAGGAAGAAATCCAAAATCTTCTACTATGCAGATTTAGCTGACATGTATTACAGTCTATGTAATATGCAGTAATGGACAAAAATGAAAAAAAATTCCTTTGAGAGATATTATTGTAGATTTCCATTAAAAACACATGTAGGGATGTAGAATATGTTTGTTATCAGCCCATAGAATGTAAGCCTGAATCAGGTGAACAGTTAGTTGTTTCTCCCTCTCTCTTCCTCTCCCTTCCATCCCTTCATCTCTCCTTCCGTCCCTCTCCATGACAGAAAGATGTGAGAGCTGCAGTTGCAGTGGCCCTGAAACAGGACTAAGTAAAGAATTTCCCCAAGGCCAGGACAAAAGGATGTGTTTTTTCTAGTTTAAAAAGTGATACTGGACCTCCAAAATTCAACCTTACCATCTTATTAAAGTGTTTTAATTGCTTATAACATTTTGTCATAATAGTGCTTCTTGACTTAAAGCATAATCCTAATTGTAATCCTAAAAAGCAAGAATAGTAGCTTGGTGTCACAATTTTATAAATACCATAAACAGTAATATGACTATGGTAGCTTGATTAATTTTAAGATTATTTTGTCTCACTTTTCTGCAAATGTATTTGCTGTATTATTAAACTTATATAATTAGAGATCTTATTTTTAAATAAAAGGATCACAAGTCATGTTTGAAAAATGTATAAATTTGACATTTTAATAATTCAGGGCCAGTAGTAGGTTGTTCACTTAGTATACTCAAAGCTCTGGATTTGATTCCATACACAAGAAAAACCCACTTGAACATACTTTTCATGCAGAGGAAACTCTGACTGCAGATGTTAGCCTTACTTTATAGGCTGTATCAGGATGGTATTAAATTTTAATAAATTATTTTAAAATATACATTTTAGTATATATCTACAGTTGATGATACTTACTAAAACATTCCCTAAAATGTTTTAACAAATGAGTGTCATGTAGGTTGAAATTGAATTTTAAATGTAAATTGAAATAATGATATTTTAAAACTTTCAGGACTTGTACAATAAACCCAAATTACCTTCATTATCAGTAACAATTAGAAGTACCTCTCTATGGATTTTCCTGTACCTTAGATCATGAAATATTACTTTCAGATGGTTTTTAATATAAAAACAGTGTTTCCATGGATAAATGTTTTGCCTGCTTGTACATCTGCACATCATGTGTATTACTGGCACCTGGGGACGCCAGAAGAAGGTGTCAAATCTTCTGGAACTGTAGTTATATCTAGTTGTGAGCTGCCACATGGATGCTGGGAATCAAACATGGGTCCTCTCAATGATCAGAAAATGCTCTTAAACACTGAGCCATCTTTCCAGTTCCTTATTTTTGTACTTAATCATTGGTTCTCCTGAAGTTTTATTTGAAAATATTAATATTTTATGGTGAATGGGCTAATCTTAAAAATACACGAGGGGTGCACCCACCCACTGAGACAGTGGGGCTGATCTATTGGGAGCTCACCAAGGCCAGCTGGACTGTGACTGAAAAAGCATGGGATAAAACCGGACTCTCTGAACATGGCGAACAATGAGAGCTGATGAGAAGCCTAGGACAATGGCACGGGGTTTTGACCCTACTTAATGTTCTGGCTTTGTGGGAGCCTAGCCAGTTTGGATGTTCACCTTCCTAGATGTGGACGGAGGGGGGAGGACCTTGGACTTTCCACAGGGCAGGGAACCCTGACTGCTCTTTGGACTGGAGAGGGAGGGGGAGAGGAGTGGGGGGAGAGGGAGAAGGGTGGGAGGAGGGGGAGGGAAATGGGAGGCTGGAAACTTTTTTTTTCCTTTTCTCAATAAAAAAAAATCTCTTTCCAAGCTGGTATATATTTATTTTGAAAGGCTGAAGCAGATATCAATTCAAGAAAATTATTTTGAGTATGTGTGTGTGCGTGTGTGTGTGTGTGTGTGTGTGAGAGAGAGAGAGAGAGAGAGAGAGAGAGAGAGAGAGAGAGAGTTGGCTCAGTATATAAAGGCCCTTCCTACCAAGCCAGAGGGCTTGACTTTGAACTTTAGGACAAACAAGTGGATAGAGAGATTGAACTCTACCAAGCTGTCTTCTTCACAAATATTTTATTACACATGCATGTATACACACACAATTCATAAATAACATAAAAAGTGCTAATTATGTAAAATATATTCATTGCAATAAGCTTTATGTTTTATACTTATTTTCTAGGAATTCACAGACATAACTTCTCATTTTTACCATGGATGGTATCTGTCCAGTTGAGTGAGAGAGTTACTTTCTGTGTAGATGTCTCAGACAGGAATGGGTTTGGGAGAAAATCAAGCAAAGGGGCCCCCACTGTTGGTCCCAGCACAGGCATCATGTGAAGTACCTCTTCTCATTCCGGGTTTCAGCCATTGCTTTCCCCACTACCTTCTCCTGTTTTTTCTGTTTCTAACACTGCAGTCTTGGCTCATGTCCTGGACATGGCCATCCTTTCAGACATCCAGTGTGCTCAGAGATAGCCCTCAGCTGTGCGTAGTTAAGGGATATGTGTACACTACTACCTAGTTTATCTCCTGTTGTCACATAAATGTCCCATGGTCTCAGGAGACCTTACTTAGTAATCACAAGTTCCAATATAAAATTATTAAGAACTTTTAAAACAATGGCAGTAGAGCATTAAATGAAGTGTGGGGACCTTCTGGGAACAGAAGCTTAAGAGAGCAGGAAGAAAAACTACCCTGCATTCTTCCTGATTACTTTGTAGCATAGAAACAAAACTCCTAATAATATATCAAATATACAGCCTGCCACAAGTAGATGAATCGGATTGTTCCTCCCTATCCGATCTCTTTGGTTCTTTTTCATTGTATTAGAAAATTTCTCCCCAGCATCATTGCTTTTGCCTGAGCTCCTTTTGTTTCTTTCTCTGATGGAGCTTATTCCACTTTGTCCTTTGCTAGCTTTTAGAGAAAGTTGACTATATGATAATCAGAGAAAAATAAAATAGTAAAAACTATATATGTAAGTGTGTACATGTATTTGGGTGCAAGTGGGAAGGAATGGGAGAGGGGAGGGAGGAAAGATGTGGACAGAATTAAGGAAACAGAACTCTACCTACTGAGGCAGGTAGGCATGGTTTCACACCTCGACTTCCTTCTTACTAGTATGTAACTTCAAGCAAGGCTCTTCACGTTTGCATTTTTTATCTTTAAAATGGGAATATCACTGATACTCATTCTAGAAAACTCTTTTTTTTGTTTGTTTTTTTTTGTTTTTGTTTTTTGCTTTCTCGAGACAGGGTTTCTCTGTGGCTTTGGAGCCTACCCTGGAACTAGCTCTGTAGACCAGGCTGGTCTCGAACTCACAGAGATCCGCCTGCCTCTGCCTCCCGAGTGCTGGGATTAAAGGCGTGCGCCACCACCGCCCGGCTAGAAAACTCTTGTATTAACCATTGCACCTGATTAGAGAACCTACTTAGAGGGCTGGGGATAAATTTTGGTGGTAGTGCAGGTTCCTAGTGTTTGTTAAGTGCTGGGTTCCATTCTCAGTACTACAACAACAAAATAAAAAGGAACAAAGGGATTGATGTGATGGCATCTGGTGAAAGCACTTTCAGCCAAGCCTGATGGCCTAATATTTTACCCAAGACCCACATGGTAGATGGAAAGAACTGAGTCCTCACAGTTGTCCTTTGATTTCCACACATATGTGTGCTGTGGCTCTCTCTCTCTCTCTCTCTCTCTCTCTCTCTCTCTCTCTCTCTCTCACACACACACACACACACAATTTTTACAAAAAAACAAAAAGCAAAAGAGGAAAGAACTGCTTTAGATCAGGCACTGTCCTTGGTGTTGTGGATATTAAAAACCGTTTCTTCAGTCCTTGTAAGGATTAACACAAAATAGATACAGTTTACAAAATAAGTGTCTCCTAGGGTGCTCCATGTTAAGAAAACACAGCACGAAAGCTCAGGGAACCATGGCAAAGAGTATAGAATCCTATTTTAAACAGGATGATGAGAAAAGCCTTCTCTGATGAGGTACTACTAACACAGAGACCTGGAGAAAAGGAAGGGGCTTTTAGCCCCTTGCTGAAGAACATTCCAGAGAGTCTAGAGGATGCAGCCACTGGGAGGAGGGAGACAATCACACCAAGGCTTGCATGTTGGTTACTAGGAAGTCTTTGGCTTTTGCTCTGAGCAGAACAGCAAGAGAGGTTCAGATAGTGATTGATATACTGAATTTTGATCTTTCTTACTTTGTAGACCAGATTGGCATTGTACTTATGGAGACTCTCCTGCCTCTGCCTCCTGAGTGCTGAGATTAAAGGAGTGTGCCACCACTGTCCAGCATGAATTTTGATTTTTCAATGGGTTATTCTGGTCTGTGTACCACAAATACCCTGAGGTTATAATGGAGTGGAAGAAAGGTGGCTGGTGAGGGAGTGATTGCAGTTATATGAGTGAGAAATTGTATTAAGCAGATATAAAGTAGCCTAACCCAGGGTGTGTTCTTAAGGTAAAGCTCACAGAATTTTGTGCACGCTAGACTTGTGGGAGAGAGAAGGATAAACTAAAGGACTCCAAAGCAACAGTTCTCAACACGTGTGTACCGACCTCTTTGGGCGTTGAATGATCCTTGTGTAGGGGTTGCCTAAGACCGTCAGAAAGCACAGAAATTTGCATTATGGCTGTGATTCCTAACAGTAACAAAATTACAGTTATGAGGTAGCAATGAAAATAATTTTATTGTTGGGGGTCGCCACAACATGAGGAGCTATATTAAGGGGTCACAGCATTAGGAAGGCTGAGAACCACTGTTCTAAAGGCAAACCGCTCAGTATTGTGTGACTCATAGTTGGTGTCCAAACACTAACACTGCTTAATGATTCTCACATCTCATCAGTCCCAGCACACAAAAGAGGCCATGTACTTTAATAAACTATGTTTGCATTCTCTGCCTGACCAGATTCAGTTTACCAGTCAGTGTGCATGCACTTGAATTAACATTAAAGAAAAGAGAGCGAGGTTGATTATTGGGAGCCCTGGACCACTGTCCAATTTCACCACTGGTCTGTTATCTGAACCTAGGAAAGACCAGCAACTGCTTAGCAACCAGAACTGTTTAATAACATAATAGAGTCTAACAATATCTGCATGATCCTGCTCTTGGGGTTGTTAGGGTAAAGCCAAACCAAGCTACCTGTCATGATTGATGGGAAAGTGTGTGCTTCATAAGAGTGTTGCAGAAATGCCAGGTTTGCTAAGTGAATATGTTCATTATAATGGCTCTTCCTGCAGAGATTTTAATTTCAGATAGGAAAGACTGAAGCTGAAACTGTATTAGTTTCTTTAGAATAACAGACTAAAGATACTCTGAGGCGAATCTTTCAGTCTGGAGCAGCTACTGTCTTCTATTTAAGAATCTCTTGTGTGAGGCCATCATTAATTCATACCCCTGGCAATTCTCCCTTGAGACTCAGTGATGGCAGTTCAAGCAGACTTCCTTATAGACCCTTCTCAGGCTAGTTTGTGACTCCAGTGGCAAACAGCTTCTGTCTTGTTGGTCAATTCTTGTCTCTCATTGGTGGCTGCCTGGAGCAAGAACTTGAGGAGTTATCTAAAGGCTTGTCTAAGCTCAGTGGTGAAAAATCCCCCGTTTCACATGTTTGACAAGAAGTGTCTTCCTGCTCTAGGTTTGACACTCCTGTTCTAAAGCTTTGTTTGGTTTTGCTTCTAGCCTTAGAATTCTTGCAGCACACTGACCCAAGCTGATTACTATGGATTTTCTTCTTTTCTTGTTTTGTTCGTTTTTAATGCTGCAAAACATTTTGCCTGCAAACTTTGTGTACATACCTCCATCTCTTTAAATTTTAACTACCCTCTCAGACATTACATAAACAATCATTTTTTAGCAGTTTCTTTGAGATTCTTTTAGCAGGGGATTTTTGTTGCTTACATAGCCTTATATTGATATTTTTGCTTGTTTTAGTTTTTAAAACAGTGAGATCAGATTTTATTTATACTTCTAGCTTCTCTCTCTCTCTCTCTCTCTCTCTCTCTCTCTCTCTCTGTGTGTGTGTGTGTGTGTGTGTGTGTGTGTGTGTGTGTGTGTGACGGTGCACATCTCTGTGCTGGTGCACATGCGTGCACAGGTGGAGACCACAGGTCAAACTCTAGTGCCATTCCTCAGATGCTCCTTTGTATTGAGGCAGTGTCTCTCCCTGGCTTGAGATGCACCGAATAGGCTAGACTGGCTGTCCACTGAACCCAAGGAATTGTACTTATTTCTAGCCTTCCCCAGCCACTCAACCTCAGGATTGCAGGTGTGTATCACTATGCTCACCTTTTAAGTTGGTGCCAGGAATCTAAGACAGGTCCTCAGACCTGTGAAGCAAGAACTTCACTCCCTGAACCATCTTCCCAGGCGGTTTACTTTTTTCCACTTAGCACTGTAACTTTGGGCTCATTTCAAATCAATACCTAGTTGATTCACTTTTACATGTTTTGTTGCTGCTGTTGTTTGTTTATTCTGTTGTCAGTGTTTATTTGCTTTGCTTTGAGTCAGGGTCTTACCATGTATTCCTGGTGGGCCTGGAATTTACGATTCTCACTATCTATACCAGGCTGCCCCCAAACTCAGAGATCTGCTCCTGCCTCTGTCTCCTAAGTGTTGACATTAAAGGTGTGTATCACCATTCCTAGCCTCTTGTTTATCTTGTAATAAAGGGTTAAGACCTGCTTTTTAATGTATTAGTTGAATGGACTTTCTCTCTTTTTGCTTATCTAACCATATCCATAATGTTTTCTTATCATTTGCCATGTCAGTTTCATTATACTGAAACAGATAACTAATTTAATGTATTTGCAAAAATTCGTGATACATAATCCCAAATTTTAATGATTTTTTTCACAAATAATTGTCTTACATTTATAGTATGTTCCCTTCCAAAGCCCTCATGTCACTTGTCACATAAGCAGCAATTCTTTTTGCACTCATCTTTTTTATTGAAGAAGATGTTTATCTAATAATGCTTAACTAGGCAATTTGGCTCGACTGTCCATAAACATATAACTCACTTTGTGAGATAGAAGTTGGCAGTTACTCTACAGCAGTGCTGTGTTGCTTGAGTTGGCCTGAATGGATTACTTAGCCACATTTTTGCTGTGTGACTGTAGGCAGTCTGACTAGCCTTTCGGTGCCTTAGTGTTTTTTTTTTTTTATAAATGTTTGGAGACTTATAACAGTGTTGTTGTCAGCATTATATGAATTTGTGTATAAAGTGCTCGAGATAAGAATAATTTACATTGTCATTTTCAGAGAGAAAGCTATTGGCTAGTCAATATGTTCTATAAACCATTCAGCACTTCTGTTGTTGGGGCAATTTCCTGCGGAGGAGCTGAGCTGAGGTACAGAACACATTATGAAGCTTTCCTCCCATTTTCCCACTCTCATCTCTCAAATATTACACTTCAGGTTTTACTTTCATGTATTAAGTGCATTTTGAATTCTTTTTTGTGTAAGGTGTGAGATATGGATCTAAATTCATAGTTTTGTGTGTAGACATTCATTTCCCATATCCCTATCATCGAACAGTGTGCTACCCTTTACTGTTGTGTGTTCTTGGATCATTTCAGCATCAGTACATAGATGTATTTTGGGGGTTCTAAGTATGGTGATATTGCTCTGTATGTTTTTTGTTATGCCAGTATAGTATCATTTGGCATTCTGCAGCTTTGGATGATATCTTGCAATCAGGGAGTATCACGCTTCCAGTTTTGTTCTTGTCAGTTCTATCTCAATTAACAAGAAATACAGATTGTCAACAAGGCAGGGGTGAAGTGTGCTCCTGTAGATTGGGAGCCTTTGCAGTGGTGTTATAATACTGATATACTAACTCTACATCAGATCACCCCACCTAAAGCAAGCATTTCACTGTAGGTGGTCCTAGTTTCTCAGGGAATTCCAGTGTGCCCTCAGGAGAATCATGCCATAGGAAAATGTGATTGCCTTTCCACTGAGGAATGAATGGCATTACTATATGCAGAAGTCTTAGAGACTGCTTGAACTATATGGCGCAGATGAGTTTATATCCACGTTCTTGGATGAAGAGTCTAATGTTTCTTAGGGTAGGAGAGATGGCTCACAGGTTAAGAACACTTAGGGCTTTTCCAGAGTGTCTGAGTCTGATTCCCAGTAATTCCAGTTCCAGGAGATTCAATGCCTCCAACCTTACTGGGTATTTGCACTCATGTGTACATACATACCCATACACACACACATACACACACACTGAATATCTACTTATGAAATATTAACTGGCTAACTGAAGCAGAACATTAAATAACTAGTCAGCGTAAAAAGATTATGCGTGAAGCACATACAAATCATATTGCATCAAGATTTAATGGGATGATATTTGAACCTATTCATTTCTGGATGCTTATAGAACAGACACACACACATATAAGCACACACACACTCACATAATTGTTTACAAAATTTCCATGTTAGTTTGCAGTGACTGCTGTCACAAATGAGCACAAACCATTTGGCTTCAGGCAAAAGGAATTCTATTCTCTCACTAGTCTGGGTAGTACAGTAAAGAAATGACAGTTTCTGAAGGGACATCCTTGTTCTGTAATCTCCGGAGAAGAGTTTGGTCTTGGCCTTCACTTGTGCTTTGTGGCTCAAGGTACTATGGTAACATCATTTTTTTTTCTCTGCTTTCTACAACCTCATCACCTTCTTGGCTATTTCTGTGTTTTCCTTTTGTGTTCTTATAGGATGCTAGTTTTGATCTATTTAAATCATATAGTATTATCTCATGTTAACATCTTGAATTTAATTGTATCTTCAGATACCTTTGTTTATCTCACCGGTTGAGAATAAGACCACTACCACAATTTTTGGAGCAAACTTTAATTAAATACCGACCAGGGGGATGAGCCCTGGCCAGGACCATTCTGGGTTTCCCTGGAACTTGCAATAAGTCACGTTTTGCAGAGACTTATAGAGGGCAAAACCACAGGGCCACCATCTTTTCTATCAGGTCTAATCAAGGCCAGGTATATATCCTGATGTATTTCCTGCCTGTGGATCCCCAGCCTACATCCAATCAAGCACTTTCAGTATAAACAAACTTGTTTAGTTTGAAAACCAGTGTCTTGTAAATTCCTGAGAACCATAATACCCAGCATTCCTGGAAGTCATCTGTCCTTGGGCAGGTGGGGCTTATAGGTTAACTTTGGCTCTTACACCTTTTTCCAAATAGCAGGTATTTGGATATGAATACAAACATTTAGAGGAAGGAGAAAGTTGCCAACCATTCTTTAGTAGAATTTGGGAATCTTTTTAGAAACAATAAAATAATTGAAAGCCCCTGGGATTATCTCAGTATCTTAGTGGTATCATGAAAGCATAAATACACTACCACTAGTTATTGTAGCATGTTTGGCCAAAATATAATGTTTAACTAATCAATTAATATAGTGTCAAACTACATCTTTAAGTCTTGCCTGTAACTGACTTAATCTGATGTCCTGATGACCTACTAAGTGGAAACTTGAATGTGATGACGTGTTTTGTCTATGTTTTCTTTCTTTCTTTCTTTCTTTTTTTTTTTGAGAAAGAGTTTCTCTGTGTAGCCTTGGCTGTTCTGGAATTCACTATGTAGATCAGGCTGTCCTAGAACTCACAGAGATCCATCTGCTTGTGCTTCCCTGAGTGCTGGGATTAAAGGCGTGCACCTCCACTGCCCAACGTGACAGCTCAGTTTTAACCTTACAAAATAGAAAAAAAAAGGATTTATTTTTGTTTCCTAGTAATTCAGAACTTTATCAATACGGGTGATACCACTAGAAACCAGGTGTCTGAAAACATAAAAAGTAGAGCACTGGGTAATGTATTTGACCATATGGTTGGTACCATTGCCAAACACCACATAGAAGTTACTGAGTTGTTTAGGTGGCCGATGTGTTTAAAGTTCCTTATGTATTGTGCTGTAAGGAATTACAATTGATACTTGTAAAGGGGATAGGAACAGGTATAATAGTAAATCCTTAAAAAAGCCTGCCAGGTAGAAGTGATGGACACTTCTATTCAACACACCAACCCAGTTTGTACAAGCTGGGGTATTCTGTTCATGGCATGTTTCCTATTAAATCAGTTTAACAGGTTATCTCTATCACTGGGAATGAAATACATGAGAAATCATCTTTTTGTGTAGGAAACAGAGCCAACAAGATAAATTATTTCTTGGTGATGTTTATAACTGATGAGAATTCATTTGTGATGCAAAGATAGATGAAAGCCCAGAGGAAATTCTTATGTTATAAAACAAGGGAATTTGAGATCTGGGGGAAATAAGTTTTAAGAAAACACATCTTCTTAGATTTGAGACATACGTTGTAAAGCTTAAGTAGAATATTCATAGCTAATGTATTAACACAAAATAAAGTGCTATGTGGATAGTGCCCTCAATTTTTAAAAGTCAAATTCCATTCACTTCTGTCTTAATTAGGCTTTTATTTCTGCGAAACGGCACCATGACCATGGCGCCTCTTATACAGGAAAACGTTTAATTGAGGCTGGCTTACACTTTCTGAGGTTTAGTCTATTATTTTCATGGCAGGAAGAATGGCAGTAATGTGGACAGACACGGTGCTGGAGATGGAACTGAGAGTTCTGCACCTGGATCAGCAGGAAGTAAGAAGAAAATGACACACTGGGATTGGCTTGAGCATAGGAAACCTCAAAGGCCACCTCCACAATGACACATTTCCTCCAACAAGGCCTCAAGTCCTAATAGTGTCACTCCCTATGGGCCTATGGGCACCATATTCATTCAAAACACCACACCCCCTAAAACTAATCTTTGGAAGTTTAACATGTAAAAGATACTGGAATGTCAGCTGCTTTGATTAAGCTATTTAAAAATTAGGAGGTTGGGACACTTGGGGGATTTCCTAGTCCATAATAGTCTTCTCTACAAGACTTTGATTTTTGGTTACAATTCCATCCTGCAATCTTAACCCAGCTTTTGCATCTCAGCAAATGTTTTTGTTGTAGACTTGTATGACAGAGAAGATAAAAAGCTAATCAAGCTAAGGCAGTCAAATGCCATTATCTCTGGTGGCACCGAAGACACATGAGTTTTATTCACTCTCACAGCATTTGCCACCAGAGATGTAAGCCACAGCAAATCCTGCATTTTTATATCCACTACAGTTACAAGGACTGCAGTAGATTAAATAAATGACACCCAGAAAATATGAGTTAAGTGAATTAAGAATACAGTAAATGATTCAATGAGTAAAATGCCATGTGATCAAATGGGAACAAGTAGCTTAATTTTATGACTTAAGATAATTTAAGCAAACAACAAAAGCAAAATTCTAGGAAGAATTCTGATGGAAACCACTTAGGTATCCTTTGTAAAAAGTCAAAACTCTATCTATTGTAGCTTTTACTTTATTTATAGCAATTCCCTAGAATTGTATTGTTTAAAACTGTGCCATATCATAAAACAAGCAGAATCAACAATGCCGCTAAAAGCATCCTCACACAGACCGCAGCACTGCCTTCCAGTTATCCCTAGGAGACACTGCATGACCCAAATATGAGCAGCTCCTAAAGAAGTCTGCTCTGTTTGAAAGAATTGTGTGCCTATAGGAAACATGCAGGTTCTTTCTTTAGGAAGAACAGGTGTAGATAACAGTGGCTGGAAGGAAACCCAGCTCTGTGCCTTTGCTATCTGTGTAAGCCATGGCCATTTTGATCTACAGTGTGAACTGTAGCGAGACATTGCCTAGGGATGTCCTTGAATGAGAACACACCGATTTGCAGTTTATCTAGTCATCCAGATCATTCAGAGACTAAGGAAGCCACCTTATGCCATAGCGATTTTGCACAGGAATTTCCAGAGCTCTGAGCAAATCACTGCAGCACACATGTTTTTAAGTATGGGAAAAAAATGTAAATATCAGTGTATCCAAGCGAATCTTCGTTTGAAGTGTGTATATATGGGAGACTGTGATTACCTTGATGGACTTTATCTCGAGGAGTGTGAAACAACTTCTCCTTTACATAATGATGTCAGCTGAACAGATTTGTAATTTCTGGGTAGCATCCCCAGGTAGAAGCCAAAATGTAGGCTATTCTTTTTGCTACACATTTTTCAAAATAAACAGAGTTTTTGTTTTTGTTTTTGTTTTGTTTTGTTTTGTTTTTTTTACAAATTTGTATGTACTCATTAATACCATAATGCAAAAATAATCTCTTAAGGGGTCCTGTCATCAAGTCCCATGAAACCTGTCTTTCCCACAATTGACTATCTTGCACAGAGCATCTGCTCAGTATCATGCTAGGTCCCCAAAGACCACTATTTTTTTGAGATTGGGTCTTTCTACATTGCTCTGTTTGTCCTGGAATTCACTATGTAGACCAGGCTGGTCTAGAACTCAGTGATGCACCTCCCTAGTGCTGAGATTAAAGGTTTGCTGCACCATGCTCGACCTCACAGACCGCTTTCAACTTAACTGTAAGTAGAACAACACACACACACATACACACACATACACACACACACACACACACACACACACAGGCTGTCCAACATATGCAGTGGACAGTACTATACATAGTTCAGTATGGCATGCTGTTTTATACAATCATATGCTATGAACATAGTTACAGCTTAATAAACAATGCACACTGAGTGGTAGTTTCAGGTCCGTAACGTTGTCTGTACAAGTTTGTTGTGTGTGTGTGTGTGTGTGTGTGTGTTTTAACATGAATGATGTGAAAATTATAAATTTTTATTATCTTGTTTCCCTTATTATTAGCATATTATGGAAATCATTTCATGCCAACAAATATAAATTTTCTTCATTTTTATAAGTTGATGTTTATTACTCACAAAGCAATTACATGTCCTGTTGTTTCATGTGGTTTTACTGATTAACACTTAGATTGCCTAAATTTAGATTGCTTGTTGCAGTTCTAATATTTTAATTGTACTAAAGAAGATATTCTACCAGTCCCCTTCTTTGTCCACAAATGATGTTATTTATAAAGGTGAAATTTCTGAGCAAAAAATATGTTTATTTTAGAAAGAAATACTTTCAAATTGTTTTCTAGAAGTTCTCAACACTAAAAACTACTAGATAGTTTTATTACCCTGTGTGAGTGTTCTTCTGCAATCATGTACATACACCATGTTCGTATCTATTGGATCCCCTTGAATTGGAGTTAATGGTGGTTGTGAACCACTCAGCCCAGGTCCTCTGCAAGAGCAAGTGCTCTTAGCCACAGATCCACCAGGCCTTTATCATGTCCAGTTTGGAAGGAGAAATGAGATGGTTTGGGGGTAAGAAAGGGAAGGGGTAAATGATATAATCTCAAAAATATTTTAAAATAAAAGAACTGAAAAGCTGAATACCAAATTCTCAAAAGAGAAAACGGAAATAATCATCAAACATATTAAAAAGCATTCTCCAGCTTTTTGGACACCAGGAAATGGTAAAGTACTCAGAGTTTCTATCTCACCTCTATCAGAATGGCTATTATCCTTAAAACAAATGACAATAAATGTTGGAGAGTATGTGGGGAAAGAAATACTCACTGCTTGTGGGAGCATAAACTAGTGTAGCCACTGGGGAAATCATATACGGAGGTTTTTCAATAAGCTAAAAATAAGGCTTCCAAATGACCCAGCTATACCACTCCTGGGAATGTTCCCCATTCTATATCCAACTGCTGAGCTACTTGCTTATCCATGGTTATTGCTGCTCTATGAACATTAGGCAGAAGATGGAGTCAACTTAGATGATTATCAAGTGATTAACAGAGAATAAACATGTGTTTTATACACACACACACACACACACACACACACATATATATATATAATACATATATTTGTAACATACAAGGGAATTTTATTCAACTGTAAAGAAAAATAAAATTATGGAATTTACAAGTAAATTGATGGAACTGGAAGAAATTATACTGAGTTAACCCAAGAACAAAGCCAGGAATGCCATATGTTTTCTGCCATATGTGGGTATTAGATTCTAACTTTTTCTATGTGTATCCAACATAGGACTGAAGGAGGGCAAATGCAAAGAAAGTTGAAAGGTTTCCATGAAGGGATAATAATTGCTTTTAGCACAAAATTATATAAATAAATCTCAGCAACCATTTTCAAATGTGAGATAAAGCACCCTAGGTGATAATGCTGATTATATGTAGTTTGAACTGAGGGAGAAGAAAACTTTGACTTTAAAGGGGCCACTTTATAGTAATTGGTACTTTATAAGCTTCATTTGTGCCTTTGTGACAGAATTGGTGAAATTGATTGAAGAGATAAAGACCTCAAAGTAATGGGATTGGCACTTGGCTTTCATTCTGTCTCTTTGGACGTTTTAATAGGGAGAAACTGTATTTGAATTCAAATACTATTTGCTCTAAACTTACTAAAAGTTTCTCTCTCTCTCTCTCTCTCTCTCTCTCTCTCTCTCTCTCTGCTATGTGGTATAGAGATTGTTATATAGTTATAACTTGTGCTCAATGGCAATCACTGTACTAGAGCCAAGTAATTCTGCTCACTGTTCAAAAGCCATTTCAGGAGACAAAATTTGGTGTGAAGGAAACCAGTTTTATTCAAGTGCCAGCGCCCTGAGAAAATGTGGGAAATTGGTATTCTTTCACACAAAGAGCATCATTTTAGGGGACTCAGTGACACCAGAGTGCTTTAATAGAGAGAAAAATAGTACAGAGAATAATGGGGAGCAAGATGGCATACCTACTTGGGCCTTCATATTCCAGAGTTTATGTGTGTATTGTTTTTTCAGGCCAAAACACGGCAATTAATTGTAACTTCTAATTCTTTACACTAACATTGCTTTTGCTCAAGTCAAACTGTGATGGCTAATCATAGTTGTCAACTTGACTGCATGTGGGATAAAGTGAAATTCAAGTCACTGAGGTACTTGGCAGACCCACCTCCAGGGTCAGCAGCGCCGCCTTCTGATGACAGCTCCAATAAAAGGACCCAAGAGAAGGAAACATTGTTTTTCCTGCTTCTCCTGACTTTCTCTTCCGAGTTTATCCACCCTGTTGTTGAGGCATCCCTTTCCCAGTATTCCAGCCAACTTCTTCAGCATTGCAAGGGAGACTAAGTGCAGCAGCTCTCCAGGAATCTTCTAGGCCTTCAGGGCCACATTGGGACTGTTGAAACATCCAGGCTTCTGGACTGAGCAATACTGAATTCTCAGCCTCCCCAGTGTGAGAGCCATTGTTGAACTGCCCAGTCTTCATCCTGTAAACAAATCAAACACCCCCTTTAAATATGTGTTCATTCTATCACTTCTGTTCCTTTATAGAAGCCTGACTCTCATAAAAGCCTAAAGCAGTTTATATATGCTCTATTAGTTGATGTGCAGGACTAGGAAAGAAGGAATGATGTCACATGTACAGGAAGTCCGCCAGAAGTGTTATGGTCTGTAAATGTAAACAACGGTTACTCAGCACTTCAAACTGTACTCAAGTAGGTGCTTATTATTAATTTTTTGTTGAAATTACGAATGGCAGCTTTGGTTCAGAAAACTCACATACTTAGTGTGTCCATTGAAGGATAAGAGAATTTCAAAGAAATACAGTTCAACATTCTTTAGTGATGACTAAATCTAGTATTCAGTGCTGAGAAGACTTTAAATGTACCAAATGGAATCACCGTCGCTCTGCAAACAGTGCACCGGGATGTGTACAAGCGGCAGTGCAAGCTTCACTGGCAGTAGAATATAGTCTATTTTCTTTTCGGACAAACAAAGCTTCAGATTGCTACAACAAGGAGTCTAGGACCTCAGTAGAAGAATTAACCTGAACTGAGTAGCTCTAAAGCTTAATTAGAATTCTGAGCTAGGACGGCAGCCGCGTGAGCAGCTGCCTCTAAACTGTACTGTGTAAACACTGCATAAGGATGGAGTTTGCTTCTCAACTGAACTGGTGTTTCAGTGCGCTAAGATTGTCTTTCTGTCAGCAGAGTGCATCATGGGAAAAGATCAGCATCTCAAAGGAGTGTGATCTGCATGTGTAAAGAGGGGAAAAAATTCCTCAGAGAAAAGGAGCTTGTGAGGCTTTACGTTTGTGCTCAAGGTTAAAAAAAAAGACAAAAAAGGGACTTTAAAAAACCTACATTTTGGTCCAAGGAGAGTGTTTTTTTGTAGAAATTGAAAGACAAACATTTTATTTTTACGTTTGAGAGATGGGATCTATAGCTTTAGCAATATTGAATACTCTCTGCAAAATAAACTTCAGGAAAGGGTTTTGAATTTTTCCCTGGTCTCTCCTGTGAATTCTTTGTTCCATTCTAGATGAATTCCAACTCAAATAAGCACTATTTAAAAACCACTAAGCAGTGGCGCATTACAGGCAATGTAAAGAACACAGGAGCTGTGCTGGATACAAGGATTCAAATCTCTACTCTGCCAGTAGGTTTCCTTTCTGGATCTCAGAGTCACAAGGTCATGTCAATGTCATACTGATATGGGGATGAAGTGAAATGATCTCTGTGAAGGTCCTGATACTTACCTGGTGGGTAGCAAATGGTCGTTGAATGATTCAAGACTGCTGCTGTTTTGAAGCGTTTCTCTTCTTAGTAATGTTTTAAGGATGTTGTGATTTCTCTGCCTTCTTATAGCAGTCACCTTATACTCTTCTCCAATCAAGGGCTATGCATTCGTGATGATTAGTTCTCAGCTCCAAACTATGTATATGCAGGCTTTCTGATATATACTCGTCACTTGCCTTTTCTCAGTGAGTAATTCCCTGCTCCTCCATCTGATCCCTTTACCAGTTATACTCCTCAATTCTGTTTGTCTTCAGCTTTTAGAGAATGTCTTTTGCAGACACTCTGGGCCAGGGATTTTATTGATATGAGAGTCCTGTTTCAGTATAAGCCTCGGAGATGAAAGGGAGTTAGGTCCTAAGTGTGTAGTGCTCAGTCAAACGTCTGTAGAATAAATTGCTTCTATGAAGGATGCTATATAGGCAAAAGGAAAAAGGAATGCTGGAAAAAGGAAGGCAGTTGATAGCTAACCTTTATTATAATTGTCAAATACCTAGTACATATACATGAAGAAACACACTTACAGAAGCGAGGCAAATTACTCAGGGAATCATCTCAAAAAATTATCAGAAGCTTTTTGGAGGAATATTTCAAAATTCAGATTAATGATTTTTGGAAGGAAATATCCCAAATATATCATATATTATAGAATATCAGTGGGAACAAGGTTGGTGGTAACAGCTTATAAGCAAATCTATTAATATTTATGCCCTGAAGCATATGAATATTCATACTTAGTGAGATAAACAAATACTATAAATAGCTTCATATTTGTTCAGGTCAAATCAGGTTTTCCTACCAAATAAGTTTCAAAGCCTTTTTTTTGTATTTAGAATTCAAATTATCACAGACCTTTTGGTGGTTAGTAGAGACCAGCAAAAACTAAGTGTTTCAAACTCAGAGGAGGACTGCTAGCTGTAGCATTATTTTCCTAAGGTTGTTTCTAGAAAGAAAATGTGTGTGTGTGTGTATGTGTGTGTGTGTGTATGGTGTGAGTATATGTGTGTGTAGTGTGTGTGTACATCTGTGTTGTGGTGTGTGTGTGTTATGGTGTGTGTGTGTGAGTGATATATGTGTATGTGTGCTCTGTGTGTGTGTGTGTGTGTGTGCTGTGTATGTGTGCATGTTGTGCCTGCCGTGCTGCTGAGACAGGGGAGAATGAGAGATGGGGGAGAAAGTGGAAGATTTATGGAACTAACTCACATGGATTTATGGAAGCAGTTAAAATAAGAATTGGAAGGATGTACATGCAGGTTAGGATTTGGGCTTCAAGTTCACAAGCCATGTGCTAGAGAATTCCTTCTTCCTTGGAAGAAGTCAGGCTTTGTCATATTGAGGAGTTCAACTGTTTTGTTGAGGCCCACTCATATTATGGATGGCAACCTACTTTACTCAGGTCATTAATTTAAATGTTACTCGTTTAAAAAAATGCCCTTACAGATACATGAAGAACATTTTCTTGTCCTGATATCTGAACATTATTGTCAAGGTTGAGATCTATAGAATTAAACGTAATGGTTAATTGAAATTAATTTTTCCATCTCAAGGTCAGTGTATTAACAGCCAGATTTGCATCTGCCAATATCACATTCTCATTTCCAAAGATGAGAATATGAACATTTTGGAGGTTATTATTTTGCTTGCCAGAGTGTGGCTGTACAAACTGTGCATAGCCAGCTTCCAAAGGGGCCGTGTCCATAGAGATGGCACTTTGACTATTACCTCCTCAAGTCATGCAATTTGGAAGCAGTATTTTAGGAGCTAGTTTTGGTCTAAAGACTGCCATTGTACATGGGGTCAATAAAAGAAACTGTATAGTCAGTCTTTTTCAGTCTCATCTTCTGGACAATACCATGATGATGGCTCCCGTGTGAAGAAATCATCTAGTGCCCAGGATGTGAGCGGCAGCCAGTCATCTGTGGGAGTCACTGTTTGGCGTCTGGGGGCACAGTCCTTACCAGATTTGGGATCACAAGCCAAGGCTGTTTGTTCATTCTCAATAAGCCAGTTAAAGCAGTCACATTTATAGTGAAAAAAAAAGAGATCATTTCATAAGCCACATAGGAAAGACGGACAAAGAGATTCAGTGACCTTCTCTTACAAGGCTATCAACAGTGTCCTGATGTGAGTTCAAGGTTTAAGTGGAGGGCCAGAGTTATGCATATCTAAACAGTCCGGGTAAAGGAATGATCTCGCCCTTCATTGATCCATCATTGATTCCTGAAAAGAAATCTGACAGCTTGTAAACCTATTTCAAGGAGGAAAGTTTCTCATCTGCCCCTGTGCTGGCTAGGGGTTGTTGTTTTCCTCAACTTAATAGAAACTAAAATTATCTGGGAAGAAGGAATCTCAATTTTGAAACTGCCTGACTCAAATTGGCTTGTAAGCAAGTGTCGGGGGCCATTTTCTTGATTAATTATTGATGTGGACAGACCCAGCCCATTGTGGACAGTGCCATCCCTGAACAGGTTATCCTGGCTTCCATTAAAAACAGAGTGTGCCGCATACACAAGCCAGTAAGCAGCTTTCTTCCTCCATGGCTCCTGCTTGAGTTTCTGCCTCTGGGTCTCTGTCTTGAATTCCTAGCCTGACTTCCCTTCATGATGGACTGTGGTCAGTTTATTCTGTAAGCAAAAGAAACCCTTTCTTCCCCAAGTTGCTTTCGGTCATAGTGTTAATCACAACAATATAAAGTGACCTGGAACAGATTGGCTCAGACTTTGGACTTTCTCTTCTCTCAGAATGAGATTTCTGGGAACATTACAGTTACTTAAGCTCCACTTTGTCAATAGTCTAATTGCCAAACAGAGGGTCACAGGTATCATTTTAGAATACCTTCATCCCTGCCAGATTGGTTACTTTGTTAGGTTTCCATTTTCATGTTTCAGAGTCATGGCAAAACAGTTACTTGTAGGATTTCAAAATTCATACCACATTGCCTACTCTACATAACATCTTTGGGTGTTCCATCGATGTAAACAGGAAAGTGGTATTTCTGGTTTGGGGAAGAATGCTGGGGGGTTTACAATCAGTTCCTAGTCCAGTCGCTGGGGCAGGGAATGCTCTGTTCTAGCTATGTAACCAGTTAATCTATATGTTTCTAAAGAAAAGCATGTTTATTTCTTCCTTTTTTAAAAGAGGAAGACAGAAAACTGTTTGCATAGCCTAAATTTTATTCCACAGACAGCAAAAACCCAAACATCTTCTAAATAGTGAAATAAGCAGAGATGTATCCGTAACACAATTTGCTCTACTCCCTTCCATCCAAACTAAGCTGAAAAAGTTAAGGATGTGAGAAAAATCCAAGTCTTTGTAAGGCTGCTATTAATTCAAACGACTTCAGGAAATGTAGGAATAAAGGATCCCTCTTTTGTGGCTGATGTGAAAAACCTCATTTATCATTATTTGCAAAAGCTCAATGAGGCAAAGCTCTATCTCTTGGCCCTTCCAATTCCTCCAGCGAGCAGCCGCACTCTAGATGTTTTGTGGTTGTGAAGAGAGTCATTACCAGTGACGGTTAAGTAAATTGGTAAAAATTCTGCTGTCAGAATATAATGACTGTTTAGTTCTTTTTAATGTCTCCTGTAACTTCTGTTTCTTGCTTCTTGTAGCTCAGGGCTTGGGAAATACTTCTTGTTTCTATGTTGATTGGCTTTTATTAGGATCTAGGAAGTTTGATCTAGATTAAAACAGAGCTGGTAAGCTTGAAGAACAAGAAAGGTCAGCAGGTTAGGTGAACAAATTGCCACCAAATGGAGGATATGACCTCAATTTTTCTGTTAGTAGGGAGGACCTAGGGCTGTGAAGTTCGTGGGCACTCAACAATTGCTCAAAAGAGCGAAATAGGAAAAAGAAATAGGTGGCAGGATTTGGAGCTCATAACTCCTTATCTAAATGCCCACTGGGTCATTTGTTAATGTAATTCACAAAAATGTTAAGTCTGATTGGACTCTAAAGCCTAGGCTTATTCTGTTTTTACCACATCATTAAATTATGCTTAGTGATTTCTGATTATTGTTGAATGCGTTTTAGGTTGGAATGAGGGTAATCTTGTGAATTTTTATTAATATTTGAGGTAAAAATAAAATCAACTTTTAATTTTGGTATGATGCTTCTCCTGTAATCTTAGCCCTCGGGAGTCTAAGGCAAGAGGATAACCAGTTTGAGGTCTCAGTGCACAATGAGAATGGGACTCCTAGGAGTGCTCCTAGGGCCCACACTTAACAGTGGCTCTATAAACATCTGATGGCTGTGGACAGAGGGACAGTCACTCTGTTTGGAGGTGGTGGCTGCTGGTAGGCTGTTTATGCCCCAGTGGAAGGCTACATACTCATATGCACTTGGGCAACACTAATTGCACTTGGAGGTTATTAATATCAAACACTGAACTAAAAAGAGGACAGGAATCTTGGAAGCAGATGTGGCAGCTGTGAGGGAGAGTTAGAGGGAGGTAGTGATGGATGGATATGAATAATGCACATTGGATACACGTATGTGATTTTAAAAGAACTATTAAAAACAGTAGCAAAACCCTCTTTGTAAAATAAATATTTTTGCTCAAAGTTCAAAGGCATTTTCCCTGAACTGTTAACACGAAAAGTTACTATATCATATTTATAATTATAGTTTATTATTTTAATGTGTCCATGTTTTTTTCAGTTGCCAGGCATCCATATTCTAAGGGAAGAGTGAATGAACCTTTTTTTTTTGTAAAGGGCAATACAGTAAATATTTTAGACTGTTGGATAGTCTCCATTTTATAATATTCATTTTTGCTATTTACCACAAAAGGAGCTATAGATATTTGGCAGTTTTCCAAAAACTTTAATTGACAAAAGCAGCTGGAGGGCCGGATTTGGCCTGTGGGCAAGTATGTTGACTCCTCATCTAACAGGCAAGAAACATTTTTGTTTGGCCTGTTCCATTTTGATATCAACTGGTAAAAATTAGAGCAATAAGATCAGTCATCCAGTCTGGTAAAGTGGGAACTCAGCTGCCGAAGTCATCTTCTCCTTTGGGTTTTGAACAGTCCTTATATTCTGAAGGTCTTTTTCTCTATGCTGTTCTTCATTGTGCTTCTATGTCATAGGGATCCATGTGAGACAGAAATAAAATTGATTTTTGTCATAGATTAGGGCTCTTGGGGAGCTTGGTTGAGATAGAATGATTTTGAACAAATTGAGCTGAACAATTTTTTTTGTCTTTAAAAAAGAAACCAAAATTATGTTAACAGGAAAAGATGGATGGGTTGATTTCGTCACTGCTAGAAGTAGAGGAGAGACTCTAGCAAATAACAGGTTCTGTTCTCTTGCTGTTAAAGAAAGGAAACATTAGATTTTCAAGTTTAATGGTGGCAATTTTCTTTCTTTATTTAGAAAAAATGCTTCTCTCCATCCTTTCTCTAATTTTTAAGTCAATTTACTACCAAGGTCTAAAACCCAATCTCAAATGTCAAGTATACTTAAATGTCAATTGCACGTAGAAATGTCAAGTGAACTATGTAGTCCTTCATGTCCTTTTGTATTGAAGCATAGAAGGCATCATACGGAAGGCCCATGACTCAAGGACTGATTCTTAAGAGAGTTTGTCCTTCAGCCACAGGCAGAGCTATCTAATCAGTTGGTACATTCACTCTGCAGCTTCATAATGAAGTTGGAACAGTTTTTAGAGTTGTCCTCAATGAACCTCATACTTGTTTACAAGAAGTTACACAGAGATTACAAACCTTCATGGTGAATTCTTTCAGAGGGAATAAAAGACCAACGGGAAAATAATTCCAGAGGAAATTAGTTTGTGTCTATTGAATAATATTTTGAAATAACTTACTCACGTAGCTAGAATCCTTTTGCCTTATAGTCAGTAAGTCTTTCCTGATTGTGAATTGAGAACCATATCCCTGACTCATATTTTCACCATTGATTTTTCCCCCAGAAAAGGGATGCTTTTTGTCCAAACTCATTTTGTGGTTCTTATAAACATGTAGATTGTTTATGTTATGAGCCTCCTGAACTTGCATATATTTTTCTTGTATCCATTTAGTAAATATTTATTAAGTACTTACCCCATGTTGGTGTTATATGCATAAACAGCAGTTAACTCAGAAAGCTTGAATTCCAGTAGAGGAGACAGAGCTTAAATAATTAATAACCCTAATAAATAAATAATTTCAGTAAGAGCTGTGATGGAAAAGTACACTGCTCATAGAGCTTATACAAGGAAGTATTGACCTAGTCTGAGAAGAGAAGGCTTCTTAGGAAAGTGATCATTTGGACTCAGATGTGGAAAAGGAGTAGCCATTCACCAGACAGAGTAGAAGCCAGACTGTGCCAGGTACAGGGGAGTGCCAGAAGCACAGGGGAGTGCCAGAAGCACTTAGGGGTGTCAGAGGGCAGCTTTCAGTTCTGCAGAAAGAGCTTCTACCTGCTATACCATCTCACTGGGCCTCAGAACTGTTACATTTAAGAGGGGGCATAATCATGAGTGTATATCCTGAACCAAAATGCTAAGTTAAAGGCCTTTGGACCTTTGTTTTGTAGAAAAGACTCTTCAGAATATGATATGGGAACAACTCACATTTATTGTGTAGTCTGGTATATTTGCAAATGGATTGAATGGATTGTGTAACAGAAAGTCCTAGGCTAATGGGATGCTAGTCTCTATCTTATTTCTCATATTCAGTTAGTTGCATAAATTCAGGCAAGCCATGACTTCTCTGAATTCTAGTTTCTTAATTTATAAAGTAGGAATTTTTAATTCTTTTCCTGTGTATTTAGCACTGTCAATATCCAATCAAAATGTTTTCTGTACAGAACATAACCATACTGTAGCTGTTTTTTTCCTGTCCTCCCTGCTACCCATTTTCCCTTTCCCATGCTTGCTATGCAGCCCCAGAACTCCAATCTGAATGGGGAAACCACAGTGATAGAAAAGGGTCAGATCATAGTGAAACTTACTTCTCTGCTCCAAAGTCTTCTTTCATGCTGCCTGCAAGTTTCCCTATGATGTGCCTGTCTTTGTTAGCCCTCTTACTTCTCCTGAATCAGCCTTACCTGCTTCCTTGGTAAACTAGATAAGGTCTTTCCTCAGGTATTTTTGCTTGCTCTGGCCTCAATCAGTAAAAGTCTTCATGTAGAGAACTGTGTGGCTAACACCAACATTACCTTCAAGTGTCTGTCCATATGCTACCTTTTCAGTAATGTTTTTGATGGTCTGTTCCTTTTAGTGTGACACCCATGCTCCCCCACATCTGGGAACACCTTACTTGGGTGTGTCTTTTCCTTTATCTCCCACAGCACTCATCATTGTTCAGCATGGCATGGTTTAGTTATTTATTGGGGGGCCATCAACTAGGCCATTTTTCAAAGTAAAAAAAGGTGATTTTAGATTATGCGGGATAATACAGACAAAAAGGGCTTAGTTGTTTATAATTTTCAAAATAATTTCTTTATTGATTTTTTTTGGGAATTTCATATCATGTACCCCAATTTTGCTGATCTCCCAGTCCCTTCATATTCACCCTTAAGCCTTGGAGCACCTCCGTATAAGAAAATTTTAAAAACTGAAACCAAACCAAAACAAAACAAAATAAAACACTTTATTCCTCTATCTTTCTGGCCTCTCTAACTTAGTGGCACAGGGAGCTGTGATGTGTCACACAGTATACCCTTTTGTCCACTCAGCTTTAATTGCAAATGTTAATTGCAATGAGCCATTGGTTTTGTTCCAGGCCTCTGGTTTCTGGTACACCATTATGATAATTTTTTAAATTAAAAATTTCCTTGCTAGATTTTACAAACTAAGAAATTTTGGATTTTTGGTTGGCAACTTGTTTGTCTCATTAACAACTGTTCCAAGAACCTAGTAGGTTATTAACAAACATTTTGAGCAAATGAATGAATTAGTTATGCGTAAGAAAGATATAAGACATCCAGTAGTATAAATATAAACTTAGTTGATATTTCATTATCTTTGTTGGGGTTTAAAAATATATATGAGATATAGTAGTATATTTCTATCATCAACTAAGAAAAAGAAAATTGCTCTGTATTTTTACATATACTTAAAAAGTTAAGGACTGATTTTGACGACAAAGACATTATAAAGAAAATCATTACAAGACAGTTCAAAGAGGCTGTTTATCATAAAGCTTTCTCTTTTCCCAGAGGGTACATGTTCCTTCTGAGAGCACACAGATACTGGCAGCCACCTCAAAGGGTTGTTGACCTAATTGAAAATTAGCATGGCATGCTTATGAGGCTGAGTAGTTGAAGACAAAGTACTCCTCTTTCCTGTTAAAGAGGAGGCACATCATCAATTAATTGACAAGATGGGACTAGCTGAACTAGAGTGAAACCCTGCAAAGGACGGGCAGCAGAGGACAGAAGTGATGTCTGCATAGAAGCACACATTCAGTCGGTGTTAAAATGATAATTAAAATGTGACATAATCCCTCTCAGATTATGCAAAGTACTTGACAGCAATTGGAAACAAGCATTTCTGCATTCCTTTGATGATATGCATCCATTCATTACTTCATCAGCTTTATTATTGACTACTTTTTCAATGGGTTCTAGGAGAATCCAAAATGCAGTGTATGTTCTCATCAAATCTAATGACTGAAGAGAATCCAAATGTAAAACAGTTTCCATTCCATTATGCTTATTCAGTAGTTTTAGATAAAAGGACTGTACAATTTTCGTATAAAGCCAAAACAAAATCAATACACTTTCTCTTTTGATGGTATCAGTGAGGATGACTGAGCCAGGAGCTTTGCCTTTATCCAAACTTAAAAACAGTAAAGGCTTACTGGGCTCAATTCACAGGCATCCAGTTTCTTTATATTGCTAAACTGAACTTAGTTAGGTTGGGTTTCCATACATTCCTTATTTTTTTTTTATTCTTGCCTCAAGAATATACCACAAGTTATATACAAAGAAGTTAAATGGGTTCAGTTTTGCCACGAGAAAAGGCCATGCTTAATCTTTTCTTTGGGTATCTAACAATCATAGCAAAGATTGATACATAGAAGGTAAAGACTTCACAATTTGAATGTTGTGAAAGATTGGAAAGAATATCTCCCTGATCTACAATTTTAGAGAGTGACTTGAGTTTTTGGGGGGAGTTTTCAGATTTTTGATAGTCTTGGAAAGCTGACCTCTGCCTAGTTGAAATTCCTGTTTTGATTGGATGATTTCTATATCATTATGCCAGAGGAGTCAAAACTTTGTCTACCTCTCTCAAGGCACTAGATGACTGATCTTGACTGCCAGTGTGATTGAACTGAGAAGCTCTGTTGACATCAGTGAAACACACTTCTGGGCGTGTCTGTGGAGCAATTTCCACATAGGACTGACTAAAAGGTTTGGTCCTGGGTGGCATCATGCTAAATAAATTATGGACCCAGATGGTATAAAAGAGGGAAAGAATCAGGGTGACAGTGGTGCACAGCTTTAATCCCAGCACTCAGGGGGCAGAGGCAGGCGGATCTCAATGTGCTTGTGGCCAGTCTGGTCTACAGAACAAGTTCCAGAACAGTCAGAGAAAACCCCTGTCTTGAAAAATAACAGCAACAAGAACAAACACTAAAACCTAAGGAAAAGAGAAAAGAAGCTTATTAGGATAGACCATAGATCATGTCTGTGATAGCTTCATTAGTATAGATTACCAGTACATCCATATTCAGATTTAAAACAACTTATATTTTTCTACTCTCACCCATTTCCATGCAGTTTGTTTAAAACTTCTGAATGTGGTTTTAACTTTGGTGGAGCTACTTTTGGAGCTTTTTTTGTAGTTTTAGAGTACTCTTTTCCTTGTTTCTTATCTGTTTTGATTCTGATATTTCAGTTGATCTCTGATAAGTCCAGTAGGGAGGACTTTTGCCTGAAAGAAACAAAAAACAAATTACCAGTGCCTTAAAATGCAAGGATGTTTATTGCTTAATAATATAAAAACCAATCAAAATTCCAAAACAATTTTACAGTTCTTAAAAGAACAATACTTGGCTTCATATGAAAAAAAAAAACAAAAACCCTAGGATAGCTAAAATTATTCTATACAATAAAGAACTTCCAGAGGTTATCACCAGCCCCGATCTCAAGCTCTACTACAGAGCTATAGTAATAAAAACAGCATGGTAATGACATAAAAACAGACTGGTGGATCATTGGTATTGAATTTAAGACCCTGATGTAAATTCATACACCAATAAATACTTGATTTTCAACAAAGAAGCCAAAATTATACAATGGGAAAATAAAGCATCTTCAGCAAATTGTGCTGGTCTAACTGGATGTCAGCATGTGGAAGAGTACAAATATTCCTTGTCTATCATCTTGCACAAAATTTAATTTCAAGTGGATCAATGACCTCAACATAAAACTGGATACACTGAACCTGACAGAAGAGAAGGTGGGGAACAGCATTGAATGCATTGGCAACTTCCTGAATAGAACAACAGTAGCACAGACACTAAGATCTATAATTAATAAATGGGATCTCCTTAAACTGAAAAATCTTCCATAAGGCAAAAGACACTGTCAAGAGGACAAAACAGCAGTCTACAGAATGGGAAAAGATCTTCACCAACCCCACATTCGACATAAGGCTGATCTTCAAGATATATAAAGAACTCAAGAAACTAGACATCCAAAAAAACCAAATAATCCAATTAAAAAATGGAAGATTGACTTAAACAGAGAGTTCACAACAAAAGAATCTCAGATGGCAGAGAAACACTTAAAGAAATATTTATCAACCTTAGCCATCAGGGAAATGCAAATCAAAACAACTCTGAGATTCCATCTTATATCTGTCAAAATGGTTAAGATAAAAAACACTAATGACAGCTTATGTTGGAGAGGGTATGGAGCAAGGGGAACACTCCTCCACTGCTGGTGGGAGTGCAAACTTGTACAGTCACTTTGGAAATCAATATTGTGGTTTCTCAGAAAACTGGCACTCAGTCTACTCCAAGACTCGGTGGCATTGTTCTTAGGCATTCTCAAAAGATACTCAGTCATAACACAAGGAAACTTGCTCGATTATGTTCATAGCTGTTTTGTTTGTAATTGCCAGAACCTGGAAACAACCTAGATGCACCTCAACCAAAGAATGGTTAAAGAAAATGCATACATTTACACAATGGAGTGTTATTTAGTTGTTAAAAACAATGACACCAGGAAATTTGAAGGCAAATTGATGGAACTAGAAAAAAAACTCATCCCGAATGAGTCAATTCAGGCCCAGAAAGATAAGCATGATATGTACTCTCTCATAAGCAAATATTTACTGTGAAGTAAAGGATGACCATGCTACAATCCACAGACCCTGAGAGGCTAGGTAACAAGGAAGGCTCAAGGGGGAATGCTTGGATCTCCCTTGGAAAGGGGAATAGAGTGTATCTCCTTGTTGGACTGGGGGATGGTGGGCATGCATACTTGAGGGATCAGGTTTGTGGGTGGCCAGAGGGGACAATGCTTAGAGAGATGACTGGAAAGGGGGACTTTATGAAGTAGGGTAGAAGCTTGATGTAAGGGAAGCTCCAAGGAGTCTACATGGATGGTCCCAGCTAAGACTCTAGGACAGTAGTGGATACATAGCCTGAACTGGCCATCCCTTGTTTTCAGATCGGTGACTTTCCCAGTTCTCATCAGAGAGCTTTCTCTACAGACAAGTAGAGGCAGACACAGAGACCCATAGGCAAAAATTTGGCAGGACTGGGGAGTCCTGTTGAGAGGAAGAATGAATTCTGTTTTAGGAAACAGAGGGTCAGGACCATCACAGGAAAACTCACAGAAATCACTAGTCTGACTCATGGGAATTCCCAGAGACTGAACAGATAACCAGGGAACCTACATGGGATCTAGGCCCTCTGCATATATGTGACAGCTGTGTGCCTTGGTCTGTTTGTGGGTCTTCCAGCAATGAGAACAGGGCTGTCCCAGGTGCATTGATTTACTCTTGGGAACCTATTCCTCATAGGTCTTGCTCAGCCTGAATACAGAGTGAGGTTCTTTGTCTATGGCAGCTTAATATGGCGCGGTTTGCTGATGCACATGGGAGTCCTGCCCCTTTCTTGGTGAATACAGAGGAGGGGTGGATGGGGGATGGATGTGAGGACGGGAGATGGAGTGAAATGGGAGGAGGAAGGGGGAAGCTGTGGTTGGGATGTCAATTGTATAAATTAATTAAAAAAATTAGGATACCTAAACCTTAATGGTCTTAGTATTGAATGTCTCAAACATTTGATTTCTGCTGTACTCCTGCCCCCAGTCTGGTTTTATATTTTATGCCTCTTGATCACAAATGCCTACTACTCTAAGGTATAAACAAGGCGACAGACTTACTATCTCTATAGCTCTTCTCTTGTATATGGCTATTTAATAAAGAAAGCAGTAGGATCTCAACAACTTCTGCTTAAGTCTCCTTGGCGAGAACAGTCACCGGCCCCCAGCTGCCAGTAAAGCAGAGGAAGTGATGTTCCAGATCTCTGACTCTCAATGTTAAATGGAATGGAGGGGACACAGAATTGAGAACAGCATGGTGAGTAGTAAGTCTCCAGCTTCTGCCACTTTCAGTCTGGCTCTTGGAAACACGAGATGAACCATATTCCCTGAGATTGAGACTGGCATGGCCCCTCAGAACACAAACTTACTTAATGGCTAAAGAGTTTCATTTGTGTGTAGGAGAGGCTATTCATATTTACCTGGCTTTAATTACAAGTTAAAAGTAGTTTTCTTCTGGTGTTTAAATTCAATTCAAAAATTTAAGTCTATTATATAAATCTACTATACTGTGTCAATCCTTTGTAAGGTAACATTTGATTTATTTTAGATCAATCAAGCTGAACAGACTGAATTTTGTCTAATTAAGTGAATTCCCATTTGTAAACTTAGATTCTTCAATTCTCTTTAGCCTTTCAAAGTACACTATCAAATCTATTTGATTTCCCTTTAAGCATTCCAAGTACCTGGCCAGGCAAACTTGGATACCAGCTAGCAAAACCTCATTAATTGCTTGAACAACTTTATTAGCTTAACAACTTACACATAAAGAAGCCATGTTGTTTTAAGTATGGCAGTACACTTGCTGTCGTGCTATGAATGAGAACGCCCACCATTAGGCTCATGTATTTGAATACTTGGTCCCCAATTGACGGAACCATTTCAGAAGGATTAGGATATGTGACCTGGTTGCAGGCAGGGTGTTGCTGGTGTGGACTTGGAATTTTCGAAAGCCCATACCTTTCCCAGTGAGGCTTTTCTCTCTGCCCTGTGCTGGTGAATCCTCAGCTACTGTTCCAGTGCCCAGGTCGCCTGCTGCCACGCCCCCCTCCATGATGGCTGTGGACTCACTCTCTGAACCTGTCAGCAATTCCCCAAGAATGACTTTCTTGCCTTTATTGTGTTGTCTCTTCACAGTAATAGAAAAGGAGCTAAGATACATGCCAGAA
Organism: Microtus oregoni; assembly: GCF_018167655.1. Classification (NCBI taxonomy): domain Eukaryota; kingdom Metazoa; phylum Chordata; class Mammalia; order Rodentia; family Cricetidae; genus Microtus; species Microtus oregoni. The sequence goes on along the minus strand of NW_024543828.1, from coordinate 6,164,952 downwards.
GAAATGTAGTCAAATGAGGCAGGACACACAGCACAGCGAAAGAGGTGATATGCAGCTAAAGACCAGTGCTACAGCAGAGGTGCCTTACAGTTCTAGGTAAAAAAACATGCCATTGCCTAAACTTTCTTGGTTAAAACTACCACCAGAGGATTGCTAATTGTTCTTTGCTTCCTTGTAATGACATTTCCATATAATTACCATTGCATTTTGGCTATATACATTATGGTATTCAATGTCATGACATACCTTCAAATCCCACCTAAGAATAGAAAAGGACTATACTCTATTTGGGGAAAGAACTCCACACCTTCCAGGAATTCTTGGATCTATCACATGAATCACCAATCCTTCTTCTCCATTAGGGTGCCATTAAGATGTGCTGTCCAAACTCCCGCAAACTCACTCTGGCATGCACCTTTGAGCGCACCCATTTGCTTTGTAATAAAAGCTTCCTTTCAGATCTCTACTTTGTCTGAATTCTTTCTCTTCTGGGGACTAAAATCTGGAAACTGCGATGACTCAGTGGGTAAAGGTACTTGTGGCCAAGCCTGATGGCCTGAATTTAACCCCTAGAACCCAGAGTGGAAGGAGAGAAGGGAGACCCCCAAGTTGTCCTCTGACCTCTGTACGTGCAGTGACACACACAAACACACACGGTAAATAAATATAAAATAAAATTTCAAATATGAAAAGGGAAGATACTGCCATCTGCCTCTCTATTTTTTTCTTGAGATCTCCCCAGCTCTCAGCACCAGAAACAAAAATACGTTGCATCTTTAATGAAAAATTACAAATTAATGAAATATTTTACATCAAAATTTCTGTTACTTGTGTTTAACTGTCTTTCTAAAATATGTATTGCTGCCTTAAACCTCACAAGCATATTTAATTCCAAGTGTACATACATATTCTCAACTCCATATATCGGTTTCGAAACCATGGGATTTATTCATTTCAATTATATCTATGTTTTAAAGTTACTTAGTTTCAAAGGGACTAGAGTATCATCTTGGTTCAGGCATGACTGTTTGTACAGGTGAACTAAAATCACTTCTGAGCCAGAGATTTGAGGGGAAGAAGCAGAAACAGAAGCAAAAGCAATCCAGGGAGATTCTGTCTGTGCAGCTGTTGAAGCTGGGAGTTTAGGATCACTATGGCAACAAGAACCAATAGGCTCATATTCTTAAGCTGGGATTGGTTTCTTCTAAGTTACACTCTTATATCTTTCTTCCGCCTTTGATATCTAATTGAATTAGGTGAAGGTCTTCAAACCACCCCATCCATCAGCATTGTAACTAACTTCCTTGGACTGATTTCTATCACCCTGATTTAAACTACCATTCTTTACATAAAATAATACCATGTGATTGGGTTCTATGTGCCTCTTTTCAAGCTCTTCCTATGATCACAACCACGAGTTACAATTTGTACTTTGGAAACTGATCACTATGAAACTACATTATTCAGAGAGGGAATTTTGGGTGGTGGGATGGGTAGTGCTGTCCTTGTCACTGTGTCTTTTATTGCATGTCATTTTTATAATATCCATAGGACCTATTAACTTTTAAGTTATGTTGGGTATCCACGGAAACCTTGACGCTGCAGAAAAAAAAAATTCTTTCTTTGCCTGTGACTATGCTGTTAACTGGCATGACACTTCCCTCTAAAATGTGCTCTACCGTCTGTCCTTAATTCTCACTCACTGAAGAAGGAAGAGGGGTAAATCTTTGCCTTTCTTCCCTGTGCTATCCTTTAATTCTTGTGAGTTTAGAATTTGTCTTTGATGGTAGAGGAGTAAGAAGAAAGGATTGATTCGGTATGCTGCTTAAACTTGCATTCTTATACTTGAGCTTCTGTCTTTTGAGTTTATTTGCAAAGTGTGTGTGTGTGTGTGTGTGTGTGTGTGTGTGTGTGTGTGTGTGCATGTGTTTTGAGACAGGGTCTCAAGTAATCAAGATGGTCTTCAAACTTTTTACATATGGAACAATGAACTTGAACTCTCAATATTCTTGATCTCACTTCACCACTGAGATTACATGCACGGTTCACTGTGCTTAGTCTGCAGTCCTGGGTTTCAAACCCACCGCCATTTCTATGTTAGGTAGGCAGTCTGACTACTAAGCAATCTCCTCAGCTCACGCAGGATATTTTGACTTCTTTCCCTGTACCAATATGAGAACTAACTTTTGATTTGATTCTCACAAAAGAAATGGAGGAAGGAAGGCATATGGGAAATAAAAGAATACCATTTATGTATCATAGCATCTTACCTGAGGAAAGATGAATTCTTAGAATCATCTCTTCTAAAGTTAAAGGCCTTGATTTAACTGCTAGAATAGATCTAAAGGGAGCTTATACTATAGACCAGAGGTTCTACACTTGTGGGTTATGACCCTTTCACAAGAGTTGCATATCAGATATCCTGAGTATCAGATATTTACATTATAATTCATAACAGTAGCAAAAGTACAGTTATGAAGTAGCAATGGAATAACTTTATGGTTGTGGGTCAGCACAACATGAGGAGCTGTATTAAAGGATCTCAGCCTCAGGAATGTTGAGAAACACTGCTGTACACTGAGACCAGCTTGCAGAGTGATTGGCACCATGGACAATGTTTTCTTTACTGGTGCTCTCTGTTGAAATGCTCCTTCACAGAGAGTCTTTCCTGATCTTCTCATGCTAGACAAAATTTCCTTTTTTATATACTTTTAAAGTAACCTCTATTTCTCTTTTGGCCTATATTCCATTTAGCATTTCTGCTTATATTATAATGCTGGTAGACTGAGTTCTTAAGGTGCTGGGAATTTGGCTTCATGCTACATTTGACACTATCTGCTCAAAATTCGATGTATGAATAGTAGTTTTCAAATTGTCTTGGTTAATGAAACACAAGAAGCACTAATAAGAAGGTAGGGTCCAGTGGGTTGCTGTATCATAAATCCATGAGCTCTGGATAAACATTGGTAACCAAACAGGCTTTTGGGAGATTGAATGACTTTAGTTTTCACATAGTTCTTTTTGGATTTCTTTCTTTTTAACATTCAAGGTATTTAAGAGGAAAACAAGGATTCAAAAAGCACAAGTAAGTAAAGATACATTCTACATACATTTTAATTTCCAAGTGGGAAAATGAGTTTCTTATTGCTATCAATCAATACATCAATATTACATTTGGTGTTTAGCAAAATACAGCAAATAGAGGGTATTTCTTACTGGTGTGTTCAAATTTGTTAATAAACACTTTTATAAACTATAATTGGGAATTGAAATGAATCTAAAGCTTCCCTTTGTTTTGCAAGGCAGACAAGTTTTTCTGGACTTATTTTCTTCCTGACATTGCTTTAAATGATGCATTTGACGATACTAAAGATGAAACAGAGATTTTGTTCCTGCCTTTTGACCCTGAGCCATTTCTATGAGAGAGGCTTTAAAACATGAATATTTTTGGCTCTACCAAGTGCACCTTCGAAATGGCATGAAGCACTGTGCTTAGAACTGCAAATATCACTGACATTTCTAAAGTGCAAACAATGTTTAATGGCACGGCAGTAAATTTATTGCGTCTACATGAACATAGGTATTGCTTCAAAGTTTGTACTATTTAAGAGTTAAATGAATTGGAAAACTCACTGTAGACTAGTCTGTGTAACTAGAGGATGTTGTAATAATTATGAGGACTGCAAAACTCTTTTAATGCTTCAATAAATATGCCAGCTCTCTGTGGTGGCCTGCTGTTCTCTGAGCCCAGATTGTTGCTTTGTATGTACGTATCAATCTTCACTACTTGTTATGTTCAACCTTTCTGAATCTGCGATTGGGACCCATCTGTTCAGCTATACTTATTAGTGTATTTTCTTATGACATAAGTCCTTCAAAAATGTTCCTCTTCAAGTGGTGTCATGATACCTGCTGGGTTATATTTGTCATGTACCATAATAGTATAATAATCCTTAATTACAGAAAACAGAAGGTAAAATAGAAAAGTTGCAAACTTCTGCTGAGGTGAGGGCTGCCTTGGGAGTAAAGAGTGATGCTCCTGACAGATGAGCCAGAAGGGATGCTAATTATGAAAGATGACCATGCCTGGGGAGTAGCACACCAACCCTTGACCCAAAATAGGTGGTGGAGTTGAGCTCATTAAGCTTTTTTGAAGCGGCTTTAATGATTATTTGCTTGCTTAGTGTGGAGGGGAGTGACTTCTTGTGTCAGTGTAGCAGGCGCAAGCATACAGAGTTTACCGTTGCCTTCATTAAATGAAGAATGTGGTCTTCCTTAAAGATTGGAAAAATGCTTTTAAAATTTGCTTTTGCTTAGCTGGAAATGGTAGCACATATCTGTAATCTGAGAGGCAGAGGTGAGAAGATCACAAGCTTCTTATATAGCATAACCCTATCATAGTCAAATACACATATATACATATATGTGCACATACATACACATATGCACACACACAATGACACACACACACACACACAAATTAGGAAGATTTTGCTTTGAAAGCCATGCTGTTCTTTCATTCCCTACACTTGTGCATTTTACTATTTCTCTATAGTTTTGCTTCTCCTGAGGCTATGTTTTATGTACTTTATTGAAAGAAGAATATGGGAAAATATTTGTAGTTGAAGTTTCCTCGGAGCTGGCTGTCCAAGAGGAAAGCGTTTCTTGGAGTACCCTCTCATTTCAGAAGGTATTCAGCTTTAGAGCAGAATCATTCTTTTGTCTTAAAGAGCTTCTGGGCTTCATTCTAACATGGACAAAAGACAGCACACAGTGAGAGCATGTAGGAATCAGAGAGAAAAGCAGGAATGGAGCAAAAACTTTCAAGTAGAGAAATGCCATGTTCCAAATATATACATAAGTACACTTCTTTTAATTTAAATTTAGTTCCTGTATTAGATGAACAATTGTGTGAAACTTTAATTAAAGGAAATTGAAAAATAATGAATATATCTGAATCAGGTCTCTAATTTAGAAACTAGAGAATAACCTGTTGAAGCAAAAACCACAGCACTCATCTTAAAGGTTTATTCTGGAACCATTTTGAGTGACTATAACCTGGAAATATATGTTTAGGCTACCCCAAATTTTCACTTCTCAACGTGGAAGCAGTTTTATGAAATTTTATAATCCTACAGAACAAAGCACTCATAATCAAGGTAAATTAAAAAAAAACATTGGTGGGTACATCAGAGAGACAGCTACAGTTATGTGGGAGCAGCTTTTCTCTAAACCCAGGATGATATCTGATGCCATTCTTAGCTTTTGAATAGGGGAAAGCTACTGGACTGTTTAGTTAATAGCGTCCTTTTTTTTTTTCTATTAGTCACATGATGTTAGCTCTAACACAGGAGCAGAGAAGTGATGTCTGTTCTGGAGGATTAGAACCAGTCCAAAGACGGTAACTAACCCTTGAACCTCCATCATTGTAACATCTTCACACCTCTGTCATTTTAATCAGTCGTTCAGTGTCTGCAAAAACAGCTTTTTTTTCACTCTTAATTTCCCTTCTCCATAGGAGAATTCTGGACTTTTAATTAGCCTTTTTTATTTTTGATAGTAATCCTACATCTCTGTATAATCTTTAAATAATATCCATTTTTGTTTGTAAGGATCATTCAAATAGCATCATACTGTGTGTACAATTTTTACACAACTATATTTTTATATCATCCAATATTATATTCAAAGGAAGCATCTATATTGTTTACGCTGTATCAATACATTTTCAATGTGGCAGAAAATTATTTTGTGTATAATAATTCATGCATTTTGTGGCTTATGAACATTTGATTTATTTCCAGTTTGCCAAAACTTTGAGCTTTCTTAGAGAAGTGTTTTAAATAATATAGTTTCTGGGTGATTATTTTGGGTCTGAGCTGCTGGGCAGCCAGAAAACAACACAAAGCCTCCTACAAAAACGTGTTACTTTTAGTATGGAAAAACATTAACACACACACGCGCGTGCGTGCGCGCGCACATACACACACACACACACACACACACGACATAAGGAGTTGTCAGCAAGTTAAAATGTTAGGTTGTACCATGATTTGCTGCTCTGCAGTTACTGGCCTATCAGCTATTATCTGTCAGATGACCCATTTACAACCTCCAATTCTTTGGAAAACAGTGCTATCTCTAGAGATAAGAATAAGACTGTAGTGCTAGCTAAAACATAACAATTTTTCTGCAGCCTATGACTTTTCCTATCTGATTTGGCTGTGTTCCCAATATAGAATCTACCTATCTTAGAAAACCTCTGTTAATCATGTGGCTAAGGATAGCTCAGTGATCTTGTGAGGTACGAGAGAGTTTAGTAAAAGCAATAAACATGGAAGTGGATGTAGACTTTTGAGAGATTATCTGTAAAACACAGCTCTTTAAAGACTTCCTTATAATGCTTTTATTCCCTTCTGGCTTCAGATAACTGTTGGCGCCATCCACCTACAACATATACTCCTTTTTAAAATAACAGTCTTTTCATACCATTCAGAAAGACACTTCCTTCTCCTCGAACAGAAATTATATTTAGCCAGTCTCTGACTCAGGGTTACAGCTACCATGAACAGTTTCACCTCTGTAGGAAGCAATTGAACCTCTTTTATAAATTGTTCCATGACCCAGCTTGCTACACTTAGAAAGTCTCATCTCTTGACCCCTTTTCATATCTGAACTGTTCAAATAAACTGTTTTTTTTTTCTTATTTGAGTTAAAGTGTGAATTTTCTCATGGTTGCTAATCAGGCCAGATTTTCTGAGCTGTTCATGATAAAGATAAACTGGAATTGGCAACAAATGCACTTGTGCCAAGGAAGACAGTATTTGAAGTCAATAGCAGTCATCTTAGCTTCTGCTAATTAGACTGTTTTTGTCAGGTAACATTTTACTGAAAAGGATTTCCTTTTAAACCATGCATACATAATGATGATAAATCAGTGTAATAAGTCAATTTTATAAGGGATAATATTGAAAAGGGTCCTGAATTATCCCTCCTTTTGGAAAGAAAATTGCTCCTATCCCAGTGTCTTTTAAAATGTGAGCTAAAGGGGTGTGTTCAAAACTCCCATCACTTCGGATGCCTGTGAAAAGTGTAAGTTCCTGAGCGGTCCCTCGAATTGAATGAATCAGAATTTCTTGGAGAAGGACCTCCAAGAAAGGGACTGATAATCTTCAAATTTACTAAGCACACATTGTGAATTCTTGCCATCTACAAGTTTTACAGACTCTAGCTGAGTGGCGTAATGGTGGTTTAAATGTGAAGTTGAATATACAAACTCCTCAAGCTTACACATGCTTTGTATGTGGGACCCATCATTTGAGAATCTTTTGGTCTTTTGTGAAGCAGTATGTCTTTAGTACTGACTCTCTCTTAACCGAGCTCTATCTTAACCTAAAAGGTCATTCCGTAAGTGTAGCAGAGGGTCAAAGCTGTTATTAGAGTAGCTCTTTTAAATTAAAATTAAATAACCAGTGTAAAATTATATGACATATTTATGCACACACATATACGTATATACACATATAAATTATATATATTAAGACCAACGTTTGGAAGCTTGTTATCCAGCTTTTGTAAAACATTGTTAACATTTACATTGGAATTCCAGACAACTTACAAAGAATGAAAGCAGTAAGTATAATACAGCCAGTATGTATTCCTGGCCCTTTAAAGTTTACAAAGAACTTTATGAAGAATCTTTTTACATATTTGAGCTCATAGTTGCCCTGTGGCCTATCAGAAGCCAAATTTGACAGTTGCAAATGGCGAAGGTCAAGCTTCAAGAGAGTAGTGAGACTCTGAGCTAGAATCACCATTTCTTTAGAAGTACCTTCTAATCTTCAGATTCTCCAGTTTACTGCTGCTGCCCCCTGATTCTGATACTTGATGTCTTATATAGCACCCAAAAAGTTGGATATTTTACAGTGAAGCAGCAAGGACCAGGTAATTTCTGACTTTAGAGATGTCTGGCTGGAGCCAATGTCAAAAGGTTCTCTTATTCAGAACACTCAGTTAAGATAGTCCTGAAGAACTCCTCTGAGTAATTCTACTCCCAAAGAGTTCCAATCTTCATTTTATCAAGAAGTAAATTTTATGAGAGGGAATCTGGTGGAAGTTGCATATTATATAATTCTTTATTCACGGGCTTCGGCCCCAATTGACTACCCTGCATTCAGCATTCTACTCGCTTTTCCTTATGTGCTGTCGTGCAAGCACTGTAGATGTTGGTGTATTAGAGACAGGTAGGCAGTGTCCTCGACCCAACCAAACTGAATAATTATTTTAGCTGTTGGTAATGTCCTCTGGGAAAAATAGAAAAAAAATGTAAGTTTAAAGCATTATAGAAAGCAGAGTTTATTACCTTGCCAAATAATTCTGTCTTATATTTTGGAAACAGAAGTGCTTGTGTGGATGTTTTGGCTAAGTGTACATGTTGATATTTTCTTCTTCTTTCAAAGCAGATATGTCCTTGGGAAAAGAGCGTAGGCATGTGTTTGAGAAAAGAACATTGTGCACTGCACACAAGCATTTCTAAGAAAATGTTTTCTCTTTGATTATATATTACATTTCCTCAGAGACACAATTCCTCAACTGGGTATGTGTATAGATCATGATCTTAAATTACTTTTGACTTGTAATAAAAACAGCTTTATGATAAGTAATAAACTGGGTATTTCAGCTGGGCCTGGTAACCTTGCCCTGTGTCATAGTGTCTCAGGAGGTTGAGGCAGGGGGTTTCCATTTCAAGGATAGTCTGACCTGGTGACTTAATGAGTCTTATTTCAAAATAGAAAGTCAATACAAAAAGGGTAGACATGTAGCTAAGTCATAGAGCACTTCCCCAGACTGTGCGAGGCCCTGGGTTCAATTTCAAGTATGGAAAGTAAAAAGATGAACACTTTGGGTACAACTTACTGAAAGTTTCCTAATTTATTTGTGCCCGAGAGAACAGTTTAGAGGGGAGAAATCCTGGGGTGACTTGTAGGTACTCGATTATTCTTAGATTTGCTAGCTGCAGTTACATAGCTTACCATTCTAAAACTAGAACGTCTGCAGGGTTAACAGTCTCTGCCATACTAGGCAAGGTGTTCCTGCTGTTACTTGCCAGTCTGGTTCAGTTTCTCCTACAGGAGAAAGGGCAGGACTCAAAGACCAAAGAAGAAAGAGGAAATGGTGTGGACAGAGGAATGGGAGCCATTTTCTGCTTATCCAATAATAACTACTCAGATATAATTTGAGTTACTTTTGTGAGAATGAAGCCCGTTGGACCCATATGAAGCCTGTTCACCCTGAAAAACACCGCAATGCCAGCAATACAAACAATTTGCAGTTGAGGGAGGATTACTGCACAGGATAAAACTTCAATTTCCATTTTTAGGGAAGTATATGATTAAATGTGCTGACCTTATTTGCAAAAGCTGCTTCAGCCCCAGAAAAACATTAAATACCTTAATAAAACCGGGGGAAATGGCGTAAATTTAGGTACCGCAGCAAATGGGAAACAGCCGAGCTAGACAGAATGGACAGCACGGAATGAATAGCACAGAATGCTGCTGGGCTGAATCTGCAGGTCAGTTCTCTGACATTAGCAACATAGAAACCAGTCTGTTTTACACAGAAAATTCTTAAATTATCTATACTTGCTTGGTAACCATTTTCTTACTTTTAACATTATTTTCAAGATTTACACTATGAATACTTGGCAGTAGCACTGATATGCCAGGTAGTTAATTAAACTCATGGATAACGGGAGCTCAATACACAGGAGGAAATGCTGTAGTTACGCCAGAATATATAGCAACAATCTTTATTTGTTATTCCCACAGTAGTGTGGCTGGAACCCTGGACCTTGTGTATGATCGTAAAATGCTCTACCTCTGAGCCAAATCCTAAGCCCAGCTCTTCTTACATACAGGTTGTGTTGCCAGTTTCTGAAAGCTGACTCCCAAGGCCAGTTTGTGTCTAAGTTCAAAAGCATAAGATAAAATTGACTGCTCATGACATTTACACATGGTTTACCTATTTTTTTCAGGCTTCAAGGTACCTATGTGATTTGGTAAAATGAAACTTCATCAGGCATTTTGTAATACAACAGAAAGCACTAAAAGTGTGCAAACAAAACATTTTGTCTTGACTCCATTAGTAATTGTATTCGTGACTTTAGACAAATTTGTTTGTTGTATTGGGATCTAAGTTTGTTGCCTTTCTACTCATGGACATGTCCTGGTTAATCCTGTTCACATTGTATTTTAACTCTTTCTTAGGGTATAGATTAAAGGAAAGTCATACACATATATATTGCTAAAGTATTAAATGTAAATTATGGGAAACATGAAAATACTCCCTTTGTTACTGAATGGGAAATAGACAACAAGTTCTTCCTTTTTATGCTGTGTTGTTTCCATTTCCACAGTAGTCTTGTATTTGACCCAGCTTCCTGAGATGTTTGTTCTGAATGAGATGATGGACTCCAAGCATAGTTATCACAGAAGGGGATTCAAGGAAGATTTGCACTTAACATTCTAAAGACTGTTTCTCAATGAAGTGGGTACTCTAAGCCTTGTACTGTGCCGTTGTAGTAGCCGAGTCCCAAGCCTTGTTTTCCTTTGATTCCCAGTGTATGTTGTCTAGAAAATTTACCTGTATTTGCTCTTAGTTTCACCTCAGAATTACTAGATCGTATTTGCATGCTAATAATCTCTCAAGGTTATTTTTGTACAACCTGAAGCCTGAGAATCATTATTATATCATAGTGTTTTCCTGGCTTTAGCTTGCATCAAAACTGTCAAAAAGTTTGCTCGCTGCCAGTTTCTTAATCAGGAAATCTGGAGTGGTGTTGGATAATTTTCGATTTTAATCAATTTCCTGGTGGTACTGATACTATTGGAACAGAGACAACACTTTAAGAATCACTCCAGGATGGAAATATTCAAATAAGTGATCATTAGAATCTCTTGGGGAATCATCATATAGCTTAGGCTATCCTGGAGGTCACAATCCTGCTTCCTTTCTTATAGACATGTTCACCCTCCCTCAGAGAGTTTATGCAAGTACTTAAATGCCTAGCCACCACTCGATGAACCAAAATAGCTAGTGGTGTGGCTCAGATATCTGTCTTTAAAACCTCTTAGTTGATTAGAGTGTGCAATAAGGCTGAAAATTTCTGCTCTGTGGGAACCGGGCCTTCATTATGAGACTATATTCATTCTACTTCATGCTGATTATCTGTAAAACAAAATCTCAGAATGAAAAATATTAATCTAATTCACCAGTCAATGAGTACAGAAGTCCCATATGGAAGCTTTTCTCCAATTGAGAGAACTATTAGGTTGAAGGCTATCTTCCTGATATATATCTCTGATTTCATCATTTGAGAATGGATCTTCCCATCTGCTTCTTGAATAAGCTGCCAGTTCAATACATGCTGCTTTTTACTTTTGATTCTCACCTTTTCTGACTTTGTCTTATTGCTTTATTTCTGACTTCTTCAGTCAATTTGATTCTTTAAGCGAGAGGGTGTCAATGTGGCTTTCATAACTTGCCAGTCCCATTGTCTTACCCTTGACCCCAGCCTTACTGTTCACTGTTAATATAAGTCATATGTCAAAACCTCAATTTTATGCTACTTGAAGATTTTCAGTAGGCAGTTATCTTTTACAATGTAATGAACATGTCAGTGTATAATGGAGGCTTAAAGGCTGTTTTCTGAAGATCACCAACTCTTGCGTCTACAGATGGCAGAGGAACGTCTGAATGCAGAATAAAACTGGATGTCTCTGCTATCATTTGGATCTGACTCTTTATCAACATATAGCTGTATTCCTTCTCAGTTCCGCAGAGTGGAGTAAAGGGAAAGGATATGGCAAATGTTGCTCTCTAACTGCTAGGGATTTTTGATCATTAGGATAGTATGAAAACCACTATCTTGGAGAATTAAGCAAGAAGCTTTTAAGATGTGCTGCTATCCTTCAAGCCACAAACCCTGACTTCCAGTCAGTACTCTGTAAAATTATTTACTGCATGCACCAGAAGTTCTGTTACCAAAAGGTATGACTCAGAAGCTGGAAAGTGTGTGGGGGGTGTGGGGTGTGTGTGTGTGTGTGTGTGTGTGTGTGTGTGTGTGAAGCTGCGGAACTAACTTTCTTTTGTGAGACATGGCAAGGGTTTGAATAGATTATCATGAGACTTTTCTGAGTATTGAGGCCACCATGACAGAGATGCGTAGTTCTGATTTTCATTAAGATAGGAAGGGCTATGTCAGAGGCAGACAACTGCTCCTGCCTTACAATTCCAATTGATCTGCAGAATTACATTACTGTCCCTGCATCAAGAATACCACTGTCTTTCCTAGCCTTATTTTAAATGATACCAGAAAGGGTACACGAATACTTCTTAGTGATAATGTGCTCTATATCATGGATAGTATAACAGAAAAATATAAAGGCCATATATAATTGCTTATCTATTTTACAAACTCCAGTATTTATGTCTTTGACTTCATCATTGAAGGCCACTGTATTCCTTTTGAATTAAGCAGATTAGATGAAAATGTATGGCTATACTCAAAAATAAAACCTCTTTGAGTCACAATATTCAGTCTCATGAGCAAAATTACAAATATAATTACCCACTAGTCCATTTTGAGTTTCAGTATGAGCCACAAGAAAGCCAGATGTGCCTGCTCACACAAAGATCTTGGGAGACTGATTTATTGTGGCAGCTCAACTGTTTACAGCTTGCACTCTGTATTTGAGTGGATTTCCTTGACAGAGAATTGACTCTATGCATTTGAACAAGTTTTTTGTTGTTGCTTCTGTTGTTTGTGATTGGTTATGTAGTAGGGATTTCAAGTTTGATTTGGGTAAGAATGTTGCTCTTTGAATTACTTCTCAATTCTGCCATTCAACTACTGCAGGCTGCTTGCAGTACTCTGTGTGCCTTCCCACTTTCCTTTCAATCATTTTTTTCCCAATAAATACCTGAAGGCTTTAGGGAAATATCAGATTTTTGTTGAGCTGTGTTCATAACTTTTCATTTTCTGGTTTCTTCAGCTGTAAAATGAGATTGATGAAATGCATGTATATGAATGTGGCTCATAGCTGCTTCATAAATAGAGGTGAATAGCCACTGCAGAGTCAATTTGAAAATAGCAAGCCTTTGAAAATATTAAAATGCAGTCATTATATTTCCTTTTCCCATATGATAGCAAACTGCAATTTCCTGGAGGATGACTCCATAGCTTCTGTGTCTTTGGTACCCACTATTGTATACATAAATTTGCATAAAATGCTCTGGATGAACAAATTAATGTATCTTTGAACCTGATCTGAACGAATTGATTGGTCAAGCAATTGTCAGGTGTTTGGGGTAGTTATCAGAGGCTTCTGAAAATTACAGGCGCATGAGAGCACTATGTCTCCCCTGTACACCCCTATGTTTTGGGAAAGCAAGTCTTAAGGTCACATTGTGGCACTTGGACTAACATCTATTGGCAGTCAGACTGAAACATAGCTGTGCAATTGTAGCGGTGTAAACGAATGCAGACAGATTGTAACAATATATATATATATAGCTTTAATGTCGAAATAGACGTACAGAACCACCGTTCCAGCGGAGACCAGGAAAGCAGAAGCAACAGCTGGGAGCTCGCTTGCCAAATTTATAGGCAGACATTAGCCAGAGGCGAACACGCCCCCCATGGGGCGGGACTTATCCCTACATCTCCCCTTTTTGTCTAAATAAGACAAAACCAAACCAAATACAACTATATACAATAACAACAAATAATAAATATAACAAACAATATTTTTTTTTTCGAGACAGGGTTTTTCTGTGGCTTTGGAGCCTGTCCTGGAACTAGCTTTGTAGACCAGGCTGGTCTAGAACTCACAGAGATCCGCCTGCCTCTGCCTCCCGAGTGCTGGGATTAAAGGCGTGCGCCACCATCGCCCAGCTATAACAAACAATATTGAGAACAAAATCTTTGCTAAACATTCTATCTCAAGGAGTCCAAATAATGTAGAGAGTAACTACAATTATATAATCTTCAACTCCGTCAAAGATCTGAGAAGGGAATAAATATTACTTAACAAACGAGATATATCCAAAATGTGCAACAATTGACAGAGACAACTGACTACCTGGGCAATCACCCAAAGTCTCGTTTGCAACGTTGAGTCAACCAATTTTGGCTAAGGCCTAACATAACTGACATACCATTATTAAAGGCAAGGAACTTTTCAAAACTATCTTACCCTGTCTTGGCAGGATATGACAGTCCTGTTTTATCCATTGATGCACGCTCTGGATCTGTGTCAGTGGTTGAGGTATGGGCATTTCTTTGCCCAAAGGCCAGTTCTGCCAAATAGAAAGGCTCCAGGTGGAGTGTTTTTGGTGCTCAACATTCTCTCGGGAATAGAGTGGTGTTGCCAGGAGCAATTGTGTCTCACTATCACGAAACTCTGAGTTAGATTAAAGGCCATTTTCTACAGTTCTTTTAAGAGGTCGAAGATTATCTATCTATACTGAGTATAATCTCTATATATCTAGAGAACCTGATTAGTCTAATTATAAATGACAAACTTAGATGACTATTTATCTATATAATTCTCAATATCTATCTAACTTAAAGACTAAGACAATAAACAACTGTGTAACAAATGAGGATAATGACCTCCAAATATAAACACTGTAGAAATATACATTGCAATATGGTAAATATATATCAATACACAAACATTATATAAGTATCTTAATCAGAGGTAGAAATGTACACTGCAATATGGTAAATATATACAATATATATTTATCAATACAATATATGTCAATACATAAAAAATGTTTTAAACAGAGATAGAAACATGCATGCATACAATAGTCAATATAATTTAACTTTGTATCAATATACAAGAATCGATACCAATATATTTGTCTAAAAGCAGTAACTCACAATTATAAATCTATTATCCCATCATTCCCTCTTTTTTTTTTCAAAATGATCCCTGAGCTTATAAAATTCCTCCCCCAACCTCCCAACCCCTAAATGATGTCCCTAAACCCAGGGGTAAATTTTACTGGGAGAGGGGACGTAGTCCTCTAGAATTACTTCCAGCTGTCATGGGGGCGACGTTCTTTCTGGGGGATCCTGTGAAAGTAAAATGATGGTTAAATTTCAAGATCAATGTCTTTTAAAATTGCAAATAGTCTATGAGTATTTTGTGGAGGTCTGGCCAGAATGTTGTACAAGATGTGCACCATTTCAGCTAACCAAGTTGAGATCGTCTTGTGCAGCTGGTATCCAAAACAGGTCTTGTAGTAGTGCTATCAGTATCATGACGTCATAGCAACCAGGTAGAGTTGTTGTGGGGCCCCATCTTCTTCCTGGAAACTTCAAATGTCACTTCAGGAAAAACTCATTGTTCATTATGAAAAACTTAAACATTAATCATATAGACATACATATATATATATATTCAATGAAAGGCATGATAGATATATTCAATGAAAAGTATGATAGATATGGAGAAAAGCAAAGATGTTTTCTAAACTGATATTTCTTTCTGTCCCATATCATGGCTCTTGACATGAGACAGAAACTCCAAAAACTCTGGGTTTTTCTCTTACTAACAGGCTTGGAATTGGAGAGGGACTGAGCCAGAGTCCAACTTCAAAACCAGCTCTATATATTTATAAAGAAATGTTTAATAAGACATATATATATATATATAAATTAATACTTACAAAATGTGTCCATCCATCAGTAATTAAATATTCAGGGTCTCTCAATTTCTTTGAAGATGAGTATTTTCCTTTGGAGATAAGAAAAGAACCCTGCTCCCAACCTATCTGTATTTCTTACCATCAGTATGCTCACCATCCTTGTGAATGAATTGCTATTTATCCTTTTCAAGTGGCTTCTCTTTTTCAAACTGAACCTTTATTAATTTTGACGGTATCCACAATTTTTCCTCACCTGTGGAGATAAGAGCAAAACCCCTTCCCCAACGTAGCACATCTCCTGGCTTCCATTGTGAGGTCAGCACATCCTTGAAATAAACTGGTTGATTTAGTTCAGTAGACTTTTCCATTATCCAATGTCTTTCTGCAGCCGTTGTTCCCTTCTCATTAGCGTTGAGAAAATTCAACCTATTTCTGGGGGTGTTTTCCACCCCTTTCTGTTTTTTCAACATATCCTTTATAGTTCGATTTGATCTTTCTATGACTGCTTGACCTGTAGGGTTGTATGGTATACCTGTAACATGCTTGATATTGTAATAATCAAAGAACCGTTTCATTTTCCTAGAGACATAAGCAGGACCATTATCTGTCTTTATTTGTGTAGGTATACCCATGAAAGCCATGACTTCTAATAAATGAGTGATTACTGAATCAGCTTTTTCTGAACTTAAAGCAGTTGCCCACTGAGAGCCTGAATAAGTGTCAATGGTGTGATGAACATATTTTAATTTGCCAAATTCTGCAAAGTGGAACACATCCATCTGCCAGATTTCATTCCTTTGGGTGCCCTTTGGATTAGTCCCTGCAGGCAGTGGCATTTGGTTACAGAAAGAGCAAGTAGGGCATTTCTTTACAATCTCCTTAGCTTGTTGCCATGTAATTGAAAATTCTTTCTTCAAATCTTTGCTATTAACATGATGTTTTTTTTTATGAAATTCAGAGGCTTGTAGCACACTGCCAATCAATAATTGATCAATTTCTGCATTACCTTGTGCTAGAGGACCTGGCAGACCCGTATGGGATCGGATGTGTGTTATGTACATAGGGCAAAGCCTGTTCCTGATCAAATCTTGAACCTGGAGAAACAATGAGGTTAGTTCTGTATCATCGGGTATAAATTCATCAGTTTCAATATGTAAAATAACTCTTTCTGCATATTGTGAATCAGTGACTATATTAATAGGTTCTTTAAAATCCCTTAGCACCATAAGAATGGCATATAATTCTGCCTTCTGGACAGAATTATATGGACTTTGTTCCACCTTACCCAAGACTTCTGATTTGTAACCTGCCTTCCCTGATTTATTGGCATCAGTATAGAATGTACGGGCTCCAGTTATTGGAGCATCACAGACGATTCGAGGAAGAATCCAAGAGGTTCTCTTTATGAAGTTAAGCCTCTTGCTTTTTGGATAGTTGTTATTAATGTCTCCCAAAAAATTAGCACAAGCTCTTTGCCATGGTTCATTATCTTCCCATAATTACTTTAGTTCATCAGCAGTGAAAGGCACTATAATTTCTGCTGGGTCTATACCTGCTAGTTGACGAAGTCTCAGCTTGCCTTTTATAATTAACTCAGAGACTTTTTCCACGTAAGTTTTCAGTTTCTTACTTGGTTTATGTGGTAAAAAGATCCATTCCAAAATAATATCATCTCTCTGCATTAAAATTCCTGTAGGAGAAATTTTTGATGGTAGTATGACGAGAATACAATCGAGCTCTGGATTCACCCTGTCCACATGTGCCTGTTGTAATTTTTCCTCAATCATTGTCAGTTACTTTTCTGCTTCAGCTGTTAATTCTCTGGAACTGTTTAAATCTTTATCACCATCCAAGGTTTTGTTCAAATGAATTATTAGATCAGGTGTTATTCTAATAGCTGGTCGTAGACTGGAAATGTCTCCTAACAGTTTTTGGAAGTCATTAAGAGTCCGTAGGCGATCTCTCCTAATTTGTGCTTTTTGTGTCTTAATTTTTTGAAAACCGATTTTATAACCTAAATAATTACCAGAATCTCCCTTCTGAATCTTTTCAGGAGCGATTTGCAATCCCCATTTAGGTAAAAGTATTTTTATTTCTTCAAACAGTCTGTTCAAGGTATCCATGTTTGAATCGGATAACAAAATGTTGTCCATGTAATGGTATACTATAGATTTGGGAAATTTCTTGCATATTATTTGCAATGGTTGGTTCACAAAATATTGGCACAGGGAGGGGCTATTTAACATACCCTGGGGGTGGACGGTCCAGTGGTACCTCCTCGAAGGTTGAGAATTGTTATAAGTAGGCACTGTGAAGGCAAATTTTTCTCTATCTTCTTTTTGCAAAGGTATAGTGAAAAAATCAATCCTTTAAATCAATAACTATGAGAGGCCATCCTTTTGGTAATAAAGAGGGCAAAGGAATTCCAGATTGCAGAGGGCCCATAGGTTGAATAACCTTATTGATGGCCCTGAGATCTGTCACCATTCTCCATTTACCTGATTTTTTCTTAACCACAAATACAGGAGAATTCCAAGGGCTGGTAGATTCTTCTATATGTCCAGCATCTAATTGTTCTTGTACCAGCTGTTCTAAGGCCTGTAACTTTTCCTCAGATAAAGGCCATTGCTTTGTCCATATTGGTTTCTCAGTCAACCATTTTAGAGGCAAGGCTGTTGGTATCTCTGAAGGGACATCAATTGCTTGTTCTTGTACAGCCTGAATGGCTGGTTTTATCTGCTTGTAATATCTTTTAATATTATTCTCAGAAATGTAGGCTCTAGAAGTAGCAGGAATGTTAATTTCGGTATTCCATTGTTGTTATAGGTCACTACCCCATAAATTCATTGCGATATTGGCTAGATATGGCTTTAATTTTCCTATTTGTCCCTCTGGCCCTATACATTCAACCCATCTCGTGCTCTGCCTTACTCGAGATAGGGTTCCAATTCCCAGGAGCTGAACATTTCCATTCTGAAGAGGCCAATATGGATGCCAAGATTCTGGGGTAATGATACTTACATCAGCACCTGTGTCCAGCAGGCCAGTAATAAAAATGCCATTTACACACACTCTCAGTTTAGGTCTTTGATCATTTATAGAAGTTTGCCAAAACACACGTAACTTATCTTTCTGATCATTATTGCTTGTAACAGTAGGCATGGGGCTTCCTAATTGTCCTGATGAGGCACGTTCTCTGCAGAAACTGGAAATGACTGAACCATGTTTGCCATGGGGGCCTGTGAGGCCCCCCTCTCATGTTTCCCGACTGTATCAGGTTGCCTTGTCTATCTCTTGTAGACCTGCATTCATTCGTCCAATGTCTGCCTTTTCCACATGTTCTACATAAACCTGAAGGCTGAGTCCTCCTATTTCTGTTATTTCTAGAAGATGCATTATTATTATTATTTCTGAAAGATGCATTATTATTATTATTATTATTATTTCTGAAAATCCGTTGTCTACAATTCCTTTTCATATGACCAATTTTGCCACAATTAAAACATTTGGTATTCTGGTGTCTCCTTTTACCTTTGAAAATTGCTTCTTCTACCCATGCTTCAGTGCCATAATCAAATATATCAACATTGAGTGTATGCAAGACCCATTCTTCCAAAGGCGCTGATCTGAGCTTTAAAGGCCCCAAAATCCTTTTGCATTCCACATTTGCATTTTCATAAGCCAAAGACTCAATCATTATATGTCTTGCTTCTGGGTCAGATATCCCTATTTGTACAGCCTTAGTTAATCTTTGTAAAAAGTCACTAAAGGGTTCTCTCTGACCCTGTTTAACTCTGACAAATGATTCCATTCTCTGTCCTGGGTCTTGTACCCTGTCCCAAGCCCTTAAGGCTGCTGTAGTACACATGGAGAGTGTGTTTTCATCCAAATTAGCTTGTTCCTGAGGGTCAGAAAAGAGCCCTTCACCTAGAATTTTATCTAGGGAAATGTCAATTCCCTTTGCTTTTTCCTGCTGTTCTAGAAGTCTAGCCTCTTGCCTGAATAAGCATTTCCATTTCAATTGCGGTCCACTCTCGAGTACCTCAGAGCTCAGCTGGAGCCAGTCCGAGGGGGTTGCTCTGCTTGTCGTGGCCCAAGATCTTAGCATCTCTTTAACAAAAGAGACTTGCATCCCAAAAGTCATGACAGCCTGTTTTATTTCCTTGAGGTCATTCATACGGACAGGCTCCCATGTATCCTCCTTGATGACCCTAGGGTTTTTGGAACCAATCACCTTCTCTGTTGTTATTACTGGAAAGGCAGGTAGAGCTGTAGGTAGAGCTTTGTGGAAATTGTCCCGGAGAGATTTACCCATAGATGTAGTTAAAATTTGCCTTTCTACCCTTTGCTCTTCTTCATCAGAATTTAGAAATTCCTCAATCTTTTCAATTCTATTCACCATTGCTTTCTGCAATGTCTGAATCTCCTGTCCAGAATTATGTTCCAAAGCCTTCATTGAGGATTCTAAAGTATGAAGTTTGTCCGTTAGAGGTAAAATCTCATCTTTGGACATAATTTTTATGGCATAAACCATGCCTTCTTGTATTGACAATCGTTCCGCCAATCTGTCATAAGCTTTAGACAAAATCTGATTGTCACATTCAGCAGTTTTGATTCTCTCAGTTAATGTTTCATTTCCTACAGAAAGGGACTGAATCTTATGGTCCAAATCAGCTGTTCCCTCTTCCATAGTAATAAATTTCTCCTTAATATCGGCCACTAATATTTCAGTTCCTACAGAAAGGGACTGAAGCTTACAATTCAGATCAGCTGTTCCCTCTTCCATAGTAATGAATTTCTCCTTAACATCAGCCTGGAGAACTTCAAACTGATTCTTGAGAAGATTGTTGTCATTCCCAATTGTTTTTAAGCATTCAATCTCTGCCTTAAGAATCCTGGATTCGTCTCATAAAGACTTTATCATATTTCTATTATCATACCATTTGGTTCCAATGAAAACTACGAATCCCAGAAGGCTCCATAGATGTGGGGTGATAGACACCTCTTGTAAAATCTCCAACATGGTACAATTAAAAAAAAACTGTTAAATTCTTGAATATTAATGTGTTCAGACATTTTCTTTATAGAAGAAAAAATTTCTTACCTGCAATGATCGGTTCCTGCCAGTGATGGTCCCTGTGTTTTTGGAGCCTGTCCTGGAACTAGCTCTTGTAGACCAGGCTGGCCTCGAACTCACAGAGATCCGCCTGTCTCTGCCTCCCAAGTGCTGGGATTAAAGGCTTGCACTACCACTGCCTGGCAGGCCTCAAACTCACAGACATCGCCTGCCTTTGCCTCCCAAGTGCTGGTATCAAAGGCCTGCGCCACCACTGCCCGGCCAAGTCACTTTGTACCAGACCAAATCTGACACTGTGGCAGCTTTTGTTGCAAAACCGCAGGTACTTGAGCTTCTGCTAATTCAGGCAGTGGAGTTCCGCTGCAAACTTAGCCAAGGCAGGCAGAATGGGCCTGTGTGGCCGAGTATGTCTCCGACTCGGCACTGGGGCTGGAGTCACGAACTAAAAAACAGCACCCAGGAGGGTGCTGTGTTAGCTAGTGGGCTACCTGCTTGAGTAGAGGGCAAAATAGCCCACATTGGACGCCAAAATGTAGCGGTGTAAACGAATGCAGACAGATTGTAACAATATATATATATATAGCTTTAATGTCGAAACAGACTTACAGAACCACCATTCTGGCGGAGACCAGGAAAGCAGAAGCAACAGCTGGGAGCTTGCTTGCCAAATTTATAGGCAGACATTTGCCCGAGGCGAACACGCCCCCCAAGGGGCGGGACTTATCCCTATATGCAATCTATTTGTTTGTGTGGGTCTTACCTTACATCTCTTTAGATCCTCTGTGCACTTAGACAAAGCACTTTACATGAATGGGTTTCTATGAGACAAAGACCTTTAATACTGTGAAGGCATAATTATCATGTTAATAAGCTCAGGTGACAGACTTCCTCATTTAGAGATAGCATATGGATTCAGAAGTACTTTTTATCAGAAATTTAGGTGCTGTTTACCATGTGTAAAGCTTTCAGTTCTTGCAAAATTGTTCAGTATCTTTCAGGAAAGCCTGGAGGAGAACATTGTAATTAACAAAGGTTTGTTATTTTTCTAATCGCTGTGACAGAAAGACCAATGAAAGGAACTTAAGGTAAGTCAAGAATTTTGACTCTTGATTTTGGAGGGATTCCAATCTATTGGAGTGGGGAAGGCATGGCAGAAATCTTCTTTGTGTGGAGGAACACATATTGGCTTATTCACATGTCAATAATCAGGAAAAAGAACTAGACAGAAACAATGGCTGGCCTTCAGTGATCTCCTAGTCAGTTTATACCTCGTAATGGCTTCACAACCTTCAAAATACTGCTATAATCTTGGGACCAAGCATTCAAAACACAAGCCTGTGGGGGAATATTTAAGACTTATATCATGACTCTCTATATACCTACCCATTTACATTAGAATTAGATCACTTAATCTGGAGGCATGCAGCTTATTTTGGATTGAGGGATTCTGAAATGGGATCCTTGGGATGAACTTACACAAATCTGCAGAATGAATTTCTGACTTTAGAAATTCAATTAGCAATTACCAGAACTTAGGTTGTAAGTGACATTTCTATACTGTCTATGCTGATGTTTTCTGGCATTAGTGGGGATTGAACCTATGACTCAGAACATAATAGAAAAGTACTGAGCTATTGAGTTGGGTCAGTCATATCCCTGCTGTGATACAGCTTTAAATGCTTTGTAATACAAAATCGATTCTTTCTCATCTTTTATATCATGTAGCCATTGAAATGACCAAAATCTTCTGCCATTTTGATCCTGATTTTTCCAGCTTCCAAAAATACTATGTGTAGCAAATTTCTGTCACTTACAAATAACCCACCTTATGGTACCTTGTTATTACTATCTGAACTATTAATGGTAGTCACTGATGCCAAGAAATGGGATACTATTGTAATAAATAGCTAATATGGATAAGTTGCTTTGAAATGATATAGGAGACAGACTAGAGAGACTAGGAAACCAGGCAAGAAAACTATACTGTCATGAGAAGATTGTACAAGATGATTCTGATGAGGGTTGTAAAGGAAGCCTATGTCATTGTAGAGAATATGGAAGTGCTCATGATCATCATATCAGTAGAAATATGGATGGAAAAGGCCATTGTAATGATATCTTGTATGTAAGTACCATAGTATTGGAATCAGGAATAAAAACTATACTGAACTTGAGAAAATTATATTGCCTAGATCTTGTAAATGATGAAATAGAATATTTGATCAAGAAATCTCTAGGAAAAATGTGAAGTTTTGACAATGGATTCTTTTGCCTACAAGAAGGAAATAAATTGAAAGTAGAATTTATGACTAAAAGGGATTTATAATTCAAAGATGTAAAAAATTCTCAACTTAAGAATATTACAAAAATATAAAAAACCCATCCTGTAGAAAACACCAAGGGTGTATAGTAAGATTAGTATGGATTGGCCTATACACGATGTTATTCACCCAGACAATGAAAAAGCAAAGCTGAAGTCACTAGAAGTTTAGAAGGCTAGAGACTGGAAAAAATAACCCATGTAAATGGTTCCGATAGTTTAGGTTTCAATCATAGATAGGGCCAGACAAGTCAGTACATAGGCCAAGAATAGCAATTGTTAGTTGTTTATAAATTATTACGACAATTTAAATCTGTCATTTGCCCCACCTCAGTAAGAGTAAAATAAGTTTATCTAATAAAGAGTTGAATTGAAGGCCTTTTAGTAAGGCCTCTTTCTGGGGTGGTGCAGAATCAAACCCTTAAAAGTTGGCGTGTATATTTACAGCAATGTATGTGGTGTCAGCAAATCCTGTCAATAATGTATAAGGTGTCCTGTGGACAGTGTTCTTTCAAATCACTGAAATTACTCCAATAAGTGTGTCAACAACTAAAACAAAGTTTTACAAAGAACACCATTGTTGATGGAAGTTTCTGTCTGTCAAGTCCTGCAGACATTCAGTCCCAAAGAAAGACACCAAGACTTATATTAATTATAAACTGTTTGGCCTATTAGCTCAGGTTTATTATTAACTTGCCAATCAGTATTATTAAATCAATATGTGTGACAAATCTTTACATTGTACAAGAATCTTTACATTGTACAATCTCCCACAGCATTTCCCCCTTTTTCTTTTCAAACAAGATCCTGAATCTAATCTCCTTTGTTTAGCTTTTTTTCCTGACCATTGTCCATAACAACTTGTAACCAGCATATTAACAAAGGCATATATCCATAATACATTTTTTGGGAATGTGGGTAGAGCTTTCTAGAATTCTTCCTGCTGATTTGGTGTGCTGGTAATCTTATAGGGACCCAAAGAAAATTTAGGATTATGCTCAAGTCCTGACTGGAATATTCTGTGAGGCTGGATCATCTCAGCCAGCAGTCTTGAAACTGTTCTCTATGTAGAACTCAGAAGAAGTTGCGACAGAGGTACTCTGAAACCTTGCATCATCTGGGCTATCTGTTTCCATTGGAGATTTTTCAGTGGGTCTTCCTTGATCATACCTTACTTTTCTTAACCTAGAATGAATCCTCAGCCTCTCATTTTCAGTGGAAACAAAAGCAAAACCTCTTCTCCAAAGCCACATATCTTTTGGTTTAAATTTTGAAATAAAGGCATTTTCATAATATATAGATTGGACTAATCCAGCAGAATTTATAATCAAATGTTTTGTATCAGCTGTTGCTCCTTCCTCAGCAGTTGAACACTTCAAAAACAAGAGAATAACATAAAGTATCCATATGCTGTGTATTTTCCATCTTTATATGACATTTTTCTTACTCTATTTCTTTTATTTTTATTTTTTTATTTTTGTTTTTTTGAGACAGGTCTTCTCTGTGTATCTTTGGTTGTTCTGGAACTCACTCTGTAGACTAGACTGTCCTTGAACTCACAGAGATTTATCTGCCTCTGCTTCCCAAGTACTTGGGTAAAAGGCATGCACTACCACACACAGCTACTCTATTTCTTTTTTTTTAAGTACTTTCTCTATCCTCTTTCTTTTATCTCCCAAGGCAATGTACATTTTTAAATACCCTGTAAACTGTTCATAGGAGGTTTTTTTGGGGTCTGAATCTGTGTTTACTGTATATCTCTATCTTTTTCTTAACACACAAGTCTTAAATCAGCATGGCTAAGATTAAAACTGTGGCTTTGGCAGCTGGCTCCATCTCATTTCATAGCTTTCTGGGAGTCTAGCTTCATAGTGGAGGTACTGACAGGAGCTTTGCTTATTGCTACAACTCTGTGGAGTGTTAAGGTTTCTGTCACCACCAAGAAGCATGCTCACCAACACCATTTAAGTGTTTTGTGGTATGGATTCTTAAAAGAGCTGCAAGTTTTTGCCACTAACATTGAGTCAGGAAGCCTCTCTTAAAGGAAAAGTGCCTATTCTTACCTCTAGCAAACAGACCATAACAGCAAAAAGATAGTTACCAAGAAACTGAACTTGACTCTGTTCTTGTCTGTCTAGAATCCTTTTTAAGTTTTTTCAGATTTTATCTGGAAATTCTTGCCAAACATTTGGGTGCCATTTGTAGATCTAAGTTTCTTTCCTGTCCAGTCCCTCAGCCATTAAGTACCAAAGAATCACACTGAAGATTACATTAACTATAAACTGTTTGGCCTATTAACTTAGGCTTATTATTAACTAGATATTATAACTTAAATCTTTGTTTAGCCACTTGGCTTGGTACCTTTTCTCAGTGAAACCTTCACATCTTGTTTTCTCTGTGTCTGGATGGTGACTATGTCTCTGCTTTTCTTCTTGCCAGAATTCTTTTAGTCTTGTTTCTCAGCCTATACTTCCTGTCTAGCTGTTGGCCAATCAGTGTTTTATTAAACAAATATGAGGGGCAAATGTTTACAGTGTGCAAGTACGTTATCCCACAGCACACAATCCATCCCTGTAGATGCCTGGTGGACAGATGGTATGGCTAGGATCATCAAACAAGGGTGGGTGATATGGGATTCCCCTCAGTATGCTATGAATATCATTGATTAATAAAGGAATTGCTTTGGGCCTATAGCAGAGATGTAGGGGAACATAGCTAGGCAGGGAAAACTAAACAGAATGCTGAGAGAAAGGAGGAGGAGTTAGAGAGAAGCCATGTAGCTCTGCTGGAGACAGATGGAACTTTAGCTGACAAGCCACATCCACATGGTGATACACAAATTAATAGAAATGGTTTAAATTAATATGTAAGAGTTAGCCAATAAGAAGATAAAGCTAATGGGCCAAGCAGTGATTTAATTAATACAGTTTCTGTGTGATTATTTCAGGGCTGAGTGGCTAGGGACAAATAAGAAGCCTTCCTCCTACAAATTAGCACCCATGTGGCCAACTAAAATCCTCTTAAAACCTGAGAAAGCTTGAAAAGAAATTCTAGACACAGAACAATAGAGTTTAGCACAGTTTTTTGGTAGTCACAATTTTTTTCTAGATGGGTTTGCAGTGAGCAAGATGCCATGGGCACAGTAAAAACTGTGTGGACTCTTAAAAAAAAGCAGCAGCTTCCTGGTTCACCTGGACAAATGGCTCTGGCTCTTTTCGGAGGTCCAACTATGGAGCTTTTAAATGGGGTTTGTGACCAGAGTGCTACAACTTGCTTAATGGCTGTGTGCCTAAAAATAGGGCTGTGAGCATGGCTCTCAGAGGGAACAAAAGTTCTGCCATGTTGGACTGGGTGGAGCAAGCAGGCAGTGCCATGGTGCCCTTGAGTTTTAAGTGGTGCAATGATGCAACTTAAGTTTTAAGAAATTCTTAGCATTTTAAGAAGTGGTCCTGAACATTAAAGAATTACAGATACACAATAGGACAGATTCAGACATAAAAGACCTCTAAATGAGTCACAGTGTTGGATAAATATACATAGGCTTAAGAGTGAGAAGAAAAAGAATATAGACAGTTATAAAAAAGTAAATGGCTCCCTCAATCAAGATATCTCGTTCCTTACTCTCATATCTGTCCTTCCTCCATCTCAACTATCCCATTCCTCAAGTTCTCCTGAACCCCCCCTCCTTTTCTCCTCCTCTTCCATTTCTCCCCTTCCTTCTACCCATTGCCCCCATGCTCCCAATTTTGTCAGGCAATCTTATCTGTTTCCAGTTTCCAGGTGGGTCTATACATGTTTTTCTTTGGGTTCACCTTATTATTTAGCGTCTCTGGGATCATGAACTATAGGCTCAGTGTTCTTCATTTATAGCTAGTATCCACTTATGTGTGAGTAGATACCATATTCATTTTTTTGGGTCTGGGTTACCTCACTCAGGATAATGTTTTCTAATTCCATCCATTTGCATGCAAAATTCAAAATGTCATTATTTCTTATGGCTGAGTAGTACTCTAATGTGTAAATGTGCCACACTTTCTTTATCCATTCTTCAGTTGAGGGGCATCTAGGTTATTTCCAGGTTCTGGCTATTATAAATAATGCTATTATGAACATAGTTGAACAAATGCTTTTGTAGTATGATTGTGTATCTTTTGGGTATATTCTCATAAGTGATATTGTTGGATCCTGAGGTAGGTTGATTCCCAATTTTCTGAGAAACCATCACACTGATTTCCAAAGTGGTTGTACAAGTTTGTATTCCCACTAGCAATGGATGAGTGTTCCGCTTATGAAACATCTTCTCCAGCATAAGCTATTATTAGTGTTTTCTTATTTTAGTTATTCTGACCAGTGTAATGTTGACTGAGTTTTCTGTCCTGCCTGGATCCTGCAGTCGTTAAGTCCCAAAGAAATCACACAGAAGTCTACATTAGTTATAAACTGATTGGCCTAGTATCTCAGGCTTCTTATTAACTCTTACAACTTATATTATCTCATTATTCTTATCTGTGTTAGCCACATGGCTCGGTAACTTATTCAGCGGGGCAGTCACATCATGCTTCTTCTGTGGCTGGAACAGGACTGCTGAATTATCTTTCCTTTTCCCAGAATTCTCCTGTTCTCATTGCCCCACCTCTACTGCCTGCCTGGTTGTCTTGCCTGTACTGCCTGCCTGGCTACTGGCCAATCAGCATTTATTTAAAATATAATTGACAGAATACAGACCATTGTCCCACACCAGTGTAAGATGGTATCTCAGAGTTGTTTTGATTTGCATTTCCCTGATCGCTAAGGAAGTTGAACACGTTCTTAAGTATCTTTTGGCCATTTGAAATTCTTCTACTGAGAATTCAATTCTTAGTTCAGTACCCCATTT
The DNA here is from genome assembly GCF_018167655.1 of Microtus oregoni. Classification (NCBI taxonomy): domain Eukaryota; kingdom Metazoa; phylum Chordata; class Mammalia; order Rodentia; family Cricetidae; genus Microtus; species Microtus oregoni. Next base: position 6,136,959 of record NW_024543828.1, on the reverse strand, counting down.
TTTAATTGGGTTATTTTAATTTTAATGTCTAATTTATTGAGTTCTTTATATATTTTTGAGATCAGCCCTCTGACTGATGTGGGGTTGGTGAAGATCTTTTCCCATTCTGTAGGCTACCTTTTTGTCTTATTGACTGTGTCCTTTGCTTTACAGAAGGTTCTCAGTTTCAGGAGGTCCCATTTATTTATTGTTGCAATTAGAGTCTGTGCTACTGGGGTTATATTTAAGAAGTGGTCTCTTGTGCGCCTATGTATTGAAGACTGCTTTCCACTTTCTCTTCTTTCAGGCTCAGTGTGATCAGTGTGATCAGATTTATATTATGGGCTTAGCAAGAAACCTGACTCTAGAAAAATTCCCAGGAATCCACAAGGATGACCCCAGCTAAGACCCTAAGCAATAGAGGACAGGGTGCCCTAACTGCCCTTGCCCTAGAGTCAGATTAATGAATACCTTAAATATCACCATAGAACCTTCATCCAACAACAGATAGAAACAGAGGCAGAGACCTGCAGTGGAGCATTGGACTGAGCTCCCAAAGTCCTGTCGAAGAATGGGAGGAGTGAGAATAGTGATCAAGACCATGACAGGGACACCCACAGAGAGTTATATTTTGATATGTGTAGTCATTTCACAAACATTGATGTGTAGAACTGAGCTGAAGACAACCAAGTATAATGGTACTGCTGCTTTACTTATAATCCTTATGCGACTGGGTTAATTGAAAGAATAGGTTATTCAAACAGGAACTAAAAGGTTTAAGTAGAGGAGGCACCTAACATGGGTGAAAAAAGTTACTCTCGAAGCAAGGAGGTAGTTGAATGAAAACCCTAATGCCAGGGGTGGACTATTGTAAAGTATTGACCAGGGAAAACCCTAAGGTCCCACAAAACATAGGGTTTCCACAGCAAAAGGTTCACGAGCTGAAAGGCTTGAGTACAGTTGGTGAGCACAATCATTAAGAGGTTATTAGGGGCCAGGTGGTGGTGGTGCAGACCTTCAATCCTAGCACTCAGGAGACAGAGGCAGGTGGATCTCTGTGAGTTTGAGACAAGCCTAGTCTACAAGAGTTAGTTCCAGGACAGGAACCAAAACTACACTGAGAAACCCTGTTTTGAAAACAAAGAAAAAGAGGTCATTAGGGCCCTGACGAGTAAATGATTGATTCAGTAATGGGTTCATAATATGATAACATCATTGGGAGAACAAGGAGATTTTAGAGGTGAGGTCTACTTTATGAAAGAAGGTCACTTGTGGCATGTTCTTAGGCATGATAGTTTTATTTTGTCTCTACTCACTCTCCACATCCTCCCTCTCACTCTCTGTCTCCCTCACTACTTCTCCCCTTCAAGCTACTATTGAGTGAGAAGCTTCCTCTTTACGTTTGCCTACCACTATAATAGTCTGCCTCGTATAGGTCAGTCTAGAAGGAAACAGCTAAAAGCTGGAGAAAGTAAAATCTTTCTTCTTTTTAAGTTTTCCCTCAAGTAATTTGTCGCAGTGAGAAAAATTTATATGACGGTAAGTCATCATTATGAATGAATAATACCTTGAATCTCCACCATATTTTAGATGATATTTAGAAGAGTTTGAATTCCTACCTCACATTTATGCTGAAATGAGTTAGGACTCTGTATGGTATTAAAATGGAATAAACATATATTTGAAGAGAGAAAAAGATGGATGTGGGAGAGGCAGTAGTAGTACACTGTGACTTAATGACTGTGTCCCTCCAAAATTCATTATGTTGAAAACTAGCCTTCAATGTGATGGTACTAATGGGTTCTACTTAGCTTCAGCTGTCAAGGTGACCCAACCCAGGGTTATCTGAGGGAGTCTCAGTTGAGGGGTTGCCTAAATCAGATCGTCCTTGGGAATTCTGTGAAATATTTTTGTGATTGTTAATTAATGGAGGATTGTGATTGGTGGTCCTGGACTGTAGGAGAAATGGAGCTGAACTTGAACCTTGCATGGTTTCTGTCTCAGTTCCTGTCCGAGCTCATGCCCTGACACTCTTCAATGATAGAACATGACCTGAAAGTATACCAGATAACATTTTTTATTCTTCAAGTTCCTTTTGATCATGGTGTTTGTTACAGCAACAGAAAGCAAACTGGAACACAGGTATGGACCTGGAGATATGACTAGATCATAATGGAAGAACCTTTGTGAATGGGATTACTGCCTTTATGAGAAAGCCCATTAATCCTCTTTGCAATGAGGACAGAGAGCAGATGTTCTCTAAGAGGAACAGACCCTATCCAATTATCAAATGTGTTGGGACCTTGATCTTGGCTGTTCAGACTATTAGCAATGAATTTTCACAGCATATAGACTACAGTCTAAAGTATTTTTGTTATAGGAACTCAAATGAACTGATACACAATTTAAGCATGTTCTCCTGTCTAAAGCTGCTTTACAAAAACATTAACTTTTATTCTATCTCCTTCCTCACTTGCCATCTTATTCCAGTAGTCCTTAACCTCATACATTGTACTTTAATAGATGAGTACTACAGGCATAGCTTTTCCCTGAAATAGCTCATAAACATAATAGAACTGGTGGTTTTTATTACTTCTGGTTTGGGGGTTCAGATGCTATGAGTATATTCTCAAAGGGGGGATTTGAGAACTGACAGTCTTCCTGATATTCCAGGTTGCAGACTACCCAGTCTTATCCCTTGATACAAGACAAGGAATTGGTACCAAGAAATGGATGAGCTGAGACTTTCACAAAGATCAAAATGTTTACAGGTAAAAAGCCAATTCAATGAGCAGGAAACTGATGCCAATCTGCCTTTCTCTACACATTAATTAGTTTGTGGGAGATGTACTCAACTCTCCCTGAGTTTATCAAACTTTGTAATAGTGCAGACAATTGCTGTAGCTCGACAGGAAACTTGCAATTTTGAAAGTCTTCATTCACTAACTTCAGCAGGTGCTAGGAAAAATATTTGGAGCTCAAGGAAATGTGCAATTTTATGAGGGATTACAGGTTCTGTAGAGAAGCTCCAAAATTGAAGTGGTTAGCTGGTGAAAGGCAGACACTGAGACGCAGAGCAACTGAGGACAGGGCCTGGACTGTTGATACTTTTGTAGGAAAGGCAAATTTTTTTCGAAGACCAGCCATATTGCAAAGCATTGATAGATTCTATTTCAACAGCATATGCTCTGCTGACCCATGCGTTGTTGGGGCTTCTATTCTCCTGGGTTAGAAGAGCCAAAAGGTTGCTGAGTAAGGGAAACAGAAATAAATGAATTGACCTATTTATCCAGTCACATCGCCCCCTTCCCCCATGGCCTTATCAAAACAATTTCATTGGTAAAGATAATTACCCTGTTCTCTCCAGCCCTGCTGTCTATTCCTGGTGAGAAATCACTGGCCTCTAGGACCCAGTCTTTTTATTCTTTTCCCAGCAAGGCCAGGGGAATTATGCTAAGAATAGTAATAGTGCAAAAGAAAAGGCTATTAAAGCCCTTTTCAGGTGTGAGCAATGGGTAGCATCTGGTCAAGAATAGACCCTCCACAAAATTCCAGCCTATGCTGCGTTTTAAATATATATATTTGCCAAAAGTTAGTTGTAAAATAGATAGTGCTAATTTTAGATATTTCACCATTTTTAGGAACGATTCATTTAACAGCGGCACAGAAAAAAATCTAGGCATTTTAAAGAGTATGTTTACATATTTCAATGTATGTTCCCACACACCCTAGTTCTCAATTCAGGTTGCAGTTTCCTGGAGGAGTTGGCGATGAATGTTGTTTCTTCAGTTCTTATTAATATGCATACTTAGGCCTCCGTTGGCAGCTTTTATTTTTACCTTTGTAGGTCCATGAGTTTCTCTTTAGAAGTTCTATGCTCTGTATTTACAGAGAGAGTTTAGGGTTTGCTCGCAGGTTAATCAAATATATTTTCTTATCTCTCTAGTTCTTCAGGTTGTGTCTAGAGTCTTATCAGGAAGAAAGCTTCAGTTGAATTTGTATTCTTTGGAAAACATACTTCAAAAACACTTGAAGGTATTACTTCTGAATGAGATTTTTAAAGTAAAAGGGCATTTTCCTCTAAGGTCAAAGTAACTTTAAGTTCCTATTTTCTTGTGAGAATAATAACAGATGATCATTGATTCTCTACAAATTCTATGTGATTTCAAGCCAGATTTCAAAAAATTATCATCGTTTAAAAAAATCAGCTGGCATTTTCTTAAGCTGATGTTTATTAATTCTGCAGCTTGTTTGCTTAGGCATTGGCAAAATCTGATGTCTCTTGTCAAACACTGATTATATTGATATAGACAGGCTTTTCTGACATTCATGCCAATTGGCACCGTCCTCCCGAAAGACTGATTAGTGAGCATTTTCTGAACTGACTTTGGAAATGAATTTCAATCATCTTCTTGGTATGTGTCCCATTGCTTAGATAACCTTCCTCCTTACTATTCTCTATTTGTCTACATGCTTTCTAACCTTGTCTACTCTTTGGAAGGTCATTTTTCACAAACATGAATAGAATTAGGTCTCTCTAACTCCATATTGCTAAGCATACGTGTCAGGAGCTCAGAAATGCCTTTCGTAGCAGAAATGCTGAAATCTCCACTATTCCCCTGATATTTTTCGTGTTTTCCTTCCTAATCTATCATAGGAGCTGCAGTCGCGTAGCCTGGATTTCATTTCTCCTTGAACCACATATGAGTTATTCAAGAGTTGGTTAGTTGCTAACACAGATATGTTTCAGATTCTTGTTTTGTATAATGGTGAGTCTGCTCATGACAACAATCCCTGCTGGGACTGTGAAAGACAAGAGCCCCTTGAGTGGCCATTGTTTGATATACACATGAATTTGCACAGTGAGTAGTTTCACATTTTGCGGGTTATTTACCTGCCCGTTGTTTTATTCTGATGTCATATATCGGAGATTGTGTTTTCTATCTTCCTATCATGCAGCACATTACCAGCTACAAAAGATTCACAGGCTTTTTATTAATGCTTCACTCTTGGAATACTTCAGTATTGAACAAATTTATTTTCTATGAAACTTTATAGTCATTTAATTATGTGTTGCTTATTCAACTTTTTACTATATTTCTATTATTTTTTAGATATTTTGTATAATTCCTTCTTTCTATCTTCTGTCTATAAGCATGCATTTTATGGACATATTTTTCATGTTGGGGCTGGATGATGGATGATGCTTACTTACTTTTGCCCTGTTCAGTCAATCAGTCTCTCTCTCCTCTCTCTTCTCTCTCTCTTCTCTCTCTCTTTCTCTTTCTCTCTCTCTCTCTCTCTCTCTCTCTCTCTCTCTCTCTCTCTGTGTGTGTGTGTGTGTGTGTGTAATTTTTGGACTGTTGATTTGGCTGCATTTGTCCCTTGATCATTTTATGGTTTAAGAATTTCTATGTATCTGTATTGGTAATTGAAATTTCATTAGTACCAGTGTTCAAGGTGGCTGCAAAGCTTGGCTTTCATGCTTATTTTCCTCATATTTTTCATTTCTTCACTTTTTAGCTGACCGTGATGAGCCAGAAGGGCCTCCGAAGAACAGTTATCTTTAATATCAATGCATATTCTGTCTCACTCACCTACTTCATATTTTGTATGACAGATATCAGTATCCTTCATCACTTTTCGTTATACAGAAGCACTGGGATACTGTGGTGGATAGCCTGATGGCCTTAGCATGTCGCAAGGTGGGGGATCTTAATCTCTGAGAGGTGCAGGAAATTTGGGCCTGGTCTGTGGTATGCTATGCAGTACATATTCCCTTTATCACTCTCACTCTTCTGCAATTCTGCCGATAATTGCCTGGAGGACAACTCAGAGGTGGATAGAATTTATAATGGTTGTTATCTGTTGCAATTTTACAGTCTTGAATTGAAAGTCCACCAGGATCTGTAACATTTACTACCTCCATATCTTTTTCTGCACTTTACACTGTCCTGGCTCATACTGCAAAGTATTTCTTATTCTTCTTTCTGGAAATGTAATATATAAATAAATCTTACTTAGTTGCATGTGTATTGATGAATGTATGTCTGTTTCTCATAGTGAACCAATTTGTTTTTCCTAGTACCTTTCTTGTTGTTAATTGTGCCCTTTTCAACAGATACTACAAAGGTAAGCCCCGAACATGGCATTTTCAATACTGGCACTTAAATTGGCGTCTTCAATACTGAGGGAACTAAGTTGCAGCTAGGTGTCCTACTTGATGCTCATGGTTGTACCTGGTGTCTGGGGAGAGCTCATGGCAAGTAGTTCAGTTATGAGCAGTAAGACTGTTTAGAGTTCTCTGGGGTCCATTGTTTTGTGCTCCTGATTGATCTCCACATACAACTTTCAGTTTCATAAAAGCAGCTTCCTGTTTTCTAGAAACCTTGTCAATAGCATAATCAATTTACATATTTTTTACTTTCTATATTATATGTATTATTTATGGTAAAAATAAAGATAATGCAAACTCGCTTTTTTCTTGTGATACTCAGAAAGATGAACTGCTCACACAGAAGTAAGAATGACACAGAATATTTTAAGCAGATAACCAGAACATGTCAATTCACTTCAATAGGAATTAGAAGTGGGTATGAAATTATTGCAGTAGCAAATTATATACTATAGCTAATTTACAAATTTATGACTTAATGCCTGTCTTTATTTTTATATTTATTTCAATTATATATGGCATCATGTATGCCATTGTTTGTTTCTGTGAGTTTATTTTAATAATGTTTAAATTTTATGCTATATTTGAATTCATGTTATGGTAATAAATGGTAAAAAGACTACGATAAATCCACATATATTTTATTTATTTCAACATTCTCCATTTCTCTTAACTTTTGGATGTTTCTAGCTTGCACCATGATTGAGATGTTTTTAACACATTTCATATATTTTAAGTCATTCTATTCATTCTAATTGATACCCCAGTATTTTTATCTTTGGGCAATTGAAATTTTAAGTAGGTTCCTAAGGGTTTTGAATACCACTTCAATGATAATATCAGCATATAGGGTGGCTAGAGTCTGCAGTAACTCATTGTATATATAATGAAAATAAGAAGCTGAAGGTTCTAAGAATAAAAAAGGTCAATGATAATTGTTCTGATTTCATTAGTGTGACTTTATCCATGTGTAAAACTGTCACAATATACTGTATTTATAAGTATAATTTACCTAAACTTAAAAAAAAATGTTAAATATAAGAATCAAAGTAAATGCTTCATTTTACATTCAACTTTTAACATGTAAGGGGTTGGCTTATTTGGATTTAACAATTTAAAATTATGTACATTCATTATGCAAATAAAAGCTGTAAGTCAAGGTATAGTAACATACAGTTTTTGTTTGTGTTTTATCCTTCTCATTACTTTCTTCCCTTGTGGTTTGAATTGGAATGGCTTCTCATAGGCTCATATAATGTGAATGTTTTGTTTTCAGTTGGTAGAACCATTTGTTTGGATAGGATTAGGCTGTGTATCACTAAGGGTGGGGTTTGAGGTTTGAAAGTCTCATGCCATTCCCAGTTAGCTCTCTCTCTCTCTCTCTGCCTAGTTGTTATTGTCTCAAGAAATTAGCTCTCAGGTACTGCTCCAGCACCATCCCTGTTTACCATGTTGGTATGCTTCCTGCCATGATAGTTATGGACTCTAACACACTAGAACCATGAGCCACCAAATTAAAATAAATGCTTTCTTTTATAATTTGCTTTGGCCGTGATGTTTTGTTGAAGTTATAGGGAAGTCCTGAGATAGATTAGACCTTATTTTATCTCAATTTTTGTTTTACTTCATATATACAAATTAGCTCATGTTACTTTCCTAGAATATTCCAATACTGAACAGTGACTATTTCTAAATTTTTACTATGAATTCGTGGGTCTGACCATATTTCTTGCATTTTAACCTATTCTCACTTGTCTCCGAATTTTTCCATCTTTGCTCAAAAGGATCTTCTTTAAGTTAGTGCCTGAGTGTTTGGATATAACTTCTGTCATCTTTGACATCTTCTTTGACTTCTTGTATGACAAAATGTTTCCTTTCTTAGATAAACATTAATATTCTATATACATGTTTGTTCACTTTATATAAATGTTTTAATTTATTCAAGCAGTAGCTTGTTTGTGAATGCTTTCAGTCTGATCAAACTTTTGCTGTTATAAATAATGCGTCATGAATAGCCTTGAACATAGCCTTTTCTATTTTGCCAATGTAGCTTTCCGAGTAGGATGATCTCTTGGTCTAAGAGTACATTAACACACAATTTGGGACATGCGATATTAAAAAGAGACCATCTAGTAAATTGTAAACAATTTCTTATGTAACTGGCCATATCCTGAAAATAGGCTTTCTTACAATAGATGAACAGCTACACTCTTGGCCTTAGTGAAATCAGGTAAAAGAGATTAATCGGTCTTTCTTGACAGTCAGTGGAGTTTGATTGATGTTGTGTGGAAGATTTGCTCCCTGACTTTGTTTATTCAAACTTCTTTTAAACTAACCTAATAAAATTGACCTTGAGGATAAAGCATGACTTTAATACTCCTGTAGAACTCAGGTGGAAAAGGTATGTGGATTGTCATTACTATATGAACTGCATAATAGAATCACTGAGCAATTTTAAGAGGTTTTCAAGTTCCACAAGCAGTATGGGTAAATTAAAAAATCATTTCTTAGCACCTAAAAAATAAATGCTAGTTATCTTTCTTATTTCACTCTTCTTGTTTTTGCTCTTTTTGTCTTCTATATGGATGGCACTTCATTCATCTTACCTATTCTTTAGTCATTTATTCTCTAAAACGTATTTATTGAAGTTATTTTTGTATATGTGTATATTGGGATGAATTTTTCTCTCAGGATCCACAGAACATTATGCAAAGAAATCTTAAGGGTTTCTTTATATGTAGAGTGTCTTTCCCTTGATTATTAAGGAGACTCTCTTGCCTCCTCATAACACTCTTATGTAAATGCTCCTTGCTGAAGAAGGGCCTCTCTGGTGTTTGTGTTAGCTCAAACCTCTTCATGTTCCTCATTGAAAACTGAAAATTCTGTATCCTGAATTTTGTCATATCCTAATCTCCATCTTTAGATTTTAAGGCATATTAAAATGAAGAGAGAAATACTTTTAGATCATTTGAACAAAAGCAGCATTCTTTTTAATTAGGCTACAAGCTGATAATGAAGAAGTCTGTCTATAGTAGCACTTCCTAGGAAATACTGTGAGGCATGTTCTGTGTCATATTTTATTTTCAGTTGCTAGAGGTCTTCCCTATCTAGCCATATTATGTAGGTCCTCTGAATGTGGGTGACAGAACATTCTTATCAGTCATTCTAGCCAGCCAACAAGTATTGGATTTGGTGACAGACCCTGTCTGAAAAGGTAAGGTGGAGAGTCAAGGTGGGGAGAATTTTTTTTCTCTACTCAAATGTGCATGTGCAAACATGCACCTGCATGCCTATATACTCACTTAATGACATAAACACATGCTCTACAAAACTGTGCACAGATGTACGCTTAAATCCACTTATATTGGCATACATGTATGCGTGCACACACATCAAAAATATTTTCCTGAAACCATATATACTTGTGAAATTATAAGTAAAACTGACATGGATAGGATCTAAGCTTCCAAAATTCCCTTATGACTTTATGTGAAAGAATATTTTTGCAGAATATTTATATGTCAATCCATTCCATTTCCCTTTTATACTCAAGAGACATACATGTCCCAATCTCAGTTACAATTGTTTCGGAATTATGTGACCAGATCTGGCTAATGGAATGTGTACAAAATTCTAACAGACTAATTCTAGAATTGGTAATAAAATTCTTTTGTAATAAAGCATAATTTCCTTTTCCTTTCACTGAGACTTCAAAGACCAATATTGAAGATAACATCACAAGGAATTAAGAGTCATCATTTGTTGGAGAGCAGCTCTGGATACCCTCTCACCCACATCCAAACATGAAGTGAAAAAGAAATAATGATTTCATTATGCTAATGAAAGCTCAAGGTTTTGCTTTCAGAAGGGCTAACAATTATCACCTCGATGATTGTAAAGAAGCTTCAGAGAGGAGGTACTTTAGGACTGGAGACATAGCTCAGCATTTGAAGGCTAAGACTTACACTCAAAACATAAAGATTTCCTTTCCCAGAGAGGTACTTCAGGTGACCCCCAAAAACTGTAAGCCATGTATGGTTGCACATATCTTCAGTCTGAGCTCTTGGGTGTCATAAGCAGGAGGGTCAGGAGTTCCAGAACATTCTTAGCTACACAGAGATTTTAAAAAGGGTCTGGGCTATGTGACAGACACCCTGTCTCAAAAACCTATAATAATGTATTAGAAAAAGAGTTTCTTAAGGTAGCATTTCTCACAACTGCTGACTGTTATTGCAGTCTTTGCTACTCTCTGTAACATTTTTCACTATTCAAGATAAAACAGAGGCATAGGAAAGTTTAGGCACTTGCCTAAATTCATGCAACTGATTATCTGTAGAGAGATGCTCAATTTAAATTCAGGTCTATTTGCCTCAAAAGCCTATGATTTCTATATTTTATTCCACTGGTTCCTGAGAGTCTGATCAATTTATGTTTGATTACCAATTTTGATTCTTACAAAGATCTGCTTGGTCCTATGACAAAATGAATTATTTGCCTTTTTTGAGGTTGACAAGAACAACTTAAAAATAAAGCTTTTCCCAAGTCATTTGATACTCACTAATGTTCAAGGTAGAGTCAACCCATTAGGAAGCACTATATCTCAATACATAGATATGTCTATAGTCATTTATATATGACTGACAAAGAATTTTGTTCTGATGGAAAGCCACCAATTCCTAACTACAAAATAAGTTTATTTTTATTCCATTTTTTAAATAGAATCTGTTTTACTTAGGGTTTTGATCGCTGTGAAGAGACATCATGACCATGGGACCTCTTATAAAGGTTTAATTGAGTTGATGGCTTACAGTTTCAGAGGTTTAATCCATTGTCATCATGGTGACACATGGCGATGTGCAGGCAGACATGGTTCTGGAAAGGTAGCTGAGAGTCCTACGTCTTGATCTAAAGGCAACAGGAAATAAACAGAAACACTAGGCAGCATCTTGAGCATAGGAAGCCTCAAAGTCCACCTCCACAGTGTCACACTTCCTTCAACAAAGCTACACCTACTCCAAAAAGGTCATATCTCAACCTCCTAATAGTGCCAATCCCTTTGGCAACCATTTTCTTTCAAACCACCACAACATCAGAGACTTTTGTTCCCTTTGTTGTCTGACTTGTGATGCCACCTATGAATTTCTCTTCAATTTTCATGTCTTTTTCAATGGGGCAAAAGATTTATATATTTCCTCTGATGGGCTCAACTAAAGGGAGGTTGTTGAAATATATAACAGGGATTGTACAATGTAAGCTTTTAAGGCCAACCAGATGCTTACTAAATATGGAGGATAATATATTTATTAGTGAGTTTTTATTTTTAAAAGAGACAATTTTATTTATAAGGCATATCATTTATTCATTCTGAAAATAATCACTGTTTTTTACTAAACAATTACAATGATGGCATATTAATTTGTGAGGAGTTCCATAACAAAGTATCAAAGACTGCATGGCTTACTACTTGGCTTGTGGCTAGACCACTCCAATCATATTTTCAAAGGTTCTGCTCCCAATTTGAAGGTCTTTGTATGCTGATTTTTCTTTCCTATGTTCATACCAGTCATAATTGTACAGGGTCTTTTTAATGACCTCATTTTAACTTTATTACATCCATAAAGACTCTTTTTCCCAATAAAGTCATATTCTGAAGTAAGGGACTTGAAATTCCCTATATTTCTGAGAAATATACAGTTCAGTTTATAGCAGATACCAAGTTGAACAAGACATAATTATAATTGTCAAACTAATTCTTGAGAGATTGGCTGGTCACAAATCATTTTGTCTGTGAAGTACCAGAAAAGGTATTTAGTAAAAAAAATGTTATTTTGAAGACAGGATCTTTTTTAATATGAAGTGTTAAGGCATATAATTGGAAGCTCCAGATATGTACCATAGAGGATACATTTTAATGTAAACTTGCTTGTTTTTTAAAGAGATTGAACTAAGTTACCTTTTGTGTCTATTATCTCTGAGCACTTCTGTTCCAACCACAGTCCTTCTGGGATCACCCTACCCTGCTATGTTTTTCATACTACTACAACGAACTTGTCATTATGTCAAAACTTATTTTTTTATTTACCTGTAATAAAGTGTAACCTATATGAAAGTAGGTTTCTGTGGACAAACCATTTTTCCCTTCTCTGTCACAGAGCCAGTTAGCACTTAACACAAAGCACTTGACCTTTGAGCTTTGATTTATATACAGGAATTTTCCTCATATACCGAGCAGTTCTCCATTGGACACAAGCTATGTTTTCTATAAGGTAATTCAATTTTGATACAGTCTACCATGAAATAGCATTAGATCTCTATTGTGTATGGCTTAGTCCCATAACTCTGTGCCAATTGCAGATAGTAGATTTTTTTTATCTATATGTCTGATCAAAAATCTGTAAGGTGGCAGTTTCTACTACCTGCTCACTGTGTTTGATTAATGTGTTAGGATGGGTTATTGAACTCAGGGAAACATGCTTGCTAGTTTATTGTGTTAATGAAGGATATAGACCAAGAGTCGCATGAAGAGATGCATAGGACAAGATTTAGCTGAAGTGCATTTAGCCTCTATGCCTCCTCTCAGTTTGCCACCTTCAGGGATCTGTATGCATGTGACAATTCAGAATCTCTCCAAAACATATTTTGGAAATTTATGAGGCTAATTGATGATCAATTAGGCCTTCTGCCACTCTTCACTGCTTGGAGACTCCCACACTTCCAACTGTATTGTAGCCTTTCTTAACCCTGAATCTATCTAGAGCTCTCTGGTCCCTAATCATCTCATTACCATACAGAAGACACTCATCATTTTAGAGATCCCAAGAGTTTTAGAGCTTATATTCCAGGAATCTATTTGTTATATTGTTGTAGGAAGCTGCTTGTTTGTTCCCAGCTGTTCATCCCTGAAATAATCACACAGAAACCGTATTATTTGCAATACTGTTTGAAAGAAAATGGTTGCCAAAGGGATTGGCAACAATGAGACTAAACTTTGTTTTGTATTGTGTAAAAATCCTTTCCAAGACTTCTCAGGTTTTATGTGGACTTAGGTAGCACATGTTGGAGCACTAGTCTACCTTATCTGTTGTGATCTTCCTAGAGACCTTTGCCTGGCACATAACAAGGTGCCCAATAAATAGTGAAGTCAAAAAAGTGGTCTTGTACATAAAGGAGCAGCTTGACTTACAGTTTTTTTTCTGTTCCATTTCCTCAGAAGGAGCAATAAGGCAAAGTGCTCTTGAGATCTGTCAGTCACATCAAATACTGAGCAAGTCTTCTTGCAGTGCACCAATCTAGGAGATTCAAATTAAGACTGCTAAGTAATTAAGGTTCTAAGGAAAATGGTAGGTCCTTCCCTGTCGGCCAAGCATTATTCTGTCACATAAAAAGAGACATAGAATTTGCCTGCCAGAACTTACTTGAAGAATTTTGTTCTTTTTGCCTCTTGGTCCATCTTCATAAGTTAAAAGCCTACACTGCAGTAAACCCTGCAATTTCCTCAGCATGACAGTTGGGAGGTATTGCTTGGCCAGAAAGCTTTGCAGTACAACATAAATGGAGGGTTCACTGCACCATAGAGCCTGCTCTTTCATTTCACTATCAGACAATGGCACAATTACGCGCAATTACTTATTAGATGTTTGAAAACTATTGTAAAACTCCAGCATCATTTGCCAGAAGTAATTTAATGAAATTGGGCATAATTGTGCCTTGAGCTGAATTCTCATGATTTGCCTATAATTAGATGACTCTACAGAAAGTATTTAGCAGATGAATGAATAAAAATACATAGTCAAAATTCTTTGCTTGGTTGCTAGAAATATATAGTGTGGAGACTGAAGCCCATTTGCTGGCTGGGATGCAAAAAAATTTTAAAGGGAAAGAAGATGTCTTGGACTTTGAAATCCATTTGATATTTTGACTGATAGCTGAAGACAGATATACATTTCAAATGCTGATCAACTGTTTTATCCAATTTAACATTTACGACAATAACTAATCAATTTTCCCACAACATGGATGGGGGAAAGTTGTCTCAAATTTGTTACTGGTTCATTCTATAAAAGAGTATTAAATCAAGTTTCTTTTGTTCCTCACATGCATTGTGGCCACAGAGACAAAAAGACCCTAATGCCTTAGTTCTAGACTCTAGCATCTCCTATGGATTATTGAGAATGATTTTTTATTAACACTTGAATTCAATCATTAGTTTTTGCATTTATAAACTGATAAATCATTTCTTTTTTTTAATTTATTTATTTATTAAGGATTTCTGCCTCGTCCCCACAACCGCTTCCCATTTCCCTCCCCCTCCCCCGATCAAGTCCCCCCCCTCATCTGCTCGAAGAGCAATCAGGGTTCCCTGACCTGTGGGAAGCCCAAGGACTGCCCACCTCTATCCAGGTCTCGTAAGGTGAGCATTCAAACTGCCTAGGCTCCCACAAAGCCAGTACGTGCAGTAGGATCAAAAACCCACTGCAATTGTTCTTGAATTCTCAGTATTCCTCATTTCTATAGCAAATTTGTTCCTCTGCTGTATGGTCCTGTATAAGAGATATCTTTAGTTTTTGCACTAAGTGGTAGTTTTCAATACAGAAGCAAAATTAAGGAAGTCACTTCAATGTCCTTTACCCAGAAACAACAAATAACATTGGCAAATATTTTTTCATGTATGCCTTTCTGAAAGCATACCAGTAACTGGATGTCTGGAGAGTTGCTCTAAGTAGTTTGACAAAAATAAGATTATACTGCACCATTATAAATTTAAAATGATACCCAAAATTTGACTTGGATTTAGTAAGAATGAAGATGTCATAAATCAGCAAAAATAATTATGCAGTTATTTACTTTTATACATATTTCTATTAATTCTTTGAGAATTTTATACATTTTATTTTGATCATATTTATGCCTTGCTCCCCCAACTTCTCTGAGATCAGCCTCCTAGTCCATATCAACCCTTTCAAGTTTGTGTCCTCATTTTTTTAAACCTCTCTAGTGCAATTAGTGCTAGCTATATCCTCTTCAGTGTGTGAAGCTCCACTGGAGAGGCTCCCTCTCACTAGATATCACATCCTTAAGGAAAAATAATTCACCTTTTCCTGACAAATATCAATTACCAACATTCCTCATCTGTTTCATTATGTTTATCTACCTCCTCTGTACCTCTGGCTCTTACACTCAACGATCCCTGAATCTTGGGAGGAGAGGTTGTGACACTGATGTTCCTTTAAGGGCTGAGTACTTCAGGGTCTCTTATTCTTTGCACTGTGATTGTTTTAGGGCCTCTATGTTAATCACCATCTACTGCACAAAGAATTTCTCTGATGGAGGTTGACCGACACATCAGTTTAGATTATAAAAAGCCATTGAAAGTTTGTCTCAGTGCTGTATTCTTTTAGCATAATAATAGAATTAGGTTATCTTATAGGGACTTTGATGTATCTAGCACATGTTTTTGGTCCTAGCAATAATTCTGGGTATGTTTCCATCTTGAGTTGTGAACTATAAATCCCATCAGAAAGTTGTTGGTTACTCCCATGACATTTTTACTATACTATTGCTTGCTGCAGTGGGTGTGTCTTGCCAGGCTGTTAATTATTGTACCTTACATGATTCATAGCTTAATCAGTTTGATGAATGATTTTTCTCTTTTGTTATTATGCTCCATTGCTTCAAGCATTATGAAAGCTAGCCACTAAGGATGAAGACTGCAAGTCAGAACTACCTTGAATTTTCTGTGTTCTGTATGTGGTTTATGCAGTGTCTTCAGCAATCAAGTTTATTCATCAAGTTCTGGGGGGTTAAACCAAGAACAGTGGTAATGGCCTGTAAAATTTGGGAGTCTATGGGACCTCATTGGCCAAGAACTCCAAAAGAAGTTATCAATTCTTGAGACTGGGCTTCTTATTTGTTTGCCTGTGTTACCTACTGGGGAAATGGTTGTTCCATTATATGACAACTCAAGTTAAACTCTTTTTATATATTATATTCTTATAGTTTAAAATGCTCTGTAGTAATTATTTTTCTTTGGATTTTTTCAGAAGGCCCTTAGTGTTTGGTATTCCCCTAGAGCTCCTCCCATCACCCACTTTATTTCATACTTTCTGCTGTTATATTAGCCTCTCTTTCTATCATACCAATCTATTCTTTCTTCCCTTGAAAGCACCCCATCACATGTTCTTTTACTACTTTTTTCATGACCTCTGTGGGTATGTTAAATGGAATATACATAACTAAAGAGTCAACGTTAACATCTATAAGCGAGAGAAAACATGACATTTGCCTTTTTTTATTGGTCTGTTACCTCATTCAGCTCTTTCCAAATCCATCCATTTACCTGTGCATCTTCAAATTTCATGACAGTCGTATAATATTTCATTGTCTTAATGTACCACACTTCTTATCGATTCATCTGTTGATAGACATCTAGGATATTTTCATTTCCTGAATATAGTGACTAGGCAACAATTAGCATGGATGAGGAAGTAAGTGTCTCCGTAGTATCTTACCCCGTCAAATTGGCTACAATGAAAAAGAAATGGCAACAAATGCTGTTGTTGATATGAGGAATGTCAACATTTATTTGCTGATACTAGGAATGCAAGCTAGTATAGCCACATGGAAATCAGTGTGGAAAGTCTTCAGAAAGCTATAAATAGATCCACCACATGATCCAGCTATACCTCTCTTGGGAAATTATCATTTTCTTTGTTTTCAGCACCAAAGGGAACTTTAGATAGTTCTTGTTAATTACTTTGATTTTTGTCAAACCTATTAATATTTAAATTGATTTTGCATGTCCTGGTCCCATAATTGCTTGGTTTAAATTCTCTAAAAGCATCCAGGCTTGCCACCAGTTTACTTGGCCAAAACTTTGTCTCCAAGTTCAATATTTTGATTATTCTCCTAGCTAGTTAGTGATATTGCTAAGTAATTTTCCCAGGGAGACATACAGAGTCCCTTGAATGCATGTGTATGTGAAGAAGACATTTTCCTTTGCATGTAATGAACAACTTGGGTAAATTCTATGAAATTGTATGTCATGATTCTATCCTCTCATGCTCTGGGATTGCACACATAGCTCTGTCTTCTTATGTTGTTACATTTACTTTTACCACGTCTTCCCTATCCATTTTTTGTCTGGCTATATTTCATTAAGTTGTTTACATAAATGTTCTTTATTAAGATAGATCAATTCTTGTTGCATGATGTTATGGAGGAATCTGAGGTCAGTTTTGTACACATACACATACATATATATATACACACACATGAATTTATGTTTTTATATATATTCTTTTGTAATTGTCTTTTCCTATTTATCTGGATTACTGAAAAATTCTTGAAAGCAGTGGTTAATAAATCCACTCTCGAGACTTTTGTCTTGACTTTTCCCTGGGCTATTTATTTATTGTCTCTGTCTGATTCTTACCAGATGACAGAAAATAAAAAGAATGTTCAGGGTTCTAATAATGTACTTTCCCTTAGTACCACTTCTGTAAGTTTGTAGAGGGTCAAATTCCTTTCTAAGTCATCTCTAGAATATCAGAATCCTTTTTTGTTCCTTTAGCCACCATTTTTGGAACTGGTTGGCATGGGGTTATATCCATCTCTTAGTTTACTTTTGGTGAAATTGTCAGCCTTAGCTGGGTTTAGGGGCTTATGCCTGTAATCCTAGTATTTGGGAGACTGAGGGAATGTTTCTATGAAGTAGGTGCAGCCTGGACTATAAAATGAGTTCTAGTTGATTCTGACAGCTTGGGTTACAGAGCTCCATCTTGTCTCAAAAGGAGAAAATAGTTCAGCCTTCTCTATTTTATTGTTTTAAATTTTTGCATTATTTAATTGTGGAAACTAATTTTTATTCTTCTGAGTTTTTTGGAAGTTGAGTAGAGTAATGGCTATTTTCTATGATTTGTTTAATTCTTTTAAAAAAATGTATAGCAAAGTTGTAAGAATTTTCCAGTGAACATTTTCCTTTTGTGAAATGTGAACCCTGTGGATGCCAGGCAAACACTGTACTAACTGAACTCTTTCTCTATCCTAACAATAAACATTCTACTATCCTCTTGATTATAAGCATCTAGTAAGTACAGGGAAAGCTCATCAGAAATCTTAAATAAGGAAATTTAACAAAAGGATTGTTAATAAAATAACAGACTATTAGCCATGGACCATTTTCATGTTAGTATAGGTGCATAAAATGCTAATAGATTGGAACAATAACAAACAATACAGTCTTAATAAATGAAGGAAGTTATTATTTTTTGCTATCATCTAAAGTTTATATCAACATATTAAAATTTACTACCTGTTACAAATGGCTAAGAGAAAGAAAAACACAAATTTGATATTTCGTACACTGTGATTATTTGTTTATGAGAAGTAGCATGAAAAGTGACTGATCACTGGAGGTTTGTGAAAGAGGTGATGGGCATTGTTACCAATTATAATGTGTCTGTTATTTGTTGAGTGGAGAGATACTGACAAAATGTACATTTCATTCAGTTACAGAAATTATACCGTGTTTTATGAGCTGGTTTTATTTGACTAAATCGTAGCATATCTTAATTAATTACTGAAGGTAAAATCTTATGAATTAACAAGGGTAAAATGATACCTGAAGTATTATAGGAGCAGTAATTAATAGAATAAGTCTGCTACTCAATACTGAAGCAATAGTGAATCAAGAACTAGAACTGAATTTGAGTTGTGATTGTGAAAGGCAGGATTACTATTACAAGACAACATTAAATGTTATGGGTCAAGAAGATGCCCTAGGACCAAAAGCCAGGGTGTCAAAATGCAGAGAAAGAATATTGCTAGTGGATAATAATAATCTGCCATTATCTTATTCATCATAATAAAAAACAGTCCAAGGTGAATAGGGTTAGAGCTATGAAAAAATACAGTACATTGCTGGAACACATCTTTTTTCTAAATGTACCATAAGCATCTTTTTCTTCTTTTATTGTCACACATCTATGATGGGACACCATCTGATCCAAGTATCAAGTCCAGTGCACTGCAGTATCTCTACATCCTTCCCCTAAACACCTCTTGTACCCAGGAAGTGCTGTCTCCTTGACACAAGCCAGAGTCATTTTAGAAGAGGGATCCTCTCCTAAGACAAATGCCCTCACAAGAGTGACCTGTGGGAAAGCCTGTCGTGTATTTTATGGGTTTATGATTCATGTAAGAGAGCTCACCTCATTGTGGGTGTTGCCACCTTTGGACGGTTGGTCTTGCTATCTTTTCTTTACTTTTGCATGATTTTATCTTTTATTATTATCATTATTTAAAATATTTTTCTCATTTTTACATACCAATTCAAGTTTTCACTCCCTCCTCTCTTTCTGCTTGCTCTCTTTGCCTTTACACCATCCCACCCCCATCTAATCCTCGGAGAGTTTAAGGCTTCCCTTGAGAAGTCAAAAAGTCTAGCACATCACTTTGAGGCAGTACCAAGGCCCTTCTCCCTATATCTAGACTGAGCACTGTATCCCTCCAAAGAGAATGGGTTAAAAAAATAACAGTACAAGCAATAGGGATAAATCCTGGTCTCACTGCCAGTGGCACCACAGTCTTCCCCAGTCATACCAGCTATCACTCACACTCAGAGGGCCTAGTTTGGTTTTATGCTGGTTTCTGCCCTGTCCGGCCAGAGTTGGTGGGCTCCTATTAGCTCACATAAGCTGTTTCAGTGGGTATCCCCATCAAGAAAATACCTTGGTGTTCGCAGAAAAAAACAAGACTGGTTGACCAACAGAATCAAAATGAAGACCTGGATATTAATCCACACACCTATGAACAACTTATTTTTGACAAAGAAGCTAAAATTATGCAGAAGAAAAAAGAAAGCACATTCAACAAATGGTGCTGGCATAGCTGGATGCCAACATGTAGAAGAATGCAAACAGATCCATATCTATCCCCATGCACAAAACTCAAGTCCAAATGGATCAAAGACCTCAATATAAATCTGGCCACACTGAAACTGATAGAGGAGGAAGTGGGAAGTGGCCTTCAATGCATGGGAACAGGAGATCACTTCCTAAATAAAACCCCAGTATCAAAGACACTGAGAGCAATAATGAATAAATAGGACCTCCTGAAACTGAGAAGCTTCTGTAAAGCAAAGGACATAGTCAATAAGACAAAAAGGCAGTCTAATGAATGGGAAAAGATCTTCACTAACCCCACATCAGACAGAGGACTGGTCACCAAACTATATAAAGAACTCAACAAATTAGACATTATAATCCAGTTAAAAAATGGGGTACAGATCCAAACAGAGAATTCTCAACAGAGGAAACTCAAATGGTCTTTTTTTTTTTTTTGGTTTTTCGAGACAGGGTTTCTCTGTGGCTTTGGAGTCTGTCCTGGAATTAGCTCTGTAGACCAGGCTGATCTCGAACTCACAGAGATCCGCCTGCCTCTGCCTCTGCCTCCTGAGTGCTGGGATTAAAGGCGTTCACCACCACCGCCCAGCTCAAATGGTCTTTTTTTGAAAGCAGACTCAGCAAGCATAAGGAGCAAGCCAGTAGCAGCACCCTTTCATGACATTTGCATTAGTTTCTGCCTCTAGGTACTGCTCTGTTTGAGTCCTAGCCCTGTTTTCCTTCAGTGATAGGCTGTAAAGTGGAACTGTAAGCTGAAATAAACCTTTTTCTCTACAAGTTGTTATGTTCATGATGTTTTATCCTGACAATATAAACTCTAATAAAGATACCATGACATGCATAGATAACATTGATAAGAATTTCCGATTATATTTTTTCATTCTTATATAGTGTTTGTCTATAGCTAAATCTACTATTTCACTGAATTTTGAAAATAAAATGTACTGTTGTATAAACAGAAAACATCCAGTATCTTGAGAAAATTACTTCATGTCTTTTCTCCCATTAATACATCCTTCCACTTCCAAGTCTTCATGCTCTGATATCTGTCTGCCTTTCTGTCTGTCTGTCTGTCTGCCTGCCTGCCTGTGCTTCCGTCCATCTTCTGTCCATCCATCTGTCTGTCCACCCACATATACACACTCCCATCCATCCATCCATCCATGCATCCGTTTATCTATCTATATATCTATATAAAACGTTGCAAGTTTGTAGTAGGAGTGGCAGTGGGCCCCTTCCCGCCACCTGGCTCCCAGCTAGCTTTACCTGAAATAATTACACAGAAACTGTATTCTTTTAAACATTGCTTGGCCCATTAGTTCTAGCTTCTTATTGGCTAATTCTCACATCTTGATTAACCCATTTCTAATCATCTGTGTAGCACCACGAGGTGGTGTGTTACTGGGACAGATCTTAACCTACATCCATCTTGGAGAGGAGAGCTATGGCGACTGTCTCACTGCCTTTTTTCTCCCAGCATTCTGTTCTGTTTACTCCACCTATCTAATTTTCTGTCCTATCAAAGACCAAGCAGTTTTTTTTATTAATTAACCAATGAAAGCAACAGATAGACAGATGACCCACCTACATCATTTCCCCCTTTTATGTTTAAAAAAAGGAAGGCTTTAACTTTAACATAGTAAAATTACATATAGCAAAAACAGTTATAAAGCAAGAATTATAGTTACAATATTTAGATCTATTTTATCTTTTATAATAACAAAGGAAAACTATAACTAAAACTAACCATTCTTCAACTCCATCAAAGACTCCAGAAGAATATAATATTACCTAAGCAAACAAGAAATAAGCAACTTCCAAACTCTAGAAATGACAGAGACATCTCGCTGCCTGGACAGCCAACCAAAGTTCTTTTGTATCGTTGGGGCATCCATCTTCAGCCTACAGGCTCATAGTATCCAGCAGACATTTCCATGAAGCAAGAAATTTCAAAGCCAGTTCAGTCACTTTCTGCTGTCCTGCAGAATATCTCGCAGACTCTTTTATGAATCAGGAACCCAAAAAGACCATCTCACCTTTAGGCAATTTCAGCAGTCCTCTCTCTGCGGGTTCTCTGTGTCCAGTTTATGTAACAGTCCAGGCAAGAGCCGTTTCTTGCCCAAATGGCTATCGAACTCCATAAGGAGCCTCTTTGACGCCCATCTTCCTCTTGAAGTAGATTGGTGCTGCCAGGAGCAGACGTGTCTCATTGTCATGAAAAACCCTAAATTATTAAAACATTAAATGCCATATTATGTAGTCTTTGAAAGATATGAAGAATGTCTATCTGAAATATATCTATGCACATCTAGAGAATCTAACATGACTACAAGCTTGACTATTATTGATTATCCATTAACAACCTATATTTCTTTTTTTTCCAGGTTTGCTTTTTTTAATTTATTTATTTATTAAGGATTTCTGCCTCCTCCCCACAACCGCTTCCCATTTCTCTCCCCCTCCCCTGATCAAGTCCCCCTCCCTCCTGGGTTTTTGATCCTACTGCATGAACTGGCTTTGGGGGAGCCTAGGCAGTTTGGATGCTCACCTTACGAGACCTATATTTCTTAATTATACATTACATTTTTAAATGAACTACACAATCACAATACCTTAATCAAGATCAGAAATGCATATACATATAACAAAATTGACCTTAAATTTCATACCAATGCAAATTATTCATATCTATATCACAAGTTAGTTTTTTAATGGAACTCCACAGAGTTAGAATAGCCAAAAAAAAACTGTGTCACTATTGCATCAGTATATCTTTTTTAAAAAATATTTATTTATTTATTATGTATACAATATTCTGTCTGTGTGTATGCCTGCAGGCCAGAAGAGGGCACCAGACCCCAATACAGATGGTTGTGAGCCACCATGTGGTTGCTGGGAATTGAACTCAGGACCTTTGGAAGAACAGGCAATGCTCTTAATCTCTGAGCCATCTCTCCAGCCCGCATCAGTATATCTTGCAGTGGCTCTTGTGGGTCACAGAGTTTGTAGTTGGATGAGATTGATGATTTTCTCCTGATAGCTTCTACAGACCTTACAGCACTATGAACGATAGTAGAAATGAAGCTTCTAGTTGGGCCTCTAGTTTCTCTAGGTTTGATAATATAAGTTTTTTTTTCTATTAGTAATAGGGCTTTACTGTCATGTTGTGGAGGGGAACCACCAACCGTATTGGCAATAGCCTTTGGGGGTGTCTATTGAACCTCTTTTTTTTAACCAAAAACTGAATGAAATGTAACCCATTCCTGATACTAGGGGTTTTACTTGGTAGCATATCTAGTCTGGGATATCGTCACCCTGATTATATAATGATGCCTTTTAAATTCTTTCCATATGTGTTGTCTTAGTTTGGGTTCTAATGCTACAATGACTAAAAGCAGCTTGTTCTTATCCTAGTGAGTAGACATTACAATTTACTCATTTTCAACTAGGGATGTACAACAGCATGGTAGGGAAAATTTTTAAACTAATTTCAGATGTATGATATGTATATGTATATATATTTCCAAAAGTCTCAATCTTTTGGAAGTTAGTAAATCTTTGGAAGTGAAACCAATATATTTTTGGTTCTAAAGCTGTCCTTTACTGGCCTTCTGTGATCACTTATGCATGACAAGCACACATTACAAATTTTCCATTAGTGACCTGGATCAAGCAATTGTTTTGTTGGATTTAGTTCACATATGGCTAATGAACAAATTGGCAAGAACAACTTTTATCTTGCTTTCAGTGCATTCCCAAACCACAAGGAATTGGCAGGGCTGCCAATATCAAACTTTTATGATTTCTTTATGATAAGAGCATTTGAAAATATTTCTTCTAGATATTTGAAGTATCATTTGTTATTGTTATCTATAAGTAGCTCACTGTGCAACAACATATCAGGATGTTGTTGTTTCTTTCTGCCAGTAACTTAATATTCATATATCAACTTTCTCTGTTTCTTACTTCTCTCTACTCTCCCCAGTCTCTATTAGCTACCAGTCTGGCCTCCACTTATATAAAACAATATTTTAAATTCTTCATATGAGTGCTATATATATATATATATATATATAATCTTTTACCTGGTTTCCTTTGTATAGTCCAGTGATCTCCAGTTCTACCCACATTATTGCAAATGACAATTTTTTTTGGCTGGATAATACACTATAATATTCATATCCCATGCTTTCTTTCTTCATTTGTCAGAAATAGGCACTAAGGTTGTTTTAATTTCTTGGTTATTGTAAAGAATGTAATAGTAAACATGAGGATATATGTCTTTTCAATACACCTACTCCATTTCCTTTGGATATGTTTCTAAGGTTGAGACTGATCAATTGTATGGTAGTTAGGTTTTTAGTTTTTGATGAATCTCTATACTCTTTCATAATAATGGTGCTAATTTACATCGTGCATTAGTTATTTTTCTTATTTCTATGAGCAGATACATGGAAAAACATCTAAAGAGAAGACATATTTTACTCATAATTTCAGAGGTTTCAGTCCACCATTGCAGGGAGATAGAATGTAAGAGCTCATACACTGGCAGATAGCAAACAAGACAGAATGAATACTCTACTGGACACTGGAATAATGATGTCTGCATTCATGAAGGCATATTCCCTTCTAATTAATTGTCTTGAAATGCTCTTACAAAAACATTTGAGATGCCATTTCTGGATATTCTACTTGCAATCACACAGTGAAGAGTAATTATAGAAAATTGCCATCAAGAATGATTAAAGGTTCCCTCCTTTCAACATCTCTGGCGACACATGATATCATTAATCTTTTTGGTAATGGCTGTTGATGATTGTTTTACTTTCTTATTCTTTTTTTTAATTTATTTAATTATTAAAGATTTCTGTCTCTTCCCCGCCACCATCTCCCATTTCCCTCCCCCTCCCCCAATTAAGTCCCCCCCCCTCAGCCCGAAAAGCAATCAGAGTTCCCTGTCCTGTGGGAAGTCCAAGGAACCCCTACCTCCATCCAGGTCTAGTAAGTTGAGCATCCAAACTGCCTAGGCTCCCACAAAGCCAGTGCGTGCAGTAGGATCAAAAATCCATTGCCATTGTTCTTGAGTTCTCAGTAGTCCTCATTGTCCGCTATGTTCAGAGAGTCCGGTTTTATCCCAGGATTTCCAGACCCAGGCCAGCTGATCTTGGTGAGTTCCCGATAGAACATCCCCATTGTCTCAGTGTGTGGGTGCACCCCTCGCGGTCCTGAGTTCCTTGCTCATGCTCTCTCTCCTTCTGCTCCTGATTTGGACCTTGAGATTTCAGTCCTGTGCTCCAATGTGGGTCTCTGACTCTGTCTCCTTTCATCACTTGCTGAAGGTTATTGCAGCTCCCAAATAAATCACACATGGAGGTTTATTATTATTATTTATAAATATGCAGGCTTAGCTTGACTTATTTCTTGTGAGCTTTTCTAAACTTAAATTATTCCATCTATCTTTTGCTTCTGAACTTTTTGATTTTCTTATTTCTATATATCTTATCTTCATTCTTACTCCATTGTTGGTTGTATTCTAGCGTCTTCCTTCCTTGTTCTTGCTCCTTGATCTTGCTCTCCCCAGTTTTCTCCTATTCATTCTTTCTGCCTTCCAGCCCCACCTATCTTTTCTCCTGCCTTGCTATTGACAATTCATCTCTTTATTAGACCATCAGGTCTTTTAGACAGGCAAAATAACAGCTTCACAAAAGTAAACAAATGCAACATAAAATAATGCAACACATCTTTGCATCATTAAAAGAAATGTTCTGCAGCATAAACAAATGTAAGATAACTTAAAATAATATTCCACAAGAATGACTGTTCTTGCTGTGGTTCAGCATTGATTTCCATGACGATTAGTTTGTAGAGCAGTTTTTCATAGTACTTTTTATGCTTTCTCTTGGGAATGTCTAGGTCTATTACAACCCAGACATATTGTGATAGGGTTCTCTCTCTCTCTCTCTCTATATATATATATATATATCTGGCTGGTCTCAAAATTACTATGTATACCAGGTTGGCTTTGGACTCATGGAGATCTGTTTGCCTTTCTCTCTAGTGCTGGAATCTATTGAATACTTTTAATTGGGTTATTTACATTATAGCTATTGAGTTTTGGAACTGTTCATATCTGTTTGTTAGTGTATTTCACTCTATAGTTGTCTTGCTTGATTAAGGTTTTTTACTTGCTTAGAATCCATTTTGTATACTTTTGCTTTGCTTTTATATGTGGGGGAATCTTAAGTAAAAGACTCTCAAAAAAAAGACATTTCCTTTCTATTATCTAAAGTTGTTTACACCTATTATATTCTTAATTTCATACTTATAATAATTATGTTCATAACATTTGACAAAATATTGAGGTTAAATCTTAAAGTATTCATTTTAATTTTTATTTTAGAAAGTATTTGATAATGTTGGTTTTAAAATTTTGATTAACATGATACATACTCAATTATATTTATCTGCCAAGTAGTTTAAGTAAAATTGGGAATTTATTTTTACTGATTTTATGGAAATTATTGAAAATTAGTGACCTTTCAATTGATTTTTAAAAATATAGGAGTTAAAGAGCTTCTTGAAGTGAGATAATTAGAGACTATGTGGGCGAGTCTAGTAGGTATTCTTGGCTATTTTAAATCATAAGACATTTTACATTTTTATCAAGTGACTATGATCTGTGCTTTCAAATAAAAGTTTATGAAATCACTTTGGTCATTTATATTTTAAAATTTGTTTTTGTCTTGACTTTGACTTGCATTAAACATGGTTTAATACAGTCATAAAAATTGTCCTACATTTGTTTGAAAATATGTGCAAGAGTCAACTTTTAAGTGTATTGAATAGTGAATATAAAATACCAATTATGCTTAGTTACATTCATTATTTTCAATTCAGGACATATTTTCTCAGAAAGACAGTGTTCTAAAGAGGGCCTTCGTCCTGAATCGTATTATTTATATCTGTATGACATTTTACCTGAAACACATATAATAATTTCCTCACATTCGTTATTGCTGTCCTCCAAACAGCCTCTGGCAGAACATGGTGATTCAATCCCCTGCTTTAAGAAGAAGAAAAAGTAATTGTTCATTAACATTAACTGGTTATGGAGCATTTTGTATTTTGATCCTGCAGGGATAGGTCTGGTTATATAGAGGCCTAAAGTTCCCTGGCACTAACCAGTATCAGGTCCTTACTGTTCAAAAACACAATCCCTTCAAAAAAAACAAAACAAAACATCTCTGCCTTTTTGTAGATGGAGATCAGTAAACATTATCTTCCAAATAAAGCATTTTTTGAGGTTTGTGGACCAATTTGATCAAGGTCCTTGTGTCTTTTTTTTTTTTTAGTTCTCCCTCCTTCCTATTCAAGAATTTCTGAATTTTTCTCTTATGCTAAATATAATTTGTTTCACCAAAAAGAGGCACAGATGCCTTCAGTTTTTCTGAATTTTACTAACTGCAGACATCTACACCCATCTATGCCACAGTATGAAACACTGGAGACTGATAAATCACCTACACCATCCTTCATCACATTTCATTGTCCTTCATTTCATTCCCATAGAGAATCATTTACACTCACTTGTCTGTTCTGTGGCACCCATCGAGTTCCTGTAAAATTCATTTATGCTTTGCCAGAGATTCCCTAATCTCCTCCTACTGTGCAATGAAAGAGAAATATAAACTTGTGAATTATGTTGGCCTAGTGGACACTGTTATTTAGCCTCTTCTAAGATTTTTCTTCTTTTGCGTATTTATACATTTCTGTGCCCTTTCACCTGTTTAATCTCTCTGTTTTCAGCTTATTTCAATGAGTGGAGGGAAGTGTCTATTCATTCTTAAAGTAAACACTACTCACCATGTCATAGAAGATTTTAATTGTTCTTTTTTCAGTGCCTCTCTATGACCTGAATGAAGCAGCTTTGTAAATGTTTGTTTTGCTTTTTTTTTGATTTCTTAGTTTAACAAGTAATTATAATTGCCTTGTGATTAGAATTTGGCTTACTATGAAGATTTGCTTTAATGAAATGTTTCTGGACTTTCAAAGTTGCATGTCCAGCCTAGGGTTACAGCATATTCACCTGGTTGGCACCATAATGCCATCTCCCACTAACTAGCTTGAGTATTATCTGGTTCTAAAATAACATTTCACACTCCCCCCTTTTTTTCCTATTTGTCAGTAAATAGAAGGTAATCAGTTGTTATGAACTCATGTTAAATGTTCTAGAATGCTTAATTTTTTGAGATTATAATACAATTACAATATTTCTTTTTTTCTTACTTCTAAATTTATTCCTTCCCATTTATTCCTCTCTGCTTTCCTTCAAATTTGGAGCCTCTATTTTCACTAACCATTGCTGCATTCATATATGTATATTCCTAAATATAATCTGTTCAGTTAGTGCAATGCTACCTATATGAATGCTTTCAGGATTGACTGTTTGGCACAGGACAACCAATTGGTAAGTACTTCCCTGGGAAAGACCACCACCCCCACTCCCAGCTTCCCTCTGTTGCTTATAGTTCTTTGTGTAGGAATGAGGCCCCATTGACATTTAACAATAACAATTTTGTTTTTATACTTATAAATCAGTTTTAGAATAGCATGTTAAGGGCCAAAGCACCCACTAAAAAGTGGGCCTGTATGAAAAAATTCTTTTGTCTTAACATTATTTGAACAGCTTATTTTTGTGTATGTATTATTGTCTCTAAGTTTCTTATTTCTACTGTTGGATAACACCCCATTTTACAAGGCTGCTTAAATATGTCTTGAATTTCAAAAATAAAGTTTTCAGTTGAAAAGGTCATCATTTCATATGACTTATATACATCTTATTTCACAAGACTTCTGTGTGAGAATCTGAAAACAATGTGTATGGATTATGCATATTTTATTAATACAGAAGTCAAGATATCCAAGTATAAGTAAACATACTTAGCAAATACATTCTCATGATAGACAGTTTTCAGTACCTTAGTTTAACATTTAGTATAGCTTTGAAATCAACGGAAACTTAAGAGTTGGGGTTTTTACGCATACTGATATTTGAGTGTAAGACTGTTCTATGATACTTGATTTATTTTACAATTTACCATTAATTATCCTATCCACCACCGAATCAGTCCTTAAAGGCCTTCATTTTATAAAACACATTCATTGATCAGCCAATTTGTATAATCTAAACTTCAATATTTTCTTTGTGCTATGAAAAATATATCTATAGATCTTGCTAAGACCTATAGACAGGTTATTGCATGTATTGCCATATGCATCCAATCAACTCTGAGGCGCTTTTAGTCTAGAGGAGTAGGGGTTCATAATGCGTATCTGCTGGCTGCTTTGCTGTTTTGATTTTATTAGAATCTACAAACATTTATTGCATACCTAAAGCAGTTCTCATTCTGCAAAAATTCAAAGACAGGCATGACAATACTGCCTGCCTTCAAGATTCCACAATCAAGCAAGGAGGATAACTGATCGCAATTATTCAAATTTAAGACATAATATATAAGAATATACCTTTTATAGAAGTCTAAATAAAGTCCTCTGAACCTTGAGGGAGCTTTCAGTTTGAAGAAGGCAAACTTTTCTATCTAATAAGGTTTTATAAATAGCATACTCTCAAGGGGAGGCCAAGTATAGGAGGATATTTAAATCAGTGCTGATATGAGCCAAAACATTTAGGAAGAAGTTAAAGTTTTGTTGTGTAATATTATATATCATCATATTTTGTACTGGGTCTTTATATTTGTTTGCTTACTTACTCTTCATAGCAAAATTATTATGCTCATGGTACTATTTTCATGTTCTAACCACAATGAAGCCCAGAGGAGCTGGTGCTTAACCCAATTAATTCTGACAGCAAAGTCTGTGTTCTTCCTCACATAGTCAAGAAAGAGCAATCACAGTTTGTTTATAAGAAGCAGATTTATAGGATATATGATCTTCAAAATGTAGTAAAAATGAGTGGCCAGTGGAGATCTTACAGAATCAAACATGTTCTATGTAGGTGAATTTTTCTGTCTCACCTGCTATCTTCCTCCTCCTCCTCCTCCTCCTCCTCCTCCTCCTCCTCCTCCTCCTCTTTCTTTTTCCTTTTCTGCTTCTTCTTCTTCTGATTCATTTAATAAAAAGCTAAACAGCCATTAGCTAGACAAGACATATAGGCATGAAGTCCAGACACAGAAGATGCTATGAAGATGAAAGATAAAATTACCAGTCAGATGGAGAGGACGCAGGCTGAAAAGTACAGAATAAAGGTAACCAAACCACTTAAAAGGATGTAGATGAAAAGATTTGGGATTATTTAAGCTCTAAGAAGTAGTTAGAATCAAGCCTAAGCTATTGGTTGAACTTTCATAATTAATAAGTCTCAGCATGACAATTTGGGAGCTTGCAGGTGGGATAGAAAATTCACCCAACGTGGAGCACCAGGTAATGTGTTTATCTAATTATTCATTACCAATAAAAACTCAGGAGTTAGATATCAGGGTAAGAACCCGATCAGAAAAGTGGTAGAGAAGAGGCCAGTGATTTTCTTTCTGTCTTTTATCCATCCAAAAGGACGGTGACCCTCTCTCAACCAAACCCTACTACTTCCTGTGTCTGTCTTCAGTCATCCAAATCTTCTACAGTTAATTTTGGTCAGCTAGCTGTTCTCTCTACCCTCTGATTCAAAAAAGACTTTATTTTCAGTCTCAGGATCATCAGAATGAAATCAAAATGTCATGCAACGGTTCCACTAGATATGTTGGAGAAACAAGATACCATGGTCAAATACATATGTGAAATCCTCTATTATATAATAGTTCGTGATGTATACATTTTAAACTGCTTTAATGATTGTTAATGCTATGTAGCTGGCTAGAATATGAATAGTTACTTCTAGACTTGAATAGTGGAGATTCTGCAGAATGATATTTTACTGATTACATCTTGCTCTCTTTTGGATATTTAAAGTCACATTAGTAGGTATTAGATTTCAGAGATTTCTGTTATAATTTAATATATTTAATCCTTAGAGCTTAAAAATTATTAATTCAATGGATGAAAATTGTCATGGTATATATCAATATGGCTAGTGATATTGTCATTATGTGGAATATAGTATGGAAAGAATGGGTTTAGTCAGACATACTTCTTAGGTAAAGTTGAAAATGGATTGACTTGGTCACATATTCTTACCTATGAATTTTGCCAAAAGTACTCATGTATCAGTCTGAGTGATATGGCTTTTATCATATTGATTTCCCAATTTACAGATCTTGTATAT
Organism: Microtus oregoni; assembly: GCF_018167655.1. NCBI lineage: Eukaryota > Metazoa > Chordata > Mammalia > Rodentia > Cricetidae > Microtus > Microtus oregoni. The sequence goes on along the minus strand of NW_024543828.1, from coordinate 6,105,626 downwards.
GCTGAACAGAGGTCATAGATAAAACCATATATATTCCTTCTGTCTTTGTGTGAATTGATGGAGTCTGGATCAGCTGGAGTCCCTGAGACTACCTCCTCCTATCTAAGAAACTGTGTCTACTTATCCTCATATGCTGAGCAAACATCATCATTTGTTAGGTGTGCCTTGTTGCAAGAAACACATTGGGTACATTTGAAACTACCCAGGGGCTACTTGAAGAAAATTCCAATCACAATTTATAACATAGAGTTGTTTGGTTTTGCATTTTCCTACACCACCAGAAATATTAGTTGGTTCAACTAGAATAAGATAAAAATTGAATTATTGCAAAACATCAAATATGCTCAAGGATAGAGGAATCAGATCTTTGAGAATGATCTTTTCTTGTCACTTTGCTTATCAAGTTGTGAAAATCCCATTAATCTGATTAACGTTTATGGGGATAAAAGCATTTACTCATTAAGGTGCAAATGTGTAGAAGATGAGCACTGTAAATTCATAACTGTAAATGAGGCATTCAGGATGAGGTGGCATCACCCCTTAAATAGTCAAACTTCATTTCAATTGAAAAAACTTTGCACAACCGAAAGAATGACAAAAATGCTATTGTTGAAGAAGAAGAAAAAAAAACTTTGGGAAGTTATGAATGTCTAAGATTTCCTGGGGTTATTTTTGCAAGGGTTGATTCATATTCAGATTAGCTTCCTGCCAGATGGAAGAAACACACAGTAAATCAGCTTCTGCAGGAGACAAATCAAAAAGAAGCACAGGCTGCTATTTAAAGGCTTTTCTTTCTTTTTTGTCACATTGATAGCACATATTAACCCACAGGGAATGTTATTGCAAAAAGGCAAACCAATGAGGCGACCCTCCTATCGTTTAGGAAGGATAAATACTTTTGATTCCACTAGGTTGGGGGACACTATCTTCTTGGACTGAACATCCAGGAAAGGATTTCTGTTTAATGATGCCCAAGCCTCATGAATTCTAAGTAAAAATGAAAGAGCAAATGCGCCTAAATTAGTACAAACTCTTCGTTTTGCACCCCCACACTCCTTTTTTTGGTTAATCACTGGTATTGAAAATATACATTACAATAGGTATACAATAGATGAGATAGATCTATGTCTTTGAAATATCTCTTTAGAAAGTGTACAGCATTTGGTTATGGTAGTGGTGACTGGCATGTTCTGCCTTTAAGGAGCAGCCTCTGAGCTGGCCCTGTGAGAACTACAGGAATACTCTTATAGCATATGCCCTTCCCCCCCACCGCCATTCTGGGCTGGAACTGAAGACTCTCTTGCACAGGAAATCAGACTCCCATTTCAATTCAATTTTTTTTCTGGCTTTTATTTTTGTAATTTGTTTTTGTCATACTACCTTTGCTCTGCTCCTCAATTCTGCCCTTTTTTGTTTGCTTCCCAGGTATAGTTGAATAACTTGACTAAGCTGAGAGCATCCAGATTTGATTCATTCTTGTATATTGACTTGATGGTGACTTTCTCTGGCTCAGCCTTGCAGGAAACTCTGAGAATGGTGACAGTTTAGCAGTTATCATTTGTTTACCAAAAACCCTCCCCAAAGTCAGGCTTTTCAGGAGCCTTTTAGGAGAGGTGTTGTTATTGCTGTATTTATATCTGAGGAAGGAGTGTCAGTCAATTGAGGAATCTGCTCAAAGATCACAGAATTTGTAATGAACAGAATTTTGCTTCCAACACACAGGAATTTGAATAAAAATCCTTTCTCCTAAAACTTGTGTTATATTAGAGCTTTTCAAATTATAATGTGCCAATTAATCACCTGGAAATCTCATTAAAATGTAAATCATGATGCAGTAGATGTGAGATATGACTTGAAAATTTTTGACTTATATGTTGCAAATAAGGCTTCCTGACATCACCCATTACAAGGTAGTGGGAGTGTTACTCTTAGTTTTATATAGAACAAACGTTCTTAGCAAAGGAAGATTTTAAAGATAAAAAAGAATATTATATAATATAATATTTATATATATTATATATATAATATATATATATAATATTATATAATAAAAATTATATAATAATAAAGGATGTGATTCTATAAGATGGTGGCTCCATCAGGAGAATTGAACCCACATGAAAGGGATCTGTGGCCTTATAATCAAGATCCTATAGACAGCCTTTCTCTTCCCACCATTTGAGGACGTAGCTGAAAGACAGAAGTCAGCTAATGAGGATATAAGGTACTTAGGAGAAAACAGATTTGCCATTTCTTTTCTAACCCAGGAATTATCACTCTCTTTTCATAGCTTGGAGAAATAAATTGCTGTTTCTAAGCAACCCAGTTTCTGGCATTTTGTTATAGCAGCCTGAGAAGACTAAGACACTATCTTCAATTTATTTGCACATGGTTAGCAACAGAACACTAAAATATACGCAGCTAAAAACTGGTGGGTAGTCTAGAACTATTGCATGGGGATACGGTTGCAGTAAGAGTTTTTTTCTTTGTGTGTATGTGAAATGTGAATAATATTAATGAATACTCAATAGTATGAACTTCAGGGTTCACTATGTCAACACGTGTAATGGCCTTAGAACACTACCTGACACTCTGGAAAAGCTCAAAGCCTGCCAGCCTTCGTTGTTACTATTGCACTATTGTTATTATTATAGCCTCCCTAGAACAATTATTATTTTTATGCTTGACATATAGATAACTATGTTAATCTGTTACCTTTGTGTTTTTTCTTCCGAGTACCTAGTAAGAAGAGAAGGTGGTAGATGATTATAGTGATGTTATATAAAACAGTAAGGTCATCTATTTTGCCACTGCTTCCCTCACCATGACGAACTAAAAAGAAAGAGGGAACTGCTGAGAGCAAAGATCAATGAAAACTATTCCTCCTCAAATTTTTATCCTTTTGTTTTAGTTCATCTCTTCGACTGTATATCTTGAAGACTCAAGGGACAGAGTAAACGGGATCCTTCCCCACACCCTCACTCAGGTTTCCCTTCGTCTAATGTCAGTAGAAATATGGTAGAAGGACAAGGTGGCACAGAAATTTATCAGGCACTTAGAAAGTAAAAATATACATTTGGTGCAATAAGCATAAAGGAGACAGTGCACACTTGTTTATAGGAAGGTTTAGGAGGCAGCATTTCATTCCTTGGAGAGAAAGCCAATTTGTGTTACATGAAAAACTCCAAAAAAATTCAAGACTCACCTCTTTGCTGTTGTTCCTTAATTCTAGTTAAATATAGATAACAGCCCATCAGCTTTCTTCTCAAAGGAGAAGGGAGGAGGCAACGTTTATTGAACAACTACTATGGAGAAGTTACCCAAGTTCATTCATCCCCCAAACAAAGAACAAGGCAGGTTTTATACATTCATTTCTCAGGCCATGAAACTTTCTACAAAATCAATGAAACATTAGCACACAAAGAAAGTCTTAACAGATACAGGACAACTGAAGAAACACTCTGCGTCTTATCTGACCAGCTAAGTTGGATAATAACAACAAAATAAACAGCAGGCAGTATGCAAATTCATTGGTGCTAAACAACTTATTACAGAAGGAAATTATTAAATTTTAAAAGCTGAATAAAAATGAAAATACAACATATTCAAACCCATGTGACACAATGAAGGCAGTTCTAAGAGTTAGGTTCATAGCACAAAGGGCCTACATTAAAAAAAAAAAAACAACTTGGCGGTATCTTATTGTAGGTGGATTTTCCTGTCTCAACAGTTCACTCCCAAATGACAATATTAAGACTGATACTCAGCTGATAGCGTTGGTTTGTTATTAACTAGCTCTTTTAACTTCAATTAACCCATATATATATATGGGTTAATCTACATTCTTTTACTTGGCTCGGTTACCTTTATAATGCCCATATTGCTTCCTCTGCCTCTTGCTGGTGACTCTATACTTCTTCTTTCCAGTGTCCTCTGTGCCTGGAAATCCTTTTTATCAAACAAATCAGAGTGTACAATTCTTCATATTGTACAAAAATATTATTTCACAACATCTCATATTAACAACTTAACTATACACTTGAAAGCTCTGGAAAAGCAAGAAGAAATAACACTCAAAGTATAGATAGATACAACACTATAGATAGAAATAACACTCAAAGTATGGATAGTATAGAGTCTAACTAGAGATTCAAGGTTTAAGCCAACTACAGATGTATCCATAGCAACCAAATTGCAATCTGGGCTTTATACTCCAACCAGTATAATTCTAAAAACTCTATTTAAAATTTTTTAAATTTTATTTCGTGTGCATTTGTATTTTGCCTGCGTGTGTGTGTGTGTGTGTGTGTGTGTGTGTGTGTGTGAAGGTATCAGATCCCCTTAAGCTGGAGTTACAGGCCGTTATGAACTGCCATGTGGTTGCTGTGAATGGAATCAGGGTTCCTCTAGAAGAGTACTCAGTGCTCTTAACTGCTGCGTCATCTCTCCAGCCCCTAAAAGCTCTTAAATTTTCAAGTTCTGTCAAAAATATATTTGTGAGTCTAAGAAAACAATTTGTGGCTCTTTTAGAAAGACTGCTTATGAAACAAATTGAACTTCTGCAGATACTACCTTCTTTATGATATAAATTTTGGTTTCTGATGTGGGAAGACTTCCTTTCCACTGGTTACAAGGTTGTCTCCTCTCAGAACTCTATAAATGTGATTGGTTGGTTCCTCTGAGATGCATAACCTTCTGGAACAAAATACATAGATTTGGAATCAGACCACTCTGATTTCCAGTCTCAGTTTTCTGATTCCTTTATTGATAACTTCAGGCAGTTCCATAAGCTCTTTGAGCCTCAAGGCCTATCCCACAATCCTCTTTCTATCTCCCATCATTTTAGTATCAGCTGAAATACTTATGAGATACATACATCCTTATAGATTTTGTCAGTTTGTCTGAATTTAGCATTGCCACAATAATGAAGTGCAATATTCCCTCGGGCTTCATTGTTTAAGTTGACTAAGGATCTCTGTTTTCTTGGTTTAAAAGCTGGGCAGACTGCTTTGTGTGCCTTCTTGTGAGGTACAGGTTGAAGGTGAAAGAACTACTTCAAGGGGTGTTCACGTATGGTCATTGCAGTGGCATGAAGTGGCAAGCTCAAGTAAGTGAGTGCTCTTATGCTGCAAGACCAGAACTGGAATTCTGTTAAGTCTACCCTACTCTCTAGGCTAATTTAAATCAGTAGACAAAACCTCACTTTAGAGAATGGCAGCAGAGAAAAATGTAGAGCTCAATAAAAATCAATAAAAAATGGTGTTCATGTGCATTCCTTGCCCATGAGCAGTTTGCCCAAAAAGTTCACGTCCTTCTTCAATACTTCCCTCCAGTTACTACTCCCCAGTTCTCTATTCGATTGTTTGTTCAAATACTGCTTTTCATTCCATTTATGGCAGACTCTCTGGATTTTGTGGCTTTACTCCCTTCTAGCATTCCTCTAACATTGTATACTCTTCAATTATTTACATGAAATTCCCTTCTTTGTCTCCTTTTCTTCATTGTACCACATTTCCCAAAACTTATCTAATTTCTTTGCCAATAACTACTTTACACTTTGAAAAATCTGTCTCATTTTAAGATCTCTTGTAACCTCCAGCTATCTCCAAGTAGATATTCTGTGACATAATTCTTTTTGTTTACTGTGAATAAGTATTACTCTCATTGGTTTAGTAAAGAGCCAACTGGCCAATTGCTAGGCAGGAAGAGGTTAGGTGGGAGAGCCAAACTGAAAGAATGTTGGGAAGAAGAAAGATGGAGTCACCAGCCAGACACAGAGGAAATAGCAGATGAACATGCCATACTGAAAAAAGGTACAGCAATGTGGTAGAGCCTATGCCTATAAGAAATATTGGTTAATTTAAGTTGGAAGAACTAGTTAGTAACAAGAATAAGCTATCAGTTAAGCATTTATAATTAATAATATGTCTCTGTATGGTTATTTGAGAGCTGGCTGACATGACAGAAAACCCTGCCTACATAGGTATCACACAAGTAACTGAAACCTAGGCTGCCCTATGCTGAATTCATTCCCTTCTATACAACACAAGCCATGTCTTTTAGAAAGTTTGTGTAGGATTAATGTTACTTCTTTCACTTACTTCTTTAAGTTGAACCTCATGCTCATCCTTGCTTCCTCCTTTTCTTCTCTCTATATTCAACCAGCAGCCATGTTAGATCAAACTGAAATCTGTCCTTTATATTACTGCTACAATAGAAACCCTTTGCTTTTTAGTGTGCTTGCTTCTATTATTATGTTTTGTTGTTTGCGGCAAGCAGTCTTTCAATAGCTTTGATTTTTACAGTGCTGGTAATTGAACCTAGTGCTTCACATATGCTAATTAAGTGTTTTGCCATTAATATAGATCATTAGCCATTAAAATGTTTTTGTTTTGACACAAGGTCTTGATAAGCTGGCTGTGAACTCATTTAGAGCAGAGGCAGGCCTTAATCTTGTGCTTTTACTTCAGCTTCCATATTATCTGAGATTAAAAGCCTGCACCACTAGAGGCATATAAAAATGCTTTTCCTATTTATATATGGTGTATATATGTGTGGGTTAAAAATAGAAAGGGTGATTCTTTTTTTTTTTTTTTTTGGTTTTTTTGAGACAGGGTTTCTCTGTGGCTTTGGAGCCTGTCCTGGAACTAGCTCTTGTAGACCAGGCTGGTCTCGAACTCACAGAGATCCGCCTGCCTCTGCCTCCCGAGTGCTGGGATTAAAGGCGTGCGGCACCACCGCCTGGCGAAAGGTTGATTCTATTAACAACCTATGACTCTCTTACATTATGCTTTCATGCTCAAGGTCATCTAATGATCCAAAATGCTATAACAATATTTCTATTTTGTTGTAGCCTATTGTCTAAATTAACTGTCTTCAAGGAAACATCGAGTTTATTTTTACATAATTTTCCCTTGAATGTTATAATGTAGAATTTAATCAGACCAGCTGCGAGGCAAGCAGAGACACAGAGTATTAAATCTGTGTGGTGATGTAACTGGCTTGTGGTAGAAGTTCCTTGTCTAAAAGAGGAGAGATTATTCTGAAAGGCAACTGTTTTAGTTAGGGTTTCAATTGCTGTGATGAAACACCATAACCAAAGCAAGTTGGAGAAGAATGAGTTTGTTTGGATTACACTTCCGCATTGTTGTACATCCCCAGAGAAAGTTAGGAGAAGAACTCAAGCAGGTCAGGATCCTGGAGGCAGGATCTGATGCCGAGGCCATGGAAGGGGTACTGCTTACTGGCTTGCTTCCCCTGGCTTGCTCAACCCACCTTCTTATAGAACCCAGGATGACCAGCCCACCATGGTCTGGCCCTCCCCTATTGATTACTAACTGAGAAAATGCTTTACAGCTGGATCTCATGAAGACATTACCTCAACTGAGGCTCCTTCCTCCCTGATGACTCTAGTTTGTGTCAAGTTGACACACAAAACCATCTAGTACAACAGTCAAGAATGTCTGTATGTCTAGCACCTGGAAAGTAATGATAGCTCCCAGAAAATGTTGAGGTATGGATTGGTGGTGTCCTTGTACACTTTCCTATATTACTTGTCTTCGATTTGTCTTACTACTCTGTGAGTTATAATCTTCATTGGGAACTTCTCTGACCTATCTGCAACACGCTGATATGTACAAGGTATTACTTCCCAGAAGGGTTTCCTTGTTTGGAACGCGATTATTAGGTTTGTTTCTGGCACATCTGCTCTCACATTCACTTTGTGCATCTGTATCCTTTGCTTGGAACAAAGGCAATGTGTTTCGAATTATTCCGCTTCGCTTTATCTAGTCCTGTTTCAGAATAAGATATAATAAACATCACTGGGATGATTAAGCTTAGAGCTGGGTTTCTTTCAGGATTTGACTTTTAATAGGCCATAGAGCTTTAAATGAAAGGAGAAATTCTTATAGCCAAATGTCAGGGCCATACAATTCGTATGTAAATGTATCTTTGGTTGGGATTGGGGACCCTCACCCTTTCATTTCTCTGACCTGCTCTCATCATCATCTCATCCTCCCATCTTTCCCATCTGCCAATCCTTAGGTTTTCTCCTTCTCTCATTATAACATCTGTGAGCAGTGGTTGTTTAAGATCCCTCTTAGGTTTGGGATAAGATGTAGATATAGTAGTAGGTCAAGTATCTTCTGCCATTTAGTTTACATACATTTCAGTTTCTTCCAGAGGCTACAGAATTACTATTTTAGTAAGTTCTTCTTGACATCATTGCCTGTAGATTGTGTAAAGTTCAGATGGGCTCACCACTCCTCAGTTGAAGGCTGTTGAGAAAAGAGTCACTGTCTTCAGTAAGATAAACCAGTGGTGAATCTTTCATTCTCTATAGGATAATTCCACTCATATGCCCAGGTGGGCAGCTTTGGTTAGCTTCATTGGTACTCATATACCGAAAGTAAACAGACAGATAGTGAGAGGGGGACTTGTGAGGAAGAAGGGTGCTGAGATGGTGGTGATGAAGGCAGGAGGGGATAAGAGAGGGTGGGGGTTGTGTGTGACCAGTATATATTATATTCATGCATGAAACTGGGAAAGAATAGACCAACAAAACGAAAAAAAAAAACAAAGAAAAGAAACTAGTAACTTTTTTGAATGAGTGAGTATTTTTTACTAAATTGAACCAGTCTGTAGATGAATCTAAATTTGAATGTAAACCAGTTTGTTGTGGATCTAAATTTGATTTAATTTACGAAAGTAATTTTTTCAGGATAGAAGCATCAATTGTGAAGATATAATCATAGAAATTCGATATTTGAATGAATTAGATGTTACAAAAAGTAAGTTTACATCAACCTCTAGTAATGAATAGTGGATAAAATTTATCATAACAGATGGGATGTTAATTTGGAATATTGATTTAAAATTTGAAGTGGTCGCTAATAACATTGTTATCTTCATTTTCTCAAATGAAAAAATAATTGAAAATTCTTAATTGATTCATAAGGCATTCTGAAATTAGGCTTAGAAGCTGTTTGTATTAGCTTCCTAAAATTCAAAGGAAGATACTTCTTTTATAATGACACATATTTAGAACAAATCGGGCCACTATTATTTCACTTCCACTCCCATGCACATGCCTATACACACATGTACATAAAATTAAAAAGGAATAAGTATGAATCTTAAAAACTAGAACAAAATAAATATAAACTTGTATATGACAAGAGACAAAAAACGATATCAGCATAAATTAACTAGATGGAAGTAAAAGACCAGTACATAAAATCAATAAAACCACTTTTCTCTAAAGATAAATGTTGACAAATTTTACAGACAAACTCACCAAAAGAAGGGTAAAAAAAATCCCCAATTAGGGCAGTTAGAGATGAAAAGGGAGTTTTAGAAGAGAACACACTGAAATCCCCAGGATCATTAGTTAACGCTTTGCAAATTTCCAGACAGTTGCTTTTCTATATTAGGGATAGGCCCTAAAGTTCTTTCCTGAATAAGAACTTACCTGTTTCAAGACTTTAGTCTATTATTGGAGCTGATAAAATTCTCTAGGTAATTTTATTTTGATGGAGTGAAGTTTGAGTCACTAGTGGTGACATGCTAGGAAAAGTTTGTGGAATTTTTCCATGCAAGTCCAACTATCACGCTCATGCTCACTCGGTTTAGAATATAATGAGGAGTCACCATGAAAGTTGTGATGCTTCATCATTTAACACTGTTTGTATGTTTACTTAATTTGGGTAGTACATAAAAGTCACTGGTGAAAAGAGATATTTGGAAAGAGGTTGTACCTGGACTCTAAGAAGACATTTAAATGAGAAATACAGAGAAGTACACAGTACACTTTCCCTTTTCCTAGGGCAATCAACCATGAAGTGGGAACAACAGGTAGCCAGTGCACTGAAATTCAGCAACTGACTTTCAATTTCACAGAAGGTAATTCTGAAGTGACAGGAAGCAATGGGAACCAGACTAAGGTCCTTTAGTGAAGAAGGAGCAGTAATTATGTGGGGCGCTGCATGTTCTACTTTTGTTTGCTAAATAATAGGCTACTCTAGGCTGCTCTCATAATTACATCATAGCCATTCAGCCAGTGCTCTCCACTAGCTGCCGACCTTGAACAATTTGAGTTGTTTCTAGTCAGATAAATGAAAATGATGGGAGAAGATAATAACTCTCAATTGTATGAAACCCTTAGGAAAAATTAATTTTATTAACCTGCTGTCTGAGTCATCACAGGTACTGATTTTGACAGATGTCTTATAATTCAGTTTTATTGAGTAGTGCGTTTGCTGTTTATAAATTAGCACCAGGATAAGAAATATTACCTCACGTAGCAAAGAGGCATGGAAAAGAAAAGAGGTTTGAGAAAAAGAGTAATTTCATTACAATGCTTCTATTCTCCCAAATCATCACTTCTATTAGAAAACTCACAAGGATAGAAATAGTATACGAGCCTTTGAGGTGTCAGTAAAAGATGGAGCCACTGAAAATAGTAGTTTTCTGAATTTAAGATATAATAGAGGCAGCAGGTACAGGAGGTTAGTGTGAAGGTGAAACGAGAAAAACATACCAGGATACAACTGAAAAAATAGACTTCTTTGTGGTTACAAAAAATGAGAATGAGACCAATTACCACCTTGCAAAAGAAATCTTTACTTTATCACTTCTGTTCACCTTAGAGGACAATGAGGCAAGTTAACATAGCCCACAGGATCTCCAAAAGCATTTATAGCCATGAGATTGCATTTACTTTTATATAAGTCAGTTCTTGCTTTATCCTGGATTCAGTTATCCTTCACTATAGTTGGGAAAACTTATAATGTCTCCCTTGCCCTTGTTCTCTTCTTGAACAATATTACAGACTTCTGTTGGAATTCATATCCCTGTAGGGCTTTACAAGTAGTTTACAGTTGCTTGCAGGACTGGTACATCATATATTTTATAAGTAACAAATCTTAGTTTGAGTGATAATGCAGTATTGTGTAAACTCCCTCATTATTCAGCTAACAGTATCATTTAAAATGATACCAACACTGAACTGGAAATGTCAAATGTGGATGATGATGTCTTAATAAATATAAAATGATCTTCCACATACTTTATTGTGCAACCTGGGATACATTAGGAATATAAAAAGGACATTATTAATGATGTGCCAAAAATTGAGCTAGGCTCAAACATGAATTTATGCTACCCTGTTTGTTATTCAAAGTAAGCAATAAGTAGACAATTGAAATATATTCTTATTAAAACATATATATGCATGTACATATAAGCAGTACAGTGAACTAGAGTACATGGAAAAATTCTTTGACAAATGAACACTAATGTTATTTACATATAATAGTATTGACTACATAAACTTTTAAAATATAATAAAAGAAAATTAATAAGCAATATACGTACATTATTTTAGAAAATTTTGTATTTTCCAGTATTTTTCTTGTAAATATATGTAATACAAAAATATTGTGCTTTAATATAATTACCTTTATATTTTATTTCATCATCATTCTCCCAATCTATTAAATGTTTTATAAGCTAATTTTGAATTAGCATAAGTTCACATTAAAATTAACATTTATTTAGATTTTGTTTTTTCAATAGTAATATTTTATTTAATGAATCATTTTTTGTTTATGAATTTGTTCATTGGATTATTTTTCTGTTATCAGTGAGGCTCATGTAAAATTTTCATGTGTAAGTGTTTCATTTTGTCTCTCATAATTTCTTTAGGCTATATGCTAAAATTAAAACACCTATGTTAAAAGATGTGTTATTTATGTTTTGATTTGGTAAAATATACCTAAGCAAACAATTTGAAGGAGGAAACATTTAGGTTCATAGTCTCAGAGATTTCAGTTTGTAAAGATTGGAATCAAGGTTTCTTACTTCATGATAGCTAGGAAGGAAAGAGAAGGGACATGTTAGATACCATTCACTCATATGTCTCAGTAAGCTATTCAGATATTAATACACTGATTAAGCTGGGACTCTTTTATCATACTTATATTCAGCACCTGGGCATTGAGCCTTCATCATGTAAAACTTTGTTTTAATGACACTTCATAATGACACAGAATAATTGACTGCTTACAATATGGCCGTATGCAATTGCCTATTGTAGTAGTCTTGAAATATGACCTGGAGGAAATTTGCCCATACTAGGCACAGAAAGCCCAAGAGGCTGTTTTAGGCACTAAAATACCTGCTTTATTCCATTTGTGGAATTTCAAACTTAGAAAAATTTTAAGTTTTTTTTTAAGTAAACTTATTTAAACTGAAGTTTTGTAGTCTGTTTTATGAAAGTTCCTCTATCAAAGAAATAGTATTTCCAGGTTCATTTTAACATAATGCTGTTTATGTAAGTTAAACTATTTTAACTTATATTATGTTATTTTGACATTATTTATATGAATGTGATACTTTGCGAGATAAGAAGTATAGTTTCATATGAGTTTGTTTTCTGTGGTTTTGGTCCTATTACATAATAAACAGAGAATTCCAGAATAAATACTGTTCAGATTAGTGTGATGACCTATCTCATAATTAGTATTTTTACACTCTGCTTGGGACATGAATCAGCCTTTTGTTTAACAAATCCTGCCTTATAGTAACACTACTTGTTCTGTAGCCACAGACCTCTTGGTTACCAAGTGAGCTCTTCCTACACTATAGTGTTTGTATTGAAGTAATTCTTACTTTATCCAATTATAGCCTGACATGTGAGAGGAATGATAATGACAATTGTGATGTGCCAAAGAAAAGCTCTGTAGTATACGATGCTACGAATGGGAAATGTCCTCTATAGGCTCTCTCATTTGGATGCCTGATTTCTCATTAGTGACACTGTTTGGGAAGGTTATAGAACCATTAGCAGGAGGAGACTTGCCTCAGGAAGTACATGACCAGGAACAGACTTTGAGAGTTAATACCCTTGTTCATTTTCTGTTTCCTTCTAGTTCATTCTGTTTCCTTCTTGTTGTTGAACTATGATATCTCATTTTCCTGCTTCTGTCTCCATGTCTGCCAGTTACTGTCATATCTCCCTGCCATTAAGGACTCTTGTCCCTCTGGGACCACTAGTCACATAAACACTTCCTTCCATAATCATGGTGTTTTATCACAGCAACAAAAAGCAATGGCTATAAAGTGTGTCCTTTTACTAAAATGGTGAAAAAGTTCTGCTGAATTTGATGAAATACATTGAAGGGATGAATGACCTGCATGTAAAATTGTGGAAAAGGAAGCATTTGTATGAATTTTGATGTAATACTGCAAACTGTAGAAGTTACAGCTGAAACTTCAGTCAAGGATGCCATGAATTGTGTGATACAACTCTAGAATGGTTACACATGTTTGAGCATATGATTAAAATGGAAAATTATAAAATTTACTGGACTGAGCTTGTCTACCAATGAAGAAGCCATTTTCATGTTTCTGGCAAAGTTAAAGAAGTTGATGAGGGATAGATCACATCCAAGTTTTCAATTGCATTAACACTGGGATAGTGGAAAAAAGTGACCTATGGGACATATAGGTCCTATATGGGACCTATGGGCAAAAGAGGCATTAAGGCATCAAACATGGAAGCGCAGATTAACTCTGTACTATGTGACAATGTTAGAGGACATAACATAAAATATGATGTAAGAATGTATTCACTCTTTTTATTACTATTTATTAACATTAACACGAATAAAAATGATTCAAGGAAAAGGCAGATATACACATATTTCTTTTTACATAATATAGTTGAAGGTGACCCAATGGTTATGTGTGCAGTTAATGTTTTTAAAAAGTATCAGAGGCATTTCTATCAACTATTGAAAGTTAAATGCTAAAATCCAAGTTTTCATCCTTATTATTTTTAAGAATGCAGCTTTGAGTTCATATCTGTAGGGATTTTTTTCCCCAGAGGTTTTTGTTTATTTATTTATTTTTATTTTTTTTATTGAGAAAAGGAGAAAAAAAAACAAACAAAAAACAAGTTTCCACCTCCTCCCAGCCTCCCATTTCCCTCCCCCTCCTCCCACCCTTCTCCCCCTCCTCCCACCCTTCTCCCCCTCCCCCCACTCCTCTCCCCCTCCCTCTCCAGTCCACAGAGCAGTCAGGGTTCCCTGCCCTGTGGTAAGTCCTAGGTCCTCCCCCCTCCGTCCATATCTAGGAAGGTGAACATCCAAACTGGCTAGGCTCCCACAAAGCCAGAACATTAAGTAGGGTCAAACCCCGTGCCATTGTCCTTGGCGTCTCATCAGCCCTCATTGTTCGCCATGTTCAGAGAGTCCAGTTTTATCCCATGCTTTTTCAGTCACAGTCCAGCTGGCCTTGGTGAGCTCCCAGTAGATCAGCTCCACTGTCTCAGTGGGTGGGTGCACCCCTCGTGGTCCCGACTTCTTTGCTCATGTTCTCCCTCCTTCTGCTCCTCATTGGGACCTTGGGAGCTCAGTCCAGTGCTCCAGTGTGGGTCTCTGTCTCTATCTCCATCCATCACCAGATGAAGGTTCTATGATGATATGCAAGATATTCGTCATTATTGCTATAGGATAGGCTCATTTCAGGTTCCCTATCCTCAGCTGCCAAAGGAACTAACTGGGGACCTCGGCTTGGGCACCTGGGAGCCCCTCTAGGGTCAAGTCTCTTGCCCACCCTAAAGTGGCTCCCTTAACTAATAATTGTGGTTCCGTGCTCCCCTATCCACCCTTCCTTTATCCCAATCCCCCTGTTTCCCCAAGTCCCCCCTCCTTCCCTTCTACCTTTTCTCTCCCCATCTGCCCTTACCCCCATCCCACCCCACCCCCAAGATCCCAATTTTCTCCCCGGCAATTTGGTCTACTTCTGTAGGGTTTTTTTTGTAGGTTTTTTTTTTTTATAACAAGAACATTTATTTAAAAAAATGACAAGACAATATTAGCGCCGTGCTAGCACCCAGCACTACCAGCTGGCTTGAAGAGCCGGGCTTTACTAAACACCCGTTCTGCAAGGACCACAGCCCAGCATGCCGCAGGACCCTGTCCCAGCCATCCAGGGAGGCTTCCTGTCTCTCCTAGCTACAGCAGTTTCCTGAAGTCCGACCTCTCTGTGACACATCTTTCCCACATCACATGACATCCTCCCTAGTGTTCCCGTGTTCACCTCTGCCTCTGTCTTCTCGTGCTGTTCCCTCTATGTAGCTGTAGGACCCCCCTTTCTGCTCTGATCTTGAGTCTGTCTTCAAAGACCTTATTTTCAAATCAGTAGATTCTCAGGTCCCAGGAGGGCATGAGTTCCAAAGGACATTGACTCAACTCAGAGTGACCATGATTCTGTTAGTGACTAAATCTCATTATTATTATTATTTTATTTTTTATTTTTTATCTTTAATAAATAAATAAATAAAAATAAAAATGTATTCACTCTTAAAACCAAGAGTTATCTGTTTGTATTTTGGCAACATCTTTAGAAATAGTGGGCAACAATTCTACTGTTTTTGGAAGTTTTGGATAAATATTCACTACAAGAATAAAAAAATTGGAAAGCAACAGTTGGGATGTAAAATCCCGTTAACAAAAAATGTAGTTGAATATCCTGAATCTATTTGCTATGAAAATGAAAATGTTGCAGTTTGAGTTTTAGCTGCAAACACAAATTCATTGTTTTAGGACCTTGACCAGGACATGATTCAGTTTGTCAAAGTCACATGCAGTCCCTTGGTATTTTATCACATTCATTAACAATTGATGCAGAACTCAACCTGGATACACTGTAGTGCTAGAAATCATTTCTAATTGCTAAAATGGCCACATTCGTCAAAGCTGGAACCAATGAATTTTTTTTAAATATTTATTTATTTATTTATTATGCATACAATATTCTGTCTCTGTGTATGTCTGCTGGCCAGAAGAGGGCACCAGACCTCATTACAGATGATTATGAGCCACCATATGGTTGCCTGGAATTGAACTCAGGACCTCTGGAAGAGCAGTCAATGCTCTTAACCACTGAGCCATCTCTCCAGCCCCTGGAACCAATGAATTTAAGACCAGAAGCTGAGTGAATTCTTCCTGGAGGAATTTACAGAATGAAGTCATGGATTATTTTAAAGGCTTTCTAAGACTGGTGCAGAGGCCAGGAAAATCAATCAAATGACAAGACATATAGGTGGAGAAGGATTTATTGATGTGCTTGATGAAGTAATGGAAGAACATACTGATAAAGACCATCAAAAAGTGTGAGTAAAGAAAACTCAGAAGAACCTGAAGAAGAAACTGAAGCAGAACTTGTAATGTGTACTTTACCAAAATTTGTCTAAGTGTTTTTGATTCTGTAGACTTTTAAGGATAAAATTATGGATTATCATCTGTTGGAATGCAGCATTAAATCCTTAAAATCACCAGAAAATTACTTCTTCACCAACACTTGAATAGTTTAAAAGAAAGTGAAAATGGCTTACATTATTCTTCAAAATACCTGTAAAGAGATGAAATGTTGATAATCCTCCAATCAATACCATCAGGTCTCAATGGCATTATTATAATGTACTATCTCAAGGTTAATACTAGCCTGATGCTGCATAATAATATCTATAGCATTCTTCCCACCTCATAACATTATGTGGACATGATTTTATTGCATTACAGAAAGGAAATATATAATACAATGAGATAATTTCAGAAGATACAATATTCAAATGTTTTAGATAGCAGTAAACCATTGTATTTTCTATTTTCTTATTAGTTATTGAGTTAATAATTCAATGTGCTTTTCCTATTGTCATTTCTTGGTCAAAAAGACTTGCATGTGCTGGAATTACAGGTCTGTGTCACTGCATCTGGGATTTCTATTTTCTTTTCATTTTTGAAGTGCTGAGAATTCGAACCAGAGACTCATGTGTGCTAAGCAAGCATTCTATCATTATTGTATAATCCTAGCCCTTATATGTTATAACTTGTCATCAACATATATGTCCAAGAAAAACAATATATGCAGGGTTTGGTACTATCTGTATTTTCAAGCATCCACTTGAAATGGATTCTGAAATTCAGGGGTTCTGAAATGTATTAACTGCATTAATGAGGGGCTAATATATACAGTTGCTCTTTACCCTCTCTTCTGATACACAATCCATAAAACCCCAGAATCTCCAAAGTAGAAAGTATTTTTATATACTAATGAAACAACTGGTTGTTGGGGCTTTTTGAATGTGTCTTAATGTGACAAATCCTCCATCAAAAATTAAGAAGCACATGAGGACTAAATTTCTGGGGTGGAGAACACGACCACCCTGTATTGAGTGGATGATGTACAGTTCATTGGGGATTTCCTAGACTATAACCTAAACTAAATTTTCATCTTGGTATTATGTATTCTTCATCATATCTTTTATAATTAGCCAGTAAACAATTGCCTCCCTGAGTTTTTTGAAATGTGATTTTAAACTTGAAGACAGGGACATAGAAAGCTCTCATTTGTTACCAAGGTGAACAGATTGTGTAGAAACTGGGAATCGACTAAGTAAAATTGAGCATCAAAAGCTATTGAGTCCTCTACTAGGATGGAATCTTAATCTGGGGTATATAATCACCACCTATAATTCACAAAAGATTTCAGTAGTGCCACATGTAGTTGGCATATATATATACTAGGGGAGTTGGCTGGTGTAGGAAAATCTTACACATTAAGACCCAGAAATCAAATAAAAGACTCATGTTATTCTTGTTTGTAAAAAAAAATAAGCTGGGTGTGTAACCTAGTTTAATTCTCACAATATTTTGTCTTTTAAAAATACATTTATTTACTTATTTTATATCCCTGCTACAGTTTCCTGTCCCTGCTATAACTCCAATTCTTCTCCTCCAACTCTGTTCCCACCTCCTAATCTACTCCTCCTTCATATCTGTTCAGGAAAGGGCAGGTTTCCCATGAACATTAGCAATACATGGCATATCAGGTTGCAGTAGGGCTAAGCATATTTCATATATTAAGGCTGGGCAAGATCACCCAGTATGAGTAGGGTCCAAAAAGCTAGTAAAAGAGTCAGAGATAGTCCCTGCTCCAGTTGTTAGGAGTCCCATAAGGGAACCAATCTACAAAACTGTCACATATATGCACAGTTCCATGAAATCTCCCTGGTTTTTGGTTCAGTCTCTGTTATCCCCTATGAACCCAGATTAATTGATTCTGTGACTTTTCTTGTGGCATCTTTGACTACTCTGGCTCCTACAATCCTTTCTCTCCCTCTTCCTCAGGATTCCCCAAGCTCCACCTAATGCTTGGCTGTCCTACAATATTCTTGTATCTTTATTATTACTATTGCTTTCATGTGTGGCAAGTGAAGAAATTGTGAGAAATGTGGAAGGTTATTGATGGAAATGGCACTGATAAAGATTAATAGAACCTAAGAAGTTATTTAGGAGTAATAACATGGTAATAAAACATCAGATGAATTTTGGGTATAGTGACACACCCCTGTAATCAAAGCACTAGAGAAACAGAGGTGGAATTGCAGTAACATTGTCAGCCCAGTTTATACCCTTAGTTTGAGAAATGCCTAATCTACATAATAAGATGTTAATTTTGTATCTTGCTATTTTGCTGAAAGTACCAAATCTAAGAGTTTTCTGGTGAAATCTTTAGAGTCTTTTCTGCATCCGATCATATCACTAACAAATAGGGGAAATTTGTTTTATTTATTTCCTACTTATATCTCTAATGTTTTTCTTGTCTTCTTGTTTTGATTAAGATTTCAGGCATATTATTGCATAATAGTGGCAAATATGAGTACCTTTGTCTCTCTGTTTTTCCAAGACATGCTTTAAAACTCTTTATAGTAAGTATAATGTCAGTTGAATGTCTGCTAAAGAGATGTTGACTTTTGATCAGAGTTTTTTCTCTGCATTTTCTGAATTGATCATTTTATTTTTGCTCTTGTTTTTTTAAATGTTTGCAGTATTATGCTTATTGGTTTATGTTTGTGAAACTACCTTTCAATTCCAGGAATGAAATTGATTTTGATCAAGGTGTGTTGTATAGTTTCCAAGGTGTTGTGAATTTGTTCTACAAACATTTCATTGAGGAATTTTACGTGTATTGTCACTGAAGAAATTGAACTATACTTTTCTTTTTATTTTATGTCTTTATCTCATTTTAGTGTATTACACTTGCTTTATATAATCCATTCCAAATATTTCCTTTTCTTTCTTATGGAGTACTTTGAAAGCATTGGCATTACTTCTTCTTTAAAGATTAGTAGAATTCAAAAGTGATTCTGCTTGACTCAGTTCTGACTGATTCTTGGGCTTTCATTGTTGCCAGGCTTTCTTTTACTACTCCATAGCTTCCTATCATTATGCATTTAATATTTTCTTCTGTTAGAGCATTTCTTTCTAAAATCTACCTGTCTCTTCTAGACTTTCAATTTACTATATGTTGGCACAACATTATCTCAAATCCTATGGATTGTAGTGATATTTGATGTAATATCCTCTTTTTCATCACATCTTATTAATTTCTCTCTTTCCAATTCCTATGGATTGAACCTCTGCCATGAGTATACTAGGCAAATGTTCTGCAGTTGAGGTACACATACCTAAGTCCTCTATTTCTTTTGGTTAGTTTTGTTCAGTGTTTGGCAATCCTTATTTTTTTTCAAAAGCCAACTTCTTGTTTGTTTCATACCTTTTATTGCTGTCATATTTTCCAGTTCATTAACTTAAGTTCTAAACTTTATATTATATTTCCTCCTACTAATTTTCAGATTGGATTTCTGTTGCCTTTTTAAGACTTGGTGGTGAATTACTAAGTAAATTTACAGTTCTCTGATTTTTAAAATATAGGCAGTTTTAAATATGAACTTTTCTCTTAAAACTCTTTTACTTTATTCTACAAATATTAGTAAGTTGGGATTTTATTAGTATTACAAGGAGTGGGACCCCTTGTTTATCCCTGCTGCCCAGCTATCTTAGCTCCCAAAATAACTACATGGAAACTGTATTCATTAAAACACTGCTTTACCCATTAGCTCTAGTTCCTTATTGGCTAATTCTTATATCTTAATTTAACCCATTTGTATTAATCTGTGTATTGCCACATGACTGTGGCTTACGGGCAAGATCCTAACCAGTGTCTGTCTCAGGCAGAAAATCTATGGCCTCTCTCAATCTGCCTTTCTTCCCAGAATTCAGTTCTGTATTCTCTGCCTACCTAAGTTCTTCACTCTCAGGCCCAAAGCAATTTTTTTTATTCATTAACCAATGAAAACAACACATGAACAGAAGAACCTCCTATACCATATTAAAATGTTAAAATCTAGCCGGGCGGTGGTGGCGCATGCCTTTAATCCCAGCACTCGGGAGGCAGAGGCAGGCGGATCTCGGTGAGTTCGAGAACAGCCTGGTCTACAAGAGCTAGTTCCAGGACAAGCTCCAAAACCACAGAGAAACCCTGTCTCGAAAAAAACCCCCCAAAAATGTTAAAATCTTCACTGTCTTCTTCTATTACCTATAAATCTGCCCAAACTACTTTGTTTAATCTCAATGATTATTTAAATTGTATACTTTCTATTGATTTTTCTTTTCTTTTTTATTTCTGTTGTTGTTCTTGTTTTGAGACAGGTGTTGATAGAGGTTTCTGTCATGCCTGGCTCCACAGCTGTTCAGTCTCAAAGAAACACACAGAGGCCTACATTAAATATAAACTGGTTGTCCTATTAGCTCAGGATTCTTATTAAGCAACTCTTACATCTTAAATTAACCCATATTTCTTGTCCGTGTTAACCATGTGTCTTGGTACCTTTTATCAGTGAGGCATTCTCATCTTGCTTCCTCTGTGCCTGGGTGACTACTGCAGACTGAGTCTTACCTTTTCCCAGAATTCTCCTACTCTGGTCACCCGGCCTATACTTCTTGCCTGGTTACTGGCCAATTAGTGTTTTATTAAACCAATACAAGTGAAAAATCTTTCAGGGTACAAGACCATTGCCCCACAGTAGGGTGTAACTTTGTATCTCTACCTTTCCTGGAAATTGCTATGTAGACCAGACTGCCCTGGAACTCTCAGAGATTTGTCTGTTTCTTCTCAAGTGCTGGAATAAAGGCATTCACCATTACCTGGCTTGAGTTTTATTTCTGGTTTTATTCCATTAAGATATAATAAGATATAAGAAAATATTTAAAGTTATATATTTGTTATCACATCCATTATTTCCTAAAACATAAGAGATTTTGGAAAAAGTTCCATGAACTGTGAGAAGACTCTTCATGCTTCATCTGTTGGGTGTATGTTGTCTACAATTAAGTTTAAAATTAATATCTTTTTGCTGATGTTTTATATCCATGGCCTATTTATTGGAGAGAATGGGCTATTGTTTTATTGGGAATTGCCTGACATTTCATATCAAGTTGAATTTGTTTTAGGGAATTGTATGTATCAAGATATTGTGCATATGTATTTATAATAGCTATATCTTCTATATTAGATGATCTCTTTATTAATATGTGGTACTCTTTTTCTTTTCTAAGCTGATATTGGTTTAAGATTTTCTTTTTTGCACACTATTGTAGGCTCTTCTAGATTTCATGTTTCATTTACTTATATTATCTTCTTCGGTTCTTTCACTTTCAGTTCGTGCCTTTATCTTTGCCAGTGAAACACATTTCTTGTGGCTTATAGTTAATCCAGTCAGGCAGACTATGTCTTTTAATTAGTAATTCAGACAAGGGCTGATTATATCTAGAGTAATTATTGAAAGATAATAGCCATGAATAAAAACAGCCACAATGGAACACATTACTTTGTATGGTTAATGTATATAAATTTAAAAGTTTAAAAGGAGAATATCACCAAAAAAGAGAGAAAGAAAGGGAAAAGAACCATTTGAAATAAATTGTTGCAGCAACTCTGGATAGTGATTTGTCACTCCCATGCCAGGGGGTGTCTGTTATTTCTTTGATTTGTGATTTAGAGAGGTAATTTAAATAAAGACCATATATTTTTATTTGGAATACTTTGTGTTGATTCTCAGAAGGCTTATCCCAGACATGAACTCTTGCTTTTAGACCATTTCTCTTTCATGGTGTTGTTTTCTGGTTCCTCTAAAAACCTGATAGCTTCATTTTCACTGTGCTCTACTATTATGTGGTGCTAATTACTGACTTCTCTTGAGTGCTTCATTTGCTGTTCTGACAATATCCTGAGGCGTCAATTGCTTTACAACTTGGTCCAGTGAAGCTGGAGCAGGAGTAATTTTTGGCTGCTTGTTTACATCCCAATAGGGTTGGCTGTGGAATGTGTCTTTCCCTCATTCTTTCCTGTAAACTAGCTTGTATTTGCTTTAACCTGTCATTATTAGTTAAGAGGAGTCACTCTCTTGGTTTTGAGAGCCCTTAGGTTTTAAAGAACTGTTTCTTTCTTTTTGGAGGGTGGGTGCAGGGGAGTGTTACTTCAGAGCTTTCTTTTTATAAATGACTTCACTCTGTGGAAAATGCTCTGAGCTATTGCACTTAGTGTCATGTGGGTTGGTGATCTCTGGGATTCCTGGCTTCTATCTCTATGTGCTAAAAGCACAACATAGAGCCAAAATGCTACAGTAGCTATTGGGATCCTTATAATCTTGGCCTATGGCCCATAACTAGAGGGACTGGAAGAAGAGAAACCCTGACTTCTAAACTGTACTCATCAGGAATTTAGCCTATTTAGCTTTGCTGTATTAACTTGAATTGATGTTTTTTGTCACAGATTTCTTGTTCTTTATTTTTAACTCAGAGAAATTGTTGATTTCTGCCTCACTTTGTGCTGTAAGAAAGTAAATTAGAAATATTTCATGGAGTAATTTTAGGACTCACTTCCCATCTTTCTCTCTTCCTGTCATCACTGTCCTGCTAGGATATCCAGAATACCTTTTAAAAAGATCTTTATCGTTCTTTTCTTTTTTCATTCCTTTATCTCCACATTGTTTCTTGTAGGTAGCTAAAATTCTCTTGTGGACTGTATTTTTAATGGTAATTTCAGCATGTGTATACTTCTAAATTCTTTGGGAAATAAATTCCTCATCCTTAATGCACAGGTTATTGAAGAACATTCACCTTTCATGATGTGGAAAACAAGCAAATGAGTTGATTTTCTATTTCTTTTTTTTTATTTTTTTTAATTTATTTATTTATTAAGGATTTCTGCCTCGTCCCCACAACCGCTTCCCATTTCCCTCCCCCTCCCTCGATCAAGTCCCCCCCCCCTCATCTGCTCGAAGAGCAATCTGGGTTCCCTGACCTGTGGGAAGCCCAAGGACTGCCCACCTCTATCCAGGTCTCGTAAGGTGAGCATTCAAACTGCGTAGGCTCCCACAAAGCCAGTACGTGCAGTAGGATCAGAAACCCACTGCAATTGTTCTTGAATTCTCAGTATTCCTCATTGTCCGCTATGTTCAGCTAGTCCGGATTTATCCCATGCTTTTTCAGACCTAGGCCAGCTGGCCTTGGTGAGATCCCAATAGAACATCCCCATTGTCTTAGTGTGTGGGTGCACCCCTCGTGGTCCTGAGTTCTTTGCTCGTGCTCCGTCTCCTTCTGCTCCTGATTTGGACCTTGAGATTTCTGTCCGGTGCTCCCGTGTGGGTCTCTGTCTCTGTCTCCTTTCATCGCCTGATGAAGGTTAATATTCCTGAGGATGCCTATGTGTTTGTCTTTGGATTCACCTTATTTAGCTTCTCTAGGAACATGAATTATAGGCTCAATGTCCTTTATTTATGGCTAGAAACCAAATATGAGTGAGTACATCCCATGTTCCTCTTTTTGGGTCTGGCTTACCTCACTCAGGATAGTGTTTTCTATTTCCATCCATTTGTATGCAAAATTCAAGAAGTCCTTGTTTTTTACTGCTGAGTAATACTCTAATATGTATATATTCCATACTTTCTTCATCCATTCTTCCGTTGAAGGACATCTAGGTTGATTCCAGGTTCTGGCTATTACAAACAATGCTGCCATGAACATAGTTGAGCATATACTTTTGTTGTATGCTAGGGCCTCTCTTGGGTATATTCCCAAGAGTGGTATTGCTGGATCCAGGGGTAGGTTGTTCCCGAATTTCCTGAGAAACCGATCTCCAAAATATATAAAGAACTCAAGAAACTAGACCGTAGAAGGCTAATCAACCCAATTATAAAATGGGGCACTGATCTGAACAGAGAATTCTCAACAGAAGAACTTCAAATGGCCAAAAGACACTTAAGGTCATGCTCAACTTCCTTAGCGATCAGGGAAATGCAAATCAAGACAACTTTAAGATACCACCTTACACCTGTCAGAATGGCTAAAATAAAAAACACCAATGATAGCCTTTGCTGGAGAGGTTGTGGAGAAAGGGGTACACTCACCCATTGCTGGTGGGAATGCAAACTTGTGCAACCACTCTGGAAAGCAGTGTTTCGGTTTCTCAGGAAATTTGGGATTTTCTTTTTCTTAAGAGATATATCCAATGTCATACCTACCTACTTTGGAAGTGGTAGGTCATTTTTATGTGTGTGCAAAAAGCAGCCCGAGTGATTATGGAGCACTGCCAGACCAAGTGATTGATGCGCTTTCAGTCTGCCCACCGTTCCTAATGCACTAATGCTGATATGACTAAAACAGGTTTGCTTTCCTCAAGCATATACCATGAACCATGTTCTAAGGAGATTTCGTTATGATATTTATTTTAAATAATATATTTTGAAAACAGACAACGTAATTAGCCCTAAACTCTAGTTTTAAAAACACAAATTAGAGTCAGGAGGTGGTGGCACACACCTTTAATCCAATCACTGGGGTGGGGGGCGGGCAGAGGCAGGTGGATCTTTGTGAGCTCAAGGTCAGCCTGGTCGGCAGAACAAGTTCCAGGACACCCAGAGCTACACAGAGAAATCCGATCTTGAAAAACAAAACAAGACAAAAACCACACAAAATACTTTTTTCTTTTCCCACATCTTGATTCTTTTAGATATTTCATAGATAAATTTTAAACACCACCCTTACTTACATAGATTTTTGTAAAGGGGAAATGAGCATGAAAAATAAGGTACTATTGGGGTTTTTAGCATCACAGTCTCTAAACTCTTAACTTTCGTGCACTGCAATTATGGTTACTCACAGCAACATTCTGTTCGTTACCCTATATTATACCAAGAACAATGAACTAAATGATGGAACAGCTGTCTCCACTGGCAAAGTTACTTGAAGTTTTAAACTTTTGATTCTTTCAATTGAGTTAAATTTTCCTCATTCTTCTTACTGTATAGGTGGACAGCCTACTAGATAGAATTACAGATTGGCTTTTGTTGAAGAACACATTTCAGAATCTAACCTTTCAGATTTCATGCATCAAGTCTGAGAAACTTGATATTTAATAACAGTCAACAAAGGTTTGACTGCATGAGAGGCTAGCAGTATCACTCCACTTGAGGTTAATATCTATTCCTTGTGAACTTGTGCAGGTTTCCTCCTGATTTTAATTCCTAGTTTTCTCACCTATAGAGTTGGGAATAGGTGTACTCAGAAGGAATTGCCTTTGTAATGCTGCCAGCACATGTTTCTGGGAAATGCCATATTTTAGTGTGCAAAGATGCAGGTAGTTTAAAAACAATTGGCTATTGTTCTGGCTAATTGTGAAGCTACATATGAGAGAAGCTTTAAGAAACTGTGGAGCTTTTTCATTTTTTTCCCATGTAGTCTCAGAAAAGATTTGGCTCATAACCCACAAAGACATTATGAAAATGACCTTATTCATTTCGCCTATGCCATGCACTTTTAAATAATGATTACTTTCTACTGTTTCATTATGTAGCTAGGAGATGTACTCTCAATTGCATGTTAACTTCTTCTACCCTTGCAATAAGTTTTTCTGTATCATTCCTGTGCTATATTATGTGTACTTAGATGGAACAATAAAATTTCTACCTCTTACTTTTCCCATATAACTGTTTTGAATGCAATTCTTTTTTTATTGAAAAAATTCCCGCCTCCTCCCTGCCTCCCATTTCTCTCCCCCTCCTCCCACTCCTCTCCCCCTCCCTTCACTCCATTCCCCGTCCTTCTCCAGTCTGAAGAGAAGTCCCGATTCCCTGCCCTGTAGGAAGTCCAAAGTCCTCCCTGCTCCATCCAGGTCCAGGAAGGTGAGCATCCAAACAGGCTAGGCTCCCACAAAGCCAGTTCATGCAGTAGGATCAAAATCCAGTGCCTTGGTGAGCTCCCAATAGATCAGCCCCTCTGTCACAGTGGGTGGTTGCACCCCTCGTGGTCCTGACCTCCTTGCTCATGCTCTCCCTCCTTCTGCTCCTGATTTGGACCTTGGGAGCTCAGTCCGGTACTCCAGTGTGGGTCTCTGTCTCTATCTCCATCCATCGCCAGATGAAGGTTCTATGATGATATGCAAGATATTCATCAGTATGGCTATAGGATAGGGCCATTTCAGGTTCCCTCTCCTCAGTTGCCCAAGGAACTAACTGGAGACATCTCCCTGGACACCTGCAAGCCTCTCTAGAGTCAAGTCTCTTGCCAACCCTAAGATGGCTCCCTTAATTAGGATATATACTTCCCTGCTCCCATATCTACCCTTCCTTTATCCCTACCATCCCATTCCCCAAGCTCCCCCCATCTCTCCTTCTCACTTTTCTCTCCCCATTTCCCCTTAACCCCATCCCACCCCACCCCCAAGTTCCCAGTTTTTGCCCAGCAATCTTGTCTACTTCTCTTATCCAGGAGGATGACTATATGTTTTTCTTTGGGTTCACCTTCTTATTTAGCTTCTCTAGGATCACAAATTATAGGCTCAATGTCATTTAATTATGGCTAGAAACCAATTATGAGTGAGTACATCCTGTGTTCATCTTTTTGGGTCTGGGTTACCTCACTCAGGATAATATTTTTTATTTCCATCCATTTTGAATGCAATTCTTTTGATGGGAATTCTTCTACAAAGATATGAATAAGTCAAGTGCAATCTTTAGTTTTAAATATGTAAAACTCATTTTAATGACTATATATACCTCATTTTCATTGCCCAGGGTTTCAAAATGAAGAGGGAATCCTTTCTTTTACAAAGAGTCCTTCCTATGTTGTAAGGCAGTAGACGGTAGAGGACGAAGGGTAATTTTCTTCTGCATGGATGCAGAAAACACACTGCTTTTCTATTCTGTATGACTTTTAAAAATGCACTATACTTTGAAGGTTAATGTAAAATCAGTTTTGCCACCTAGTTACATGCAACACATGTATCTTGCTTATGAATGCTTGCATATGTCTTAGAGATATGTTGTTCTGTATAGACTCTTGATATTCACATGAGTTTATTATGGTCTCTTTGGTGTAAAAGTGTGGCCACCGCTAAGCTTTGCTGACCACGTGATACTCTTATAGGGATTGCTGATTGGCTTTGATCTTCTTTTCTCATCTGCTTACATGCTGGTCAAAGAGCTCCCTGATGATTTTATTCAGTGGCAACCCAAGCTAGTATAAGTGACAGTGTTATTAAATTATGATCAATGGAACGTAACGAAATTGAACTGTGGAGCATCTGGAAAAGTTCACAGAATTCTTAGTGCCTTTGGACCTTTCCTGTTGACTGGAATGCACATTTGTCTGAAGCAGGCACTACTATTTGAGCTATTGAATTGGAAAGGCATGTTGAGACAAGTCAAATAAGATATTCTAACCTCTAACTCTAGCTGTGTACTCATACTAGTGAAATCAACACAAATGGCTCTTTAAGTGAAAGAAATCAATTGTTAAGCCAAGGTCATTCTATTTATTCCTTTAAATACTCCTTGGAGTAGAAGAAACCACATTTCCTCTCAATTAAGGAAAGTATTTTTTATACTCCACAAGATGGTTTTGTTTGTTTCTTCTTGTCTTTATACTAATTGTGTCATAAATTCATGGGGAATAGTTTTCAGTAGCTCATAGTGCTTCTCAAAATGTTTTCATCTATTGGTGAAGCAGAATAACATTTCAGTGGATCACTTATGGCACTCCTTTTTTGCTCCCCCCAATCATCTCTCTTCACATGTTTTAGAAAATAAAGTTAGCTTTCAGAATGCTCAGTACATTTAACATATTGAATGTCTGCACAATAATCTTACTCTTTTTTAAAAAAATATTTCTATGAATTTGAGAATTTCATCCAATGTAGTTTAGTTAGTTTCATCTGGCTCCCAAATGTTTCCCAAATCTTCCTCCACCCACCTTGACCAAGCAATCTTATGTTCTTTTTTTTCTCTCTTTTGACTACTTCTGAGTGTGAGGACTGCCCTGCAGTGTGGCAATATACCAGGTGTCAAACCATTAAAAAAAGACTAAATTTCCCTCTCCTAGAGTCAATCAAATACTAATAGCTCCTTATCTTGGTGTGATTTTTTGTTTTTCGCTCCCTTTCCATCCTCCATTATTTTTTCTGGCTTGATCTTGTGCAGGTTTTGTGTATAATGTCACAGTCACTGTGAATTCATGTGTGCATGTGCCCTATTGTGTTCAAAATATGTAGCATGAATCTAATTGATCTTAATAATAAAAATCTGGACTCAGATATTAGGGGTTGAAAGCTGAAAGATCAGAGAAGTAAAGCAGCCAATCACCAGAGTTCTTCACTCTACAACATCTTCAGAACGAAAAGGGCCAAGCTCTTGTCTACACGTGCCTTATTAAGTCCTTTTTCCACCAGCCATATCACTTCCTGGTTCCTACTCCCTAGTGCTGGCATTAAAGGTATTTGCCTCCCGGGTGCTGGGATTAAAAGTGTATGCCACCACTGCCTGGTTTATTAATGGCTAGTTCCATACTCAGATCTCCAGGCAAGCTTTATTTGTTAGCGCACAAATAAAATATAGCAAGAATACACTGTTTCTTTGAAGTTATCTTCCACCTCTGGCTCTTAAAATAATCACACCCAAACAAAATGATCCATGAGCCTTGAGGGGAAGGGAGTGACATAGCTGTACCATTTAGGGCTGAATGCACTCAAGTCTCTTATTTTATATACACAGATTAGTTGTGGGTCTCTGTCTTAATTGGCATGTACTGCAAGAAGAAGCTTCTCTAATTAGGGTTGAGCAATGCACTCATCAATGAGTATAGCAATAAATTATTAAGAGTCATTTCATTGCTATGTCCATTTAGCAGAATAAATTGTAGCAGGTTTGGTCCTAGGATGCCTGACTGATAGAGCCACAGAATCTTGTCCTCATTGACAATGTCAAGTATGGGTTCCATGTCATGGAGCACACCTTCAATTCAATCAAAAACTGGTTGGGCTCGTAGGGTTCATAGCTGGATAAGAGTGCCTTTCTCCTGGGGTAGCATGTGTAGCACTTGCAAGCGCCGTGGAGGTTATCCAGTAGAGATGAAGCTTCCAGATCACTAACAATTTGATTTTTCTATGTTGTGTGACTCATATTTGTTGTGTCTTCAGTAATAGGGTGTTACCATCAATTTCTGGAGCATAACTAAGAAAAATTGCAACAGCCTGTAAAGTTGGTGAGTCTATGGGACTTGATTACTCAACAACTCAAAACGCTAACTTGCTTGTATGTATCAGTGACATTCTGTAAAACATTTTCAGGATAATTATATATAATATATGTTATTATAATAACTAAAGAATATCCCAGTATAGTTGAAAATTGTAGAAAACAAATGTATGTGAAAAGACTTCTTATGCTTGCTTGGATCATTCCTTTCCTTTCTTTAATGAATTTCTCTTGGTTTGTCCTGTCCTCTTACAATAATTCTGAATTATAAAGTCATGGGCACTGTAAGATCTGAAAAATTTCCCTTCCTGTGGGCAGACACATTCTATGCTATATTTGTTATTTTGACCTTCATGAACAATTATGCATATCAATACTCTGATATGCACTCTGCATTCTCTGAGCTATAATATGCAGTATTTTTTATAAGAGGCACTTTTGATTATTAGCTTCACTGAAAGTAATAGGCAGGCAGATTTGTGGTACTGTCTATTTCTATGTGTATTCAAGATTGCATTGCCACTTCATAATGCTCCTCATTATTCACAAGCTGATTAGACAGACTATAGAAACCAAATGGAAAATGACACAATTTATTTGCCTTGCAGAGCATATTATAAAAATATTATAAACAATAAAAATTATTCAGAATTAATAGAACATAAAACATTTTCCCCATAGTATAAAATCATTAGTGCAGTTAGATCATAACAGGATAGCAATGAAACATCTTGTTAGCTTTCAATTATAGTCCTAAATAACAGCTTTTACTCTCATATTCTGTCTGTCTGTCTGTTTCTTTATCTATGTGTATCTGTCTCTCTCACAGTTAAAAAAGATAGCAGCAAAGTTTTGGACTAAGAGATAATCTAATTGACTGAACATTATATGTACTATACAATAATAATTGTGCATACATGTATTTTAATATGCACACAAAAACTATTCGGAAAAGACAAAAATCACATTCAAGTCAGGAAGTTTAATTGCAACAAAAGGAGAATATTAGTTTGGCTATGAATATAAAATGTTAGCCATTCTCTTGGGTTTTTTATGTGATGCACTATTCTTTCACCTTTAAAATGTTGGTTTGGGGCATCTAATGTCATGAAGTGTTACAATGAGATGTTGAGGCATTTTATCCCTTCTTTATTAGGATTAAGGATATTTGTCTATAACTAAATGCTTAAAGAACTCTGTGCTTAATGTTCTGCTCCTAACTGCAACAGTGCATCATTGTGGCACCTCCATTAGCTTGTTTAATATTCCAGAGACTGCTGTGCCTGGCAGCTGGAGGACACTAGGACAAGAAACTGTGAGGGCTAGTTTTTCATTCATATATGTGTTAACATCTTAAATGCTAATTAATGAACAATGAACTCATGACTCATTCAAGTCTGATACAAGGTGATTTTCTTTCTGTCTCAATTTAAATCCTTAAATGGAAATAGGAGTCTCCTAGAAAGCCAGTTGTACTTTCAGTTTACAAGCAGGAAACTCTTAACGAATGGATTGACACTTGAAGAAAAAATTTTAAAACTTTTGCCTATCTGTCTATATCTGTTTGTATGTCATGTTTGACTGAGTGCTTGCAGAAACCAGAAGAGGCCATCAGAAATCCTAGAGCTGTAGTTAAATATAGTTTTTAAACTGCCTAATATGGGTGCAAGGAAGTGAACCTGGGTCTTCTACAAGAGCAGCAAGCACTCTTCAGTGCTGAGTTATTGTTTCCTGCCCCAGATAAAGAATTCTGAAAAGAAATTTTATTTGTTTGTTACAATAGGGAAATCCACAAATGGTTTCTAGACTTGCTAAGAGAAAAGTGGTTATATTTGAGGGCCATATGGATAGTTTGCTATTTCAGGTATCTGTTTATGTAGGCTCAGGACCAGGATTCACTAATCCCATCAAAGACATTTATGATAATTCCTGTATGTTAGTTCTGAGGTGTGTACTTTATGCTCAATATCTGTGTGACTGTGATCTATTAAAAAAAACTATGTTCAGTGACCAAGAAGTGTTGTAATCACTTACTTAAGTCTTATAAAATACTTCATGGCAGGATGCTTTGATAACAGAATACTTATTTCTTTCCAGTTTTAGGGTTGGAGAAAATGACTTTTGAGGAAAGTCATCATGCAGATACACACTGTTGCTGAAGCATACCGTGTTAAATCCATGTTCTGCAACAAGTCCTCAGTAATGGGTGTTTAATGACAAAAGAGATTTCTTAGACTTCTTTGTGTGCTTGTAGATGTATGTATATAGTTATCTTTGGAACTGAATCTGTAGGTGTACTGATGCATTTGTGGGAAAAAATAAGTTGTATATCTTAGTAAATTATGAAGCAGTTTTATTTTTTTTTCTGGCAGTGGTTCATTCTCTAGACTCCTTTTATCTTTCAGGTTTTTTTGTGTGTGGAAAACTATAAAGAGGTCTGATTCGTGAGGAATATAGATTTTTGTCTAGTTAAAGGTCAGGTGCTGAGCAATTGATTTGAGTGCTGAGCCATTGGGTCATTAAGTTGCCTAAAATAACCCTGTTGCAAATACTCACTGTTGAGCCCATTTGGGCTCTGTACTCAGAGCTTCTACTGGGGTCTCTGAGAAATACGTTTGAAACAAAACACAAAATGCAGTAAGATATGTACATATCACAGGATTGGGAAATTTGTAAGTGGGGTTCTTTGTGATTTCAGAATAAAAGGAAGGCAAATATTATTTCTCTTTTTCATATTCAAAACTGCAGCAACTCTGACAAGTGAGTTACAGGTCTGTGTCTATAAAATATTGCCACAAAGGACTGGACTGCATGGAGTGCAGAAGTGTGTGTTTGTGAACTGAATGAGAATGGTAGGTGCACAGAGGAAGGGAGTTAGGGATTGGATAGGTAGACCAATGTCCAACTCTGCCTTCTTCAGAATATTACTTTGAAAATGCCTTTCTGATCTTATTCTATAGAATTCAAAGTAAGCTGAAATATAAAGCCACTATAAGGAAGATCACTGGGCTTGGAGTTCAAGGTCTCGGTTATGTTCATTCAACCTCAAATTTAGCATAGTCAGTGAACTCCTATGAGGATGCTCCACATTCCTATGCAAAATGTCGAGATTTGAGCCAATGTTCTCTAAGTTCTAAGGTTCTATACCTTTAAATCTATATTTATCATTCAATTATTAACATTCTATGTATCACTATGTATCGATCTATGTATCACTGTATGTAATCACTCTCTATCCATCTATCTACATGCCTATCCATATATAGAAATGATGGGGGAGAGTCTTCTGTTTTGTGTTAATTTTATTGGTTAAATAAAGAGACTTCCTTGGCCCTTTAATAGGACAGAAAATTAGGTAGGCGGAGTAAACAGAACAGGATGCTGGGAGAAAGAAGCCGAGTCATGCAGTCGCCATGATTCTCCTCTCCGCGGCAGACGCAGGTTAAGAATCTCCCTGGTAAGCCACCAGCTTGTGGTGCTACACAGATATTTAGAAATGGGTTAATCAAGATGTGAGAATTAGCCAATAAGAGGCTAAAACTAATGGGCCAAGCAGTGTTTAAAAGAATATAGTTTCCATGTAGTTATTTCAGCTAAAGCTAGCCATGCAGGAGCTGGGCGGCAGGAAGCGGCCCACAGCTCCTACTACATAGAAATAGATATAGTAAAAACATACATAATATCACACACACACACACACACACACATATATATATATAATACATATATATATATATATATATATATATATCTCCAATTTGTAGTGGAAAGCATAGAAGCTTAGAATACTGTTAATACTGTTCCAAGTATTATTTGGAATTATTTTCCTATTTTAACTAACACTGACCAAATTTGTTAATTAGCTAAAGCAAGTCTCTCTCTTCATTATTGGTGAGGGTGACTTTCACCTATGATTCTTTTTAAGAATTTTGAAGAACTTTTGAATGTGTTTCTACATATATCTTACCAGAAAAAAATTATTTAAGATTGCCACTAAGTTTCAAGAAATTCCATTTTAAGACTAACAGTACAATGTATTATTATTTTTGATGTTGTTTTTGTCTTTTTCTATTTGCCCCACACATTTTAGCTTTTAATGTTTTTATAGTCTTCTTCAAAAAGATGAGTCTAGAATTGCTCTAAATAGCTTTTATAGAGTGGTAATTAAAAACAGTTTAGTGTTCCCATTTTTTCCTGATATGGTCATATTTATTAACTTGAATAATCTTGATGAAAAAGTAATTTTGGTATAATAATTTGAGGATTTTTTCCAGTGTTGGAGAATAAATGTAGGGCCTCACACGTGGTAGGTAAGGATTGTACCACTTGGTTGCATCCCTGGACCAACTTCTACAGAGTGTGTAGTTCCTGAGAACCACAATTATGGTGCCTGGTAATTTAACTACTTATATCAAAGGAGTTTTTTGACTCACGCATTTCCCTGCAAATCAGTCATCTTAAGCTATTAACGAGTTCCATGTTTGCTTAATCTCCATGTTCAAAATGAATTAAACTGTCTGTCTTTGTCTGCTTGTCTGTCTACCAATCCATTTTTCTATTTACTTTCTATGCACTGTACTCTTATTAAGCATAAATTAAACTACAGGAAAAAAGTGGTTTAAAGCATTGTCATGTGGTTCAGGAAGTGGGAAGAAGAGGAGGAACAAGAGGAGAGGAGAGAGAAGGCAGATGCTGATGTAGTCTCTTGCTCTTTGAGGTTGATGCTGCACAAATGTCAGAGTGCTGTACTTAGAAAATATTGTGAATAACTCAAGTAAGACAGTCTAAGATGAAGTGGTGGAAAGGTGTTAGATGTGGAGCAAATAAATAAAGGATTAAACAGAAATGGACTCACCCAGGCAACATCTTGTAGTGTAATTTGCTTTCTATTGGAAAGAAAATGGAAGCTTTAAAGGATTAATTGTCAGAGGTATGACACCTATAACCTCTTCACGTTAATATTCACATTTTTGTTTCTTTTATGACCTAGTCTTTGTCTTTGATCCATTATAAATTGTTTGCTTTTAGGCAATACTTTCTTATTTTCTTAATCTCTTAAACAAGAGATTTCAAATTTCTTATTTTATAAGCATGTTGTGAGTATTAAACGAATATGACATCTTTAAATGGTTTGGCACAACATGGATTATTTTCATGTGTATTTATTATTATTATTATTTTAATTACTGATAACTTCGGCTGAACCACAGTCCTGAAAGTACAGGAACTACATTTGGTATTAGTAATCTCTACTTTTTATTGAGTTTATTTTGATAAATTAGAAAGAATATTACCTTTGAAATCCTGGTTCTGGTATTTACTAGCTTTGTGCTTTTGACTAGTTTCTTCTCTCCTGCTCTCTCCCCACCTTAATTTATGGGAACTTTAGTGCCCTACGGGAAACACAAGGATGGTACAAGTAAGTATATATTAAAGTAGTTCAATGAGAAGCAACACATGCTGCTTTGGAAGAATACAAGAATTGCAACATTTTTATATTATATTAATTAGTTCCTGTGTGTATATGTGCTCCATAAGTGTGTTTGTACAGGTGCTGTGAATCATGTGTGGAAATCAAAGAGAAAATTATAGGAGTCAATTCTTTCTTCCCCTATGTGTGTCCCAAAAATAGAATGCACATTTTTTAGTTTGACAATAAGCACCTTTATTCACTGAGCCATATAATTTTTTTATCTTTTAATAATTAATAATAGATATTATTATCTATTTTATTATGAGTTTTTCCACTCTACTTTTTGATGTTGCTATTGTTCATGATAATTTCCTTTAAAGGTATCTTACTCCAGTATTGTTGCTAAAACAAAATTCCTTTGAATGTCTAATTTGTAAATAATTCAAACTTATCTCCTACAGCTCTGAAGAGTGGTGAGTGCAGGATCTAGATGATTTGGTGTCTAGTGAGAGTCAGTCATTCTAAGGGGGTGCTTTTTGGTATATCTTCTGCAGGTGGAAGGCTCTGTGCCTTATGTAATAGAAAGGAGGAAAGAGCAAAACCAGAAAACAAGGTTCTGCCTTCAAGTTTCTTTATAGGAACAGTAATCCCACTAATTGACAAATCCATGGTTAAATGACTTCCCCAAAGGCCTCACCTCATGGCATGAGGTGATATTTGTTATTAGAGTCTAGTCTGACCAAAGTTCAGTCAAAGAGTGGGGAGGAGTTGAGAATATAAGCAAAGAAGTCAAGACCATGATGGGTTCACCCACTGAAATAGCTTACCTAAACTAATTGGAGTTCGCCAAATCCAGCCCGATTGGGAAGAATTCAGCATAGGACCAAACTAGGTCTTCTGAATGTGGGTGACAGTTGTATGGCTAGGGCTGGCTGCGGGGTCACTGACAGTGCCACCAGGATTTATCCCTACTGCTTGTACTGGCTTTTTGGGAACCCATTCTGTTTGCAGGGATACCTTTCTCAGCCTAGATATAGTAGGGAGGGCCTTGGTTTGATTAATCCAGCAACATTTATAATAAAATTTTTTAGCAGCTGTTGTTCCTTCCTCAGCCATCAAGCCATTCAAAAACAACATAATAACATACAGTATCCAGACTCTCTGTGTATTTTCCATCTTTATGTGGCTTTATTTTAAACTCTATTTATTTTATTTTTATTTTTAATTTTTTTGAGACAAGGTTTCTCTGTGTATGTTTGGCTGTCCTGGCACCCACTCTGTAGCCCAGGTTGTCCTTGAACTCATAGAGATCTACCTGCCTTTGCCTCACAAGTGTTGGGGATAAAAGATGTGTGCCACCACGCCCAACTTCTCTCTTTCTTTCTTTTTTATTTTAAGGACTTTATCCTTTTTCTTTTCTCTCCCAAGCCTATATTGTAAACCAGTTAGAGGTTTGCTTCATCTAAATCTCTCTTTACTGTATTTCTCTCTTTTTCTGACCACATGAGTCTTTAATTTGCTATGTGATATGGCTAGGATTAAAGACGTGGCTTTGATGTCTGGCTCCACCCCATTTCTTAGCTTTCTGAGAGTCTAGCCTCATGGTGGAGGTACTGGCAGGAGCCATGTTTATTGCCACATGAAACTCTATGGAGTTTCAGGGTCCCTGTCACCACCAAAAAGCATGCTATCCATTATTCATAAACACCATTTAAGTGCTTTGTGGTAGAGCCTCTTAAAAGAGCTGTAAGATACTTGCAACTAAAGCTGAATAGGAAGCCTTTCTTTTTTTTTTTGAGTGGTGTGGGAGGAAGGGGAGGGAAATGGGAGGCTGGGAGGAGGCGGATTTTTTTTTATTTTTCAATTAAACAAAAAAGGAAGCCTTTCTTAAATGAAACATGCTTGTCTCTAGTAAACAGAGACCACCTGAGAAAATGCTGCTACCAAAAAGCTGTGCTTAACTCTGTTCTTTTCGTGTCTAGAATTCCTTCCCAAACTCTCTCAGGTGGATTTTGTTGTCCACGTTGGTGCCATTTGTTGGTGGAGGTTTCTGTCTCGCCAGGTCCAGCTTCTGTTCAATCCCAATGAAAACACAGAGGCTTACATCAATTATAAACTGGTTGACCTATTAGCTCAGGATTCTTATTAATTCTTCTAACTTACATTAGCACATAATTATTGTCTGTGTTAGCCACGTGGCTCGTTAACTTTTACCAGCGAGGCATTCTCATTTTGCTTCCTCTGTGCCTGGGTGATGACTGCAGGGTGGAGTGGATCTACCTATATGCCTCATCTTGATGTCAAAAGGACCAGGTAACCATGCCCTAGGTCAGGGTGTGTAGCCACAACAATACACATACACACAGTAGTATGCACACACTCAATACATACATAAAAATAAATTTTAAAATAACTTTTATCTGCAATGATGTATAACTCTGAGACATTTCTATAGTTTGGTGCTTAAGTGTTGCTTAAAGGCTGATAGAGTGAAGGATTGGTTCCTGATATAGTACTAGTTGTACATTTTTGATATTTTTAAAAAATGATGAGCCTGTAGATCCTTGCATCCTCAAGGACATGAAGTGTTCTCCAAGATCCCTGTCTCTTCTTTTTCTATTTCATTTTTTGTCAGGAGGTTGGGCTTTTGTTCCTCCACAAAGTTCTGCCATGGACTGCTCCAGCTCTGAGTCAAAGTAACCTTTCATCAATGTACTGTTTTTCCAAATTCTTTGCAGAGAATGAATTGTGTACTTCACCTTGTCAGCCTGTGTTAAAAGAATGTAGGCCTTTGACCTCATGAAGTTGGAAGTCTAAAATAGTACAAGAAAATATTTCTGCTCTTTTGGAGGTAGTCCTTCAAGAGGATATTGCTAAGTTGGAAAACTTATACAATAGAACAATGATATTGCCTTGGATGTATACCATGAATTTTTATATATGTTAAACTAGTGTGGGGATGAAAAGAAGTTCAGAATTTATGTTTGTCTCTGGAATTCTTCATGATTTCCTTTGGTCAAGCAGTTCTGTAACATTCATGAGTCAAAGCAACAACATTGTTTTCTAGGGTAGAGTGTTAACAGAACTTATGACAAGGTAAAGTGGAGTGTCTGTGAAGAATAAACATGATCAATGGTATAATGTCAAAGTAAGACATTCTCATAGTATGAGAGTGGACAATGGCCAGAGAGACCATTGTGCTGATCTACAAGTTAAGAAATAATTTACTTTATATTATTTTCAATAATTTATGTATTGGTTATTTATATATTTATTCTTATACAATTCCAGCCATGTCGTCAGTGCATTTCAGCCACATTCACTCCCAATCTGCTCCCTTGCATCCCTCCAACTCCCTCTCAAACCTTTCTTTTTCTCAAGTTTCTCTTCTACTTTAATGTATGTTTAATGATTTACTGAATCTAATTGGGGGCACATGCATGAGCAAGGGTGTGGGCTTTGTTTATAGGACAGTGGGAAACTTAGCAGTGATTCTATCACTGAAGAAAAATGAGTTTCCCTCCCTTATTAACTGCCAATAGCTCCTTCCCTAGGAGTAGGGAGCAACCATGTTTTTTCCCTAGTTGTGCAAGAAAACTTTTCAGTAGTAAGTATTGTAATTTGATTTTATTAATGCTGATAGTCAATGTAAATTTGAATCAAATACAGAAAGTTTACCAACACTCCACTTTGTGTCATCAGAAATTATTGTGTCAACAGCATTAGATTTACAAAATCCATTATAAAAGGGACGTCTATGGTTGACATTTTATTGTTAGTTAAGGACTATAAACTAATCGTAGTTATCATTGCTCCACCTAAAAGTTTGCCTTTAAAAATGTATATTTGTTGTTGTTTGTTTTAGTGACTTGATCTTTTGATGACACTCATGCTGGCCTAGAAATCACTATTGTAGTTCAAGCTGATCTGAAACTCAGAGAAATTCCTCTGTTTTATCCTTCTAAATGTTATTTTCATAGAACTGCACCAATATGATCTGATTTCTAAAATGTTTTTAATACATGAACTTATCACCACAGAAACTTATTATGACAACTGTTCTTCAGCAGTAATACACATGTGAATATATAATATAATATAACATCATATTATTATTGCATAATGCACACAATATTAGTTTTTATTATTGTAAGTGTTATTAGTATGAGTGAAGTATGAACCTTTGTTTGTGATTAAGCTTCTAAACTTTGGAGACTATTTGTTACAACAAAAGTGACTTCATACTGAAATATGAAATATTGAGAAATATACTGAGAATTATAGTCACTCTCATTTTCTTAAGAAAATATATTTGAAAGACTAGAAAACCACATATAACAAATTTCAGGCTGTGATTGGCTACATCTTCACAAGTGATATTTGTGGTTATGTATCACAGCCAATTTTACCACTAATTCTCATACATAAAAATGTAATATCATAATTATTAATAAACTTCTTTGACTAATGGAAAGTTACATCTGTAGCAATTTTACAAACAGCTTTGGACACCATCAGTTTGCTACTTGGGGAGGTCTTTGGGTGGTATTGCTGCCCTCATGTGCACACATTATCTTATGAACTTTTATTTTAGTTGAGTGTCTTAAATTACCATTTTCAATAACCTTGGAGTGTCTATCATAAGCCTGAGTCTCTTGGCTCCAAAAGCTATATTCTTTATGATCTAAGTACTCTAGGGAAACCCAATAGCTATTTCATTTTGTCTGTGTTAATGAAGTGGAGCAAACTAGAAACCATATAGTGGCATCTATAATTTGAAGACAAAAAAAAAAAAACAACAACAACAAAAAACAAAAAAAAGATTAAAAGGCAAAGTATATTCAATAATTTTTGGCATAAATTTAAGGCATTAAAAAACCTTATCTAAAAATTAATATCTAAATGGGAACTCTGTTGCTATAGACATCTTGGAAATATTAATTTGCAAGCATGTTTTATTTTTCTTTCTCTTTCTATTTTTCTATGAGCATTCAAGATAAGAAATATGAAATAGTTAACAAATTTCCAAATTATTATTTAAAAGATGTCAAGTAGAAACAATAGAAGGGAAATAGCTGTGGTTATAAAAGAACAATGTAAATTCTCCTTGATATATTACTTTTCCTTTACATATCTATCAGTTTCAAAATACAAATACTATTGGCCATATCACAATGCAACTGCACACATATGAACACACACACAATTGGCATGCAAATGTACAGTCATTACACAATAAGAAAATATAGTTTGAAGTGATAAGAAATAAAAAAGGAAAAGCATTGCAAACCATTTATCTGATAATAGACTTTCATCCAGAATGCTCAAAACCCTTATGCCTTGTTAACAAATATAAAAATAATAATCAATAGATATTCTATCTAAGAAGAGTTTTAAGTTGGGAAGCATAGTGAACACCTTTAATCCCCAGCATTTGGAAACCAGAATCAGGTGAATCTCTTTGAGTTTGAGGCCAGCCTACTTCATATAGTTCCAGGTCAACAAAGGCTACATAGTGAAACCCTGGCCTGTCCTCCAAAAAAGGACATACATAAGAGACCATATGCTTTCTTCTTCCACTTACGGGAAATGCCCAAAACAACCAAATATTAAATTTGAAAGTAGATTGAATGTTTTCTGGGGTGGTAGTGATGGGTAAGAAAGATTGTAATTAAATGTACAGGAGTATTAACATAAGTCAGTGAATATGTTGTATTACTCACTTATTGGGATGACTGAAAATTTTACCACACATGACAAATTCACCACAAAGCCATATAAAATTATGCATTTGTAATGTTATTTCCAAGCAATATTAATTAATTAACATATTGGTTACTTAGTTATTTTCTGTCTCATAATTGGCTTTCCATTTGAAATATGTATGTGTATATAAAATATATACATACAGATGTTTATGCATTTTTATATATGATTTGGTATAGAAGTTATTTTGTGTTTTAACATAAAGGACAAATGTTTAAGAAGATAAGTATGTTTGTCTTGATCTAAACTATATACCATGCATATATGTGTTGAAATATTCATGTTTCTCTATCAATATGGTTTTATGGAGGTTCAATGTAAATTAAATTTAAATTAAGGAAAACATAAAGAAAATTCAATGTTAAATAGAATCATTTGGACATCCCACAATGTATATATTAAAAATCAGGTTGTACATAGCACATAACGTGCATTTTCCTTATAAATTAAAAAACTAAAAAATATTCTGTTATTTGCATTATATTAAATGTTAAGTAGCAAATTATTTAAATTTATCCCAGCAGTACTATGCTTGTATTATTTAAATAGTCTTTCCTTAGGGCTTCAGATTTTGTGTGGTATTATTTATTTCCCTGTACATTTCTAATTCTGTTCATTTAGGTCCTATCTTTTGGAATATCTTCTTTACTGGACCACATAAAGTTTTCATCTTATTAGAGTATGCCAAAGATTTTTATTTTTAAATTTTAATTCTGTATATGAAAGTATTTTGCATAAAATGACTATTTCAGTTCCATTTCTTTCCTGGTAACTCATTCATTTTTATGTCAGAATACTACTGCTTTGTTGTACATAGTCACTACAGCCTATTAATTTACATTATTTATTCAATTTAGTAGTAATTAGAACACATACTGGATGCTTTCATGTTTTCCCAATATGAATAAAGATTCTGTGAACCTCTGCATTCATGTTTCTAAAGTTGTTAAATTGCTACCTTGTTTGCTAATGCTTTGTTTACCTTTGTCAGATAGTTTTGTCCAAATTTTTATACAGTTTTGCATTTCCACTACCAGTTTTTGCTTAGCCATATCTCTCCAGTACTTGTTGTTGTCAGTGATTTGGATTCTTACCATAGGTGTGTAGTGATATTCCACTGCTGTTTTAATTTGTATTAATAATTATATAATAAGGTGGACTATCTTTGATGTTTTTCTTTTATTTGTATCATTTGATTAGTTATCTGTTCAGATATTTGGATTGTTTGTCTTTAGGTTATTATTGTCAAGTCTTAAAAATATATTTACAAATATGGTATTTACAAGATAAATGTTTTACAAATACTCTCTTCTGTGGTTTATGTTTTCATACTGTTATTATTATCTTTTGGAGAGCCATTTTTATTTTAATAAAGTCCAATTTAACATTATTTTCCTTTCATAATTGTGCTTCTGATGATGAAACAAAAATGTAATTTCCAAACCCAAAGTTACCTAAATTTTCTTGTTATTCTCATCCACTTTTACACTTTCATGTTTTACATTGAGAGTTCTGGTTCCATTTATATTAATTTTTGTGAATAGAGAAAAATCAGTGTCCATGTTCTTCTATTTGGTGGAAATATCCAAGTATGTTGTTCCACAGCAGGTTCTTGAAAGTTTGTAATTATTTCATTAAATTTTCTTATCTTTGCTCCCTTGTTAAAGATCAGCTCATTTATTTGAATGCATTTTTCTACATCCCATAGTCCCCACCCCTTTTATTGCTAATCTCACATTATTTTTATTTTTATAGCTTTTATAGTGGTTTCAGTTTTCCTAGTTAGTTCTCTTTCATTATTTTATGGACCATTATGGATATTGTGTCACTTCATTTAATTTTAAAATGCATTTCAGCTATACACATTATGATTTTCTGAGATTTCAACAGTGATTGCAATGAATCTGTACGTCAATTTTGGAAAATCTGAAGCCCTAATGTTATCAACCTTTTCTGTATGTGCAAATGTACCCCTTTCTCATTTATTTAGAAGTTTGAATTCACTTAACAAAATGAGCCTGTAGTTCCTCATATGGAGCTTATACATTTTTCATTATATTTACACTTAAGTACTTAAATTTGAATTGTAATTAAATGGAATTGTTCTGAATTCCAAATTCCAAATATTCACTGCAAATAAATTGGTACACCCATGTATTTTATGTTTGCTAATTCCTTTAGAGGAAGAATATTCCTTGCTAGTGATCTGAACTTGTTCTTTTTCTTCTATGGGAAAGCATCCATTTCCTCACAAATGGGATGTACACTTTTGATAAATCTTTATCTGGTTGAAGAAATTGTTCTTTATTCTTAGTTTGCTCAGAGTTTGCTTTTATCATGAAAGTTTGTTGAATTTTGTCAAACATTTCCATATATTAATTCATATGATCATATGATTATTATCTCTCTTTTATTTATTCATTTATTTGTTTGTTCATTTGTTTGTTTTTGTTTGTTTATTGGTTTTTCAAGACAGGTTTCTCTGTAGCTTTAGAACCTGTCCTGGAATTAGCTCTTGTAGACCAGGCTGGCCTGCCTCTGCCTCCCGAGTACTGGGATTAAAGGCATGCGTCACCACCACCTGGCCTTGAGTACTATTCTTAACTCATCAATGTGATGGATTTTTATTAATTTATTTTTGAGTTTTGTTGTAAGCTTTCATACCTCAAACAATGTGGTCATAGTATATATACATTTTTATTACAATGTTGAATTTGATTTGTTAGTATTTTGCCAAATATTTTTACATATATTCATGAGAGATTGCCGTGTGGATTTCTTTCCACGTGGTATACTTTGCTTTGATATTAGGGCATAAACATGAACTGTATTCTTTTAAAATCACTCTTCATTTTAAAAAATTAAATTAAAATATAGTCATTTCTTTTCTTGTTTTTCTTCCTCCAGCATTTCCCATATTATAGTAAGAGCTGCGGGCCTCTTCCCACAGCCCGGCTCCTGGCCGCCTGCCTAGCTTATACCCCAAAATAAAGACACACAAACTGTATTCATATAAACACTGCTTGGCCCATTAGCTCTAGCCCTTACTGGCTAATTCTGATATCCCAATCAACCCATCTCAAATAAACTGTGTAGCATCAGTCTTACCGGGAAAGATTCAGCATGTCTGACCTGGTGGCTTGCTTCATCACGTCTGCTTTAGAGAGAAGAGTGCATCTGCCTTACTTCCTCTTCCTCCCAGCATTCTGTTCTGTTTACTCCACCCACCTATGTTCTAACCTATGAGGCCAAGCAGTTTCTTTATTAATTAACCAATGGCCTTCCTCTATCACCATATCACCTCCCTCCAACCATCTCCATGTTTCTCCCCTCACCCTCTCTCAAACCGATGGCTTCATTTTTATTATTGCTGTTATACATGTACATAAATATGTAAATAGATCCTACTGAATATGTTTAGTGTGACTTGTATATCTATAATTTCAGAACTGTCCAGTTTGTAATGAATAAACAATGGGGAGTCACACATGAGAGAGAGTGATTTCACCCTCTCTTAGTAGTCCTTAGTTCCCTGTATATTTAAACGACTAAATGTAGAGGAGAGAAGTCAAAGAACTAAAGGCACTCATTATTTTTGAACATGGATCATCTGTCATTTTTTTAAAATTGATTTATAATATTAATGTGATTCCTTATCTAGATTCCAGAAGGATTATTTGTTTTTAATACAAAAGGGAACGCTAGATTAGCTGAGACAATTTTGAAAAGGAAGGATAAAACTGGAGGAAAAATAGTGAGTTTCAGTTTTTACTATACTTTCAGTAATTATTGTCTTGTCTGTAGAATTAGAGGGGTAGGCATGAAGGTCAATGAAACAGAATACACAGCTTACATACAAATAAAAGTTATACAGGTAACCTGAAGAAATTATTCACCTTTAAATAATGATAGATGATATACATATAGGTAATAGTATACACACTGAGCGGGTCGTATTCATTTATATGTATATATACACATCTGTAACTCCAGGTCCATGGATCAGACACCCTATTTTGGCCTCTGGAGCACACTACATACGCATGATGCATAGCTATACGTGCAGGCAAAACACTCATATACATAAATTAAAAATAACTCTTTAACATAAGAAATAAAAAACCATGTCTCATTAAGAACTTAGAAATGATAAAAGTGAAATACATAAAAAACAATCGATTATTTGACCATCGTAATAAAAAAATGCTTCTGAGAAATATCCTATTTACACCTAGGAAAAGAAAGGCATGCACTATAATCCA
The DNA here is from genome assembly GCF_018167655.1 of Microtus oregoni. NCBI lineage: Eukaryota > Metazoa > Chordata > Mammalia > Rodentia > Cricetidae > Microtus > Microtus oregoni. Next base: position 6,060,745 of record NW_024543828.1, on the reverse strand, counting down.
ACAAAGGGTTGACATGTATATAACCAACTCTCCAAACTCAGTAGTTACAGGAAAACCAATTTAAATACAGCAGAAGACTAGAACTTATGCTTCATGGAATAAGACATGGAAGGAAAAATCAGCCCATGAAAATCAGAAGCATTTTTCCCTTGTAAATTTGTCCCTATGAATCCACTCTATCACAGAATATGAGTACTCACCATTTCTGAATAAAATGTAGCAGTGCACAGAAATGCTTAGTGATGGACTAGAGCTCTCAGTCATCAGTTATAGCACTGTGCTACCAAATTTTGCAGTTTCTTTCAAATATATACATTCCATCAAACATATCAATTATATTCTCAGTTTAACCTGAAGCACTAAGGGACACATTGTAGTATTTCTTTTAGCTACTGTAACATATTGCCACACAGGTAGTAGCTTGGAATAACAGAGTTCTGGAGAAAAATGGGCAATCGGCATCCCTGGGTAGGAATGAAGATGTTAACAGGGCTGTGTTCCCTCACATCTCTAGTGCAGAGCTTCTGGTGGCTGTTGTCATTCTGAGGCTTGTTGCCCCACCATTCCTACATCTCTCCTCATGGTTACTTTGCCTTCTTCTCTCTGGAGCAACTTGCTTTCTACTTCCTCCTTTAAGGACACTTGTGATTATGTATTATTTTACTTTTCCTTTCTTTCTTTCTTTCTTTCTTTCTTTCTTTCTTTCTTTCTTTCTTGACTTTACAGTTTCTGTAGCTTTGTGCCTGTCCTGGAACTAACTCTTCTACACCAGGCTGGCATTGAATTCACAGAGATCTGCCTGCTTCTGCCTCTCTAATGCTGGGATGGCTGCCCAGCTTCTGATTATATTTATGATACATTGTATTAATCAAAATAATCAATCTGAAGATTTTCAACTTAATTGCATCAGCTAAGTGTATTTTGCTAGGTAGTTTTAGTGGCATTCCAATTGTATTTTAATGAATAAACACTGCCCACAGATCTGGGAGTAAAACAGTTCCCCTGGTCAGCCTTACAGACCAGGTTATGATAATACACATGTTTAATCCTAGTAGCAACACTAGCTGCCCTAGAAATTGAGTGGTGCACGTGTTTAATCCCTGTGGTGCATGCCTTTAATCCCATCCCTAGAGAGGAATATAAGACGGGGGAGACAGTTCTCAGACACAGTCTCATTTGACATTCTGGGAAATTGGATTGCCATTTCAGACTGAGGTCGATGTCTCAGTGAATCTGCCAGGTGAAGTGGTCAAGGGGCACTTAAAAGAAACCCCACACTAGCTCAGAACCGAGAGATAGATATTTATTTAGGGGTAAACTCACAAATCAGGATTTTCTGCTTGAACAGTGGATGGAGATTGAATCCAAACAATCCAAACAAGCAATCGGCCAAAAGGAACAAGGGGAAGGAGAAAAAGGAGTGAACACAGGTTCGGTGTCTGCGTATATAGTATAAGAGGCCATGCCCCAGGAGGCGGGTAATTACAAGCTGTAAATCTTCCTACAGCAGGTCGATGTAACTGCCAGTGTCTGGTTTTGCTTTTTGGATCTTCAGGTTGAAGCACAATGTCTGACCCTGAGATTTTATTAATTGTGCATCATTTGGTATCCAACATAAGGCTGTTTTACTCTCAGATCTTCAGGAAATCTTGATTTATTGGTAAAATACAATACTATAGGTAGAATATATATACATATATATCATTATATAAAAATATAATATTTCAGTGGCTGTTTGGGTACTATACTTATGTTTAGATAGACACTTAACTATGAAAGTCATGAGAGTTTTATCATGAGAGTTCAAAGAGGAAACAACTTAAAATTTTATCCATAATAGTTCAAAGAAGAAATAACTTAATATGTTTCAGTGGGTATTTGAATAAATTTTGGCATTGCCATACGATGAGTTACAACTGAGCAATTGACTTCAGTGGTTTTCTGGTACTTGGAGGTGAGCAGCATGACTCTGATACAGAGTATAAAATTGATGATTTTGTTGCATAAATACATATATGCATAAAATTTATAGTATACCAAAGTAACTACATTCTACCTCGTGTGAACTTGAACACATCTGAGTAGAAAGATTTTGTTAGCATACATATGTACAAAGAAGTGGAGATAATGAAACACAATACATGTGGGTGACTGTAGTGGTGCCGCTAGTTTAAATGAGAGCAACTTGGAATATCGGGGTCTGAATGGCAGAAGACACAAAGTGCTGAGATTTCAATGTCTTGTGTTGTCTATAGTCATGAGCTCAATGGTGAAGAGTATTGATACAAAACTTGTCTCTGGCAACTATAACACTACTTGGTATCAAATTAGTGTTCTTTCCTATCCTGCTGAGTTTCTCTAGGCACTGAAAGCTCATGCTTGTAATAGAGCAATCTGAATATTAAAATATTGATGATTTGGCCTATGGTAAGCATGATAACTTCCTAAGGACATCAGGCTATCAGGGTTTGGTTTGGTTTTGTTGACTAATAAAAGTACATAGAAGGAAATTAAAGTGCCTTTTTCTCCTACCTTTTAAGAGTCAAGAGAATCATCATGCAGCTCTTTATAAACCCCTGCCTTAATATTTTCTCATCCAAACATTGTCCCCACATACCTCTTCCTAATTCTTCGAGCATTTCATTTCAGAATCATGCCCTTACCTCTAACATAGAGCCAGTTTCACATTATTTTGCAGCAGTTTGCATGAAATTTCAGAAACTCAAAGATTATGATAAATTGTTGGTAGATTCCATGAAGGCTTTATTCTTTATAATAATATGGAATATTTGTATTGAATGCCACAATATTGAAAAGGTCATCTCACACATATTTTTGATCTTTTCTAGCTATTAAACTAATATTACCCACCTAGCCATTTCTTTGGCTACTTATTGCTTTCTCACATAATGAGCTTCAGCTGAATCGAGCTATAAATAAATGCTTTCATTTTCTGTATAATGTTTGTGCCTTCGTGTTTTATCAATTTCATATAAACTATTTTTGATTTAAGGTCATAAACCTCTTTTAAATCAGCTATATATTACCCCATTGCCTTTATAGTGTCTGCTTTATTTGTTGATTTACTTTTAATTACAGATATGCTGTTAACCTTATACATATCACAAAGGTCAAGGACATCTCTTTTTGTCACAGTCTTCTTTGACTAATGCTCATATTCTTAAATATCATCTAGAATGTAATGAAGCATTTTCCTTTTTTTTGCTATACTGCAGTTTTTAGTGAATTATCATTCTCAAAATATAAGATTTGAGAAAAACTCTTATTAGAATTTTCTATTGGATAATTTTCATAGAGTACTATTATATATCTTGACTGTCATGCATAAAGTAAAAATATTAAAACGTCTAATGAGATATTTCCATATATGGAGTTAAACCATAAAGTAAAGGAAGATAGGTAACAGCAAAACACTGAGTTTGCAGTTTGCAGCCCGAAATTCAGTTAGTTTAGTCTGTCTTTTGGTGTGTGACTAAGCTCCTTCACCTTGTCATGTTTTTCTTTCTTTCTTGTCTTTAATAATTCCCTTATCTAACAGTAACACAATGGTACCATGAGGGTTCTATGGAATGACATATATGAGAGTATATGGAGTCTTCCACATAAACAGATATATTCTTTCTTGCCCCAAATGAAGAGCAAGATCATGACTGTAACCTTTACTACATTTTCCGGTCAAGTATTTTCTATATTACTTAAAAACTCTATGTTATTTTTGGAAGAACAGACCTTGGAGACAGATTCATTTTCAGTCATGATCCTGACAAATGGTGATTGTATCATACTGTACAGTGATTTACCCTTCCTAAAAGTTATTTTACTCATTTTAATTATTACTTCAAAGAATTATTGTGAGGACTAAAATAATTTTAGTACTTGGTGTTGAGCAAATTGTGGAACGTATGATTACAGAAGCGCATCATTTTTCTCAGTCCGTTACAATAGCTCTGCTCTGTGCTTTTAAAATAGACTGTGACATGACAAATTAACGAATTTATCTGTGTTGCTAGGGTATGTGTACAATTGTAGTTTGGTGTATGGCAAGCTGAAGAACTGAAAGTCATATCTAGAATACCCCTCCTTCTTTGTCTCCTAATAATCACTACACAGTAGGAAACAGAGGACATTTATAGAAGAATAGTACATGGCTCTGGAAACATCACTCTTCCATTACACAGCTACTGTGACAGGAGCAGTTAAGAAGGGTGACCTCACAGCAAGGAGTCGTTTGCTGTTGTCCTTCTCTGTCTTTACTCAAGTCAGAATTTTCTCTGCATCTTGGTCCCCAGGATATTGAAAGTTCAGTTGCTTATTATAAATCTTATTTATTGTTTTGTCATTTTGAGCTGAACACTAGCACCATTTGATATTGTTTTATGTATTTCTTTCCATCCACTCTTATAGTTTTTAATTCTAAATAGTTTTTTTGAAGGGAAAGTACAAAATACTAGTGATTGAAGTTATATTGTGATTTTTGTTTTTAGGAAAAGCTTTCAGGAGGCACTTAGCTGCAGAAGAGAAAGCATAAGTTTGAGTTTTGTTCTGTTTTCCCCTTGGCACAGGATTTCTCTGTGTAGCCTGGGTTGTCCTGGTTGACTTCAAAATCACAAACATCTGCCTGCCTCTTCCTTCTCAGTGCTGGGATTAAAGGCCTGCCACGCCGATGCTCGGCAACAATTTTTTAATGACGTATTTACTTTTAGTTCATGTGCATTGATGTTTTGCCTTCATGTGAGCTGCCATGTAGGTGCTGGGAATTAAACCACAGTCCTCTGGAAGAGCAGCCAGTGCTCTTATTCACTGAGCCATCTGTCCAGTCCCACAAGTTTCACTTTTAATGTTAGAGGTGACATAGTTTTAATTTGGTTGTTATTTATTGGAAGGCAAAAATACGTTAAAGTGCATAAAGACCACAGAAAACATGATCTAGATAGAATTTTAGACATTATATTTTATACACTAAAAATGAAGCATGGTAACTAAAATTCACAATGTGCTCAGTTCTTTAAATTACTTGTGCAGTCCGGATTAGGAATCTCACTTGGTAAACATTGTGCTACCCAAATAGCATTTTTGCATACTGTAGTAGTTTGTAAGGTAAGGTAATCAACAAGCATCTCATGAGATGCAAAGAGAGAGGGGAGATGTGAGAAAAGAAAAAGAAAAAAAAAGAAAGATTAAATAGTCTCTGGGCAAAGAATCCTCAGAAAATAAAACCGCAGTAATTCTGAATTAATTTGCTAAATGTGATCATGTGAGGAGAATTGATACCCTCAGAACAGCAAGTCAGTCGCTTAGCAAGGAGTTCAAAGAACAGTGTAAAATTGAAATTGGCAGAAGAAACAAGGAAGTCATACTATGGTTTTCTCCATAGGAATGTGAAAGAATACACATTTCCCTCAGTCATTTTCACTTGACAGTCAATAGTGTCTTAGATCATTTGCAAAATACCAGGAATGAGATGGTGATAGTAGAGATGATTGTCTCTTGAGATATTCACAGTTTATCTGCACAGACATCCCAGAAGTGTAATTATATTTTGTTCAACAAATATTTATAGTGCTCTCTTCAGCCTAGAAAGTGTTTCTATAGTCAAGGAGATTGAGCATAATGCAATATGTTCTCTCTACATAACATTTCACTTGGGGTAGACTTTTTGACAAATGAATATATATGGTACGGTGTTAATTACTTGTGAAGTCCAGATTAGGAATCACACTTGGTAAAGACTGTGCTACCCAAATAGCATTTTTGCATACTATAGTAGTTTGTAAGGTAAGGTAATCAACAAGCATCTCATGAGATGCAAAGGCGGGGGGATGTGAGAAAAGAAAGAGAAAAAAAAAGATAAAACAGTCTCTGGGCAAAGAATCCTCAGAAAATAAAGCCACAGTAATTCTGAATTAATTTGCTAAATGTGATCATGTGAGGAGAACTGATACCCTCAGAATCTATATTTGTATCAGATGGTTGGAGATGCCATGGGGAAGCATAAAGCACAGAAGAGTAAGAAGATAGAGTAGATGGGCTAGATGTGCCAATATTTGTTTCATGTACTTAATGATAGGAAGGAGTAAGGCATGTAAAAAGACATGTGAGGCAGGATAACATTCCAATCAAAGTGCATAAAACATTTAGTGTTAAAAAAACATGGGAATTTTGTTTGCTGTAGGTATTACAAGGAGGAGTGAGGCTGAGGTAAGTGATAAAGAAAATTCATGAAAGGAATGGATAAGAAAATAATTCTAGGCTTGGTCCATGTGTCATTTTGTTTAGCATTCCGAATGCCTACCATTGGCAAGAGATGTCCTAAAATGTTCAAAAAGATGGAAACAAGCAAAGAGAGCAAATATTGACTGTTGTTTTTGGTACAACACAAAAGTATTAAATAATATTGACAGTATTGGAATTCTAAAGAGTAAACAGCAGTATCCTAGGGAGTATATGTGTAATTGTGCTTTCTTTGGTATTATATTGAAGGACTCTGGAGCTTGAGAATTGCACATTACAAGTGACAACTTTTCAGGTAATCACCTGAGACCACATAGAGATACTTCGGGTCTTTTTGCCTGCTACCTAGTTACTGCTGCTTACTATCCTTTGTCATTTTCTAAACAATTTTGCATTTGCTATTAGCTGTCCAGGCTAATAGATTTATATAAAGGAACAAATTTTAGCATTATTAATGTTTAGAGATGCCAATATTTCAGAAGCAATTTTTTCCATGCACTTTTCACATTTCGCTTTTTTTTTTTTTGGTGTACTTGATCTATGTCCCTTCTTTCCTCCTACAGCCACTTTGATATTTAGACACATGGGTTAATGTTGGCTGTGGCCTTGACTTTCCTTTAGCTTCATGTGTAATGTCCTCTTTGACATTGACTTTTAGTAGGTATATGATTTAATGACACTCCTTGATCTCCAGTGCCTCTTGGAACACTCATATCCCTTGCTGGAGAGGCCTAGACAATATATGTTTCATGGATTTATTGTCAGGTCTGGAGTAGATAATGTACAAAGTAAGAAATTTATAAACTTTGAAATGTTTTATACTTGTAATGAAATCTTTAGTCCTAAGGCCATGAGTTCTTAAACAAAAAGATTACAGCAATAGTAATGTCATTTTACAATACCAAAGAGAGCAAAAAGCAATGAAAGGAGAAAAGAGCAGCTAGGTAGGAGGCCTAGCTCTGTCAGGGATAAGATGAATCACCAGCAGGAAGTAGAGTGACCTTTGGAAGAGCACGGTCACCTGGGCTGGGTTCTTCCCATCAGTCCTGCGGAAGTGCTGGAGAACTCACCTTTCTCTCTGCTCTTTCTCTTCAAATGATTTGTATAAAATACTTCATTTTCATTATGACCACTATTTACTTCATAGTTCCTTCCTAATCTAGCTATTTCCTTCTCTTTGCTCAAGGCTTACTGTCTCTTTGCTTCTTATCTTACGTCACCTTCATGTTTCTTTTATTTTATTATTTTCTGGTTTCTCTTGAATCTTGAAATCAATACAGTGATTCATTGAGAGAGGAACTGAAAATCATGATATATAAATTAAAAAGTGATACATAACTTAATCAGTAAGTTCTGAGTCGACCTCTGAGATTCCATGTAAACTTTGATAACCTTAATCTCAAACAGACTTGGTTTTTAATCTAGGATAACATCTAGGTGTTTTAATGGGTTAGATTCTAGAATGTCATGTAAATGAGTAACAATCATTTTGGGGAGAGGAATAACAGAATTTTAGAGAGAAGCTGGTGATTGAGCCCTTGAACTATATTAGCTATTTGACTTTTTATTTTATTTTTATTTTTTTTAGGAATATGGCATTATGGTTTTATCCCTGAGGTCTCTAATCAATGCCTGAAAATACAGACTTGATGCATTACTTGCTGAAATAGCTTTCTGGTGTGCCTGAATATAGTGTCTGCTCACTGATGAATTTTGAATAAACTCAATGTGCTTCCAGAATGCAGCACTGGCAGATTGCCTAGGATGTGATGAAAAGGGATAAAACAAGATTGGAGGAAGCCCCTAGGGAGAATTCTCACACAAGGTGAGTGATGAACTGAATAAAGCTTTCAGGATGCTTCACTAAATGGTCCACTAAGCACTAGATTGGTCAGACCCAAACACCATTGATTATACCTTCATCTTCCCTGAGGATTAAGAGAACTCTGTCCCTAAAGCAAACAGTTCTTTAGCCACCACCACAAGAACAATGTCCAGAGAATTTAGAATTGCTTTTTTAAAATTAAAATAAACCATCTTATTGACTCAAATTCCCTAATAGCTGGCTTGATTAACCCATAATTTTGAGGCATGCATGATAGCCTGAGTAGTAGTATGTGCAACAGTGGTCTCTTATGGAGTGTGAGAACAGGCTAAGCTCCATTTGGGAGTTTGTAGAACTGATTGCAATAATATTTTATATGTTCTGAGTTCTTATTCTTTTGGTTAGAAAATTTGACATCGTCCCAAACAAAAAGACTCATCTGCATAAATATCCTTTTACATTTTTTATGGTAGTGTGGAAGCAGAATCTTTATCACCATCATAGTCAATTCATCAGCTGGGGTTCAGCCCTCATCATACCCTATCCCCTCAAGGAAGTGAGTCCAACAAAATATGTTCCATTCTCTCTCCTATAGCAAGTAACTCTCCCTCTTCTACTGCATCATTTCCACCAGACAACAAATTCAAAATACATGTACAGAGATACACATATCACGCACACACTGCACACAATGAATATCACACACACACACCACACCACGCAGCGACTCACCCCCCCACACTTTACACTTCAAATATTGATTTTTTTTGTTAGAAACACAAATGAAAAATAACCATACATTGTGTTGTTTTGTAGATATAGTCCCATTTTCAGCTTCTTTTCCATGAAAATGTAATAATATTTAGAACAGTTTTCTTTCTCAGACCCATTGATTCTCATTTAACATCACTCCATCCTTCTTAAAACACTTTTAATTTCTCCGGGCTTCTGAGATGTCTCATTCCCTTGTTTATTTTTAATTATTTGTATACACTATGTGTGTGAGCATGTGCATGTCACAACAAACAAATGAAGGACAGAGTCCAACATTCGGGAGTTGGTTCTTTCCTGCCACTATATGGGTATCGGGGACGGCCTTGGTGACTTTATCTGCTGAGCCATCTATCTGGTCTATATTTGTTACCTTGTAAGACTATATGAAATCAGACTATAGATGTTGTAGCTCCAATTAAAAAAAGAAGTACATACATACTAAGACATGTAAGGAAAATTTGCAATAGCTGAAAATTCAGTTGGATAACTCCCAAAATGTCTTTTATTTAGGAGAAGTTTCATGAATTTTAAGTTCTTATTGGTTATCTACCACATAATTATTTTAAGGAATTGTGTACTGTACTTCAAACATGGTAAAATATCACAATATTTATAAAAATAATTTCCTTGCTATTATGACAAGTGGGTATTTATTCAGTATTAATACTGTAATATAATTGCTACTTTTGTATTACCTTTATTTTTCTCAAGTTAAGGTGTAAATAATACATTAGATAACAAAAATAGAGTAAGGAATTCATATTTCCTTAATTTGGAGAAATTTTCACTTTACAAAGATTTCAACCAAAACATACTTAAATTGGAATTGCTGGATGCGAAACCTGATTTGATTGCTTCAAATCTTCTTATGAAGAATAATGCCCTAGTTTTGCTATAAGAATTGATTGAATCACACTGTTCATTTGGGATGACACTATTAGCCAAGAAATGAGCCTGTCTGGCTGACTAAATTGGGACTCCCACAATCAATGCATCCAGTGACCTTTTGTCATTCTTCTACCTTGAACAATGCCTGAATTTAAAAACCAAAGTTGGATTTAAAGTATACGTTAAGACTGAAATGATTTTAAATATTCTTTAAGAAAGCAACAATATCAGTAAAGATTAGATTCTTTAGCATTATGCTGCTACAATATGCAATGTCAGCCATCTTAAAATATGCTTTTGTCAGAGAAACAATGAGGGAGTATATTTAGAATTATGAATGAAGGTTGACTCAAACATTATATGGTCATATAATCTAATTTTTGTTTAGAAAGAACTCAGGACTTGTAAAGTAAGTTTATTTATTTGAAATATACTATAATTTTTACATGGGAGGGAAATTTTCCAGGGCATTTATAGACCTCTTCATTTTTAAAAATTAAGTTCACATAATAAGAAAAAAACATTTGTTACCCCTCCATGATTCAAATTACCATAAAATGATACTGCTTTTTAAATCATTTTAATAGCTGTTGTATGATTCCATAAGAATGGACATGAATCACAGGGACCTTGCACCATTTCCACTGAAAGATACAGGTCAATCTCTTGGCATTTCTCTTTTCCTCCTATAGTCACAAGATACATTATGGTAGCAATTTTGCATCTTATATACTGTTGAAAGTCACATTTTGTACATACAATGATGTGAACATTAAACCTTAAATAATGTTTCAATTTTCATAAAATAAATATGTAATTACATCATTTCCTTTCTCCAACTCCTCCCATGTTGTTCTACCATGATCCCTTACAAATTCCTAGTCTCCTCTTTTTTCATTGCATTTGCTACATCTATACAAACATATTTGCATCAATATACAAATATAACATATTCAGTCTGTGTCATGTAATGTACATTTATATGGTGTCAGGATTGACCATTTAGTATTAGATAACCAAATGATGTGATCTTCACTGGAAAAGACTATCTCATAAGGTCATTACACTTTCAGCATTCCTTAGTTGCTTGTAGTTCTTTGTGTAGAGTTGAGGCCTTGTGATATCCCTCCTGCCACACTGTCATCCACATTAGCATATCTGTTGTTGTTGTTGTTGTTGTCTTTGTTCAGGCCTTGTTCAGGTAGACACATTGCTGAAGTACTGTTGGGCCTTATGAGGCCTGGGCATGAGGTCCAGTGTAACTTCTTAAGCCTAACTTGAGTTTGGTAAGGCCTAGTGGAACTTCCTGAGCCTAGCTTGAGTTTTTAGACCAGTCTCAGGCTCTAATTTTCACGCAGAAAGTGACTCAGCACAACCCAGCCTAGGCCTTACTCTGCCCAGCCACCATTAATATGGCATGATATTATTAACCTTGTTCCTTGCTCCATCTCGGCCTATCCCAGGCTTCCCACCCACTATCTTAGCCTATGTAAGTTCCTGCCTAATACAATTAAATGAGATCCTGCTTCAACAGACTCCCAACTCAGTGTGTTTGTGTGTGTTGTCCCACCCCCCACCATGGCTAGGGGGGGAGTCTGAGCCCCAGGGCATGTCAGGTGGGTCTAGTTCTGCTCCCTGCACTTTCTGCCAGAAAACCTGGCAAAGTACAATGGGAGAAGCTTCCCTGTCATTTCTAGGAGATGCATTCTCACAGCAGATTCCTGGGTACTTTGTCTTGCAACCTTTTTTTCCCCTCGTCCACAATACTTCTTGAGCTTCAAATGCTGGAGTTGGAAGTAAAACCCTTTGAATAGAAGGGAAATCAAGCCTAGGACTGGTAACCTAGCCAACTACCAGGGCTGGTGAGGTCATGGATTTTAGAGGAGAACCTACAAGCACCACTTTGTAACCCAGTATAATGTCCAACCTGCATTCTAAACACTTTTATATACAAGACAAGTGGTTTTCTCAGTCTTCACCAAGATTTTCTTTGCAAGAGACAGAGACCATTAGAAAATTAAAAAAAAAAAAACTACACCAAACCAACAAACCAATCGCTGACCATGGGATGACTAGCCCCCATGGAGACATCTATAGCAGACGTCCTGAAACTCCTGTGTATGGGAAGATAAATGTGCCCAGAAAGATAAACTTTTAGAACCTTGTTTCTGACTTTTGAGTTTAACCTGAAATCTTCTGAACAGACTTTTTCTAATAATTATCAGCAGAATTAGTGCATAAGCTTGTCAGGATCTTGTCATGCCCAATAGTTTAGTCTGCCTTACTATTGAAATAAGAAAAACAACAAGTAACAGAAAAGAAAAAAAAAACAAGACCAAGACCAATAAACAATCTGGAACATACCTTGATTTGTAAGGGGTAAACAATCTCAGGAAGCTACCCACCATTCCCTGCAAACAGCTCCTGTGAGAAGCACTTATTAAGTGAACCTAGTGTGGCAAGAACAAAAACGGAATGAAAAAAGTCAAATACAGCATGAACTTAAAGAAAAGTATGCCATGAAGTATCACACTCAAACATGTTATGAGCATAAGTAAATCTACAATGTCAATGATTTTTATGTTTATATTTTTCTAGGTTATGTGTTTATTTGGGCAAGAAAAAGTTTGAAATCTTTTTAAATCACATAGGAGAAAAGCAGGGGCCTATGAGCACCAAAAATAATGAGTGATTGTAATTAAATATTTTAAATGTATTGTCATTTTCTTTTATTTGTTATATATTGTTCTTTCTGAGTCCCCAGGCCTACTGATTGCATCCAAAATTTTCATTAGAGTAACACCAGTAAGAGTGCCTTTTTTCTCTGGAGTTCTCTTTCCTATTATATTTATGATGCATTCTTAAAGTGGCAGTGTGCTATCAGAACCAAATCTAGGGCCAAGTTTTATTTTGGTGATATCAGATAATTTTCTCAACTTCTTAGTACTCCTCTTTTCTCATCAGTGAAAAGTAATGATAAGACCAGAAGTTCTGTGCAGGGTGAATGAGAAAATGAATATGGTGTACCAATTTCAGTAGTTGAAAAAGGATGTATTTTCTTCCCTCACACTTTATCCAGAATAGTACAATCATAACTGATACCTTCTCACCCGAGTCCTTCTATGAACAACCCACTTTTACTCTCACTCCAACCTATCCCTTTTTTGCAAATGTTTTAATGAAATGAACACGAACCTACGCTGATAATCATGATTTGTGTTTTTATTTGTCATGTCAATTGTAGGTCTAAGAAATATGTTTTAATACTTTTCTTTGATGTTTCTGCATTATTAGTAGTACTTTGAATATATTTATTTTATTTTTTAAAAAAGACTGATTTTAACTATCAGGCCTCAAAGAGATGGTGTGCCCACTGCTAGCTTGAAAAATTTCTACAAGAAAGAACCCATCTTTGGAATGTACTGCTTAAGCAGTTGGCTCCCAGCAGGACTACTATCTGAAGGCCCAGCAGCGCCATCAGTCATTCTGATGGGCTTGTTAGTTTGATGACTTCTTGATGAGACCACCTGCTGTCCAACTCCTGGTTATTCTGCCTACTTCAGGAATAGGAATTTAAATTACATTAAATGGAAGACTTCTTAGAATACCCATTTTCTCTTTAAATTATTGACATTTTGAACAACTTTATATTAGGATTTTTTACTTTACTTATATAATATTGGGCTTAACTGTGAAGCATCGCTCAGTTTGGAAAGATAAGTTATGTGTATGCAGATATACATTTGTGTGTATGTACATATTCAGTGCAATTTACTTTGCCCAGTATACATTTCTAAGAATTGCTGACAAATTAATAGTAAAGATGACTATAATTAAAATATGGGACATTTGTGTCACTTAAAAATATCTTGTAGAGAAAACTTGTCCCAGAACCACAGATGAGTCTTGTTTGCTTTTTGCAGAATGTCTTTTAATTAGACTCATGAAGGATATAGCTGGGATTTTTATCCTGTCGCTCTGTGTGGCAGTGGCTCCCATGTTTGTATTACTGAATAGTGAAGAGTACTGTGAATCCTTAAGTTTGTCTGCTCATCAACTGATGATTATTATGTAGTTTCCACCTTCTGCCTGTTTCCCATGGTGCTGCCATAAGCGTTAACACATCAGATTCTCGTAGACTTAAGCTTTCATTTATCTTTGGTAGATACTGCCAGGTAGAATTTCTGACTCATTTGATAACTATTTAGGATATTGAAGAAATGCCAAACTGTTTTAAAGTGGCTGTGCATTTTGTATTCTCATTAGAAATACATGAAATCACAGATATTCCATGTTGTGGTTTGCTTTTCTGTTTCTGTAATAAATTACCATGACCAAAATCAACTTGGGGAAGAAAAGGTTTATTTGGTGTATTTCCATGTTATACTACATCATGAAGGAAGTTAGTGAGGGAAGTTTCTTTGAATTATTTTTTGATGTTTTCCTAGAATTCATAGTCTAGATCTTTCTTTCTTTCTTTCTTTCTTTTTTTCTTTCTTTCTTTTTTACTGTTGATAGGAGGGCTGGAAAGAATGTGAGAGGCAGAGGATTTGGAGGAAAGAAGTGCTGTGAGTTGCTATCTTTTGGGCATGGTGTGTTTATTGCATACACCAATGTATAGCCTCTATTTTTAACTGCACAAGTCTTATACACTCTACCTATATACTATATACCATTATACTTATATTTTAACTACAAAGAACTTATATACTATATATCAGTTGAAATATCAAAAGAATGGGGGAGAGGATTCTGAGTATCTACTTCTAATTAGAGTTGATGGTTCGAAATGAGTAGATAGCCATTTCCCTTAAGAATGTATGTTCTATTTGCACGTCCATGAACTAGTTGTTGTACCCATGTACATAGTGAAGCACTAATTAGGCTAAATAGATTATTATATGCTGAAAATGTCTATGCACTTATCTGTAAATTTTGTGGTTTTATTTTTTAAAGCTAATTAATATCCATGTTACAATTTTCTGATCTACTCCTCTGTTGATTGACATCTAGGTTGATTCCTAGAGGTTATTGCAACCACTTACATTTAGGTAGTACTATTGTACTCAGGGGATTATTAATAAGAAAAACAGGAAACAGAAAGTTAATAGGAAGACATGGTGGGAACACTAGTGGGAGTTAGATGGAGGTAAGGGTAGGTAGATATAATCAAAATATGTTTTATACATGAAAATTTCAATTATTAAATAAAAACATTGAAAGAAGACATTGAAATGGGAAGGAGATATGTTTGACAGATCTAGGTGGAGAGTGGGGGTGAAAATTATCAAGATTAATTGCATACATGTATGAAATTTTCAGTGAATAAATTTAAAAAATGTTTGAGAAGCACTGGGAATATAGGTCAGTGTTAGTGTATTTTCCTCATATGTGTGAGAACTGGGTTACTGCTCAACAAGACATGCACTTCTTATGTGGGAGTCCCCTTTATATGCTGTAATTACCATTAATGAATAAAGAAACTGTTGATAGGGCAGAACTTAGGTAGGCAGAGAAGACAGAACTGAATGCTGGGAGAAAGGAGAATGGAGCCAGGGAGATGCCATGGATTCACCACCAGAGATAGGCATACTGCTACTTTGCTGGTAGGCCACAACCTTGTTGTGATACACAGATTAATAGAAATGGGTTAAATTAAGATCTAAAAGTTAGTCAATATGAAGTTAGAGCTAATGGGCCAAGGAGTGATTTAATTAATACAATTTCTGTGTGATTATTTCTGATCTGTGTGGCTGGGACAAACAGGCGGGGCCTCCTCCAACAAACTGGCATCCAATGTAGAGCTCGAACCCACAACCCGGAGATTAAGAGTCTCATGCTCTACCTACTGAGCTATCTGGGCAGCCGGAAAAACAAGAGACTCACTCCCTTGCTACATACTTCTTGAAACACAAATACTCCTTTTTATGCTATCATTCATTATCTCATATATTTGTTTAATGACTTGTATTGGTATAGCATATTTTTCTATTTTTGAAGGTTTGGTGTATGCATATTTTTGGATTTAATGTCTATGAATTAGTACATGTTCTTGGAGAAGCACATGCAAGGATAGGACTAGATGTTCAGTAGATGTACTAGGCAGGGCATCAGAATGAGAAAATGTTACATGCATAATGCAAATTTGGCTCTTGAGAATAAAGAAATAAGAGGTATTATATGGAAGAGGCTTACAATGTAGTGCAGTTCTAAGAAAGTTCTCATGCCGCCAATGGGCAGTTCTTGAGCCAAGATTCATGTTTCTGCCAAGAAGGAGGATAATTTTGTAATGTTCTTGCATTGAGTCATAATCTTGGAGCACCCTCTAGGAAGCATTGCACAAATATGATACATGTCATAGGACAGGAGCTAGGAGTATTCTTCAATCATGTGTGCTGTAGAGATTTGAGAGATAAATTTTCATGCCTATCTAGGTTGATTTCATGCATAGTTACTGATGTTAGTATACATTGCTGTGCAAGTGTCTCTGTTATTTGTGGACTTTGTTATTTATTTATTTATTTATTAAAGATTTCTGCCTCCTCCCCTCCACTACCTCCCATTCCCCCCCCCGAACAAGTCCCCCTCCCTCATCAGCCCAAAGAGCAATCAGGGTTCCCTGCCCTGTGGGAAGTCCAAGGACCACCCAGGTCCATCCAGGTTTGAATCAGTCCTTTAAGTAAACAGTCAGGGATGCTATAGCTGGACCATATGGTAGCTCTATTTCTAGTGTTATTTTCTTGTTTTGGGTATTTTGTAATTTCATACAGGTATATAATATGTTGTGATTATTTTCTTCTTTTCTCCTTTCCACACCTGTTAACACCCACATTTCTAACAATCTTTTGCCCAGATTAATGACTTTTGGTTTTATTTGGTCATCACTATGACAGTTAGATTAAGTCTATCTATTAGACCCTTCGTTTTTTTTCTCAACCTTCATGCTGATTCCATAGAGCTTAGACTAGTTTACTTTGCCTTTAGAAGTGTAGTTCTTCAAAAAGGTTCCCTGTCACACACATCCACGTCCATCTGGCATTCCGACTGGTATTTTATCATATTTACTATGCATTGATATCTGTCCCTTTTTACAATATCAGTTCATTCATTAGGCTATTTATCGACTAGAGTATCATTTACTTTTTGTTCAGTTTTCTTTTTAGTTCTTTGTATACTATACAAATTAATCCTTGGTTAGATACACACCTGGCAAAGATTTTTGTCTCATTCTGTAGAAGGTCTTTTCACTTGACTATTTCCTTTGTTGAAGAGAAACTTTTTAACCTATTGCATGAGGTCTCATTTATCAAATGCTGGCCTTATTTCCTGAGTGGCTGAGATCCTATTAAAAAAAAGCCATTTACCATCCCCATGTATCTATAGCAATACATTCTGTTTCCCCCAAGTATTTGTACTTGAATTTAAAACATGGCCCCTTAAATTTATGACAATCTATTCCAAAATGTGTGTGTGTTTGTGTGTGTGTGTGTATGTGTGTATGTGTGTGTTTGGGTGTGTTTGTGTGTGTATGCATGCTTGAGAACCTCTACTCTGGTTATCTTTTCCACTTAAAAATATTTGGTTTATTTATTTTGTATTTATATTAGTTAATACCTAAGGTATATTTGTACAATTATTTTCAAATAAATTTAACTGTAAAAATTTTTAAGTGAGAAACAGCTGTGGATATTTGTATAAATACTTAGCATTTCTGTTGTTTTCCTTCTTCTATTTTAGTGTAGGGTTTTCTCTGGGATCACTGACCCTGGTATCTGAAGAGGGTATTTTCATATTTCCAGTATTAAAAATTTGCTGGACAGAATATCTCAATCTGTTTGTCTGAAAATGTCCATTTTGTTTGTTTTTGAGGAATACTCTTCCTGTGTATAGAACTCTAAGTTGCTGTTTTCCCATTGTTAATCTATAGATTTCATACTATCATTTGGGTTATGTAGAAGTGATATGTAGTCTGCCCATGTAGTAGGAGCTGCAACGGGCTACGTTCCTGGCACCTGGCCACCTGTACGGCTAGCTTTATACCCGAAATAATTACATGGAACCTCTATTCTTTTAAACACTGCCTGGCCCATTAATTCCAGCCTCTTATTGGCTAATTCTCACATCTTGATTAGCCCATTTCTAATAATCTGTGTAGCACCGTGAACTGCTGGCTTACCAGGGAGATTCTTTTTTTTTTTCCTAGACAGGGTTTCTCTGTATCTTTGGTGCCTGTCCTGGAACTAGCTCTTGTAGACCAGGCAGGCCTCGAACTCCCAGAGATCTGCCTGCCTCTGCCTCCCGAGTGCTGGGATTAACCAGGGAGATTCTTAACCTGCGTCTGTGTGGGAGAATCATGGCCACTGACTGACTCGGCTTCTTTCTCCCAGCATTCAGTTCTGTCTACTCCGCTACCTAATTTTCTGTCCTATTAAAGGGCCAAGGCAGTTTCTTTATTTAACCAATGAAATCAACACACAACAGAAGATTCCCACATCATGCCCATTTTAAGCTTTATTCTCTTTGTAAACTCTCTCTTCTCCCATAGTAAAACCTCATGGATTCTCTTCCTATCTTTAGTTTCTAACTACCTTACTCCTAGGAGTCTTGATGTAATTTGTTGTTGTTCTTTATATTCTTTCAGGTTTATTAAATTTCATTATTCTATGTGTTTATAATTTAGAAAAAATAATTTAAAAATAGATCACACTTTATTCCTTTTTTATTTTTTAAAAAATATTTATTTATTATGTATACAATATTCTGTCTGTGTGTATGCCTGTAGGCCAGAAGAGGGCACCAGACCCCATTACAGATGGTTGTGACCCACCACGTGGTTGCTGGGAATTGAACTCAGTACCTTTGGAAGAGCAGGCAATGTTATTAACCTCTGAGCCATCTCTCCAGCCCCTACACTTTATTTCTTTAAAAATTATTCTTTTCAGTTCTGTTCACCATATGCATAGTAAGGGTACATTACACTATTCAACAGATTGTTGTAGTTCTGCATACGTCTCTTTTCTTTCCCAAATACTGTTTAGACTTGTCAATTACTATTTCATCTTCATTCTTCAGTGATTTCACTGCTTTTAAATTCATCTTGTAAATACTTTATTTTGAATTTCACATTGTTGCTTCCAATTTAAGCCATTCATTTGTCTCTTCATGTTACACACAACTATTACAAAGTCTTTATTTCTACCCCCTACAATTTTGTCCTTTCTTTGTTATTTCAATTGGATGATTTTTCTCCTGATTATGTTTCATATTCTCCAAGTGCTTTTTATGTCAAGTAAGGCTTGACTGGGGAGTATAAACTACCTAACTCTCAGCAGTAGGTTTTAGAAAATCAGCCTAATTGTGTGAGACAGATAACTTGTAGGACAATTTGGTCAAGGGCAATCTAAAGTAATCTTTACCCTGAAATTAGTTTCACCTATATTATGATGAGATTTTGCAGGAGTTAATACTGTGTGCTTCATATTTCGACATGATATCCATACTTGCTATGATCAAAATCTGATGTGCTTCCAGCCCTGTTGTAGTTTTGTTTACAGCATCCACCATCGAGGTTTAGCTTACACATAAACATTTTTCTTTCTAATGCATTTTTAAGAAAGACTGTGAAGACATCTAAAGCTCGTTTTCTTCATAGCCTGCAAACTCCACATGCCTCACTTTCTCAAGAATTGTATATGTTTATTTTCAACATTGAAATGTTGTGCTGGCATTGTTGTCTTCCAAGCTGTGTAACCACCTGAAAAAGTGCTTCTATGTACAGTTCCTTCTGTAATGTCATGTGCCTAAAACAGCTTTTTGATAGTTCATTTATGTATATTTTTCAATTTTTTAGTTGTTTATGGCAGAGTGACAAGGCATTTTTTCTGCTGCTTCGCCATGCTGAAAGCTGTACTCCAATGCTAAGTGTATGAGCAATTTTCTAATTTCCTGTATTCTTTTTTTCTGATTTAGCAAATAAATATTTTTATAAAAGAAAAGTACAGGTAGGGTGACAGAAGAAATTAAAATTGCCTTTCGTCTCATCACTCAGATATAATTATAGTATAATTTAATCCTTGTTTAATTCATATCTCTATCAGAGCACTGATATTTAGTGTTACTGATAGTCACAATCAGCTACCCAGCTGTCTACTTGCGATAAACACTTTATATAAAAATGAAGAAGGCTTTCTAAAGCAAGTGCTTGTCTGTGGACATTTTAAGAATAAGATATGAGAGACAGATTGTCATAGGTCACTGTTGTCATAGGCAACCTGTCTTACACTTTCAGTGTCTTTTAAATGCTTGTCTGTTCCTTGTATTTAGACACACATGTATAGACACACACACACACACACACACACACACACAGCCAAAGTCTTAGTCCTCATGAAAGAGAAAAACTGTCAAGTCTTTATAGATAATTTATGTGAGTTCTTTGTCCCTAAATGTCTGTGAAAGTGACTCTAAGGAGACTGATTCTTCTTCCCATCCCCCTCCTGGCTGCGTGATGCCAAATCAGAAATTAACTTCCCCCCTTATGTACATTTTACAAGTCAGATTATACTCAGTTGAATTTAATTGTAAGAATTAGAGATCAAGAACATATTTAACATAATTTTTCCAGTGAAAGATAAAAAACTGTATGATGATGGTGATAGTATTTATTCTTTAAACAGGGGAAATAACATAAATTGAAACTATACCTCAGAAGGCCTTGGAAGAAGTTTTTAAATTTACCAGAGAAGAATGTGATAACTGAAGGTATGCATATATAGGTATCTATATTCTTGTACATATATGTATATATCTATACATAGGTATATGTATACATACATACATACATACATACATATGACACCTAAGTAGCATTTCTGGAATTCATTATGAAGAGATATTAAAGAAAAAGATTGATTTTCTCATAATAATTGAGGTAAAGTAACCTTTTTTTTATTTCTTAGAGTAAAATGAGAGCTGGGAATGTGTCTTAGTGATGCAGAACTTGCCTAAAATGATGAAGACCCAAGTTTTATGCTTAGTCTCTCTATAACACACACACACACACACACACACACACACACACACACACACGTCCATTAAATTCTGATGATGTTTACCCCATTGGTTGTACCAGTATTGAATAACAGGTTAACAGATTGAATACCTCCATGCAACACTCCATTATAATTGGTGGGGACTAGGTTTGTTATCTAATTATATGTGCTTCACTTCCTCTAGTAAGAATAAGATAAGAGGGGCACCGAGTGAAATATCATTGTGGTGAGTGAGTGCTGCGGCAGCTGGGATCATACCTCAGCCCGCCCACACTTCCTGGCCATCCTACAGGGGCTATACTGCCCAAACCCCCTCTCTCTTCCTATCCCACTCAGCTTACATCCAGATCCCCACACCCCCTGTCTCCCTACCCTTTGGGGCATAGCGCCTCCCTGCCCAGCCTGCTAGGGCGCTGGGACCGAATCTGAACCCGGAGGACATAGGGGTAGCCGGTAGCTCCTTTGTTCCCATAGCCTGCCCGCAGCGAGCGGGGTGGGCCCTTTGTTTGCAAGCTAACCAAGCAGCGTGGAGTTTCCTTCTGGGCACCGAGTGAAACATCATTGTGGAGAAACATCTCTGGGGAGTGACATCACTGGGAAGGTACATCAGTGGGCAAGAAGACCTGATCCTATAAAAGAAGATACAAAGGGGAGTATTGGGAGGAAGAGATGGGCAGACGCCAATGCAGGAATTCTCCCAACAATCTGAAAAACAACACGAAACCACCAGAAGCCAGTGACCCCACAACAGGAGGACATGAACACCTTAATCAAGAAGAAGTAGAAAAAACTGACTTCATGAAAGTGATTGAAACCCTTAAACAGCATATAAAAAACGCCCTTATAGAAATGGATGAGAAGTATAATAGAAAGTTCGAGGAATTGAGTAAATCAGTGAATGATACCCTAGGAAACCAAGGAAAAACAATCAAGCAGATAAAGGAAACAGTTCATGACATGAAAACTGAAAAGGAGGCAAAGAAGAAAACACAAACAGAGGGCCGACTGGACATGGAAAATCTAGGTAAACGAATAGAGACTACAGAATCAAGTATAACCAGCAGAATACAAGAGATAGAAGAAAGAATCTCAGATTCTGAGGATAACATAGAGAAAATAAACACTCTGATCAAAGAAAACAGCAAGTCCAACAAACTCTCATCACAAAACATTCAGGAAATATGGGACACAATAAAAAGACCAAACCTAAGAATAATTGGAGTAGAAGAAGGAGAAGAAGTGCAGCTCAACGGTACAGAAAATATACTTAATACAATTATAGAAGAAAACTTTCCCAACCTGAAGACAGATGTACCTATGAAGGTTCAAGAAGCATACAGAACACCAAATAGGCTGGATCAAAAGAAAACATCCCCTCGCCATATAATAATCAAAACACAAAATATACAGAATAAAGAAAGAATATTAAGAGCCGCAAAGGAAAAAGGCCAAGTTACTTATAAAGGTAAACCTATCAGACTTACACCTGACTTCGTTATGGAAACCATGAAAGCCAGAAGGTCCTGGATAGATGTTCTCCATAAACTAAGAGACCACGGATGCAAGCCCAGACTACTATATCCAGCCAAACTTTCATTCACTATACATGGAGAAAACAAAAATTTTCCAGGATAAAAACAAATTTAAACAATACGTAGCCACAAATCCAGCCTTACAGAAAATAATAGAAGGAAAATCACTAACCAAGGAGTCGAACATTGACCACAAACTCAGACATCGAGAGACTCTTCACCAGCGCAAATCAAAGAAGGAAAACACACAAACCCTACTACTTAAAAAGTGACCCGAGTTAACAACTACTGGTCATTAATATCACTTAATATCAATGGGCTCAACTCACCTATAAAAAGGCACAGGCTAATAGATTGGATAAGAAAACAGGATCCAACATTCTGCTGTCTACAAGAAACACACCTCAACCACAAAGACAGGCACCTACTCAGAGTAAAGGGCTGGGAAAAGGCTTATCAAGCAAATGGACCTAAGAAACAAGCAGGTGTGGCCATACTAATTTCTAACAAAGTTGACTTCAAACTTAAATCAATCAGAAGAGATGGAGAGGGACATTTTATACTCATAACAGGAACAATTCATCAGGAAGAAGTCTCAATCCTGAATATCTATGCCCCTAATATAAAAGCACCCACGTACGTAAAAGAAACATTACTAAAACTCAAGGCAGCCATCAAACCGCACACACTAAGAGTAGGAGACTTCAACACTCCTCTCTCACCAATGGACAGGTCAATCAGACAGAAACCTAACAGAGAAATTAGAGAATTAATGGAGGTAATGAAGCAAATGGACTTAACAGACATCTATAGATTATTCCACCCAAAGAGGAAAGAATATACCTTCTTCTCTGCAGCTCATGGAACCTTCTCGAAAATTGACCACATACTTGGTAACAAAGCGAACTTACACAGTTACAAAAAAATATTAGTAACCACCTGTGTCTTATCAGATCACCATGGATTAAAGTTAGAATTCAACAACAATGCTACCCCCAGAAAGCCGACAAACTCATGGAAACTGAACAGTCATCTACTGAACCATACCTGGATTAAGGAAGAAATAAAAAAAGTCTTCCTTGAATTCAATGAAAATAAAGAAACAACATACTCGAACTTATGGGACACTATGAAAGCAGTCCTGAGAGGAAAGTTCATAGCACTAAGTGCCCACCTAAAGAAAACAGAGAAAGCACATATTGGAGACTTAACAGCCCACTTGAAAGCTCTAGAAAAAAAAGAAGCAGACTCACCTAGGAGGAGTAGAAGACTGGAAATAATCAAAATGAGGGCTGAAATCAACAAAATAGAAACACAGAAAACAATCCAAAGAATCAATGAAACAAAAAGCTGGTTCCTGGAGAAAATCAACAAGATAGATAAACCCCTATCCAAACTAATCAAACGAAAGAGAGAGAACACGCAAATTAATAAGATCAGAAATGAAAAGGGGGACATAACCACAGACACAGAGGAAATTCAGAGACTCATTAGATCTTACTACAAAAGCCTATATGCCACAAAACTGGAAAATGTAAAAGAAATGGACGCTTTTTTAGATAAATACCATTTACCAAAACTAAACCAGGACCAGGTGAACAATCTAAACAGACCTGTAAGTCGCGAAGAATTAGAAGCTGTAATCAAATCCTCCCTACCAAAAAAAGCCCAGGACCAGATGGTTTCAATGCAGAATTCTACCAGAACTTCCAAGAAGACCTAATACCTATACTCCTTAATGTATTCCACAATATAGAATCAGAAGGGTCATTACCAAATTCCTTTTATGAAGCCACAATTACTCTGATACCAAAACCACTCAAAGACTCAACCAGGAAAGAGAACTACAGGCCAATCTCACTCATGAATATCGACGCAAAAATCCTCAACAAAATACTGGCAAGTCGAATCCAAGAACACATCCGAAAAATTATCCACTATGATCAAGTAGGCTTCATTCTTCAGATGCAGGGCTGGTTCAACATACAAAAATCTATCAATGTAATCCAGCATATAAATAAACTGAAAGAAAAAAACCATATGATCATTTCATTAGATGCTGAAAAAGCATTTGACAAAATTCAACATCCATTTATGTTAAAAGTCTTGGAGAGATTAGGGATACAAGGGTCATACCTAAATATAATAAAAGCTATATACAGCAAGCCGACAGCTAACATCAAATTAAACGGAGAGAAACTCAAAGCCATCCCGGTTAACTCAGGAACACGGCAAGGCTGTCCACTCTCACCATACCTCTTCAATATAGTGCTTGAAGTTCTAGCAATAGCAATAAGACAACATACTGGGATCAAGGGGATTCGAATTGGAAAGGAAGAAGTTAAACTTTCGTTATTTGCAGATGATATGATAGTGTACATAAGCGACCCCCAAAACTCCACCAAAGAACTTATACAGCTGATATACAGCTTTAGTAATGGGGCAGGATACAAGATCAACTCCAAAAAATCAGTTGCCCTCTTATACACAAAGGATAGGGAAGCAGAGAGGGAAATCAGAGAAGCTTCACCATTCACGATAGCTACAAACAGCAGAAAATATCTGGGGGTAAATCTAACCAAGGAAGTCAAAGATCTATTTGACAAGAACTTTAAGGCATTGAAGAAAGAAATTGAAGAGGATACCAAAAATGGATGGACCTCCCTTGCTCTTGGATTGGGAGGATCAACATAGTAAAAATGGCAATTCTACCAAAGGCAATTTATAGATTCAATGCAATCCCCATCAAGATCCCATCAAAATTCTTCACAGATCTGGAGAAGACAATAATCAACTTTATATGGAAAAACAAAAAACCCAGGATAGCCAAAACAATCCTATACAATAAAGGATCTTCTGGAGGCATTACCATCCCTGACTTCAAACTCTATTACAGAGCTACAGTAATGAAAACAGTGTGGTACTGGCATAAAAACAGAGAAGTCGACCAATGGAATCGTATAGAAGACCCGGATTTTATCCCACAAACCTATGAACACCTCATTTTCGATAAAGGAGCTAAAAGTATGTAATGGAAGAAAGAAAGCATCTTCAACAAATGGTGCTGGCACAACTGGATGTCAACCTGTAGAAGAATGAAAATAGACCCATATCTCTCACCGTGCACAAAACTCAAGTCCAAATGGATTAAAGACCTCAATATCAGTCCGAACACACTGAACCTGATAGAAGAGAAAGTGGGAAATACCCTACAACAGATGGGCACAGGAGATCGCTTCCTATGTATAACCCCAGAAGCACAGACATTAAGGGCAACATTGAATAAATGGGACCTACTTAAACTGAGAAGCTTCTGTAAAGCAAAGGACACTGTCACTAAGACACAAAGGCAACCTACTGACTGGGAGAAGATCTTCACCAACCCCGCAACAGACAAAGGTCTGATCTCCAAAATATATAGAGAACTCAAGAAACTAGACTTTAAAATGCTAATTAACCCAATTAAAAAATGGGGCACTGAACTGAACAGAGAATTCTCAACAGAAGAAGTTCAAATGGCCAAAAGACACTTAAGGTCGTGCTCAACTTCCTTAGCTATCAGGGAAATGCAAATCAAAACAACTTTGAGATATCATCTTACACCTGTCAGAATGGCTAAACTCAAAAACACCAAGGATAACCTTTGCTGGAGAGGCTGTGGAAGAACGGGTACCCTCATCCATTGCTGGTGGGAATGCAATCTTTTGCAACCACTGTGGAAGTCAGTGTTTCGGTTTCTCAGGAAATTCGGGATCAACTTACCCCTGGACCCAGCAATACCACTCTTGGGAATATACCCAAGAGATGCTCTATCAAATGACAAAAGCATTTGTTCAACTTTCTTCATAGCAGTATTATTTGTAATAGCCAGAACCTGGAAACAACCTAGATGCCCTTCAATGGAAGAATGGATGAAGAAAGTATGGAATATATACACGCTAGAGTACTACGCTGCGGTAAAAAACAATGACTTCTCGAATTTTGCATGCAAATGGATGGAAATAGAAAACACTATCCTGAGTGAGGTGTCCCAGACCCAAAAAGATGAATATGGGATGTACTCACTCATAATTGCTTTCTAGCCATAAATAAGGACCACGGAGTCTACAATAGGTGAACCTAAAGAAGCTAAGGAAGAAGGTGAACCGAAGGAAAAACATATAGTTGTCCTCTTCGCTAAGGGAAGTAGACCAAATTTTCGGGGAGAAAATGGGATCTTGGGGGGGTGGGATGGGGGTAAGGGGAGATGGGGAGAGAAAAGGTAGAAGGGAAGGAGGGGGGACCTGGGAAACGGGAGAATTGGGATAAAGGAAAGGTGGATAGGGGAGCACGGAACCACAATTCTTAGTTAAGGGAGCCACTTTAGGGTGGGCAAGCGACTTGACCCTAGAGGGGCTCCCTAGTGCCCAAGATGAGGTTCCCAGTTAGTTCCTTGGGCATCTGAGGATTGGGAACCTGAAATGACCCTATCCTAGAGCAATACTGACGAATATCTTGCATATCATCATAGAATCTTCATCTGGTGATGGATAGAGATCGAGACAGTGACCCTCACAGGAGCACTGGACTGAGCTCCCAAGGTCCCAAGGAGGAGCAGAAGGAGGGAGAACATGAGCAAAGAATTCGGGACCACGAGGCGTGCATCCACCCACTGAGACAGAGGAGCTGATCTACGGGGAGCTCACCAAGGCCAGCTGGACTGTGACCAAAAAAGCATGGGATAAAACCGGACTCTCTGAACATGGCGAACAATGAGGGCTGATGAGACACCAAGGACAATGGCAGGGGGTTTCGATCCTACTTAATGTGCTGGCTTTGTGGGAGCCTAGCCAGTTTGGATGTTCACCTTCCTAGATATGGACGGAGAGGACCTAGGACTTAACACAGGGCAGGGAACCCTGACTGCTCTGTGGACTGGAGAGGGAGGGGGAGAGGAGTGGGGGGAGGGGGAGAAGGGTGGGAGGAGGGGGAGAAGAATGGGAGGAGGGGGAGAAGGGTGGGAGGAGGGGAAGGGAAATGGGAGGCTGGGAGGAGGTGGAAACTTGTTTTTTGTTTATGTTTTTTTTTCTTCTTTTCGCAATAAAAAAAAAAAACAAGTATGGAATCGTTATGCTAAGTGACATTAGCCAGGCACAGAGAGACAAGTATCGTGGGGCCTAAAAATGGAGAATGCTGTCTGGAAATGATAGGCAGAGGTGATGAATGAACAAGAAATTACAGTTAAGAGTAAGAAGTTCTGGTGTACTACTGGACAATAGTGGCTACAGGTGATAATTGTGAATAAAGATGGCAAAACAGAAAAAAAAAGAATAAGATAAGATACTTGTTATCTGATATCTTGGGGCATCAATTCAGTTGTTCTAATTTTAAGATACTTCCATCATTAGGATGCTTCATGAGACTTGGGTACTAGTCTCAGTATCTTTTCAGCTCATCTTTCTCTTCTTCAAGCCTGAGACATCCATGCTATCTTCCTAGTCATTTAGTAAGTTATATCTGTCTGCTATCACTTGGTGAAGAAAGGGGAAGAAGGAGTAGAAAATGATATCACATGGAATTATTAATAGCACTAAATGGGCCCTAGATCTTTGAAGAACAAATGTCATTATTATAACAAATGCATTTGTTCTTACACTCCAGTCCATTTACTCCATATTTCTAGAATGTTTACTATATATATATTGTGTTAGGAGATACTTGCCCTCATGTTTGCTAAGCAGACTCTTGGCTGGCTTTGGATGATCTCAGAAATCCTTTGGTAATTACATAGGCTCCTTCAATATCTCTGCTTTCTCCTTCACGTGTTTACTTATGATTTCACTATTTATATATTCAGCAGAAGCTGTAGAATTTTTATCACAGGGTGTTAGTCTGAGGAAACTTGTCAGGGTGGGTTTGTCTCCAACTACATAAGCATATAGCAAGATCAGTGATTTTGTTTGCATTGTAGATTTGTTTAGGGTGGTTTGGGATGTGGCTGACAGAGGAAGGCAGAAAGGTAAAGTTCATCTGTCAGCTAGCTCTTATTGTTCCCATTTTTTCTTGAGCTCTTGAGTCACTTTGATTCTAAAATCATGAAATTATGCTCATGTTTTCTTTGTTAAATAGAATGTGAAACAGTGTGATATTTTCCAGGTTCTATATTTTAAATCTTATTTTAGTGCAGTGGGGTCTCTGCAAACCAGCCTGGTCTCAGATGTACAATGTAACCAAGATTGGACTTGAACATCTAGTTAAAATTTTATTTGAAATTTTCATACATGTGCACATTGTATTTGCATTGTATCTTTCCAGCACCTCTCACATCTTCCCCTTGCAAGGTTATGATCACTTCCATATTTTTAAATTGTTATACTCTTTTTAATAAAGAGAAATTATTACTCAATATAGTAATATAATTGAGAGTATAATGTGTCCATATGTACAGTGAGGTAATTTCTTTCAGAAAGAATTTCTCATGAATAATTTCCTTATTGGCAAGTTTCACACATATAAAAGAAAATTTCTAAAATTAGATATAAAACTGTTTTGTGTAAGGCTAAGTACATCCATGAAGGTGTCCCCTGTCTGTTTATAGGTACATGACTACATTACATTCTTAGAGAAAACAAACTTGTAAACATCTAGAATTCAAGTTATTTCATGGTTTTATTTGCTTTTTATTTTTTTTTATTTTTTGAAATTTACATGAGTGAGTACTATATTTAGATCTTTTCTACTCCTCCCTCTTTATGTTCTATTTTCTCCCATGTATCTACCCACTCCATCTTTATTTATGATATTTTTTACTACTTGATGTTGCTCATGTAGATGTGGAGGGACACCGGTAGTGGGATCAGGATTTATCCCTAGTGCTTGAACTGGCATCTAGGAGCACATTCTTTTTGGAGGGATACCTTGTTCAGCCTAGATACAGGGGGAAAGCCTTGGTCTTGCCTCAAAGTGAAGTGCCAAACTTTGTTGACTCCCCATGGGAAGCCTTACCCTCTCTGAGGAGTGGATGGGGAGGTGGGGTGGGGAGAAGGTGGAGGAAGAGCGAGAAGGGTAGTGGGAATGGGGATAGCTATGTAAAATGAGAAAAGATTGTATTTAAAAATTCTCTCTCTAAAAAAAAAAGGAAAAAAAAACAGCAGTACAAATGGTCAACCAAAACAAAACAAAAAACCCTCAAAGCCCACCCCAATGACACACCTTATCTAACCTGGCCATACCTCTTAATCATTCAACTGGAGACCAAGTATTTATGCATAGGTCTATGAAGAAGTCATTTGCATTCAAACCACCACAAGTGTTTATGGCAATAGTGTCTTCTCTTCAGGTTGTGAGAGGAAATCAAGGGCAATGGCATTAGTCTGCATTGTTTAGGAAATCTCTTGGATACCGTACCCACCCCTGCTCTGATCAAGAGCTCAAAAGGAAATTTCCTTTGCCTAGGGATTGGATTTTGATTTATTCTTTTTAAATGTTTGTTTTCTTTATTTATTTTAATTCATTTGTTTGGACATGAGCATGTGTGAGTTTATGTGCACCAAGTGCACACAAGTGGCTGAGGAGGCCAGAAAATGTCATCAGATCCCCATTAATGGAGTTACAGGCACTTGTTAGATACCATGCAGGTTCTGGGAATCAAATAGGGCCCTTTTCAACAGTAATAACTGCTCTTTATACTAAACCATTTCTATAGCCCTAACAGAGGTATTTGTTAGAAAGTTTATGGATATAGAGGTGAATTATCATACATAGGGTTAACTCCACTACACACATACATTATTTCACATTGTGTGTGTGTGTGTGTGAGAGAGAGAGAGACAGAGAAAGAGAGAGAGAGCGAGAGAGAGAGAGAGAGAGAGAGAGAGAGGGAGAGAGAGAGAAGGAGAGAGTGCAAGCTTACAAAATAATGTTTTCTATGGCTTTCTGAAGCATCATCAGTGTTCCTTATCCCTTCTTTCTCCCTTTCTTGCCTCTATCTCTTGGGTGTTTGGACTTGAGGTATGCTGCAATTTGCCTAGATCTCTAAAGTATATTTTGTGAAATGTTAATTATATTACATGCTGATGACTAGTTGTACATTAAAGAATGTTCTGGAGACAAATAAGTTAGGAAAGTCATGCAAAATAAAATTAATATTCTTAGAGCCTCTGGTATGCATTTAACTCCTCAACAGGAGAAACTAATAAAATACTTTTGCTTTAACATTTGCCCATAGCCCCTGCGGTTTTTTTACCAAAGAAAATCTCATAGGATTTATATTTCACAGGTCCTTCTTTGGAAAATGCTGGATGGGTATATGAAATTTTAGTATTGATGTTTTTGTCTTGCCTGTAATGAACTTTGGGAGAAGCTGGAGGTTTCTCTTATAGTTTATGAACTTCACTATGTCCTGAATTTTATTTCACAGTAGACACAGAATCGTAAAAAATCTTTTAACTGCAACTAGGTATGTCTTAAAGGTGAACAGATCTCAGCATAACAAGTTCAAATTTTGTCAGATAGTCTGGCTTTTGCTGAATTGTACTTCCAGTAAAAGAAAGCTTCTATCTGAACTATAGATAGTCTTTGGGTGAGTTTGAGGATCTGTATCAGGAAACCATAATGTTCACCTGCCAGCTGGATTTTTACCCACCCCTATCCCAGCATTTTCCCTAAATTCCAGTTAACAATTTTTACAGAAGAATCTCAAGAATCTTTTGTGACAAATGTCACATGCAGAGAAAATGTGCAACCTTCATTTTCTCTCCAGGGATTATAATTATAATGATGACTATGATGTGTGAGTATGCTATGATTTCATGTGACTTACGTGGGAGAGAGAACATTACAATCCCTTGGTGTTCTTGTCACTTGGTGATATCTCTTGTAGCTGCTTGCTCAGCTGGCATCTTTGCCAAAGTCTGCAGCCTTCATTCTGTTCTTTCTTGGCTAGTGGAAGGACTGAGAATTCTCTTTGGCTTATTCAGTTGACTAGATATTGTTAAGCTCCCCTTAGGTACAGAAACCTGAGAGCACTGCTATTTCCTCTGTATATCACTCGCTGCCTTCTTTGCTTCAACCCTGGGGCTCATGTTATGTATGAATCAAGGAAATGTTTGGAGACTCATAAATGAGAACTCTCTTTTCAGACCAGTACTTTGAGTGACCCAGTATATTTTGATGTACATTGATCTGAGGATGGCTAACTGTAGCTTGTCACACAGGAAGCGAGGTTATGAAAACATCTCAAAGCTCAGTGATACTGTTGATAATCAGGACACATTGCTCTATCCTGTTCCTTCTTCTTTCTGCCATATCTATTACTTTTTCCATAACATGCCTACCTCTTTGACACCAGCTGATCCATGAAATGTAATACACTACAAAAATTTCTATAAACCAAGTGCTGAAGGTTAATAGAGCAGAGTAAGCAATGTAGAAATAGTGATTTAAAATAACAGTTTGGCTCATAAAGATACTGACTCACCGTGTGGGAGGCTACATGACACACTCTTAGTTCACTCTCTGTATCACAAATCTTCATTTCCTTTCAGGCAAGTAGCAGACCACTTAAGGAAAAAATATACTTCAGTGAGGAGGGAAAAGAGCAGGGTTTTAAAAAATATTGTCTCAATCATACTTATTATCTTTCCATTATCTATTGTCTATACATATTGCATTTTGTAGCAATTTTCTTTATTCCCTTCCTCTTTAAAATTTATTTTTAAAGGAAATGCATTTAACATATGTACAGAGGTGGTCATAATTGTTTCCCACAACAACTTTCAAAACAAACAACAATCCAAGAAGACCCGATTAAGTCCCATGACAAGGAGTAATTATTTTTCTTTCCTTTTTATTTTGAGCAGTAATTTTTCAACATAAGATTTTTAAACTTTGCCTGCTATTCAATTTATACATCCAAATTTATCCTTATGTATCTCAAATGCATTCTACTTGACAGCAGTATTCCATGTATATGATATGTTAAGCTATGTAGTTCCTGTACCCATTAGGACTGCTAAATACTTCTAGGTATTGAAGTTACAGTGGGACAAAAGACAAAAGAAAGTTTATGTTTTAAAGCAGTCATTCTTAACCTTCTTATACTGCAGCCCTTTAGTAAGGTTCCTCATGTTGTGGTAACCCCCAATCAGAAAATTATTTCATTGCTACTCATAATGTAAATATCTGATATGCAGGATCTCTGATATGAGACCCTCAAAGAGTTCGTGACCCGCAGGTTGAGAACCATTCCTCTAAAGGCAGGAGCTAACATGAAAACAAGTAAAAATCATAAAATAGTGACTTATGAGTAAGTAAAAAACATGGGCATGATAGCGTCGTCTGTTAGGGTAACTCATTTCTTGTAAGGAAAGGCATTGTTCAGGTGGTGCACCAGAGCTGGCTTGAATGATGAGAGAGCAGTCACGTGAGAGAGCGCCCAGGTGATTAAAATGCCCTGACTGGAACAACGCACATGAGTTTGAGAAACAACAGCAACCAAAGAAAAATTCTTGAGGAGGTTGAAAGAAGATAAGTTTCCAAAAGGCAGCAGCAACCTAGGTCATAATGTGGCAGCAGCCATCCTCAGCAAGAGTGTGGAGTTAGCCCAGATTCATAAGAATCATCTGGACAAGTCTAAGCTAGGGAAAAATCTTCTATTAAGCATTTACAAAGCTTGTCTCCCCTGGGAGCCCCTTCCCAGTAAGGGCAGTCTCTCTCTTCAGGATCCAGCCTGCTGAGGAAGGGAGGGAAAAAATGCTCTTTGTGTGACCAAGTCCTTTTGTTTCTTTTCGAAGTGCAATGCTTCTTTAGCCCCTGCTGAAAATCATGAAACACCATGTGGATAAACAGAGGAGAATACTGGGAAAGGTGTTTGTTAAAATATTCTGCCCTTCATCTTTGATACATGCCTCCAGGATAATGGCATACTTTTCTACAGGGAAGCAGATCAGTCTTCGCTTTAATATATAGAGGTGTACGCTGAAGAATGCTAAGCAGATACACAGCTTGAAGGCTACCGACCAAGTTTCAGAGACTTGGAAGTGATCATTTATTCAGGAAAAGGAAATGAAAATGAAGATCCTGATGCTACCTCCAGTTTGTTTGGCATCTGTGTCACCAACTACTGTAGCGGCGTAAACAAATGCAGACAGAGTGTAAAATATATATATATATAGCTTTAATGTAGAAATAGACTTACAGAACCACCGTTCCCGCGGAGACCAGGAAAGCAGAAGCGAGCGCTCGGAGCTTGCTCGCCAAATTTATAGGCAGACATTAGCCCGAGGCGAACACGCCCCTTAAGGGGCGGGACTTATCCCTACATTTCCCCTTTTTGTCTAAATAAGACAGAACTAAACCAAATACAACTACATACAATAACAACAAATAATAAATACAACAAACAATATTGAGAACAAAAGCTTTGCTAAACATTCTATCTCAAGAAGTCCAAATAATGTAAAGAGTAACTACAATTATATAATCTTCAACTCAGTCAAAGATCTGAGAAGGGAATAAACACTACTCAACAAACGAGATATATCCAAAATGTGCAACAATTGACAGAGACAACTGACTACCTGGGCAATCACCCAAAGTCTCGTTTGCAACGTTGAGTCAACCAATTTTGGCTAAGGCCTAACATAACTGACATACCATTATTAAAGGCAAGGAACTTTTCAAAACTATCTTACCCTGTCTTGGCAGGATATGACAGTCCTGTTTTATCCATTGATGCACGCTCTGTATCTGTGTCAGTGGTTGAGGTATGGGCATTTCTTTGCCCAAAGGCCAGTTCTGCCAAATAGAAAGGCTCCAGGTGGAGTGTTTTTGGTGCTCAACATTCTCTCGGGAATAGAGCGGTGTTGCCAGGAGCAATTGTGTCTCACTATCACGAAACTCTGAGTTAGAATTCACATTCTAATTTTCTATATTATGAGAATGCTTTTAGCTGGTCACATGTATTTTTATGAGAACAAATTACTTAGGCCTCTTTTTTATAGTTCTCAATATATTATATTTTTCAAAAAAAAAAGATTAAAGGCCATTTTCTACAGCTCTTTGAAGAGGTTGAAGATTATCTATCTATACTGAGTATAATCTCTATATATCTAAAGAACCTGATTAGTCTAATTATAAATGACAAACTTAGATGACAATTAGTCTATATAATTCTCAATATCTATCTAACTTAAAGACTAAGACAATAAACGACTGTGAAACAAATGAGGACAATGACCTCCAAATATAAACAATGTACAAATATACATTGCAGTTGGTAAATATATATCAATACACAAATATTATATAAGTATCTTAATCAGAGGTAGAAATGTACACTGCAATATGGTAAATATATACAATATATATATATATATCAATACAATATATGTCAATACATAAAAATGTTTTAAACAGAGGTAGAAACATGCATGCGTACAATAGTCAATCTATACCAATATATTTGTCTATTATCCCATCATCCCTCTTTTTTTTTCTTTTTTTTCAAAATGATCCCTGAGCTTATAAAATTCCTCCCCCAACCCTCAATCATATACTAATTATAATCAACCCATAAATGATGTCCCTAAACCCAAGGGAAAACTTTACTGGGAGAGGGGACGTCGTTCTCTAGAATTACTTCCAGCTGTCATAGGGGCGACGTTCTTTCTGGGGGATCCTGTGAAAGTAAAATGATGGTTAAATTTCAAGATAATGTCTTTTAAAATTGCAAATAGTCTCTGAGTATTTTCGTGCAGGTCTGGCCAAAATGTTGTATAAGATGTGCACCATTTCAGCTAACCAAGTTGGAACTGTCTTGTGCAGCTGGTACCCAAAGCAGGTCTTGTAGTAGCGCTATCAGTATCATGACGTCATATCAACCAGGTGGAGTTGTTGTTATGGGGCCCCATCTTCTTCCTGGAAACTTCAAATGTCACTTCAGGAAAAACTCATTGTTCATTATGAAAAACTTAAACATTAATCATATAGACATATATAGACATATATATATATATATATATATATATTCAATGAAAGACATGATAGATATATTCAATGAAAAGTATGATAGATATGAAGAAAAGCAAAGATGTTTTCTAAACTCATATTTCTTTCTGTCCCATATCATGGCTCTTGACATGAGACAGAAACTCCAGAAACTCTGGGTTTTTCTCTTACTAACAGGCTTGGAATTGGAGAGGGACTGAGCCAGAGTCCAACTTCAAAACCAGCTTTATAAATTTAGAAATATGGTTTAATATTACTTACACAACCCATTCAGTTGTCTTGATATTTCCTATTGGGCAGGTATTTTTCCATCTGTCAGTATCCAAACATCCAGGGTCCCTTGAATTTCTCAAAGATGAGTGTTTTCCTGTGGAGATAAGAACACAACCCTGCCCCCATTCTATATGTTTTTCTTACCACCTGTATGAATATCATCGTTGTGGATGAGTTGTCATTTCTCCTTTCCAAGAGGTTTCTCCTCTTCAAATCGAAACTTTATTAATTTTGATGGTATCCACAATTTTT
Organism: Microtus oregoni; assembly: GCF_018167655.1. Classification (NCBI taxonomy): domain Eukaryota; kingdom Metazoa; phylum Chordata; class Mammalia; order Rodentia; family Cricetidae; genus Microtus; species Microtus oregoni. The sequence continues at coordinate 6,024,911 of NW_024543828.1, read as the reverse complement.
CTTCTCCTGTGGAAACAAGAGCAAAACCCCTTCCCCAACGTAGCACATATCCTGGCTTCCACTGAGCGGTCAGCACATCTTTGAAATAAATCGGTTGATTTAGTTCAGCAGACTTTTCCATTATCCAATGTTTTTCTGCTGCTGTCGTTCCTTTCTCATTAGCGTTAAGAACATTCAAGGTTAATAAAGCATTATGTAATCTATTTCTGGGGGTATTTTCGGTCCCTTTCTGTTTGTTCAGCATATCCTTTATAGTACGATTTGATCTTTCTAAAACTGCCTGACCTGTAGGATTATTTGGTATACCTGTAATGTGTTTTATATTATAATAATCAAAAAAGCGTTTCATTTTCTTAGATACATATGCTGGACCATTATCTGTCTTTATTTGCGCAGGTATACCCATGATGGCCATAACTTCCAATAAATGTGTGATTACTGAATCAGCCTTTTCTGAGCTCAGGGCAGTAGCCCATTGAAAACCTGAATATGTGTCTATGGTGTGGTGTACATATTTTAATTTGCCAAATTCTGCAAAGTGGAACACATCCATCTGCCAGATTTCATTCCTTTGGGTGCCCTTTGGATTAGCCCCTGCAGGCAGTGGCGTTTGGTTATAGAAAGAGCAAGTAGGGCATTTCTTTACAATCTCCTTAGATTGTTGCCATGTAATTGAAAACTCTTTCTTCAAACCTTTGCTATTAACATGATGTTTTTTATGAAATTCAGAGGCTTGTAGCACACTACCAATCAATAATTGATCAATTTCTGCATTACCTTGTGCTAGAGGACCTGGCAGACCCGTATGGGATCGGATGTGTGTTATGTACATAGGGCAAAGCCTGTTCCTGATCAAACCTTGAACCTGGAGGAACAATGAGGTTAGTTCAGTATCATCAGGTATAAATTCAGCAGTTTCAATATGTAAAATAACTCTTTCTGCGTATTGTGAATCTGTAACTATATTAATAGGTTCTTTAAAATCCCTTAGCACCATAAGAATGGCATATAATTCCGCCTTCTGGACAGAAGTATATATATGGACTTTGTTCCACCTTATCCAAGTCTTCTGATTTGTAACCTGCCTTCCCTGATTTATTGGCATCAGTATAGAATGTACGGGCTCCAGTTATTGGAGCATCACGGACGATTCGAGGAAGAATCCAAGAAGTTCTCTTTATGAAGTTAAGCCGCTTGCTTTTTGGATAGCTGTTATTAATGTCTCCCAAAAAATTAGCACAAGCTCTTTGCCATGGTTCATTATCTTCCCATAATTTCTTTAGTTCATCAGCAGTGAAAGGCACTATAATTTCTGCTGGGTCTATGCCTGCTAGTTGACGAAGTCTCAGCTTGCGTTTTATAATTAACTCAGAGACTTTGTCCACATAAGTTTTCAGTTTCTTACTTGGTTTATGTGGTAAAAAGATCCATTCCAAAATAATATCATCTCTCTGCATTAAAATGCCTGTAGGAGAAATTTTTGATGGCAGTATGACGAGAATACAATCAAGCTCTGGATTCACCCTGTCGACATGTGCCTGTTGTAATTTTTCCTCAATCATTGTCAGTTCCTTTTCTGCTTCAGCTGTTAACTCTCTGGGACTGTTTAAATCCTTATCACCATCCAAGGTTTTGTTCAAATGAATTATTAGATCAGGTGTTATTCCAATAGCTGGTCGTAGACTGGAAATGTCTCCTAACAGTCTTTGAAAGTCATTAAGAGTCCGTAGGCGATCTCTCCTAATTTGTGCTTTTTGTGTCTTAATTTTTTGCAAACCTATTTTATAACCTAAATAATTAACAGAATCTCCCTTCTGAATCTTTTCAGGAGCTATTTGCAATCCCCATTTAGGTAAAAGTATCTTTATTTCTTCAAACAGTCTGTGTAGTAATATGGGGCGGCAGGGCTGCGTCCCCCACACCCGGCCGCCCACATGGCTAGCTTATGCTCCGAAATAACAACACACAAACTGTATTCTTTTAATCACTGCTTGGCCCATTCTCTTCTAGGCTAATTCTCACATATTAATTTAGCCCATTCCTAATCACCTGTGTGTAGCACCCCAAGGTGCGCTTACCGGGGAGATTCTAGCCTAGTCCATCCTGGGTCCGAGCTTCATCACGTGTGTCTGCCAGGGAGCAGGTCATGGCGTCTCTGCTGAGGCGTCTGCTCCAGAGAGCAGAGCTGTCGAGACTCTGAGCTCTCTTCCTCTTCCTCCCAGCATTTTGTTCTGTTTACTCCTCCCACCTATCCTCTAACCAATAAAATGGGCCAGGGCAGTGCCTTTATTAGCCAATGACCTTCCTCCATCAAGTCTGTTCAAGGTATCCATGTTTGAATCGGATAACAAGATGTCGTCCATGTAATGGTATACTATAGATTTGGGAAATTTCTTGCATATTATTTGCAATGGTTGGTTCACAAAATATTGGCACAGGGAGGGGCTATTTAACATACCCTGGGGGAGAACGGTCCAGTGGTACCTCCTCGAAGGTTGAGAATTGTTGTAAGTAGGCACTGTGAAGGCAAATTTTTCTCTATCTTCTTTTTGCAAAGGTATAGTGAAAAAACAATCCTTTAAATCAATAACTATGAGAGGCCATCCTTTTGGTAATAAAGAGGGCAAAGGAATTCCAGATTGCAGAGGGCCCATAGGTTGAATAACCTTGTTGATGGCCCTGAGATCTCTCACCATTCTCCATTCACCTGATTTTTTCTTAACCACAAATACAGGAGAATTCCAAGGGCTGGTAGATTCTTCTATATGTCCAGCATCTAATTGTTCTTGTACCAGCTGTTCTAAAGCCTCTAACTTTTCCTCAGCTAAAGGCCATTGCTTTGTCCATATTGGTTTCTCAGTCAACCATTTTAGAGGCAAGGCTGTTGGTATCTCTGAAGGGACATCAATTGCTTGTTCTTTTACAGCCCGAATGGCCGGTTTTCTCAGTTTGTAATATCTTTTAATATTATTCTCAGAAATATAGGCTCTAGATTTAGCTGGAATGTTAATTTCAGTATTCCATTGTTGTAATAGGTCACGACCCCATAAATTCATTGCGATATTGGCTACATATGGCTTTAATTTTCCTATTTGTCCCTCTGGCCCTATACATTCAACCCATCTCGTGCTCTGCCTTACTCGAGATAGGGTTCCAATTCCCAGGAGCTGAACATTTCCATTCTGAAGAGGCCAATACGGATGCCAAGATTCTGGGGTAATGATACTTACATCAGCACCTGTGTCCAGCAGGCCAGTAATAAAAATGCCATTTACACACACTCTCAGTTTAGGTCTTTGATCATTTATAGAAGTTTGCCAAAACACACGTAACTTATCTTTCTGATCATTATTGCTTGTAACAGTAGGCATGGGGCTTCCTAATTGTCCTGATGAGGCATGTTCTCTGCAGAAACTGGATATGACTGAACCATGTTTGCCATGGGGGCCTGTGAGGCCCCCCCTCTCACGTTTCCCGGCTGTATCAGGTTGCCTTGTCTATCTCTTGTAGACCTGCATTCATTCGTCCAATGTCTGCCCTTTCCACATCTTCTACATAAACCTGAAGGCTGAGTCCTCCTATTTCTGTTATTTCTAGAAGATGCATTATTATTATTATTTCTGAAAGATGCATTATTATTATTATTATTATTTCTGAAAATCCGTTGTCTACAATTACTTTTAATATGACCCATTTTTCCACAATTAAAACATTTGGTATTCTGGTGTCTCCTTTTACCATTGGAAATTGCTTCTTCTACCCATGCTTCAGTGCCATAATCAAATGTATCAACATTGAGTGTATGCAAGACCCATTCTTCCAACTGCGCTGATCTGAGCTTTAAAGGACCCAAAATCCTTTTGCATTCCACATTTGCATTTTCATAAGCCAAAGACTCAATCATTATACGTCTTGCTTCTGGGTCAGATATTCCTATTTGTACAGCCTTAGTTAATCTTTGTAAAAAGTCACTAAAGGGTTCTCTCTGACCCTGTTTAACTCTGACAAATGATTCCATTCTCTGTCCTGGGTCTTGTACCCTGTCCCAAGCCCTTAAGGCTGCTGTAGTACACATGGAGAGTGTGTTTTCATCCAAATTAGCTTGTTCCTGAGGATCGGAAAAGAGCCCTTCACCTAGAATTTGATCTAGGGAAATGTCAATTCCCTTCGCTTTTTCCTGCTGTTCTAAGAGTCTAGCCTCTTGCCTGAATAAGCATTTCCATTTCAATTGCGGTCCACTCTCAAGTACCGCAGAGCTCAGCTGGAGCTAGTCTGAGGGGGTTGCTCTGCTTGTCGTGGCCCAAGATCTTAGCATCTCTTTAACAAAAGAGGCTTGCACCCCAAAAGTCATTACAGCCTGTTTTATTTCCTTGAGATCATTCATACGCACAGGCTCCCATGTATCCTCCTTGATGACCCTAGGGTTTTTGGAACCAATCACCTTCTCTGTTGTTATTACTGGAAAGGCAGGTAGAGCTGTAGGTAGAGCTTTGTGGAAATTGTCCCGGAGAGACTTACCCACAGATGTAGTTAAAATTTTCCTTTCTACCCTTTGCTCTTCTTCATCAGAATTTAGAAATTCCTCAATCTTTTCAATTCTATTCACCATTGCCTTCTGCAATGTCTGAATCTCCTGTCCAGAATTATGTTCCAAAGCCTTCATTGAGGATTCTAAAGTATGAAGTTTGTCCGTTAGAGATAACATCTCATCTTTGGACATAATTTTTATGGCATAAACCGTGCCTTCTTGTATTGACAATCTTTCCGTCAATCTGTCATAAGCTTTAGACAAAATCCGATTGTCACATTCAGCAGTTTTGATTCTCTCAGTTAATGTTTCATTTCCTACCGAAAGGGACTGAATCTTATGGTCCAGATCAGCTGTTCCCTCTTCCATAGTAATGAATTTTTCCTTAACATCAGCCTGAAGAACTTCAACCTGATTCTTGAGAAGATTGTTATCAGCCTGGAGAACTTCAAACTGATTCTCGAAAAGATTGTTATCAGTTTGGAGAACTTCAACCTGATTCTTGAGAAGATTGTTATCAGCCTGGAGAACTTCAAACTGATTCTTGAGAAGATTGTTATCAGTCTGGAGAACTTCAAACTGATTCTTGAGAAGATTGTTGTCATTCTCAATTGTTTTTAAGCGTTCATTCTCTACCTTAAGAATCCTGGATTCGTCTCGTAAAGACTTTATCATATTTCTATTATCAAACCATTTGGTGCCAATGAAAACTACGAATCCCAGAAGAATCCATATATGTGGGGTGATAGACACCTCTTGTAAAATCTCCCACATGGTACAATTAAAAAAATCATTAAATTCTTGAACAGTAATGTGTTCAGACATTTTATTTATAAAAGAAATTTTTTTTTACCTGCAATGATTGGTTCCTGCCAGTGGTGGTCTCTGTGTTTTTGGAGCCTGTCCTAGAACTAGCTCTTGTAGACCAGGCTGGCCTTGAACTCACAGAGATCCGCCTGTCTCTGCCTCCCAAGTGCTGGGATTGAAGGCGTGCACTAACAAGGCCTGGCAGGCCTCAAACTCACAGAGATCTGCCTGCCTCTGCTTCCCAAGTGCTGGGATTAAAGGCGTGCTCTACCACTGCCTGGCCGGCCTCAAACTTGTGATCCTCCTGCCTCTGCCTCCTTCAGCAAATCCTACCGGCGTGGGCCACCACAACCGGCCAAGTCACTTTGTAACAGACCAAATCTGACGCTGTGGCAGCTTTTGTTGCAAAACCGCAAGTACTTGAGCTTCTGCTAATTCAGGCAGTGGGGTTCTGCTGCAAAACTTAGCCAAGGCAGGCAGAATGGGCCTGTGTCGCTGAGTGTGTCTCAGACTCGGCACTGGGGCCGGAGTCACGAACTGAAAAACAGCACCGGGGAGGGTGCTGTGTTAGCTAGCGGGCTACCCGCTTGAGTCGGGGGCAAAATAGCCCGACGTTGGACGCCAAAATGTAGCGGCGTAAACAAATGCAGACAGAGTGTAAAATATATATATATATAGCTTTAATGTAGAAATAGACTTACAGAACCACCGTTCCTGCGGAGACCAGGAAAGCAGAAGCGAGCTTTCGGAGCTTGCTCGCCAAATTTATAGGCAGACATTAGCCCGAGGCGAACACGCCCCTTAAGGGGCGGGACTTATCCCTACAAACTACTATTATTTGCTGTTATCCCTCTTTGGTTCGGAAATTTGTCTTTCCAAAGCGTCGACCGGAGTTTCACACAACCTGTAATTTAGAAATGTTCTATGTTGTAAATTGTACTTTGCTTTCAGTAAAAGCCTTTATGTGTCAAGTAGCAAAGCAACAATGTCATGAAAGAAGGTGAAATCCCCCATTAAAGAAAGAGAAATTGGGTAGAGACCTGCTAATGTATACTGTAAAAAATAAAAGAGAAGCTGATATGAACATGTCTATCAACTTACACTTCTAATGTGGCGATTTTCAAGTGATGGAGGAACATTTCTGAGCCTGTACTGTCACAGGGGAGTAGTGCCAGAGGGTGCTGCTTTCAGAAGGTCAGAGTCCTACAGCTGCTCAATCAGTATGCTGAGAACTGGTCTTTAATCTCCTGTCTTCTTTGTAGTTCTGACTTTATATGCTTTCTCTTTTGCTCTTATGGAAGTGTCTGTGAGACAAGCACTGTTGCTGACCTTTACTCTCTCCTTCAATAATGACAATAATGCCACTGATGATAATAATAGACATAATAATGAAAGCAGCTATTATGTATAAAGTGCTAAGAATTTTGCATTGTAGTCTTACCTAAAGTTTTAAAGAGAAAAGAGTGGGAAACTATTCCCCACCAGTGAGGAAAACTAATAAACTCCCTTGCTCTAACAGTAGGACACTATTCAGTGAGTGGTCAGAAGATGTGGCCTCTCTGCATGCTACTAGAAGAGAAAAGTAATCATCAATAACATCAAGCTACAAACTCTGAGACCTACAACAGTGCTCTGCCTGCCAGATATACTGGTGAAATAATGGCACGGATGTTAACGAAATAACCAGTTACTTTTTAGGTGGATTTAAAAGTTACTCCATGATATAGAACCTATACCAGACAGTGCCAAAGTGTTCAAGAACCTGAGATTAAATAAACAGTCATGGGCTTAGGGGGAAAACCTACTACTATTATTCTGCCAAAGGAACATAGTAACAAATGACTCCTAAAGACATATTGTTATACTCATAGATAAGTATTTCACTCAGTCAACATCAGAGAAACTTCTTTTTGCAGTAGACAGCAGTTAACACAGAAACCCACAATTGGGCAGTGTAGTGTGAATTCTAATTGGCCTTAATAATAAAATCCCAGGGTCAGGTATTAGGAGATGAAAGCTGAAAGATCAGAGAAGTAGAACAGCCAGCCACTAGTCCTTACCTCCACAACATCCTCATGATGTGGGATTCAACGCTAAATAAAACATATTCATAGCATACAGAGGGGAATCCCACATCATCATCAGAATCAATGAGGCAAGATCTTGTCTCTATAAATCTTCAGACTGAATACCTTGAACTCCTGTCTCCTCCCCCCTTATATTCCTCTCTCCAGTCAGTCATATCCCGTCCTTTCTCCAACTTCTTAGTGCTGGGATTAAAGGCACGTGACTCCCAAGTACTGGGATTAAAGGTGTGAGTCATCATTGCTTGGCTCTGTTTCTCTTTTAGCCTGGATCAATCTTGTATAGCCCAGGGTGGCCTTGAACTCACAGAGATCTGTCTGCCTCTGCCTCCTGAGCACTGGGATTAAAGGTTTGTGCCACAACTGCTTGGCCTCTATGACTAGCTAGTGGTTTAGCTCTGTATTCTGATCTTCAGGCAAACCTTATTTGTTGGATGACAAACAAAATATCACCATGGGACAATGTAAAGAGAGTGAGAGACTTTGGAGCACTAAGTCATAAATGTTATGTCAAACTCTTCCTCTCAGGGATTAGGGATCTATGTGGAAAGGAGACTGCAAGTTAATAGCAGCCAAAGTGATTGATGATCCCAAGGACACTGTCTTCCAAATACAAAAGGACTGATTTATGTATGAACTAACAGACTGTCAAGATTCCAGCCAGATGGGGTCCCAGCAGTGAGAGAGGTAAGTGCACGTGGGGCCCACCGCTATCCAAAAAGGTACTTGCAAATTATGCTTACTGGCAAAGGGTAAATTAGCTTTCTCCAAGGGAGTGTTACTGAGTATATCAACCAGAATACAGGGCAGGCCCAATACATAGGAATAGTTGACCAACACAAAAAAAATTCAGTACTGTCTCTCTGTCTATCTATATCTATCTATCTATCTGTTTGTCTGTCTATCTATCATCTACCTATCTATAATTTGTTTGCTGTGTTTGTGTTCATGTGTGTGTCTTTTCTTTTGTCATTTTTTGTGTTATTGGTGTTCTGCTTATTTGGTTTTTGTGGGATTTTTGTTTCAAACGAGTGAAAGAACACAAAGTTGGGTGAATGGGGGTGGCATGAGTTGAGGCAGGGGAAAAGATGATAAAAAATATATTGTTTGGAAAAGAAGATGGTAGGGCCTCTAACACAGCACTTTCTCCTCAGCTTCAAGTACCAAAGAGTTGGATAGAAGGAAACATTTTAGAAACTTCAATAGATGCTTTGCTAATATTAAACAGAAAATAGAGTTCTTCCTGTCATATAAAGTATGACCCTTTATACCTTCTGGTCCTCATATATCTTGCCACAGACTGTTCATCTAAACAAAGAATGGACTCTTCTCACTCTCACATTGTCCATAATATGGCCATTTCCCTATGAAGAAAAGGTACCTATTACTAAATTCTTGCCCAACAGTGACGATTCACACAGGATCATTTAGCGTATTAAGCTCTTCACTGTTGCTTCTTCTCAACTACATTAAAATCAATGTAAAGAGTACACTTTTGGGGCAGCAGCCGGGCAGCGGACGCCGGCGGCAGAATGGTCCTGGACAGCATGGCCCTCATCGTGAAGGTGCAGCTGCCTGCCTACCTCAAGCAGCTGCCTGTCCCCGACAGCATTACTGGCTTCCTTGCCTCACAGTTTCAGAATGGCTCTGCCTGCTGCCCTTCCTTCGTGGACTTGCACTTCTTGGCTACCTTGCCGTGCGTCCATTCTTCCCGAAGAAGAAACAACAGAAGGATAGCTTGATTAATCTTAAAATACAAAAAGAAAATCCTAAAGTAGTGAATGAAATAAACATTGATGATCTGAGTCTTACTAAAGCAGCGTACTGTAGGTGTTGGCGTTCCAAGACGTTTCCTGCCTGTGATGGGTCCGCTCATACTGAAGAAGAAAGAAGTATAACAGTACCATTTAGGAGTGAAACTCTTGTTCTCTTTCCTTGCTTGTTGTCATAGACAGTCTTTGGAGGGTTTAACTGTTAGTACTGGTTGAATAATTCTTTCTGCCAATTATTTTCTTGCTATACTGCTGCTTATATTTGATACTTTATATAATCAGTCCTGAAATCAAGAGTTAATAAAGTCAGTACTTCAGATTATAATTAATTGGGAATTTAAAGTTTGGACAAGGGCCAAAAGTTATTTCTTTGCATATCAGTATATTTTTAAAAACAAGTTCTCCCCTGTTCTGTTAAATGTATTTTGTACTATTTTGTTTTGCTCATTTGAAGTAGTGTGTCATCCTTTGGTCTTTGTGGAACTCTGCTGTTTTTAGATGAAGTATGAAAAATATTGCCATCAAGAATTTCTTTGGGTCCAAGTCTCAGGTGCCCAAGGCGAGGTCTCCAGTTAGTTCCGGGGGCAGCTGAAGATAGGGAACCTGAAATGATCCTATCCTATAGCCATACTGATGAATATTTTGCATATCACCATAGAACCTTCATCTGGCGATGGATGGAGATAGAGACAGAGACCCACACTGGAGCACTGGACTGAGCTCCCAAAGTCCCAATGAGGAACAGAAAGAGGAAGAAGATGAGCAAGGAAGTCAGGACCAAGAGGGGTGCACCCACCGACGGAGACAGTGGGGCTGATCTATTGGGAGCTCACCAAGGCCAGCTGGACTGTGACTGAAAAAGCAGGGGATAAAACCGGACTCTCTGAATATGGCGGACAATGAGGGCTGCTGAGAAGCCAAGGACAATGGCATTGGGTTTTGATCCTACTACATGTTCTGGCTTTGTGGGAGCCTAGCCAGTTTGGATGTTCACCTTCCTAGACCAGGACGGAGGGGGGAGGACTTTGGACTTTCCACAGGGCAGGGAACCCTGACTGCTCTTCAGACTTGAGAGGGAGGGGGAGAGGAGTGGGGGGGGGAGAGGAGTGGGGGGAAGGGGAGAGAAGTGGGGGGAGGGGAGGAGGAGTGGGAGGCTGGGAGGAGGCGGAAATATTTTTTTCTCAATAAAAAAAAAGAATTTCTTTGGGGCAATAAAACCCCTTGTTTTATAGAAAAAAAGAGTATGCTTTGGGTAAAAACAAATAGCTTTTCCTACAGTAACAATATCTGGTGTAATAACACTTAATATAACCAAAATTACTATGGGGAAAATTTGAAAAGAGAACAGTTGTTGGCTTTAATAAAGAAGAGGCTATGGGGTTTTGCATATTTTTATTTATTTAACTATTATTGTTTTTACTGAGCTATACATTTTTGTCTACTCCTACCTCTTTTTCTCCCCTTCTACTCTCTCACGTGACTCCCACATACCCAATTTACTCAGGAGAACTTGTCTTTTTTTCCTTCCTAGGTAGATCCATGTATGTCTCTCTTAGGGTCCTTTTTGTTGTCTAGATTGTTTGGGGTTGTGGACTGTAGGTTGGTCTTTTTCTTTGTTTTAGGTCTAGAAGACACTTTTGAGTAAGTACATATTATATTTTTCTTTTTCTGTCTGGGTTATGTCATTCAATATGTTTTTTTCCTAGATCTATGCATTTATATGCAAATTTCAAGATGTCATTATTTTTTAACACTGTGTAGTACTCCATTGTGTAATTGTACCACATTTTCTTCATCCACTCTTTGGATGAGGGACATCTAGGTTGTTTCTAGGTGTAAGCAGAGACTGCTCTTATTTTCTCAGCCTCTCATAGGCTAATAATCACACAGAAACTATGTTAATTACAGCACTGTTTGACCAATGACTCAGGAATAGTTCTAGCTAGCTTTTCCATCTTGAATTAACCCATTTCTATTAATCTGTGCATTGCCATAAAACTTTGGCTCACCATTAAGGTTTCAGGTCCTTCTCCTTCAGCAGCTACATGGTATCTCTTTGAATCTACCTACTCTCTCTATATATCTCTGTTCTTTATTTCTTACCTGGCTTTACTCTGCTAAGGCATTGGCCAAAATAGCTTTATTAATCAACCAATAACAGGAACACATATACAGAAGGACATCCCTCATCATCTCCCCATTTCTGTCTAAAATAAAGTACAGTTTTAACTTTAACATAGTAAAATTACATATAAAACGTCCCTAAGCAAAAATTATGCTTACAATATTTAGTTTATTTGTATCTGGAAAGTTTCATATCTAATTTAGCTTTATCAAAACTAAAGAAAACTATAATTATCTGTCTTCAATTCCATCAAATACTCCAGAAAGATATAATATTACCTAAGTAAGCAAGAAGTGCATTGTAAACAACTTCCAAAACTCTAGAATTGACAGAGACATCTTGCTGCCTGGACAGTCACCCAGTTCTTCTGTACCATTGGGGCATCCATCTTCAGCCTACAGGCCCATAGTATCCAGCAGATTTTTCCATGAAGCAGGAAATTTGAGAGACTGTTTCACCTATCTTGGCAGTTTGTCCATAACTTTTTTTCTGTATCCTGCAGAAAGTCTGGCAATTTCTTCTGTGAAGTAGGAATGCTGAAGGGCCATCCTGTCTTTTGGAATGTTCAGCAGTCACTTTTCTGTGTGTCCTGCATGTCCATTTCATATAGCATACCATCAAGCAGTCCAGACAAGAACATTTTCTTGCCCAAATGACTAGCCTAGTCACATTGAAGGCAAATTTCATAACAACTTTCTTCAATGCCCATCAACCTCTCAGAAGTAATTGTTGCTGCCAGAAGCAGACATATCTCATTGTTTAAAAAAGTCTAAGTTCTTAAAACATTTTAAATACCATATTCTGTAGGTCTTTGAAGTATTGAAGATTATTCATATAATTGGATAAAGAGGTCCAGTGTTTTCAGGTTCATTACTCAGGCCTCTCTGACCATGCATGGCTTAATTCTTGCCTGAGTGATTGTAAACCCAGATTCTGCTTATTTTAGTCCACATATTCCCTAAAATTCTGTTGTCTCATAAGGCAAATAGATGAATTTGTGGTCAAGGATACAGCCCTAAATTCCTAGTGAATTCTGGGGCAAAACATTGTAGACTTATAGTTTAACATGGGTAGAAATGATGTGTCATTACACACTAGCAAGGGTTCAAGTTGCTGTTCTGCTACTTTTTGGATGGACTTTCCTGTGTACTTATGTACTCTCTTTTTGTTTTAATGTATGAAATGAAAATATTATTCAGGAGTCTTTTGTGAAAATTAAACACTATAACATGTGAGGTTTATGCCTAAAATGTGTCTAAAATTGTGTCTAAAATGCTATAGAATCTTAATAGCACCTTATCTATTGCTTTAGTTTTGAAGCTGAACATCCTTAAAAGGTCTGCATGTTGAAGAAATGGTCCCTGTGGTAGTAACTATTGAGAGGTGGTGGAACTTTGAATACATAAAGCCTATTAAAATTGTGACACAGAAAGGGACTCTTTTCTATCCTGTACCTCTGCTTCCTAGCTAATGGTATAATCAAGGTAAATAAGTCTTGTTCTGTTAATATTCTTAAAAAGTGGTACTATTTATTTTATTCTAGAAGAATGCTTTCATAGAAACCCCCAAAACAGATAAGGTTCAAGTGGGGCTGATGAAGACTGCACAGATGAATTTTCACTTACTTCCCTCAGTAGTGTCTGAGGTATTTGTAGGTTATTCTGTGATGTGATAACAAATGAACGAACAACCAGAGAGCCATCATGGACTCTACTTAGGCCTTCTATGTATATGTGACAGTTGTGTAGCTTGGTCTGTTTGTGGGATTCCAGGCAATGGGACTGTCTCTAGTGCTTTGACTGGCTCTTGGGAACCTATTACTCTTGCTGGATAGCTTTGCCCAGCCTTAATATAGGAGGAGGTACATGATCCTATGGTAGCTTGATATGCCATGCTTTGCTGATGCTCATGGGAGGCCTGCCACCCGCTGAGCAAATACAGAGGAAAGGTGGGTTGAGGGGGTGGCAGAGAAGAGGTAGGGAGAGGGAGTATGAGGAGAGGAAGGAAGGGATGCTGCTGTCAAGATGTAAAATTAATCAATTAATTAATTTTAAAATGTCTCTGCATGAAGTATAGCTAACAAAAAGCTTTCAGTTAAAACAGAAAGCCTAAGTCAACATAAATTATAATTTAACTAGATTATCAGAAATTGTGTGATAACAATAATTTAATAATTTGGATTCTTACTATTTGAGCTTAATAAGAATCACATTTATGTTATAAGGTAAAAAAGAAAGTACATTTGATTTTTTTTATAAAGTGTTCTTTTCAGGATTGGTGAAAATTAATATTGGAGGCAGAAATGGAAGGATGGTTTGCAAGAGGAGACACTTGCTCTGAGGCAAAATCTAATTTCATCCAAGGTATATAAGCATGTTATGAACAGTTCATAAAAGAATCAGCATAGATTCTCTTTAGCAGAGACAGACAATATGACACATACAAACAATAGAATTTTATTCAACATTAGCAAATAAAATTATTTCAGTAAGATGGATAAAACTGAAGATCACCATATTAAATGAAAGAACCCTTAGATAAGCAAATACCACATGTTTTCTCTCATTTGTAGAGCCTAAACTTTATACATATATATGTGTGTATACATACATACATACACACATACATGTAATAATTTATTGGAAGGGTTAACAAATGACAGAAGATAATCAAGCATGAATATAGTAAAAATCTACGTGTTTGCATGAAAATTATCTATGAAACTAATCACTTTAGTCAATAAATATATATCAATATTTTCAAATATGTAGACATGGAGAATGTCACTTGATTGGAGTTAATGGACTTAAATAAAGAAGAAGACAGGAAGTATGAAGTATGGGGAGGTGGGACTGCATCTGGTGGGTATTAAGGGGTGGAGTTCAGAGTGTATATGATAAAGCGCTTTAAATAAAATTTTACAGTATTAATGAAAATATTTAAAAGATAAAGAACTGTGCATATCTGACCTTATGTGGTTTCATGGAATACTAAACTTGTAAAGTCTCGATACTTGCTTTAATATGTTGATGTTCCCATTATTATATTTTTGCATGTGCATGCATGTATGTATGTGTGTGTACATGGGTGTGTATGTGTGTGCATGCATGTGTGTGTATGTGTGTGTGTGCATGTGTGTGCATGTGTATATTTGTTACACTGTATTGATCTTAAGTTCTCACAGTTGCTAGACAATTTTCTATCTTGACATTTTGAATGTATGAGTGAGAGTCCTGCCTTAACTCTTAAATCTCTGTGTCACACATTTTGTATCTTGTCTCTTATGTAGAATTCTGCCTACTTGTTCTTGTCACTATGTGTTGAGTCCTTGTGATAATGGATTCTACTGAGTCCACTGTCATTTTTCCTCTTTCTTGAAACAAATGCTGTTCCTCTTACTCTCTCTTCAAATCTAAACTCGAGTTTTACTCAGAGACATTAAGACACACAATGTGAGCAAAGTAACTAGAACTTGGGGACATTCTAGTATTCAGCATTTTTCTTCAGTGAAGTTAGTGATGTTTTCTCTAATTTAGATTATAGGGCCTCTGGAGATGACAGTGTGAGAGCTATAAGGGTTTTTAAAAGCCCTATAATAGTGAAGAAGCTATGAAGTGCACTTTAAAGGTTTGAGAAGTTATTGTATAGACACTTTCTGTATCTTGAAGAATATTCAGGAGTGTCATACAAACATTAATTTGAATAAGACACTTAAGTATGAAAGGACTCCTATGATAATGAATAATTTCATCACTTCAGCAATTGTAAAACTGTTACCTTCTTAGTAAGTACAGGAGTGCAGTCCCTGATGAATCTCTTCATTGGCCATTTTTTTTCCCTTCTAGGTTTCTTTGAGAAAAATAATGAATAGTTAAAATCATCCTCTTGACTCTGAACTTGACTGAAAAATGAGAAAGAGTAGTAATCATTTAAGTACAAACAGATTGCCACCATAGTCTGAAACTTATATACTTACTTATTCATGTTTTTTGAAACAAATAATTATTTTCCTAGTTCCATGAATTTATTAGTGCTCCTTTTTATCAGCATTCATGAATTTAAATATAGAAACAGAAATACACTCATATTACCCACTGAATATAATAATTATAACCATACTGTTTTACTGTATAACTCTTATAACAATGTTGCCTGTGATCACTATGGCTACTAAGATGTTTCACACCTTCTGACCCTTCTGTCACAGTTGCATTTATCATTGTGTGGTATAATTTTTTCTTATCTCTTGCTTGGAATTCTTGACTGTGATTATGCAGAAGTAACAGTTAATTGTAGATACATAATATAGGCAGATTTAAGCCTGGTTGTATGTGAACAGCTACTGAGCTAGAATCTATTTTATTTTCATAACAAAAACTTTCATCAGTGCCCATTTGTCTTTCTCCTGTAGCTCCTTTGAGACTCCTTTACTGCAATGATTGGTCATAGTTGTCAACTTTAGGTACTCTATAATGACTTGAGAATGAGGAGTTGATTGTCTAAATCAGGTCTGCCTAACTGTCTGGTGGGAAATGTCTTAATTGCCTTCATTGATGTGGGAAGATATAGCATGAAAGTGGGTGGCACCGTTCCTTGGTTTGGGGCCCTGGATTGTATAAGCATAGAGAAAACTAGCTGAGTACCCAGCATATATTCACAATTCATTTCTTTCTTGAGTTGCTGCTTCAAGTTCTTACAGATTGGATTTTCCTCTAATGATGAACAGTAATCTAAAACTTTGAAGCAAAACAAACACAGTCTCCCCTAAGTTACATTGTGTCAGGATATTTTATCAAAGCAACAGAAAGGAAGGTGGGACACTTGCCTTTTCTAATTCCATTTGTACTGTTTCATTTGAAAAGATAAGATTTGGGCATTCATGTTTAGTAGCTTTATTTAAATTTTTGCTCTGAATATGCTCAGTGTTTTTCAGACATCAAGGAGGTTGCAGTGTGAAGGATGAACAATACACATTTTGTAATGAAATATGTCAGTGAGGGATGCCAATCAACCAAAAGTAGGTCAAAATTTCCCTTATTGTGACTATTAATATATTACACTTAAGGGATTTTATCCAATAGTTCAAAATATATAATAAATTATTATAATATCACATGATTTCCAATTTTAGTCACAATTAAACATCTCAGTGACTTGTGGTGGCATGCAGTTTGTCTATTACTTGGGTTGACTACATCTCAGACCTTGAAGGCGTAAGTCACAAACAATCCCACACCAGTTTGGAATTCTGACCAATAGAGAAGCTATTTATTTAAAGGGGAAAAAACTTACAGATCACCGTCCCAAACAACAGCTTTCTGCTCAATCAGAAAGGGAGCCTAGTCGCCAGAAGAGGAGCTGGAAGCCAGAGAGCATGAAGAGGGAAGTGGCCGCTTTTTTCAAGGGAGAGAGACCATGTCCCAGTAGGCTGGTATCTCAGCAGCTATTGGCTGAAGGAGCAGAAGGAGCTCCCGCAACACCTCCCCCTTTTGTTTAAGTAAGAGAGTTCTGAACCTACTATGAAATTATATACAATAAGTACAAATATCCTATTCTAACTAGCTTAAGTCTTGTATAATAAGTAACTTGGCAAAGTCATCAACCCCATCGAAGATCTGAGAAGGGAAATAATGTTATGCAACAAATCACAGAGACAACTAGCTACCTGGGCAATCACCCAAGGTCACGTTTGCAGCGTTGAAGCAACCAACTTTGGCTAAGGCCTAACATAACTGACATACCATTTTCAAAGGCAAGAAACTTTTCAAAACTATCTTACCCTGTCTTGGCAGGATATGACAGTCCTGTTTTATCCATGTATGGATACTCTGTATCTCTGTCAGTGGTTGAGGTATGGGCCCAAAAGCCAGTTCTACCAAAAAAAAAGGCTCCAGGTGGAGTGTCTTTGGTGCTCAACATTCTCTCGGGAATAGATCAGTGTTGCCAGAAGCAATTGTGTCCCATTTTCTGCAGCTTTTTGAAGAGGTTGAAGACTATCTATCTATACTGAATATAATATCTATGTATCTAAGAACCTGATTAGTCTAATTATAAATGACAAATTTAGATGACTATTGATCTGTATAATTCTCAATACCTATCTAACTTAAAGACTAAGACAATGAACAACTGTGCAATAAATGAGGACAATACCAGTGATTACTATAATTCTATTATACAGATACTATATTTTAATCCTTGGTCAAGGAAGGGTAAGTGAACCCTTGGCCAATGAAGTGTCATGTAATATCACAGATGGAAGAAAGTAGTAATCAGCCGAGATTTTTTTTTACTTGCCACTCATGTATTCAAACTCTCTTTGCAACTTTGACCTCGTAACTCTTCTGATCCCCAAAGGTCACTTATTTGCCAATTGTCAGCTATTGAGGTTCAAAGAAAGTTTTTGAGATATTTTATGTGCTACAGTTGACTGACTACTGTTGAGGTAATATAATTACTCAGCAATTATTTAAAAATCAAAACAATGTATCTCTGAGGGATGGGCTCTCTTAGGGATCCATTGATCTCTGCATTGTGTCTAGTTGTGGTTTTCTGTGGTTATCACCATTTGCTGTAAAGAGAACCTTCTTTGATGAGATGTAGAGGCTATACTTATATGTGGGTCTGAGGATAAGATTAGGAACAGTAAGAAATTATGCTGGCCTAGCCAAGTGGCAGTAGTAGATTCTCTTCTAAGATCCATGACCTCACTAATTCCCAGAAGTTAGCCAGGTCTCTAGTACTAGGCACTATTTTATTACTATTGAGTGTTCAGTTAAATAGATCTTGGTTGCTACCTACATGTGAATGCCACTTCTTGTGCTTTTATGCATATCTCTCCATGCTAGCAATTGTCATGTTTAGTAGGTGTCACAGTCTGTTTCCCTCCTTCAGCAGCTTGCACAGCATTTTCTAGTACCATGGAAGATAGACCACACAAAAAGAGCTTCAAGTGATACCCAGCTCCTGTCATCCAAATTGTGACTACCAAGTGCGTGATACCTTCAGGAAAAGTAAACTACATTCAGTACATGAGAGGCAACCAAGGGCTGCACTGATCATCTATACTATTTTGGGAGTCATGTGAACGGACCTGAGCAAACTTGGAAAGGCTTCTTGTGTCTGGTGTAGGGATTTTTGTTACTGTATCATTCTTGTGGGGAGCATTGTCAACCCAAATGATTTAAGACAACACAAATGTCCTTTAAGACAGACAGTTGTTCTCTCCCCTCTCCTTCCCTCTCCCCTCCCCTCTCCTCCCCTCCCCTCCCCTCCCCTCCTCTCCTCTCCTCTCCTCTCCTCTTTGTCCCTTCCCCCCCCCCCTCTCTCGTCTCTTTCTCCCTTGAGAGTAGAGGGGGGGCATGGGAGACATTTGAGAGAGGCCAGCTGTGGAGGGAGGGTGGAAGGAAGAAAGAGAAGCAGGAAGTTGAAGGCGTAAGTCACAAACAATGCAACACCAGTTTGGAATTATGATTAATAGGGTGGTATTTATTTAAAGGGGAAAAAACTTACAGATCACCGTACCAGACAACAGCCCTCTATGCAACCAGGAAGGGAGTCTAGTCGCCTGTGGAGCAGGAAGTGAAGAGAGAGAGGAGAGGGAAGTGGCTGCTTTTTTAAAGGAAGAGAGACCACGTCCCAATGGGCTGGTATCTCAGTGGCTATAGGCTGGAGGAGTGGGAGGACCTCCCGCAACACCTCCCCCTTTTGTTTAAATAAGAGAGTTCTAAACCTACTATGAAATTATATACAATAAGTACAAATATCCTATTCTAACTAGCTTAGGTCTTGTATAATAAATAACTTGGCCAAGTCATGAGAGAAAAGTAACTACATTTATATAGTCTTCAACCCCATCGAAGATCTGAGAAGGGAAATAATGTTACCTGGGTAATTAGGAAGTTCAATAAAACAACTTCCAAAACATGCAACAAATCACAGAGACAACTAGCTATCTGGGCAATCACCCAAAGTCACGTTAGCAGCGTTGAAGCAACCAACTTTGGCTAAGGCCTAACATAACTGACATACCATTTACAAAGGCAAGCAACTTTTTCAAAACTATCTTACCCTGTCTTGGCAGGATATGACAGTCCTGTTTTATCCATTGATGCATGCTCTGTATCTCTGTCAGTGGTTGAGGTATGGGCATTTCTTTGCCCAAAGGCCAGTTCTGCCAAAAAGAAAGGCTCCAGGTGGAGTGTCTTTGGTGCTCAACATTCTCTCGGGAATAGAGTGGTGTTGCCAGGAGCAATTGTGTCTCACTACCACAAAACTCCAAGTTAGATTAAAGGCCATTTTCTACAGCTCTTCAAAGAAGTTGAACATTATCTATCTATAATGAGTATAATCTCTATATATCTAAAGAACCAGATTAGTCTAATTATAAATGACAAACTTAGATGAATATTAATCTATATAATTCTCAATATCTATCTAGCTTAAAGACTAAGACAATAAACAACTGTGAAACAAATGAGGACAATGACCTCCAAATATAAACAATGTACAAATATACATTGCAGTAGGTAAATATATATCAATACACAAACATTATATAAGTATCTTAATCAGAGGTAGAAATGTACAATGCAATATGGTAAATATATACAATTATATATTAATACAATATATGTCAATACATAAAAAATGTTTTATACAGAGGTAGAAACATGCATGCATACAATAGTCAATATAATTTAACTTTGTATCAATATACAAGAATCTATACCAATATATTTGTTTAAAAACAGTAACTCACAATTACGCATCTATTATCCCATCATCCCTCTTTTTTTGTTTTCAAAATTATCCCTGAGCTTATAAAATTCCTCCCCCAACCCTCAATTGTATACTAATTATAATCAACCCCTAAATGATGTCCTTAAACCCAAGGGAAAACTTTACTGGGAGAGGGGACGTCGTCCTCTAGAATTACTTCCAGCTGTCATGGGGGTGACGTTCTTTCTGGGGGATCCTGTGAAAGTAAAATGATGGTTAAATTTCAAGATCAATGTCTTTTAAAATTGCAAATAGTCTCTGAGTATTTTGTGCAGGTCTGGCCAAAATGTTGTATAAGATGTGCACCATTTCAGCTAACCAAGTTGGAACTGTCTTGTGCAGCTGGTACCCAAAGCAGGTCTTGTAGTAGCCCTATCAGTATCATGACGTCATATCAACCAGGTGGAGTTGTTGTTATGGGGCCCCATCTTCTTCCTGGAAACTTCAAATGTCACTTCAGGAAAAACTCATTGTTCATTGTGAAAAACGTAAACATTAATAGACATATATGTATATTCAATGAAAGGCATGATAGATATATTCAATGAAAAGTATGATAGATATGAAGAAAAGCAAAGATGTTTTCTAAACTCATATTTCTTTCTGTCCCATATCATGGCTCTTTACATGAGACAGAAACTCCAGAAACTCTGGTTTTTCTCTTACTAACAGGCTTGGAATTGGAGAGGGACTGAGCCAGAGTCCAACTTCAAAACCAGCTTTATAAATTTAGAAATATGGTTTAATATATTTTACTTACACAACTCATTCAGTTTTCTTGATATTTCCTATTGGGCAGGTATTTTTCCATCAGTCAGTATCCAGACATCCAGGGTCCCTTGAATTTTTCAAAGATGAGTGTTTTCCTGTGGAGATAAGAACAGAACCCTGCCCCCATTTTATGTTTTTTCTTACCACCTGTATGAATATCATCATTGTGGATGAGTTGTCATTTCTCCTTTCCAAGAGGATTCTCCTCTTCAAATCGAAACTTTATTAATTTTGATGGTATCCACAATTTTTCTTCTCCTGTGGAAACAAGAGCAAAACCCCTTCCCCAACGTAGCACATCTAATGGCTTCCATTGAGAGGTCAGTATGTCTTTGAAATAAATCGGTTGATTTAGTTCAGCAGACTTTTCCATTATCCAATGTTTTTCTTCTGCTGTCGTTCCTCTCTCATTAGCGTTAAGAAAATTCAAGGTTAATAAAGCATTATGTAATCTATTTCTGGGGGTATTTTCGGTCCCTTTCTGTTTGTTCAGCATATCCTTTATAGTACGATTTGATCTTTCTATAACTGCCTGACCTGTAGGATTATTTGGTATGCCTGTAATGTGTTTTATATTATAATAATCAAAAAAGCGTTTCATTTTCTTAGATACATATGCTGGACCATTATCTGTCTTTATTTGTGCAGGTATACCCAATAAATGTGTGATTACTGAATCAACCTTTTCTGAGCTCAGGGCAGTAGCCCATTGAAAACCTGAATACGTGTCTATGGTATGGTGTACATATTTTAATTTACCAAATTCAATAAAGTGGAACACATCCATCTGCCAGATTTCATTTCTTTTAGTACCCTTTGGGTTACTCCCTGCAGGCAACGGTGTTTGATTATAGAAAGAACAAGTAGGACATCTCTTTATAATGTCCTTAGCTTGTTGCCAAGTAATGGAAAATTCTTTCTTTAGGCCTTTACTATTGACATGATGCTTCTTATGAAATTCTGAGGCCTGCAACACACTTCCAATCAATAATTGATCAATCTCAGCGTTGCCATGGGCTAGAGGACCAGGCAGACCTGTATGGGACCGGATGTGTGTTATGTACATTGGACAAAGCCTGTTCCTGGTGAAATTTTGGGCTCCAACTGAAGGCGTAAATCACAAACAATGCCACACCAGTTTGGAATTATGATTAATAGGGTGGTATTTATTTAAAGGGGAAAAAACTTACAGATCACCGTCCCAGACAACAGCCCTCTATGCAACCAGAAAGGGAGTCTAGTCACTGGCGGAGCAGGAAGTGAAGAGAGAGAGGAGAGGGAAGTGGCTGCTTTTTTAAAGGGAGAGAGACCACGCCCCAATGGGCTGGTATCTCAGTGGCTATAGTCTGGAGGAGTGGGAGGACCTCCTGCAACAGGAAGTGATATAATTCGATTTTAATTGATATTCATTAGGAATGACTTGTACTTTTGTAGGTAGATGAAGCACAAAGAGAAATCCCTCAAGAGTTCTCATGTTCTCTGCCTTTCTTTATCTGTCTTCTTAGGTGATTAAGAGAATATGGCAAGGAAAATCTTGTCAGAGCAACCAGGATGCTGAGCATGCACAGGGCATTTAAAGATAAAAAGGATTCTCAGGTGATCATGAGCTGGAAATCTAGGAGAGTTTTCTCATCTAAGAGTAAAGCACAATATGGTCTGTGCTCTGTAGTTTGGTCTTTTTGCTTTGTTTTTTCTTTTTCTTGTCAATACAGGACAAGCGAGTTGGAGGACATCTGAGAAAGCATTCCAAAATTACAAACGGTACTTCAGGCCAAGTGTTACTGCTGCCAGTTCAAAGAATTTCTCTATGATTAGTCACAGAACTTGAGATGCTATTGTACTGTAGCAAATGGAAGGGCCAGAGACAAACTGTTGATGACTTTCAAGTTTGTTTTGTTGAAATAATGCTTCTCAAATTGAAAGACCCATCTATTTAACAATGGAAAGGGATAGGACAATTTGTGGTAATCTTGCAGTTTGATGCTGCAAAGCCCCCATAAATTACTTCCCTAAACACTGGAAAGATACTTGGGATATTTATGGCCAATTACTATAAATATATTAAGCATATTTGATGGTGAGGAGATAGTGCAAACAATGTTTTTGTTGTTGAACTATTATTCTTTTAAACATTTTGTATTTCATTGTAAAAATGTTAAAAATAAAAATATCATATGCTGAAATTAACAAGATCCAAAGATTATACAACTCAGTGAAACCCTTTACAGCTAAAGTAGACATTTGGAATAGAAGTTGTTGGGCTTTACATCAGATTTAAAACTTCACCATAGAATCCATTTTTACCTGTATTCAATCTTTCCTCATCTTTTAAGTTTTAACTTTTGTTTGTTCTCTTTTCTTCATGTTATGCAGTGCTAACATTTATATTTATTTACATGTATACATACATTTTGGCTCAGTTATGCATATGAAGAACATCCTTTTAAAAGTGAAATTGGTTAATTGAAAAAATCACACAAATACAGAAAAGAACATATAATATAATTATATAGCTTGATAGTAAAGCAGTTTTATTGTGATATAAATCAGAAAATTTATCAGAGTAAGCATATAATTAACATTTCCAGCAAATTAAAAAATTGTACAATGAAAAGGAAAATTGAACTTTTCAGCACTCTCACTTCTAAAGAATCATTGTACCATTTGGTTGTAATTTCATGCATTATCCTTTGTTATAGCAGGTCACTGAGCTGATGACTATCTTTTCTAGTTTTCCTTGATCCATGAAGACAGATGAAACTGTATCCTTATGTCTTCACCTATACAAAACTCAGCTACAAGTGTATAAAGGACCTCAACATAAAACCTTATACCCCGTATCTAATAAAGAAGAAACCTTACACCCTGCATCTAATAAAGAAGAACGTAGGGAATATAGCAAAACTTATTCACACAGGAAAGTGATTTCCCCAACAATTCAGACATTAATACCATTAATACATAGGACTTCATGAACTAAACAGCTTCTGTACAGCAAAGGACACTATTGTTTAAATGAAGACGCAGCCTACAAAATGGGGAAG
Organism: Microtus oregoni; assembly: GCF_018167655.1. Classification (NCBI taxonomy): domain Eukaryota; kingdom Metazoa; phylum Chordata; class Mammalia; order Rodentia; family Cricetidae; genus Microtus; species Microtus oregoni. Next base: position 6,000,999 of record NW_024543828.1, on the reverse strand, counting down.
AATTCTTTGTCACCTGTATATCTGACAGAGGGTTAATATATAGACAATACAAAGAACTCTATAAGAAACTACACATCAAGAAAACAAACAACCCAAGCTTTAAAAAGTGGGACATGAAAGTAAACAAACAGTTCTCAAAAGATGAAATGTGAATGCATATGAAATATTTTTTAATGGTCAACATCATTTGCCGTTAGGTAAATACAAATTAAAAAGCTTTTGAGATCCCAATTCCTATGGTGGGATGCATTGCTAAGCCTTGATGCAGGAGAAGGGGCCTTTTCCTGCTTCAACTTAATATGACTGGCTTTGTTGACTCCCCAGGGGAGGCCTTACCCTTTTAGAGGAATGGATAGGGAGTTGACTGGGGGGAGGCAGGGCAAAGGAGGGGTGGGAGAGAGAACTGTGGTTGGAATGTAAAATGAAGTAAAAAATATGCTTAAGGAAAAAGCAAACTACTTTGAGGTTTCTTCTTGCTCCAAGCAGAATGACTAATTTACAAAGAACAAATGATGGCAAGTACTTGTGTGAATATGGGGAAAGAAAATACCTTTCACTATTGATTAGAATACAAATTAATGTGGCTGTGGCCAGAGGGAGTTAGTATAGAGGTCCTCAAAAAAACTAGAAATTAATCTTCTGTTTGATCTATCTATACCACTCTTGGGCATATGCCAAAATAATTATATTTCTTTCATGTTCAGGGTTGCTCTACAATAGGCAGGGAATGAAAACAGCTTAGATGTTCACCAACCAATGAATGGATAATAAAAATGGAATATATTTATAGTATGGAATATTATTTATCAATTAAAAACTAAAATATGAATTTGTCAAGTACATGCATAAATTTAAAAACTGTCATTCAGAATGATATAACACAGACCCGCCCAAAATACAAACATTGCAGATTTTCATTCATTTGCAGATGCTGGCTTCGAATCTTCAGATAACTGTGTGTGTGTGTGTGTGTGTGTGTGTGTGTGTGTGTTTTGAAATACCCACAGAGGTAAGGAAAGTAGTTAATGGCCTGTAGTGGGGCATGAGTGGTCTTTAAAGGTTCAATGAAATGATGCAGCGATATAAAGGTAGAAAGGGGATAAGTGGGCCATAAAGGATTGATGCAGATGGCAGATGGGAAGGCATATGAAAGGAGCATATTCAGGGAAGGATAACTATAAATATTTTTTAAAGTGATATGGAATTCTATTCTTAGCGGGTCAATAATGCACATATTCAACACCACAGGCTAACAAACAGTATGCCCAGTGTCAGGAAATGGTTATATCTTTGGAGCTATTGACTAGTGGGGCTTCATAGATCTCTAAATATTAAATGTCATTGTCATTGCCTCAAGTTATCCTCCAGAATTTGACAGTAAGAGCTTATTGCTGAAGACATTACCTGCTCTAGCCATAGAACATAAAGAAATCAAGCTGATACCAACAAGGAAGCTTCAACCTTATTCTACAGATTCCGTATTTTGGGAAGGTGCTATGTATACCAACAGAATGGAAAAGTCATCACTAATCTAATTTAGTTGTGCGTTAGTAGAACAGCTGTTATGAATGTAATCATCAACTTTCTTTTAATTTAAGGCCAGTTCCACAAGATAGAACTTATACCTATCACCATTATTGGGGAGAAGAACCTCTTGTTAGATAGCTCAAGTCCCCAGAGGAGTACCTACTACTATTAATCTGCTATATGTTCACAGTATTAACACACTCTTAATGCCTTATCACTATGCCAGTAGATTTGTGTATATTTCAACCCTTATCAACCTCATCAGAGAAGCTTCTATTTTAAAAAGGATGGCGACAAATACAGAGACCCTGTATTAATATGAGTGGTGGGGCTGCGTCCCCAGCACCCCGGCCGCCTGCTAGCTTATGCCCCGAAATAATTACATGGACAATGTATTCTTTTAAACACTCCTTGGCCCATTTCTATCTAGCCTCTTCTTGGCTAATTCTCACATATTAATTTAGCCCATTTCTAATCATCTGTGTAGCACTGCTAGGTGCGCTTTCTGGGAAGATTCTAGCCTACGTCCATCCTAGGTTGGAGCTTCATCGCGTGTGCCTCAGAGAGCAGAGCTATCACATCTACCCGGGAGAGGGGAGTATGGCGTCTCTGAGCTCACTTCCTTTTCCTCCCAGCATTCCGTTCTGTTTACTCCTCCCACCTATGTTTTAACCTATCAGGGCCAAGCAGTTTCTTTATTGCTTAACCAATGAAATCAACAGATTGATATATGACACTCCCACATCACTTCCCCCTTTTCTGTTTAAACAAAAAAGGAAGGCTTTAACTTTAACATAGCAAAATTACATATAACAAAACAGTTATCAAGCAAGAATTACAGTTACAATTTTTATATCTATTTTATCTTTTATCATAACAATGGAAAACTATAACTATAACTATCTGTCTATTCTTCAACTCCATCAAAGACTCCAGAAGAATACAATATTACCTAAGCAAACAAAAAGTAAGCAACTTTTAAAACTCTAGAAATGACAGAGATATCTCGCTGCCTGTACAGTCACCCAAAGTTGCTCTGTATCATTGGGGCATCCATCTTTGGCCTACAGGCCCATAGTTTCCAGCAGACATTTCCACAAAGCAGGAAATTTCAAAGGCAATCACTATCTGCTTGTCCTGAAGAATGTCTTGCAGACTCTTTCATGAATCAGGAACCCCGAAAGACCATCTCACCATTAGGCAAGTTCAGCAGTCCTCTCTCTGCGGGTTCTCTTTGTCCATTTTATGCAATAGTCCAGGCAAGAACAGTTTCTTGCCCGAATGGCTATCAAACTCCATAAGGAGCCTCTTTGATGCCCATCTTCTTCTTGAAGTAGATTGGTGCTGCCAGGAGCAGAGTGTCTCATTGTCATGAAAAGTCCTAAGTTATTAAAACATTAAATGCCATATTCTGCAGTCTTTGAAAGATATGAAGAATGTCTATCTAACTGAAATGTATCTCTAAATATCCAGAAAATCTAAGTAGCATGACTACAAGCTTGACTATTACTGATGATTATCCATTAACTTATATTTCTTAATTATACATTTAATCAATAGCAGAAATATGCATATACATATAACAAAATTGACCTTAAATCTCTATCAATAAAGCAAAATCTATACTAATACAAATTATTCATATCTATATCACATCCCCCCTTAAATGTTAAAGAACGTTTATAAACCATATTTGGGAACATGGGAGCAGTTTTTTCTCTCCAAACTGCTTCCTGCTGAATGGGGGCATCGTTGATTAGGTCTTTCATGGTATAACCTGTGTGCTAGTTTCATCTCACTTGGCAGTTGTAGGAAGCAATTTTCTGAAGATGTTCACAACAACCCTTCAGGAGGGCGTGGTCCATCATTCCATATCGAAATAGAAGAAATGAAAAGGGTCTCATCCTCTGTGAAAACAAAATAAGAAACTCCTTTCCAAAGCATCATGTCCTTAGATCCAAATTTCAAAATCAAGACATTTTCAAAATATCTATGTTGGATTAGTTCAGCAGCATTTATAAATAAATATCTTTTAGCAGCTGTTGCTCTTTTCTCAGCATTCAATCAATTCAAAGAGAGCATAATAGCATACAGTATCAAAATTCTCTGTGTATTTTCCATCTTTGTGCGCTTTATTTCAACCTCTATTATGTTTAAATTTTGCTTTTTGAGACGGGTTCTCTGTTTCTTTGACCTGGAATAACTCTGTAGACCAGGCTGTCCTTGAACTCTCAGAGATCCGCCTGTCTCTGCCTCCCAGGCATTGGGATTAACAGCCTGTGCTACCACACCTAGAAGTCACAGAGGTCAATCTCCCTCTGCCTCCCAAGTGTTGGGATTAAAGGTGTGTACTACTACACACAGCAACTCTCTTCCTTTTTTTAAAAAAGAACTTCAACTTTTATTCTGCATATATTTTTAACACACTTTAAACCATTTAGAAATTTTCTTTGTCTTTGAATCTCTCTTTACTGTATATCTCTCTTTTTCTGACCACATGAGCCTTCAATTTACCAAGCAATATCAGTAGGACTAAAGCTGTGGCTTTGCCAGCTAGATCCAGCCCATTCCTTAGCTTTCCAGCCTCATGGCTGAGGTACTGGCTGTAGCCATGTTTACTGCCACAACTTTATGGCATTTCAAGGTCCCTGCCAGCAAGCGAGCTTCAGTAGCCTGTGCTTGCAAACCGCACGAACCGCCTGCATAAAAGAGTCAGAGTTTGCCCTGGCATGACAGCCTAGAAAGCTGGCATTTTTAAATGGCACAGCTTTTTTCCTGCTATGGCTGAAAACCGAAAAGCACGCGTTCAGCTTTTCGTCAACACCTTTCAAGTGTTTCATGTCAGAACCTCTTAATGAGCTGCAGGGTTTTGCAGCTGAAACTGAGTCAGGAAGCCTCTCTTAGATGAGAGCGCTTGCTTGCCTCTAGCAAGCAGAGTAGACCCGAGAAATTGTCGCTACCAAGAAAACATGCTTTACTCTTTCCCAAGCTTTCTCAGGCTTTCAGTGGATTCAGTTGTCCACACGTCTGGGCGCCATTCTGTAGTAATATGAGCGGTGGGGCTGCGTCACCAGCACCCTGGCTGCCTCCTAGCTTATGCCCCGAAATAATTACATGGACAATGTATTCTTTTAAACACTGCTTGGCCCATTTCTATCTAGCCTCTTCTAGGCTAATTCTCACATATTAATTTAGCCCATTTCTAATCATCTGTGTTGCGCCCCTAGGTGCGCTTTCCGGGAAGATTCTAGCCTACGTCCATCCTAGGTCAGAGCTTCATCTTGTGTGCCTCAGGGAGCAGAGCTATCACGTCTACCCGGGAGAGGGGAGTATTGTGTCTCTCAGCTCACTTCCTCTTCCTCCCAGCATTCTGTTCTGTTTACTCCTCCCACCTATGTTTTAACCTATCAGGGCCAAGCAGTTTCTTTATTGCTTAACCAATGAAATCAACAGATTGATATATGACAATCCCACATCAAGACCCACCATCAATCAAGGTGCAGAGACTAAGAGACTGCAGAATGCTGAGCCTCAAGTAGAACATCTGTATCATACCTCTCCTCCCAAGGCTCAGGGATCATTGCAAAAGAAAGAGTGAAAGAGTGTTAGAGCTTGAGGAGGTGGATGGGTTCAAGGAAACCATGTCTTTTGGCTAACTTTATATCTTAATTTAACTCATTTCTATTAAATGGCTGTGGCTTACTGGCTAAAGTTTGGCGTCTGTCTCCAGCAAGGGCTACATGGCTTCTCTCTGACTAGGCCTTCTCTCTCCCAGCATTCACCATAGATTTTTCTGCCTAGCTCTGTTCCCCTATAATTTTGCTCTGGGCCCAAAGCCGTTCCTTTATTTATCAATGGTAATATTAATATAACAGCATATAGAGGGAAATCCCAAATCACAACAGGGTTGTTTCATATAGAAATCCATGGTCACTGCATGCACAACACCTGTGCAAAATCAAGTCCAATAGAATTCCACCATGGAGGGAAGAGGTGGGCAGGATTCCCACAACTAATTAAGGATCTATGGCTAATTGGTACCTTTTATTAAAGGGAGAGTCACTTTTGTTTGAGGGTTTGGCCCATGGTATATTCACTACATTCTAGGGAATGACCATATACTCAAAAGTATAAGAACAGTGCAAATCAGACAGGATAAGTTAAAAAGAAAAAAGAAAAATAAGAAAAGACAAATGGGTAAAGAAAGGGACATGGGTCTGGAAGGATTTGCAAGAGACAGTTGTGAATATGATCAACTTATCTAAATTCAAATGATTAGAAAAACTATTTTTAAAAATGGAAATATATAATATCTTAGTATTTTCTGGATCTTTCACTTTATATAGTTTGTAAATCATTGTCATTATTTTATTTCCCCATAATTTCCCTTCTCTACTCAACTATATATAGTCCCTTTACTAGATGAAGGACAGACATTGACTTTCTTCCCATTTTTTGGTGTTTAGAAGTCAAGTCATGTTAAAATAGTGCATTGAGCCTTTTAGTGAATATAGTTTTCATTTTATGCTAGTAAATACTTTGAAGTTGGATTCTTAAGTTACTTTGAAGTGGTGTTCTAAGTAGTATGGTAAGTGCCTAAGGTTCTAAGGAATTGAGAAGCTGTTTTCGAAGCGTGTCTGCTACCATTTTCCATTCCAACAGCAGTGTGAGATTGTGAGATACTCCACGTCTTTGTTGGCACTTGACATTTTCATATTCTCTTTAGCGTTTTCTTATTTTTCTGGCAGGGATGCACTGTTATCTTATAGTTTTATATTTCTTTTCCCTAAAAATAATAATATTAAGCATCTTTCAGTGTTATTTCTGTTGGCCATCTTTTTTTGGGGAAGTGTTTGTTCCAGCATTTTCCATGCTAAATTGTATTTCCTTGTTATTGAATGGTTAAAGTCCTTCAGATATTCTTAATCACATCCCAGGATAATCTATTTGATTTTAAAGTCTGGGTCATACAATATTACTTTATAATTTATCTTTTAATTTTTTGATTATCTTTTCAAGAATAAGAGTCTTAAATTTGAAGTCAAATCTATCAGTTTTCTTTTCAATAATTGTGTTTTGCTATGGTTTCTAAAACAATAATTATTTAACCCTAGACCACAAAATGCAACATTTTCTTTAAAGAATTTATACTTTTAACTTTTATAGTTAGGTCTATGCGTGATTTTGTATTAATTTTATGTGTAAACAGTAGAAATGATGACATTTCTATTTTCCAAATTTATATTTAATTGTTCCTGAAACACTTTCTAAAAGGATTATGCTAGCCTGGCGTATCAGTTGATGGGTCATTGTTCACATCTTGGGTAAGTAGCCATATTGTTGAGATATCATGGATATACGTTCCCTACCATATCTATAAGACACATTTTTACTGCAGATTTCTTGGTATAGATTTGGAGATATGTTGTAGTTTATCAAATGGGACAGACACTGCATGGTCACTTTTTCTCTGCATTTTTCTCAGTACAGCTTTCTGTAATAGTCTCCAAAAATGTGTGGCAAAAAGAAGCGTCTTTGATGAAAGGTAAGCACTATACTACTCTTTGAGAATAATGATAAATATTTAGAATACAGTTAGAAATTCTACTGATTTAATGTGTTCTTCTTTAGGATCCATGGCCAAACTAGTCATATGTGGTTGGCTAGGTTTGCAGAACCAGGTATCATACATGCCTTGATTTCAACCAGCTATTATCTATCATCATGAAAAAAGTGCCACTATCGAACCATAGTGGATATTTTGTCCTGGTTCTTAGACTGTGTAACTAAGTAAGACTGTTGGTTGTTTTCTTTCCTTGGCAGATTACACTCTTCTGGTACTATGAAAGGTAGGAGATATTTAGGTCTGATCCAGCTTTATTCCTCCAGGTCCTGTGTTCAAAGCATGTGGTGTCTTCAGCAACACAAGTCTTAATTTTATGTTTAGGAGGCAAGCAATGGCAAAAGCAATACTTATATTGTTTTGGGCAGACTCTCTCTTTCTGTATTTTCTTCTGCATCTCCTCAGTTAAAATTCTGTGAAATTCACCTGGAATCCAAAAAGCCTCCCAGGTAGTAATCCTGAGCAAAATGAACAATACTAGAGGGATTATCATCCCAGATTGCAAAACATATTGCAGGGATACAATAATATCATACTGTAGACAAAACAACATTTTCAACAAATGGTGCAGCAAAGACTGATTGTCAACAAGTAGAAGAATGAAAGTAGACCTGTATCTAGCACCTTGCACAAAAATCAACTGCAAATAGATCAAATACCTTAATATGAATCCTGAAATGATGAAACTTCTGGAAGAAAACTAGGCATTACCAAACAGGATATAGGTATAGGAAAGGACTTTGTAAATAAGATTCTGTTTGCCCAGGAATTAAGAACAACAACTGACAAGAAGGACCTCATAAAACTAAACACCTTTTGCAAACCTAAGGAAATAATCAACTGAGTGCCAAAAGTCATGGTGTCAAAAAAATCTAGCCACTGATTTTTACGGAAATTAATTCCAAATATCTGTTCATTGCAGAATTTCTTGCATATTGGTCAACTACAGCTTTTGGAGTACTGACATTTCCATTGAACATTCTTGTTCATTGACAAATTTCGCTTAGATTCTAATCTACGTCAAAGTAAGACCGAATATTAATGTTCTTTAATTATGTATTTGCCAAATAATTTATTCATAAGAAATCCAGACCCAAATATAAAACTCAGCACAATAATTAGGAATAAGAACCCAAAGAACCTCAAGCTTCAGGCATTTAGCATATGATATAATTTTACATACTTATAAGGTGTCCTGGATTGACCTTGAATACACAGTATAGGTGTGCGATATATCACTCTGTAATTAGAGGAGACAGTTCTATAGCAGTATTTTTAAAATGATTTAAAGAAACAGAAATTTTGAAATACTTAAACATTTTAGAAGTTGAATAGAAGGCAGCCACCATATTTCTAGAGGATAGAGAGCAGATATATTGAAGACAGACATGGACTGTCTAAAGAAGAAGTGACTGATAGGTAGAAGATAATAGGAGAACTTTGGGATAATTGGTGCTTGGAAGTTAGACACATGATAGGTAGAAGAAAGATATAGATGGGGAATAGACACAAGGTATCTAGAAGATAGATGATAGATGGAAGATAGACATAAAATGTTTAGAGGATATATGATGGATAGTTTGAAGATAATAAACTGGAAGGGGAGAATAGATTTTAGGTGGTAGATAGGTAATGATAACTACAGTATAGATTAAAGATAGACTGGTAAAAATAAGTGATATAGATCAATGAAAAACACAGGGTATCTAGATGGAAGGCAAATACAGTAGAACTACATGATACACAAGAAACAGATGTATGTTGGACAGGATGGCTAGAAGGTGTAAGAATGATAGATGGAAGGAAGATACACAACATTGCTAGAAGATAGATGAAAAATAGACAGTAACTACCAGAGAGTTAGAGGATAGATGATGTGTGTGTTATCTGCCAGCAATCTTGTAGTTATCATATATCAGCTTCCACTTATCTGTCTTCTGACCTCCAGCTATCCTACTCTGGTCTTGCATCTATCATTATTTATACTCTAGCTATTTTTGTTTCTTTGTATCATCCATGTATTACTCATCCTCCAACTCTCCTGGATCTCTCAATTACTGCTCTATCACTAATCCTCTAGCTATTCCATGTCTGCTTTTTGTCTATCATCTGTCTTCTAGCTCTCCTGTACCTGTCTGCCATCCATCTACCACCTATCCATTAGCTGTCCTGTATCCCTATACCATCCATGTATCATTTATCCTCTGTCTACCCTATATCTCTCTGTTACTTGCCTATCATCAATCCTCTATCTATCTAATGCCTGTTTTCCATTTATCATCCATCCTCTCTCTATCTTGTGTGTCTCTATCATCTGTCAACTATCTTTCCTATGTCGGCCAACCATCCATGTACCATTTATCATTTGGCTACACTTTATCTCTCTTCAATTTATCATCTAACACCTAGCAATCCTGTGTCTATATTACATTTAATTCTTATCATATTTTCTTTACCTATTCTACATTTATCTTCTGTCTTCTATCCTCTAGTTATTCTGTTAACTATCCAAGTATTGTTATCCTTTAACTACCTATCTTCTATCTCTCATCAAACTTCTAACTATTGAATGTCAATTTTTCATCTATTTACATCTTTTCTTTGTCATCTTCCATCTATCTGTTTTTAATTCTTTAGCTATTTTTGTTTCTGTTCTCAACTTATATATTATCTATCCACAGTTGTGCTGTCTTTCTTCCATCTATATCATCTGTTCTTTAGCTATCCTGTTCCTGTACTATCCATGTATTATTATCCTCTAGCTAACTTTTATCTCTCTCTTATCTATAACTAGTTATACTGTGTCTCTTTTTCCTCTGTCTATCCCTTATCCTCCAGCTAACTTGTGCCTGTGTGATAGCCCTCTCCCACCTATCCTTTAGCTGTTATGTCTACTATTCATGTAGCATTTATCTTTAGCTACCGTTTATTTATCTTCCATTTGTGGTTAAGCTAAGTTCTAGCTTTCCTGTCTCTGTGATCTCTTTTCATCTTTCCTTTGTCTGTCTTCCGTCTATCTGTCTTCTACCCTCTAGTTTTTCTCTGTCAACCATCCATGCATCATTTTTCCTTTAGCTCTCTATCACCTGTTCTCAATATCAATGTCTATCTTATATTTTCCTATGACTTATCCTCTAGCTATCCTGTGTCTCTGTCGAATCTCTCTGTCAGTTGTCCTGTATTTAGCTCATCTATCATCTATCTGCTAGCTATCCTATATCTTTCTTCTATATCTCTGTCATCTATCCTTTAGCTATCCTGTACTATTATCTAATATCTCTTAGTCTAACTTTTTTTCCTGATTTCTTGGGGGAAAAGTCTCTTTAGGAGTCATAGTGGTAGATAATCCATTCATAAGAGAAAATTTACATTTGTGTGTGTATATGTGTGTTTCCATGTGATTTAATGCTGATTTTTAAAAAAGCAAGATGCAAAGCAGTTAAAAGGATTTTTGGCTATGCAATGATGATTGTTTTTTAGTTTTATTTTTATTAATTTTTTTGTATATGTATGCACTGGGGAGTCCAGAAGAGATCAATTGCGATCTCTCAGACATGGGTTCTAGGAAACAAGCTCAGGTCCTCTATAAAACACTTATCTGCCCCTGAGCTATCTTTCTCACTAGTCCCTGACATTTTTATTTATTGATGTTACTATTAAATAATTTCAAATTCTCTTCCCTTCCTCCGTTTCTACTTCCCTTCCACTTGCAACAACTCTTCCTTAACTATATCAGTTTCACTGTTCGAATTAAGAGAGTTTTGTGATCCATTTGGTTCAGCCAAAGCCATCTGCATGGCCATTGCCTCGGAACTATTCAACGGACTCTAGCTGCTTAGGAAATAGTGCCAACCATCAACAAGTGGAATATCATGAAGCTAAAGACTTGAGCACTGTAAAGGAGACCATTCTGTGGAGAGACAGCCTATAAAATGGGATAAAACTTTTGTCAGATCTGGCAGATCAGTTTCTACAATTACAAAGAGCTTTAAAAACATCAATGGGCCAGAGAGATGACTCAGTAGAATCACGTTTGTTGTCACATTTGTTGCTCTTGCAGAGGATCCAAACAACCACATGGTGATTCATTACCATCTGCCATCTGTAACTCTAGTTCTATGGATTCTGATGCTCTCTTTGGATCTCCATAGACACAAAGAACACAAATCATACACACACGTGCATGTAGACAAAATAGACATACACAGGATAATAATAAATAACTCAAATTGCATCAAGAAAACAAAAATCTGATTCATAAATGGTCTATGGAAATGACAGTTATCAATATGAGAAATGCAAGTGTGACCCACTGAACTTAATTAAAATTTGTTGATATAAGTGTAGCTGGAAGAACATTATTGTAACAGTAGCAGATTATCAGTGGCTATACCACTGAGAGTATTGCACACGCACTTTTCTGACAACTGTTAACTACCAATAGAGTGGGTGGGGCTTCAGGATGAAATGTTGAATGGTCCAGGCATATGCAGCACATGTGCAGATAACCACAGCTGTAGTGAGTTCAAGAGTGCACCAACAATACCACGTCTAGGATATGTCTTTTTACTGCAGATCTCCAGATCCCCTGATTCTAACATTCTTTCTGGCCCTACTGCTAAGATATTCTCTAAGCCTTATGCAGGCTAATATAGCTATTCCATTGGCTCCACCAACTCTTACTCAGCACTTTGGCCAGTTATGCATTGTTTTGTCCATTAACTACTATCCACTACAGTGAGATGCTTCTGTGATGAAAATCAGGTGCTGCAATAATATACCGATATAAACTGCGGTAATTAGAAGGAAATTTTTCAGAATGATCATAATGGGAAACTATTGAGACTGGAGCTTCGGTGAACATGAAATTGCAGGTATCTGTGCAGGACCATGTAGATTCTCAAGCATATAAGCCAAAAGGTGATATATCTGCATTACATGAAAGTTTTATTTTTTAACTTTTGTGGCATTAACTAAAGCTAGAAGTATGATGAAAATATAGCAAGGAAGGTACATGTTTGCTAAAGGCTGACACAGTGTGCACTCATCACAAAAGCATAGCCTCTCATTCAATGGATGAATAGTTAAAGCACATACTTTAGAAACCTCTCCACTAACACTTATGCCACTTTTCTAGATGTGTGGTAGATGCTCCATTAGTCTTAAGTATATTGTACTTTTCTAAGTCCATTTTTCTCTTGTTACAGATTGTCACAAACTCATGTGCTAACACATGAGAGGTATCTTCTAGGACCAGGACAGGCTTTGTTTTGTTGTTTATTTTGGTCTTCATAGGTTTTGCGTTGCTAGCTTTGCAATAAGGTCTGAACTATTTATTTATTTATTTATTTATTTATTTATTTATCTTGATATAGATTTTTTTATTGAGAAAAGGAAAAAAAGTTTCCGCCTCCTCCCAGCCTCCCATTTCCCTCCCCCTCCTTCCACCCTTCTTCTCCTCCCCCCACTCCTCTCCCCCACCCTCTCCAGTCCAAAAAGCAGTCAGGGTTCCCTGCTCTGTGGAAAGTCCAAGGTCCTCCCCGCTCCGTCCATGTCTAGGAAGGTGAACATCCAAACTGGCTAGGCTCCCTCAAAGCCAGAACATGAAGTAGGCTCAAAACCCCAAGCCATTGGATTTAAATGGACAAACTTAGACTTTCTCTGTGAAGTTCACTGGCTGATGGCATACAGGTGAGTTTAATATATTCCCCTGTTCTTACATCTATATCTTGATGCTTAGAGTGACTGAATGGGGAAGCACATTGATGAAATTCTCTGTCAAATTATGGAAATATAAGTGCTGATATATACTACACAAGGGCCTTCCCGAAAAGAAAAGTCTGAAGGCTCATCATGAAGAGCCTTGGCAAAAAATACACACAATCTTCATATAGAAAAAAAAAAACAAGACACGACACGACATAATCAATTCCGCTTTCCTAAGGACAAGGCAAAGAAGTTTCTGGAAAGGTATCAGGCCAGCAAATGGTATATTATGCTCTAAGTCTTTTCAACTTCCCACAGCAGTATTTATATTTGAGTAAGGATCTGGGAGTACAGTACTGATAAGGAGAAACAGTAGGGGGAATCTTTGTCAGTATTTATACGATTCAAGATTTCTTCCTTAGAAACTCCCGTTTACATTAGCATATTGTAAGCAGCTGCTGAAATCTGGAGCTTTTGTAAGCTTGTGCATTTTAGTTCCTCACTTTCCTATATATGGCTTATGAAAGCAGGTGAGCTAGTCTATTTATGGCAACCAGCTATCTGCTAGGGTGTTTTTTTTTTGACACAATGTGAAGAGGCAGCTGATCATCTTGCTGGTTGGAGTGCTGTGTTTCTGCTAGTGGACTGTGTCTAAGGGATTCTGTTATCCTGGGCCATGTTGACTGCTGAGGTGTGACTCTTTCTGATAAAATCTTTCATCTGTCAGGATACTCATTTGAGGACTATACTGAGTGTGTAGATTCCTTTGTGAGCTTTGCAAATACAGACTCCTTACAATTTGTACAAGTTTCAACCCCATGAACAGGGTTATGTGGGATGACTAAAAACTAGATTATATTCCTCCATACAGATTTAGGATCGTCTCTCGCTCTTTTGCCCAAATGTTCCCAGAAGATTCGATTTGCTTACTGCTGAATGGTAGATAAGGGACCCAGACATAAAAAGATGAGTAATATGGACATGTTGAGGGAGAGGTGATGCCTGGATCTTCTTGGCGTTGGTGCTGAGTGTTTGCTAGTCTGAACACTCATCACGTATTATCTCACACTCTTAGAGTTTCTTTTAATTTTTAAGGATGTCAGGTTCATTCAAGTCTGTGGTAGAGTAAGAACATCCTACATAGGATGTTACTTACTCTTTTTTCTTCTCATTCTCTACCAAACAACTTAGCCATCACTACTTTTGTTATCATTACTTACTGGTAGGTTGTATTATGGCACACGCATGGCTCTTGTTGCTTGAGGGGACAATGAAAAAGCCGTGAGTTTAGTATTTGTGACACTGAGAGGTCCCTCTAACTTATTTTTCTAACCTCATTTCATAAATCTCCTTCACTCAGTGACACTTTTTAAGTTCCTGTTTCCATATTTACCCTCACCATATTTCAAAAAGGAAAGTGAGAAAACATATGGTATAGTACTTACAACGGGTTAGGCATTGTGTGAATGTTCCCTGAGTGTTCCGTGCTTTCTTTTTTTTAAATTTGTCTTTTTTTTATTTTTTTGGATTTTTCTCATATAATGTATCCTAATTACAGTTTCCCCTCTCTCTACATAGCTAAGTTTCTTCTCCCATTCCCTCTCATCTCAATCCACTCCATTTCTGTCTATCATTAGAAAACAAACAGGCTTTTAAGGGATAATAATACAATACAATATAATATAGTATGGTATAATATAAAACAAAAACTAAAATATAGGGATCAGGCAAAGAAAACAAACAGAAGGAAAAGAGCAGAAGAAAAGACACAAGAAGCATAAATGCAGAGATCCATTCATTCATACACTTAGAAATCCCATTAAAAACAAATAAAACACTAGACTAAAAGCCATAATATATACCCAAATGATCTGAAGGGTTAAAAGAGGAAAATATAAAGTAAAAGTAAAAGCTGCAATAAAAATTTAATAAACCCTGACTCTACATTATGAGACAATGTACTGCCAAAGATGCTGTTGAGCTCATTTGATGCTGGCCATATACTACTGGGTATGCAGCCTATCCTTAGGTGTAATTTGTTCCCTCAGTGAGACTCATGGAGGAAACTAAATTTTCATTTGCAAGTGAATGCTCTTTAGAACTAGCTTCTGAATTAGATTCTACAGTGTCAGGTTTCCACAGGACCTGCCAAATGGTTTTAATTTTATCTATCTCTCCCTCCTCCTCTTCTTTCTTCCTCCTCCCCTCCTGATACTTCCATTCCAGCCTCCCCCCAAATTCATTCTTAACTATCTATTCTAGTTCCCTTTCCTAGAGAGTTCTATCTCTTCCACTTTAGTCCCTTACTTTATGCATGATCTCTATGGTTCTATGGACTATAGGTCGATTGATTTAATAGTCAATATTCACATATAAACAAAAATATACCATATTGTCTTTCTGGGTCTGCAATACCTCACTCAGGATGGTTTTTTCTTGTTCCATCTACTTATGTGATAATTTCATGATTTCATTTTTAGAAGGCTGAGCAATACTTTATTTGGTAAACATATCGAAGTTTATTTATCCATTCTTCTATTGAGAGACATCTAGATTGTTTCCCATTTGAAGCTATTATAAATAGAGCATCGAGGAAAATGTTTGCGCAAGTGTCTCTGTGTAGTATGAAGTGACCTTTGGATATTTGACCAAGAGCGGTATAACTGAGTCTTCAGATAGATTGAGTCCCCTCATCCTGAGGATCTGTCACACTAATTTCCATAGTGCCTGTAGAAGATTGACCTTCCACCAGCAATGGGTGGGTATTTCCCATGCTGCACATCCTTGCCAGCAGATTATCGTCTTGATCTTAGCCACCTTGGCCAGTCTAAGATGAAAATTTCAAAGTAGTTTTGATGTGCATTTCCCTGATGGCTAAGGATATTAAACATTTAAGTGTTTCTCAACCATTCAAGTTTCTTCTATTGAGAATTCTCTATTTAGATCATTGCCATGTTTTTAAATTGGGCAATTTGTTTTCTTGATATCTTGTTTTCTCAGTGTTTTATGTATTTTGGTCATTATTCCTCTATAGGCTATGTAGTTGGTAAAAGTTTTTCCCCTTTATTTTGTTTGGGAAACTTCTAGTGACTGCTTCTATTTCACTAGGGGCTATAGGACTGTTTAAATTGCTTATCTGTCCCTGTTTTACATTCTTTCTGTAAGTCTGTGTCTTTTTATTGGAGTTTTGAGACCACTGATGTTAAGAGTCATCAATGAGCAGTGTTTGTTGACTCCTGCGATTTTGTTGTTGTTGTTGTTGCTGTTGTTATTGGTGGTGGTATGGTTGTTGTTGTGGTGGTGTATATGTGTATACCTCTTTTGATTTGCTGGTCTGGGAATATTTAGTCTGTGTTTTCTTGGGTGTGCTTACTCTCTTTAGGTTGGAGCTTTCTTTCTAGCACCTTTTAGGGCTGGATATGTAGACAGGTATTGTATAAATTTGATTTTATAATGGAAAATCTTATTTTCTCCATCTCTTGTGATTGAAAGTTTTATTAGGTATTTTCATCTGGGCTGACATCTATGTTCTTAGAGTTTTAGTATGTCTGTTCAGGTCCTTCTGGCTTTCAGAGTCTCCACTGAAAATCAACTATTATTCTTCTTTGTATGTTACTTGGTCATTTCCCCTTGCAGCTTTTTAAACATTCTTTCTTTGTTCTGTATACTTAGTGTTTTGTTTACTGTGTACTGAGGAGAATTTCTTTACTTGTTCAATCTATTTGGTTTTCTTATACTTCTTGCACACTGATAGGTATATCCATTTTTAGGGTAGGGAAATTTTTTTCTATGATTTTGTTGAAAATAATTTCTCTGCTTTGGACCCGAGTTTCTTCTCCTTCCTCTATTCCAATTATACATAGATTTGTTCATCTCACAATGTCCCAGAATTCCTGGATGTTTTGTAGCAGAATCTTTTTAGTTGTAACCTGTTATTAATGTTTCTCTCTTCTATCATGTCTTCAATGCCTGATACTCTCTTAGCATTTTTGTTTTATTTTTTTTACTCCCCTTTTCATTTTTTATTAAATGTTTCCTCAAAGGGCTTCCGTTAGTTTCCCAGAAACTCAGTTCCATTGACCATCTTCATGAAGACTTACCAAAAAATATTGAAATGGAATTGTTAGAGATTGTTAGAAATTTGTATTTTAACATTATCAGGGGATACTTTCTTTTTTGTTAGTGGTGAAGTAAAATAAGCTTTACTTTTCTCCTAAAATTGTATATCCCACAAATTTCATGTGTTGCAAATTGAATTCATAGATTGGGGGTTCACAAATACTGAGAAAGTGGCTTTGTTATAAAAATAAGCTCTCTACGTTACTTGCTCTCTCACCTTAAGATGTACTGTTTTGCCATAGGAGCACCTAACAGAAATTAGGACTTTTGCTCTCCAGAGAGCACCTAACAGAAATTAGGACTTTTGCAGATGAATCTTCTGAATCTTGAACTTTCCAAGCCTGTAACTGTGAGGTCAAATCTATTTATTTTATTTATCAATTACCTAATCTTTGATATGCAATTAGAGCAACAAAAAATGGGCCGAGACACTGCTGAGTAGAGAGTTAAAGTTCATGGCCTTTCATCTGCTCATTTTTCCTCTCAGAATTTAGAGAACAATGCTGTATTTTAGCTGCTGATGTTATTGAATCAAAATATAAAATTTCAGGAAAGAAGTTTTCTTTTCCATAGTCTCATAAAAAAAAGCCTTCAATTTTTTCTATACAGGATCAAAAGAATGAGGTGGGGGGAATTTAGTTTTGGCGATAGTTGTGTTTTGAAAAAAAATGACTCACATAGGCCCAAAGGGGGTAGCACTATTAGGAAGTGTGGACTTATTGGAGTAGGTGTGGTATTGTTGGAGGAAATGTGTCACTGGAGCTGGGCCTTGAAGTCTCAGATACTCAAACCTGGCCAGTGTGTCACTGATAGTGCTGCCTGTGGATCCAGATGTTGAACTCTCAGCTGTCTCTCAAGCAAGCTGTTTGCTTGCTCACTGCCATATCTTTTACCATGATGATGGTAATGGACTAAATTTCTGAATGGTAAGCCAGCCACAAGTGTTTTCCTTTATAAGAGTTGCCTTGATCATGGTGTCTCTTCGCAGCAATAAAATCCTAATTAAGGAAGCAATGTTTTCTTCCAGCATATATAACCCATTCTACTGAAGGTAGCTTTTCAGTCTGACCAATAGTTTTCTTTTGCTCTCACAACAGACAAAACAAGCAAGGAATATAAAACTCATTTGCATGCTTAATCTTTATCTCTACAGATTGGGAAACACCTGGGGGATAATAAAGGATTCCCGTGGGTGTGTCTACAAAGGTGATTTTTGAGAGGGTTAACTAAAGAGAAAATCAGAAACACCTGTACCAAATATGGTTGACACTATGCAATAGCTTAGAAGCCACGATGGAATGGAAGGGGAAAATCCCTATAAACAAATACTATTTCTATGTCTCTGTATGCATTGTACACAACTTGATCATTTCTACTCTATCACATTCTTCTACCATGATGTACTACTATATATTACAGGCCTGGGAACATGAAACAAGTTTGCCTGGACTGAAACTAGGCCAAACTAAATCCTTTTCCCTTTATTTATTGGGTATTTGTCACTGTGACAAAAAAGCTTATTGATACTAATCAAAGACAAATAAACAGGTGAATGAAGTTGTCATCATCCCATTAAAATGATGTCTCAATCCTACACAAAGAACTATAGGCAAATAATGAATGCCAAGAGCAGAAGTTGTCTTCCCCAAGGAAGAGCACACAAATTTCCAATACTAAATGGTCAGCCCTGAGAATATACATTCATACATTCAGATGACATAATGAACAGGTTGTATACACATGTGTGTGTGTGTGTGCATGTTGTATGTGTGTATCGATATATATGCAGAAACAATGAAAAATAGGCCTCAAATTTGAAAGAGAGTGAGGATGGGGATATGAGAGGGTTTGGAGGGGCAAAAGGGAAGGAGAAATGATATAATTGCATTATAATCTTAAAAAATAAAAGAAATTAACAACAAAACTAAGAGGACATGAAGTTGTGAGTCGGTATGGAAGTGGGGGTGGACATAAGAGGAGTAAGGACATAGGAAGGATGGTGATGCAATCAAAATATATTGTGTGAAATTATTAAATAATTAATAAAATATTATGTTAAAATGAATAGAATAATGTTATAACTTTGCAAATAATAATTTTAGCATCTAAATTTAGGATAAAATAGATAATAAACCATGATCAAAACAGGATTATGAGAGATAACTGATCATTTCTGAGTACAGTTAATATGCGAGAAAATCAGAGGAAAGCTCTCTGCTACCCTTTCTTTTAATGTTCCAGCAGTAACTGATGATTAAAAATATGTCACAGCTTATTCTAAAATCCTTATAAAATGTTATGTTGAAGATGACATTTTAAAGTATGGGACAGATTTAGCAGAGTAGCTAAGGAAACAGACTCACTCCAAATTGTTAGTCATGATTATGCTCTTTATCACCAGATACTTTCATAATGGAAGCATTTAATAAACAAAACATGCTGATTTTCAAGTGAAGAAATTCAGGGTTGGGCGGAATAGTACTGTGTGTGGAAGTAAGAACACAGGAGAATTTCAAAAAGTTGCATTTTGATTTAATAACCATTTATCCCAAAAAGAGTTTGGGGTGTCAATAGACTTAAGAAAATCAAATAATATGTAAGCATTTTCACATATTTATCTACATTGACTTTAATTTTTTTCATTTACTGATTTTTGGTACAATGGTTGCTATAAGCATGCCATAACAAATAAAGAGTAAAGAGAACTGGAAACAATTATGTATCATTATTTTTGGGAAAAACAGGGACACAATTGAGTTTCCATAGAAGAAATTATATATTTACATCTTTTTAGAGATTTAACAAGGTAACCTTTACAAAAAAACACTAGGGAAAGGCATTATAAATATAATATCCCCCGAGATCTAAGCTTAAGATGTTTATCCAATATTACTTGGTGCTGTTGGTAATCAAAGTCAGGCTTCCACATATGTAGGAAAGCAACTTATTACTGAATTACATCTAAACTCCAATGTTCCTCAAATTTCAATGTGAATATGAATCACCCAAAGTCTTTAAAAAAAACAACACTGGGTGATGGTGGTGCAAACCTTTAGTCCCTTGCAGGGACAAGGGGATCTCTGTATGTCTGAGGCCAGCCTGGTCTACAGAGTGAGTTTCAGAACAGACTTCAAAGCTACAAAGAAATCCTGTCTCGAAAAACAAATGCAATCAAGCAAACAAACGAAAAAGCTGGTTCTTCATTTGTGGATTTGGTTTTGGACCTGGAATTATAGACTTTAAGCAAGTGCCAAGTGATGATGATGCTCTCTTCTGTGATGCACCCTTCTGAAATTGTCAAGTGCAAACAGAAAGGTAGAACTGAAAAGTTCTCACCAAGTTTCAACCTGATACCATCAAGTAGTCAAACTCTGAATAAAGTGAGAACTGCAGGGGAGTCTAAGTTAAAAATGTTGAGAGAAGATTTTAAAAAGACACCAAGAAGTAGAAAAGAAATAATAAGGGTAGTGAAAGGGAAGTATTGGTCAGAATCTGACAGCAGGGAATTCTGAGGTATAAAATGTTAAATTTAACTGTTCTAGAAAGTTGAAGTTAGTAAGAGTGAAAAATGATTATTGTATGCCTCTATGAAATTTTTAGTGAATAGATAAATGTGTATAAGATAGATGATACTCTGATTTGGAATGTCCATGATCAGTGTGGTCCACTACAAGCACAGGTACCGTGTAGTACACTTGAACCATATTTTCTACTATGGTAATTACTAGCTACATGTTGCTATTGAACATTTAAAATGTGTAATATGGAAAGTGAAGGAGTCATCGATATAAAATACAGTGCATTTTGAAGACTAAAAATGTTTTTACATTTGTAATATGTTAAGATGTTGGTATTTGGGTGGCATTAGCTTAAACTATACTATTTAACTGAATTATGTCTATTTTATTTCACAAATGTGACTTTTAGAACCTTTTAAAGTACATATGTAGCTCACATTAAAATTACCCTGTACTATGTTGGCCCAGGTGAATGAAACTTGGACCACGAGTGAAAGGATGTTTGGGTGTGGCTGCAGTAAGCAGAGAGAAATACAAAATCAGTATAGGACAACATTTTGAGCTGCCCTACTTGAGCATGTTTATGCTTTAAATGCTATAATAAAGTTATTTAAACTCTGAATTTTCCTCTAAGAATAGCTTTTGATTACAATTTGAAAAGTTACCATTTTTTCTTTTTCTTTTTCTTTTTTTTTTGGTTTTTCGAGACAGGGTTTTTCTGTGGTTTTGGAGCCTGTCCTGGAACTAGCTCTTGTAGACCAGGCTGGTCTCGAACTCACAGAGATCCGCCTGCCTCTGCCTCCCGAGTGCTGGGATTAAAGGCATGCGCCACCACCACCCGGCACCATTTTTTCTTTCTTTCTTTATTTTTTTTACCAGTAGTTTATATTTGACAATTTGGTTTCCTTTACCTAAACATTTTTAGAAATGTCATTCAGCACTTCAAAGAAATTTGATTTTTCAAAAATTTACTCCCTCTTTATTTCATGGAATTTGCAAATATGGTTTTATAACATTTCTACATTTACTTATTTTAGAACTCAGTGATTTTGCTTTTGTTCTTGTGTATATATTTGAGAATAATTAACAGATATTGTAAAACGATTTTCAGATAAAACCAAAGGACTCCTTAAGTGTGCTTTTTAATCTTTTCAGTTGCTTTTAAGTGATTTCATCATCATTCTAATAGTTTCCAAGGAATACTGAGTGTTGCTCCTTAAAGGAATCAGTTGTTATCTTTCTGTCTCTGATGTTTTTTACCTTCCAAAAGTGTTGTTTTGAAAAATCTCATATAGTCATAATTGTTCAGTCTTGTTATTTTGCAACTGTGTTTAGTAAAAATCTCAAATAAATGCACAAGGTAAATGTAATACTTTATTCAATTCAAAAGTTCACTATTAAGTGGATAATTTAGAACAAAGAGAATATTTTTTGACTAGGAAAAGGAAAGTCATTTGAATTAGCTAAAAAAACAGGAAATATTAAATTAGAAGTGGTGATGGCCCAACACAGAATGAAAATCTTGAACAACTGATCTTCAAGATCTTTGTTAGCCCCTGACTATCCATCACCCATTCTCAGTCGGTTTCTCTGTGAACTAAAACAAGTTTTCATAGAACTAAAACAAAAAAACTATGTGCAATTAGTGTAAACCTTAATTGAGGTTAGAGTGACAGGTATTCTGCTGAATTTCTGCTTGAAGGAAGTTCTGGAAAGGAGTTGGAGACTTGAACATGGGACAAAGAAGAAAATACTGTCTTGAAGGGCATGAGAGTTAAATTTAGCCCGAACTACTGAGAAGGCTTCAAGGCACTTACTGGCTGCTTGTTGTTATTGGTATTCTTTTTCTGTTCTCATATTTGTGGAATTGGTTTTATGTAATATCAGGCATTTGTAAATGCATATTTATCAATGATCTACTTTGGGATTATTGTTACTGAAAATTTTGGGGAGACCATCTGGAGTGTGCATTGTTACCCAGAAATTGGAGTTCAACTTGGGGCTACTCAGTCTCTCCAGGAAAACAGACCAATAATGTACTCAGAAGGTATTTTGAGAATAATTCATTTTAGAGTTTAAAAGACAAACCATAGAGCAAGCAAGCTGTAAACCTTGGCAGCTACTTGGAGGTAAGAGATGGAGCTGAGCAAGAGCGAAAGCTGTGCTACTTGTGGGCAGCCACATGGTGGGCCAGATGGGAGGGGGATTACGTCAGAGAAAAGGACTGAGAGACCCAGGATAGTGGTGGAAAGCATGCTGAGAGTTTGTAGGTATCCAAAGGAAAGAGGGGTAAATTAAAAGTAAGAAAAGGGGAAAAATAAGCTTTTCTAAGTAACTCAGGAAAACTGATAAGCTTTAACCCATCTTTATGAGTACAGTTTCATAAGGGACTCACAGAAAACAGCTAGCCCAGAAAACAAAAGTGCATTTACGTCCTTAAAGGGAGAATTATTCTTTACATCTTTTTAACATGCCTTAAAGTGACTCCACATTTCTTGGCCAGATATATGTCTGGCCCAAAATAATATTATCTCTCCATTCAAAGGTAGAATCCATTCTCTTGGCTAGGAAAAAGTGAGTCTCCCTTACTGGATCTTCAGGGCTACTCAAAATTCCCATTTCTAAAGAGGTAACAATAACATCATTTAGAAAATGGGCTAAAATTGGGCGATGGATATAACTTACTCCCAGTGAGAAACTCTAGACATCCAGTTCCAAAGCTGAAGACTAAAGGTACTGGTGTCTGAACTGGAGTTTCAGTCACATACCATCTTCAGACAAGCATGCTCTTTAAGAGGAATTAACTAGCCAGAGCCCCTTTCGTGCATTCCTGACTGGAGAACTAACGACATATTTAGAACTATTGCTTCCCAGACCTATTTCTGTGAGCTGCTTGTCCTGTAGAGTGTCTGTGTACTATTCTTATTATTACTACTTTCAAAGATGCCCAAGGATCAGGGAACTTGCAGTGGGAAAATAATTACCCTGTGTTCTTTTACATTGACATCAGATCACAATAATATTGATAGGTTAATGTTTGGAATGCTCTATATGCTTCCCATGTTCCTGAGCATGTCCAAACAACCCAAACTTCATTTATACTTCTGTCTTTCAAATGTTCTTTATACAACATTTTATCAGAAAGCTACTTTTCAAATATCAGCAGAAATCATGTACCTAGATCTCAATGGAAGGAAAAGTATAAAAATAACTAAAAATCCAAACTGTATCATAACAGAGACAAAGAGTCAAAATAAAGTTTATTTATATGTGCCCCTATAATGTTGCAGAAATATTAAAATATGAATCCATATTCTTGTCTGTATTGAGCTATAATCACATGATCATTCATGTATTCCTTATGAAACCATTTCAAATGATCTTAATTTAACAGTTGTAGTGGTCTATATTGTGGACTCCATTTTAGCTGGGAATGAAGCTACTTCTATATATAATGCTTATTATCAGTTTTGGGAGAAAAGCAATTTACACATAGGAAGTATAAAAATAAAATATACTGGTATTAGAATGGTATGTGATCTTAATTTAAAAAGGATTTTTTTCTTTTGTATTTTTGTGGTACTGATGACTAAACTCAGGACATTGTGCAGGATGAAATGGTACTCTGCCAATGTAATATATCCACTATCTGAGAATTACTTTGTAAAAGAAGCTGTGAATTCTAGCACAGGGACATTTTAATTTGGTGGTCCATTGTGGAAAAAACATTAGCTATTTAGAACTCATTTTACTTTTAAATTTTCCCAGCCTGTCATAAAGCTTAGTTCTTTTTTTTTGTCTTTATCCCTGTGATTTCCAAGGTGGAGTTCAAAGAGAGAGTGGTAATGACAAAGTGATATCTATGATAGGAAATGCAAAGAAGTTGGTTTTCTTTGTTTCCCAGACTGTTCCAAGAGTAATATACAGTCCTTCTGTACTTAAACTCAAGGAAAATTGCTTAATTACTGTGTACTTAGTATTTTTTAGAGCAGAAGCTTTTGAATAGCTGTCAGAAAGTAACTTGAAAATGTATTATATAGGTTGGAAGGTGGAAAATTTCTATATCTTTGGATCAAAAACAAAGTTAAAATGTTTTAGAAAATATTTTATGTTTTAAAAGATTAAATGTAAATGTATGTATATGTGTGCTTGCGTGTGTGTGTGTGTCTATGTGGGGATATATGCATATGAACATAAAAGCCTATGGAAGACAGTGGGCATCAATCCCCTGGAGCTGGAGTGAGAGTTGGTAGCATCTTAGGTTCTAGGAACCAAATGCAGGTTCTCTACAAAAGAAATATATGTTCTGAACTGTTGTTCCATCTCTCTAGTTTCAGAAAACATTTTAAGTGAGATATTATTCTAGCTAAGCTGTGCACACACAGATATTCAAATGCACTAAATATCAATATTTTGTCAAATAAGATCTCAGGAATAATGGAACCCACAAATGCTACATAGACTGTATCTGTTTCTACATTTTTGAGCTCAATGCTAATTCTGTAGCTGATATTAGCCTTGGAATTATCTTTTTTCTGCCTGTGCCTCCAAAGTACTGAATCTACATGTATCTGACATCATGTCAGACACGTCCCTACATTTGATTCCATTTTGTACAAAACGATTTTGCTGAGAAAGGGGTATGATTTTTAAAGTGTCAGACAAATGCAGCTCATGTTTCATATTTTACTGATTCTACCCTGTACTTAACATAGTCACCCTTTTTTGATGACTGAATCTCCAAGTTTAATACTCAGAATGTGCATGTGTCATATTTTCTATAGATCTTATTAACAAAAAAATACACAATTCTTATCCAATTTCATATTTGAGAGATCTAGCTGTAGAGTTGGTGGTGAATCTACATAACTCATTAGCTTAGCTGAATGCATAAACAGGTATTTAATCAATGAATAGGTTGCATATTTTAATAGAACAGGCTCAATGACTGTGATAATTAAAGATACATATTAAACGAATTCATCAAATTTATGTTCCCAATTTATTCTAAAGGTCAGGTTTGTACTATCTAAGCAGCAAGTTTTGAAAAATAGATATTCTTGAACTTTAAAAGAGATAATTATCAGAATGCTTTACAGTTTTTGTTATTTCCCCAACCCCCTACTAGAATGGTTTCCAAATATTAAAGACTTTCTTATTTTAAAATTGAAAATTTGTTTACCAGATGGGCTGTAGAACATTCCCTAAATCTATCTAGTCATGAATTTGACAAGCATAGCATCTGGAGGCCTTCTAGAAGAACATGATTGACAAGGAGTCAAGGAAATAGACTTTTAGATTTATACTATTGCATAAACCGACCATGGTTCATTGATTTCTTACCAATAGGGTCATTTGGATGATTTCCAAATATTGTTTTCACTATATATGTTGGTTAAATGAATATTCATAGTATTACCTAAAATATCTGAAGTTGATTGCCTTAAAGAAACCTACCTTTTAGTTCTGATATATATAAATCAACAGATTTAGTAAATACTTTTATGTGTCATAAACCATTTTATTTATTGGAACTGAGTATCCTCCCTGTCTTCTATAGCTTTATTATTTACTAAATAATGCTGAAAGTTCACTGAGTAGCAGTTATAATGTGCAATGATAAGCAATACAGTAACCTATGAGTATAGGAAGGGAAGGGGAAAGAAAATGCACTTCAAAGGGATGGAAAAAATGTAGAATTTGAGTGAACCTTGGGGGCTGGAAGTGGAGAGCTGTTTATAAAAAGCATTCTATGTAGACAGGAAAGTGTGTACCATTGCAGTTAGGTGTCTTCCTATTTTTAGAAAAAAAAACTATCATACCTACTGAAATAAGAATATAAACTTTTATCAAGGCTAAGTATTGTATATTGAGGGGCATTTTTATTTCTTTTCTGGTACTTTTTATAAAACTAACCTGTCTGCTTTCAAAAATTAAATTTGACATTCTGTTTGCTGGATGGTGTTTGAGAGGGCACTGCTGCCTGCAGTGTGTGATTGGATGGCATCAGCTCAAACTGGGAGCCAGGCCTCAGCCATGAAGGCAAGAGCAGAATAAATGAAACAGATGTTTTACTGACTTCAGATCTGCTCTATGCAGAAGGGAGATGTTGTTTGCTTCAAATTATTTAAGTACCAGCATTTGTCACTCCTGTAATTCACTTACCACCACCCGATATGCAATTACTTTAACTGCAAGCCGCTTACATCTTAGTCACTTCTACAGTCTAAAAATATGTCTGCTTTTATTTGAAGAGCCAAGATTGAAACTGTCACTTGGGACCATTCCAAACTTTGCTAATTGTGCACTTCAAGTAAGGGGATATTTGAATTAATTTTCATCTTGTATTTTAAGAAAAATGATCACTCATGTTAGGTTTTTCATTTTTAATTACCATTTTTACTGTATTTTTTTAAAGAAGAAGAATTGAGAATTAGCCTCAAAGCCTTTATAGCTTATTTTACTACTGGTCATTTACTTAGAATTTTAACTTAAAGAATGCATTTATTCTTGATGTCCGTGGATTTGATTAATTTCCATTTGTATTGTAATGCTATTGATCCTGCATTGCATTGCTTGCCCTATCATTAGGCAAAATAGTCATTCAAATTGTTCTATTTTTAAATAAGAAATATGGTTTTAAGAGAGTGATTTACTCAATTAATGACTGAGTGTGTAACTTCTAGAGAAATTTATTCACCTAGGAACTATGCAATAGCTCTTTAAGGCTGAGTTAAGTGATTGGTACTTGCATATAGACATAGTAATAATTGAATGAATTTCATTAAAATAGATACATATAAGGATAGAATACTAAAATAGAGTATAGAAAAGCATATATTTACTGAAATAGAAGAAAGGAATGAAGTTGGACAGATCTCATCCGAAAATTTTGGAAGAATGCTTTATGTTCACTTGAGAGTGGTATGCATGGATTCACTTAGTTTTTTTTTTATTATTGTTGTTTTGAATAAATGTTTCATTATATAGCCCTGGATGTCCTGAAATTCATTGTGTATAAGGTTGAACACACACATCATATATAAGGTTGGAGCACCCAGTACCTAGCGTGGTTTTGATAACTCAGATGAAAGGACTATTCTTTGCAGTGTTGGGTGGTTTTCCTACCTAACTAGATTGTGGCATGTGCCTTCTCTGCTGTTCATATCACCAACTATCTCTGTTCTCTCTGAAACTGGTGGTTGGCATGCATATTCATCCCCTTCAGTGGAAGGTCCCACGGATGACTGAGGAACGTTTAACAGTGCAGAGGCTAAAGAATACAAACACTAGTTCAATATCAGACTTCATCTGCCATTTGTCGTCTTTCAGTTCCTACAACACTTGTGCTACTTTCTACTTTAATGGAGCTTTGCAATCTTTCTGTTACGTTTGGTCTCCATGGTCGTTTGCCATGCCATCTCTTTCCTCCCCTCCAGATTGTACTCTTAAGAAAACTCTTCCCTGATGTCAGAAGGATAAAGTCCACTTTCTGTGACCGAAATGACTGAGATCTTTTTCTTTGTAATTGGACCATAATACCTGTAATATTACTGGACAAAACCCTCCTCAGATCCTGATACAGAAACAAGATCAGCTTTAACCTAATTATGCTGGTATTAGATGTCTTTTAACCTCTCTTTTTCTTAAAACTCCTAAGAGACAATAAAAACAACAAGTAACTCTTATTCTAGACATAAGAATTAAAATTTTTTTGTGTCTTCCTCCATGGTACAAAACTTGGCAAAGAGCAGACTGTCCCCCAAATGTAATAAAATATTTTTTGATGAATACATTAGTTTATATTAATGTGACCTGTGAAATTAAAACTCTAGTAATGATTTGATGATACTTTATGTGAACTACTCTAAATTGTGGCAAAATCCCAACACTTTGTAACCTCATTAGCCATACAAATTTAAAAAAAACAATGGGATAACATTTTACACTTATTAAATTAACAAATTTAAACCATAACACCAAATACAAGCATTTTTAAAAGGCTTCATACTCATATACTGCTGGTGGTTGTACAAATTGGCATAGCCCATTTAGAAAGCAATATAGCAAAATGTACCAAGAGTTATAAAAATGAACCAGCAGTCCCACTCTTGTGGATTTATCCTAAGGAAATAATTGAAGAGAAAGGAAAGCCATATCCACAAAGATGTTCACTGAAGCATTATCTATAACAGCAGCTATGCTGACAATAATGGAGAATACCCAGCCCTTGTGAACAGATTAAGTACATTCTAGTGCATCAACCTAATAGAACCATTGGCTTCCTATCAAAACACACCTTCTACAAAACCAGTTGGCCATAAAAGTGTAGGGGATGTTTCGTATACTTCAAGAAATAGTGAAGAAGGGAAAAGAAAAAGAGTTGCTCTGCACTGAAATAACATCTCAGCACCCAAGGGAAACCGCAAAGACACAGCCATTTACAAACCAAGAAAAGTGACATTGAAAGAAATCTTTAGCTCAGAATTGCAACCTTCAGAACCATAAGAAAATACAGCTTCACTCGTTAAGCAGTCTAACATGTGCTCTTTTGTTATAGGAGCCCCAGCAAACAACTAAAGGACAAGTTCAGGTGGTGAGAGCACTATTGTAGGAAGAGCATTATGTAGTCATAGAACATATTCACAAGCATGGCTCAGGGATAAAAAAGACAATGTGCAAAAGCAAAAAGAAAAATGTATTTTAAAGCGATAAGGTTGGTTCCTTTATCGTCTGAAATCCTGTGACAGCTAAAAACTTAGCTGATAGAAAACCCATCATCAATGTAAGCTGTGTTGAAATGCCATTTCAGTGAGGGCATGAGTATTACTTAACTAGCTCTCTAAATCAAAGAGAAAAATCTGTGTCTCAGGTTTTATTACTGAAATACATATGACAAACAGATCTGGTCACAGAAAACTACAAATTTCAGTAAATGTATCCTTTCTCCCCTGCCTTGCATAAGTTTAACAGCTTTATACCTGGTATATTTGCTGTCATTACTAACGTAGCTAGTTGTTAGTGCTGATCTATTGAATTATATAAAAAAACATGGCGAATTAACTGGGGATTTTGTGCTTAATAGCTTTTTTTTTTCCTGGAGAATGAATCTTTCAAAGCTGGAAACAGTTGAAAATTCATACTGTGCCATCACAGCTCCACAGCTGGGCCCCTATCCCAGCTGTGTAATACTTTCATCCATCCTAGGAGCCTCATGCCTGGCTCTCTAATTCTCTAAACTTTGTTTTCCAGCATCTGAAGTCTCCATTTTCTCTACCTGTAGATTCAGCCATTTCAAACCAAATCTGACTTTAATCAGAGAAAGGTAAATAGCACTGGGATACTTAGGCAAACTAGATCATTATGATTCTACATCTAAGTTGGTGTCACAGCCCACTCTCATAATTACCTCTTTGTTTATTTGTAATGAGAACAATATATTAATCATGAATCAAATATTCTAACACTCTCAGTCAATAGTGTTGAATGTCCCATCTAAAATATGATAATTCTACAAGCAACAATCACATATAATCCAGTCTTCCCAAGTCTAAAATTAACCCAGACACACTCCAACTGTCATCACTGAATCTATCTCTACTTGAAAATTTTAAATTACTCTTACATTTAAATCCAAATTGCTTTATGGCAGCTTCTTTGGTTTTCTGGAACCTGACTCCTGTCAGCTTGTGTGCTTTCTTTTATTACTGTTTCCTCTTGGTCCAGTAATGCTCAATTGCAGGAAGTTTTCTGGACCAACTATACTGCTACAAAGCTTTATACTTATGCGCATTCAAGTTTGATGAACGCCTACAATCCAAATGCTGCTCAAATGGCCCATGATAAGCCTATTGGGCCTTTCTTACTGTACATCCTCACCAATACACATTCACATAGTCCCCAGAGTTAATCTCTCTCTCTCTCTCTCTCTCTCTCTCTCTCTCTCTCTCTCTCTCTCTCTTTCTACTCTCTCCTCTCTCCTTTTTCTGTATCTGATTTTTGTTATTGCATTTATCTAAAGTTCTATGTTTCTGTTACTTGGGTCTTTCCAGTCACTTCCCATCTACTAGCTTATGAGTTCTTGGGAAACAATGATTCTTAATAATCATGATTTAAAATTATTCACCACTATCATGGTTCTCAATCTTTGTACTCAAAGTGTTCCACACCAAATAGGTCCTTTATGAACATTTATCAGTACTCAGTTGAACGTGTTAAACTCTCTAAATTCAATCCAAATTCTTCTATGCGCTCATTTACTAACAATCCTTCCTTATCTTGTTTCCTGATTCCCATGCATACTTCTTTATCATCATAAAATTTATTTACTTTACACAGAAAGAATCATTTTTCAAGTCACATATTAAACAGTTTCTCTCTTTGTACATCTATTGTGATGGCCATTCTCTGAGTACTATTGTAATTAACCAGGGACTTGTAATTTCACCCAACAACACATGTTCCTGTCTTTACCTGTAATAGTTGCTGTCACATAGTAGATACTCAGCAGTTGTTTCTTGAACTAATATTTGGATATAGGTACAGGCACAATATGTTTTTGCAATACTCTTGGAAATTTATTCCATCAAAACCAAAAGAAAAACTATTTTCTTTTATACTATAAAGGTTGGAAACAGCACATGACCCTGATTTCAAAATACATTGTTTTTTTTTCCTGTCAGTATTTGTTCAAATGGTTTAAAGAATTCTATTATTTTAATATTGGATGATTCTCATGGTATACCAACCAACAGTGAAGGGGTATAAATATTCTGTTTGATTTGAAAAATGATGTCTCTTAACACATATTTGTGTCCCTTAAATCCAATATGGCATGTGGCCTTTAAATCCCATATGATTAACATAGTTTATGTTAATAACTTGTCTAACCAGAAGTGCTTTGGAGTGAAAGGAAAGTTATTGAACTAGCTTCTTTGCAACACAACGACATAGGTAGATAGGTTTTGTCTTCCTAAATGTAAAGACAGTACAGCTAGCACATGCATTTTCAGTTTGGAAATTAAAAATGGAAACAAAGGAATATAGAATGTAGTTTTATTATCACTCAACTCCAGATTGACACAAAACTCAGGATTCATAGTCAATTCTCATAGCCTTTCCATTTCCATATTTTATTATTGTTGTTGTTGTTGTTGTTACAGTATTTTCGAGATAGGGTCTCACTATGTACCTCTGGCTACCCTGGAACTCCCAGTGTAGATCAGACTGGCCTCTGCCTTCCAAGTGCTGGGATTAAAGGCATGTACCACTATGTTTTGCTTTCCATTCTATATTTTAAATTCCAGATATAAAAAAATGGTTCACTTTTTGATTCCTGGGGTCACCCCTAGGTTAATATGTATGGCTAGGGAACTATGATCCCACAATATGAACATGACCACTGGTACCTAATAACTTCTACATGCCGAGACCATCCTCTGAGAAAGAAGAATTTTATACTGGGGTTCCACTCTAAGCAAGAAGTGTTTACTATGGAATACAAGTGTTTTAGAGACTAGTCAGTCAGCATTTGGCAAGCAGAAGCAGAAGGATGAAGAGTCAAAGTCCAACATTGGATACCTAAGGAGTTCAAGGCTGGCCTGAACTTCATGAAACACAATCTCAAAAAGGAGTTGTAATGAATGAATGAGTGAATAAATAAAAAAGATTTCTCCAACAGGAAATATTAACAATTAAAAAATGTCTATTTTCTACTTCATAACTTCATCTTATGTCTCAATCTGTCAAATAAGAATTTTGTCTGGTAAGAATTTTGTCAGAAAGTCATTTTTATTGTCTAGGGATTTAGAAACTCAATGTATTTTTGCCACCAAATTGATATTTCTCTATTAACAGCCCTTAAGTTCTTACCATTCACATTTTAGTTGCCTTCTTCAGTGTTAATACTACAAAATTTGTGGATACCTAGCTGTAACCTTTGATGAAATGCACACATATAAGCCCAATCACTCTCTTTTCACATTTCAATTGTATATTTGTTTGTTTGGATAATTTTCTCAGCAATCACCTTGGAAAAACTGGGGATATTATATGATTCTGTGGGTGGAATACCTTTTTTAAAAAATTTACACTAGATCTGAGGACCAATAACAGAGATTGTAAAATCTACGATGTTATATTTTGATTGCTAAGGCAAATTAAGAAAGATAAACCTTTTCAACAGCCCATTTATTGATTTTGATTTCATTTTTGAGTGTTTAATTTTTGCAGTTCTTTATAAATTCTATAAATTAGTACCTTGTCTCTGTTGCAAGGAGGGCCTGCTAGTTCATCCCAGCTGCCCAGCTAGCTTACATCCAAAATAACCACACAATAACTGTATTTATTAAAATACTGCTTGGCCATTAATTCTAACTTCTTGTTGGATAACTCTTACATATTTAACCCATCTCCATTAATCTGTGTATCGCCATGTGGCAGTAGCTTACCAGAGATTCTAACCGGCACCCTTCTCTAACTCTGTCCTTCTTCCTCCCCGAATTCAGTTCTGTTTTCCCCACCTACCTAAGTTCTGCCCTATCAAAATGCGAAGGCAGTTTCTTTATTCATTAACCAATGAAAGCAACAGATAAACAGAAGGATCTCTTACACCATGTTTGAAGTATAGCTGGTAAAGGTATTCTTCCATTCTGTATGCTGTATATTCATTCTGTTTGTAGATTGCTTTTCTGTGCATAAACCTTTTAATTTTATGGAGTCCTATTTGTAAATTCTTAGAGCTATTTCCTGTGCTATTAAAGTTCTATTCAGGAAGTTCTTATCTACACATATTTCTCAAAGTATATTTTTTGTGTTTGCTTCTAGCAGTTTTGAAAAGAATAACCACAAATGGCAGTATTTTGAAAATAGTTCAAATTAAAGCTACTTTTATATATTATCTCATCCCACTCAGAATGGCTATAGTGAAGAAAACTGATGATAACAGATGCAGATTAGGGTGTGTGAGAAGAAATCCTTATTTAATGCTGGTAGTAATATAAACTAGTACCACTATTATGAAAGTGAGTATGACGTTTCACAAAAAATAAAATAAAATAAAACAAAAGCTACCATTTGACCTGGATAGGCCACCTTTGAACAAATGTCAAAAGGACTTTGTAGCCGAACCCAGTGATACTTGAACATTCGTGTTTATTGCTCTATTCCCAATAAACATGACTTAGAACCAACCTAAATGCCCATCGATAGACGAATGGAGAATAAAAGTATAGTTCACACACAATGGAATTTTCCTTAACTGTAAAGAAAAGCCATGGGATGGAGAGATGGCTCAGAGGTTAAGAATACTGACTGTTCTTTCAGAGGTCCTGAGTTCAATTCCTAGCAACCACATAATGGCTCATAACCATCTGTAATGAGGTCTGGTGCCCTCTTCTGGCATAGAGGTGTACATGCAGGAGGAGCATTGTATACATAATAAATAAATCTTAAAAAAAAAAAGAAAAGCCATTTACAGAAATGTTGACGGATATGGCAAGTATTGCCAGGTGACCCACATATACAGATCTTAGCTTTTAATATATGCATGTATGCACATAAATTAGTTTGAGTGTGGATATAGGGTATGAACCTAGAAAGGATACCTAGAATAGGGGAAGTGGTTTGAGGAAGAGTGTGAAGTACAAAAGAGATGACATAAAACTAAAAGGAGACTTGGCTCAGGCACCAGGGTAGAAGGAGATAGTGAAGACGGGGAGAGAGGAGAATCAACAAAAATAAATTTTGTTTGAAATGCCATAAATGAGTCTAATACTTCATATTCCAATTTAAAAAGTAAAGAAGCAAAGGAAAAAAGGAAGAAAAATTAAAGCAACCTAGAATTATATGAATTAGATTTTGTTTAATCTGTAAATTCTGAAAGATTGAAGCCATTTATTAGTTTTATAGGCATAAGAATTACTTTTAAAAAAGGAACATGGAAAATATATGTCCTTTTTATTACAATATAAGGAACCACATTTACATGAAAATAGGAGTGAGAGGAAACTAAGCAGCATATATTGTATTAGAAAAGAATCTATTTTCAAGAAAAGGAAAAACATAAGAGAGAGATTGTTTAGTCATGAAAGAACATTTTGCTTCTTGTGATAATTACCCAGAATAGGAACTGAGAGATAAGTAGCTCTTTGGATTCTTATGGAATGCTACAGGAAAAGAAAAGAAAAAAGGATGTTTGGTTGATCGTACACTGAATTCAAACAGAGGACCAGGTGACCTGTCCAACTATTTCTATCTATTCAATAGTGTTCTCTTTCCATCAGAAGTACCAGAAAAAGCCTTTTCTGGAATTCAAAACCTTTTAAGCTATTTTTCCATTTTGTACCTTATATGTATCTGTAGTCAAATGATTATAAATTTTATAAATAATGCTTACATTCATTTATTTGTATAATCCATAAAAATAGGAGTATTTTCCAAATCTGTTTTTATGTCATTGGTTTGGCTTTACTACTTTGAAGTTTGAACGAATCAAAACATTTTTATAGGTTTCTATGTTAGTGGTGGCAATAATTATAATTAATAGCAAAGAGAAATTACAAAATAGAGATACTGATTTCATAATAAATTGGAGTTATTCAAAGAAACTCAAAGAGTCCACAAAAGCCCTCGCTCTACCTCCCCACAGTTATAAAAAAGAAAGTCTGAATGTAATGAAATTCACATTACCCTTCGCTGGATAACAGAAATATAACTGTATACAAGACTTGGGTTTTAGTTTTATTGCAACTCACCCAAACCAACCAACCAATCAATCAAATGCAAAATAAATCAAGACCAAATTATTGAGGAAGAAATTAAATCTTTTAAAAGATTTTATCAACATTTGGAAACAATTCACTTGGACTCTGAGACACTATTTTGATAGTGTTTGAGAGAGATGTTTCTCCCTTTCATTGAAAATCAATTTTTTTCTCATATAACATACTGGGATTACTCCCAGTCACACCTCCACAGCCTCTGGATCCACTCCCTTTCTGTCTCTCATTAGAAAAGAACAGGCTTAAATGAGATGTCAACAAAATAGAACAAAATAAAATATAACAAACAATAAACAACAATAAAAAGATAACATCGAAGTTGGACAAGCAAGGCAAACCAAGAGAAGGAAAGAAGTCCCAAGGTGAGGCCCAAGAATCAGAGACACACTTGTTCTCACACTCGGGAGTCCCTGTAAAAAGACTAATCTGAAAATTGTAATACATAGTCATAGAACCCAGTGCAGACCTCTGCAGGTCCTGTGCTTGCCTCTTCAGTCTCTGTGAGTTCATGTGACCTTTGTTCAGTTGACTTAGATGACCTGGTTTTGCTGGTGTCCTTTATCCCCTCTAGTTCTTACACTTTTTCTGCCTCTTTTTTCTATGTGTTCCTTGAACTCTTAGCGGAGGGATTTGATGGAGACGTGTCATTTAGAGTTGTGTGTTACATGGTCTCTCTCTCTCTATATGTGTAATGTCTGGCTGTGGTTCTCTGAATTTATTTCCATCTGCTGCAGGAGGAAGCTTCTCTGATGATGCTGAATAAAGCCCTGATCTATGAGCAGAGCAGAGTCTCAGTGGGAGTCATTTTATCAATACTTTCTTAAAGAATGGTAGTATTTGATTTTATCTTAGGTTTCTGAGTCATCTAGTCTCTGGTTCTTGGCCACCCAAACAGTGTCAGGTGCGCATTCCATCTCATGGAGTGGGCCTTAAGTCAAAACAGACAATGGTTAATTACTCTCACAAGCGTTGTGCCACCATTACCCTAGCATAATTTTCAGGCAGAGCAGAATTGTTGGTCAAAGATTTTGTGGCTGAGTTGGTGTTTATGATTCTCTTTTGGAAACCTGCAGGGTACCTTCCTACACCAAAGACCATAGAACTAAGGGTGAAGAGTCTACATAAGCACCAGCTCAACCTCCCTATATCCAATGAGCTTTGTGGGTATAGAGTTCAGCAATGGGCCCTTGCTCTCAGTCTTTGGAGAGCTACGGAAAGTCTTGGTTATTTGGGAATTTCCATAGGACCCCCTTTGGCCCACAGCTCAATGGGATGTAACCCAGTACCAGCACTGGAAGTGTTGTTTGGTCACAAGAGATTCCATCTCAGTTGTGGGAGCTTATTTATGGTATGGTACTTGGTACACATCAAAGAAGATGGAAGTGATAGCTCCTAGAAAAATAGTCTCAAAGCAAGTGCCTAGAAGGCCTTTGGAAAGATAATGCTTAGCATGGCTTGGTTCCAGCGTGGAGTCTTAGTGTGGTTTCTTTACATAGAATTTTGAGAAAGTAAAATGCACAATGTTTTTATTGGATCACAAACAAAGCATAATTTGTAGGATTAGGGTATATATAAAACAAGGATTTATCTGTTTTTCAGAGGCAACGACTGCATTCATTCATTAACCAGTAAGTACCCACTTTTGCCATGCAGAATGCTACTTAAGAACTAGAGATTCAGTTATGATGCAGATAACATTCCTCTCCTAGAAAATCTCACATCCTAGGGGATGGGGTAGGGACTTGCTGGTTATGGTGACTAATTAGGTATTCTCCAAGACTAGGCAGAGCAAAACAAAAAGAAATAGAAATCTAAATAGTTGCTCTTTGCTATGCTCCATGACACAATCTGACTGTGTTAGAATAAGTAAGACATACTGAAGGCATTTAAATTTTTTTGAATGTTCAATTCTTTCTGTTTAATCTAAAATTATAGTTTGCATTGCACCATTGCCACAAAAAGGAAAATTCTTCACACTTCTTTTTCAGTAGGTAATTTCCTACATGAATAAGATGGTGTCAAATGGAAAACATTTGTTCATTCAAAAGAATTACTTGTTAATGCCTGAAGGAGAATTCAAGAAAGAATTTGCCAGACAGATTTTTGGGAAATACTCCATGGAGACCCATTGAGCTGTCCTTGCCAACGTGAAGGACAGGTAATTTGCTGTGACTAATTGAAAAACATAAAGAACATTAATATGAAAAATGAAAGCATAATCCATGGTATAGCAGGCAGTGAAACTGTTCACATAATTGATTATTCTTCAAGATGTCATGTTCTTTTCTTCATTGTAAGAATCTCTTTTCCACCTCCAGTCTGTTTTAAAAGCCTGATAAAGTGGTATCCCTGGAAAGGTCACAGACACAGCTACTGCTGTTCCAGGGGTCCAGGGAATTATGTTCAAATGCTCCTAATTTAGAAAAAGAAGCAGTGAATGAAATACCTAGAGACTTTGGTGATAGCATTATAGTTCCCTTCTGAACATCTTGAGACAGAATATTAAAGAAAAATTATATTAATGGCATTTGATTTGCCAATTAGATATAAGCTCCCAGGGAACTTGAAATTCAGTTTTAGCTCCATTGAACACTAGCTCTATAAACTTGGACAAGTCACTAAGCTGTATGAGGTGCTCAATTTCTTCATCTTTAAAGTGGGATAATAGCATTCCTTTATTTTGCAAGGTTATAAAAACCAAATGAAATCACTGCTGAAAGATTATGAAGATAAAAAATAAGTGAATTATTAGGAAAATTCAGAATAACATCTTTGTTATTGAGTTATGACATAGCATCTTATAAAATAAATGGTTTTGTGTACATTTCTATTTTTGAAGGTCAAGGTAGAATACACTTTACAATGTGGAAGGCTTTAGTCTTCTGAAGATAAGCAGTCCCGTGGAAATGCTGAGTCTCATCTGGAAACCTCTGAAATTTTCAGACCCTTGAACCCTATGACTTTAGGTGACAAGACATAGAAATTCACACAGAGAAAAACTGGGAAGACATGGTGACAGAACAAAGCTAGCTGTCTTTTTGTCAATATGTTGTGGAGTGTAACAACATCTTAGTAACTATCTGGTGCCTTGATGTTAGCCTTGACAACAGTAGAGAGACAAGAAGCTTGAAAATCCATAAGATTTCATTGTGATCTGGTAGGATTTTCAGGAAAACCTAATTCTAGATCCTGGTTCTGCTGTGAGATCCAGAGTTACTTAAACAATCCAAGTCTGGCTTTCTGTATCGCTTAACTGTGTGGTGATAGTATGTAGCTTGTTGTGAACTTTTCATCTTCTTTAAAGATAGAGAGGGGTATGTGTAGAGTATGACCCAGTTGGTTACTGAAAACATTAACAATTTTGAATTGGGTGTCTGCAGCAGCTGGGAGGAAAGGGGCAATTGGGAGCTGTTTTATATGAGAGCCAGCAGAGACCCTGTGGAAATGGGGTGATCAACACTGACTTGCAGCCTCCAGAGTCAAGTTCCACAGTCACATAGCTCATGCTCACAGGAAGGAAAAGGCTGGATACTGCTCCTCTTGTTGCTAGCTTGACTTGAGAGAGTCACCCAGGCACTGTACAGAATCATTCCCATGCCACTAACTGACTGTGCAGACTTAGGCAGTCAGCATCCCTCTCCTGAAGACTGTCTAGATCCTCTAGAGGAAAAACCAGGGAATGAACTAGCTGATCTCTGAGGGTTGTTCAGCTTTGACATGTTTATTATTTTTATTTGACATTTTTTTATATTCTCAAGTTCTGTCATTCTAACTCTGCCTTACCATTGAAATGCGGCTGACATAGATTCTCTTTGTGTGTGTGTGTGTGTGTGTGTGTGTGTGTGTGTGTGTGTGTGTTAAATGTTGATTTGCAGTCTCTGGAACTCCTTTGCCTTGTTTATTTCCTGTTCAGAGCTGCATTGCTGCAGTAAGTTTAAAATGCTATACCTCCTGCATAATTTCCCTGTTTACAATGTTGCTATTCTCCCTGGATGGTGTCATGTTTGAAAGGTGAAGCAGAGACTATTCAGTGCAGGAACGGAGCTCCAGATTCATCCCTTTCTGTCACGAAAGCAATGAATCTCTCAGCTTCCCCGTTCTCTGCCCTTCTTCCACTTTGTTTCCTTGCTGCATTTGGGTTTTATGATTACATCTGCAATAGCAGGCACAGATGTTTCTCTCACTCAATTGTATGGTTAACAGTGAAATGGATTTTGGGAGCAGATGCTCACATGTGGGTGCTATCCTTTTCTCTCCTGACACATCTTCTACGCAAACAGCAGATTGTGTGTCTGATGTGTTTTGAGCTTAGAAAGAGAAGAATTCAAGCTGAATAACACTGGGCTGATTTTCAAGCTTCTGAAAAAAGATAATGCGGGCACTGAACTTGACAAACCCTTCCTAGCACCCCTGCAGCTCTGTTGCAGACCTGAACCACCCGCTTTAGCCGTCTCTATTTAAGTGAGCTGTGAGGAGGCATTTATCCTTTGAAGAGCCATCGTAGGAAAGGAAAATATCATAAGATCAAATTTAAAAAGAGCTCGACTCAACTGCTGTGTCACTTTGGGTTCTGCAACCTGAGGCATGTAATTTAGCCTTGGATTCTATATCTGTGAGATTAAAGTGAGAATATAAAACTGTTAAAGATTTTTGGGATGATTGCAAAATAGCCAAGGTCCCTGTGTAAGTCTAATCTATGCCCTACAGGAGGCATATATAGCTAATTGGACCTGCCAGGCTAGAAATCCACATGCACAATGACTGAGAAGCTTCCAGGGAAGGAACCGGACTTGTACAAGGACAAAGATCATGGGTTTAGCACAGTACTTTTCATCTTAGAACTGTTAAAAATTTGGACCAGGTAATTTTTAGGGGTAGCTGTTCTGTTTTGTAGGATGCTTAGCAGCAGCCTCGGACTCAGCCCACTAGATGGCAGTAGTGCACCCTCGAGGTAAAGACAACTGCACATGCCTCCAGTCACTGCCAAAAGTGCTTTGGGGAGATGGGGTTAAGAATGACCTTTGAAAATTGGAATCAGAGGTACTAATCTTTGTCTTTAAATTTCGTTAATTACCAAAAGCTCTGCAATGGGTGATTCTTTTTCACTTTTGTTAAATCTGTAAAATGGGAGCTTTAGGTACCTGTAGGGAGAATTGTTGAGAGAATTAACACGGGAGTCCAAACTTTGGAACACACACATTCCCTACCACCCCCAGGCCTTTGTCTATCCTTTCAACCTTGTCTCAGATATACTCTTTCCCTCAC
This sequence comes from Microtus oregoni, assembly GCF_018167655.1. Lineage (NCBI taxonomy): Eukaryota > Metazoa > Chordata > Mammalia > Rodentia > Cricetidae > Microtus > Microtus oregoni. The sequence goes on along the minus strand of NW_024543828.1, from coordinate 5,960,461 downwards.
TTTACAAACTCTGTTTAACTAAGTTCTGGGATCTTCATTCAAGAGTCATTTTTTAAGGAACTCAGCTTTGACTGTACAGACTGAGAATCCAAGGCTTATCTCAGTGAATATGTACTGGTGTGGATCATTTTATTTTGCTTCCATGCTCCCATGCCAATTCACCCTTCTGTCTTGAGACCAAAATGTAGCCAGTCCATAGAAAATTGTTATAAAAATATCATATCCTCTTGGGAATTAAAACAACAAAGGGGAAATTTTCAAAATCCCTTTAAGTTTGATATTCATATTCAAAGACTTTTGCAATCATATACAAATATCTCTCTGATAAACCACAAGGTTTTAAAAATATATGTTCAGTTCTTCTTAGGTATCCATGTTGATAAGATTTCAAGGATGTAGCCCTTCTGAGATTTCTAGGAGATACAATCTCACAGAAAACTTCTTATTTCTTGGCCTCTTCAAATCTCTCTGGCCCCTCTTCTGCAATGATCGATCCCCGAGCCTTAGGGACAGGCGTTATGTTGTAGATTCATTCATTGAGACTGGAACTGTTATCTGTAGTTTGATGAGCTGTGGTTTTCTGTAATGACCTCTATACCAATGACCATGTTAACACGGAAGGGGAAAGCTTGTGGACCTCAACCCTAGACAAACAATTATAGGTAATAATAGAATGCCGAGAGAGGGAGAAATGGCCTTTTCCATAGAAGAGCCCCCTAGTTGGCTATCCAATACCAAGTATCCATCCCTGAAATATGAGATCAAATACATACAGGTCACTTTTTATAGACTGAGAAGGTTATTTTAATATATATGTTAACCAATAATGCAATTATATTATGATTTCAAAAATAAAAAATAGTATATAAAAAAGTATACTCACTGTTTTACAGGCTCTTTTTATTTTTTAAAAAAAAGATTTTATTTGTTATGTATACAGTGTTCTGCCTGCATGTACACCTGCAGGCCAGAAGGGGGAACCAGATCTCATAGATGGTTGTGAGCCATCATGTGGTTGCTGGGACTTGAACTCAGGACCTCTGGAAGAGCAGTCAGTGCTCTTAACCTCTGAGCCATTTCTCCAGCCCTGTTTTACAGGCTCTTAAACTACCAGTCACTTCAAATGTCCAACTAAGCATGACTCTTTCTGATCTGACAATCTTGCATTGAATATTTCTTCAACTACTTACAATGACCAGTTCCAGTGGATTCCACTGCCATTTCTATGGAGAGCATAGAAATGCTATGGAGAGCAAGCTCCCTGGAAACTCTTGCTATGATCAGTGCACTAGAGACATGTTCGTAAAGAAGCAGCACTTCAGGAGAAATTTGGGGAGGTCATCCCTCTCTTCAGTATCAAAATAACAGTACCAGAATGATCCATATTTTGCAAGCTCTATGGTGAACATCCATCTACTAAGAAGGATTTATTTCTAGAGCTCTAGTTGCTTTTGACCCAGAATTAAATCTGTTGCCATGCCCCCTCCATGGCATCACTTTCTGCCATTTTCCACTAATTATGCTTTTAAAATCACTAATACATTTTGTCTCTATTCAAGTGTTTTAAAACCTCTCAGATTTTTTTCTACTAAACTATTACTCCCATATTTTATGACTGTGCCCTATACATTTTTATCTTCACTATATATATATATATATATATATATATATATATATATTTAACTTAGAACATTTGTTTTGTTATCTTTTGCTACTTAGTAGACTATAAGCTCATAATACTCCTTTTATTCTTCTGTAAATATCGTTCATGCCTGGATAGTACATGTCAGTAGTGATAATCAATGCCGTTTGTGTTGGTAAGTGTGTATCTGTGTGAACGTGCGAGAGCATCCATGGGAAACTGTGAGTGAATGTGTCTGAAATTGTATAGATAAGAATGCATGAAAAACTTCCTTCCTTCTTTCTTCCCTCCCTCCCACTTACCCTCCCTTTCTCCTTCTCTCTCTCTCTCTCTCTCTCTCTCTCTCTCTCTCTCTCTCTGTGTGTGTGTGTGTGTGTGTGTGTGTGTGTGAATGTGATATGAGAGGTTTCATGTTAGAAAGCATGTGAAATAATTTGCTATGAATAAATGTGTTGGAAGGTGGGAATGCATGAGAATAAATATGTTGCATTGAACCTTTAGATGAAATTCCATTACACCTGTGGTCTGTAAGTTGCTTTGAAATGCCCAAAGGCAGTATTTTGACACAGGAAAGAGTACAACCAGGAAACTTTTGTGGCTGGTGGAACATGAGAACACATGAACATGAGACTTAAGACTTTTTCCATAGAAGCATAAATGGCAGATTGATTTGAACTCTGAACTTTATTCTGTGTGGATTAGAGAACGTAAATGAACTCTGAGGGGCCTTTCTTTCTTTTTTAGTTTTATGAGACAGTGTCTTGCTCTGTACTCTGGCTGTTTTGACACTTGCTACGTTGCCCAGGCTAGATGCGAACTTGTGCAATCCTCCTATCTTAAGAGGTTTGCTAAGATAGACCTGTCTCATCATGTCTGGATTTGAGACCCTGTCCAACACTTGAAATATTTATCATTTTTGCTGCAGTTCTAACATACTAACTCTACAAAGCATCTGTCCTTAATATAATCTTTGATATTAGCTTTGCTTGGTGTATTTATTAGTAGATATGACATGAGGAAATGTTGCTTAAACTTCCGAAAAGCTACTACTATCTGAAGAAGATGCAGCGGGTCAATCAAGAAAATTCAGAGGTATTCCTTGGATTTAGTTTTTCTTCCATAGCAGTTCTGGCTTAGGATATTAGGACATCTCATATGCTTGCATCTTAGAAACTCTAGTTAGTTCATCAAATGCTCACTTGTGCTTCACTAAACCCAACTTCTGACTATAAGAACATTTCCTCCTTAATAGGAATTTAATTAGTCCATTCACACAATAAATAATTATTAAACAATAAAATAATGAATGAACTATTTAATTCTCATAAGGTACTTGGCATTCAAGGAAAAAAGTTTGTTAATATCATCTATGCTTCAAAATAGCCCTGTCACCATGGGTAAGAAAGATGCATCCCAGAAATACTAAGTATTAATAATATGTGCATATACAAACTGTCAGCCACCACTTACAATTTAAGCCTCCTATCTACCTATGCATTGCCTGCACCATGTTTACAGCAATCACATGAGAACTCCCTAATATTTTCCATATTGTCTAGCAATTAGATAAGCTATCATGATTATACATTCTTTCTTACCTTATTAAATTAATGCAGATTATTTCTGTCTCTCACTCTCAACAGATAATGTCTTGTCTTTACTGGAAATGAAAGAGGAAGAATTAAATGAAACTTTGTATTACTTCACCATCAAATCCACCCATGTTTGAACACATAGTTCCTAATTGAAAACCCACTTGGGTTCTGTATCTCATTTACTTTTTTCCTTATCAAGGATATGCATGCATTTCCATTTATTAGTGTCTTTTTCAATTTCCTTCATCGATGTTTTGTAGTTTTCAATATATGGATTAGTTATTTTCTTGGCTAAATTTATTCCTACTTATTTTATGTATTATAGTATTGAAAGTGGGATAAATTTCTTAAGTATCTAGGTAGTTCATTCACTATGTATAGAAATACATTTAGTTGGTATTGTGTGTGTTTATTATGGAGTTTCATTGAATTCATTTATTACTTTTAATTTTTATATATGATACCTTTGGTGTTTGTTTTATGTAAGATCATGCAACTTATAAATAGGTACCCAAAATGGCTATTATCAGGAAGATGAAGGATAGTAAATGTTGTATGTAGATGATATTACAGAAGAAACAACTCTTGAAAATTATTGAGTATCTGCAGGGTGTAATGCCAGTCCAAGCAGTAAAAAGACCCACTTGGATCATGACTTTAATTGCCTCTAAATAGCCTGAAAATCTGAGCATGGTAAAATAAAATATATCCCAGAAAAATGCTTTCCTAAGTTACCCTTTTGTGCAAACTGACCCTAACAAACTTTCTTTTAGAGGGATGACTTTCAAATCACTATTACCAGTAATTCATTTATATTTTCAATCCATCAAGGATTTTCTACACTTCCTGAGGACCAAAGGCTTCCAGATCCAATCATCTTAAAACATATCAACTGACATCAACACACTGAACACATAAGCCTGCAAATGACATTTGTATTCAAGACCATTGTGCTCAATACATAAAACAGCATATTATTTTACTTTGAAAGATAGAACAATATATGGTATAAAATGTTCTAAGCACAAAATAAATAACACTTGATCTCTCTTGTAGGTAGATCCCTAAAAACAATTAACTCAAAGGAGAGAGAATAGTGGTGGTTCCCAGGAAGTAGAATGTAGAAGAAAATATGGAAATATTTACCAAAAGGTATAACATTTCAACTACTAAGTTCAACTACTAAGTATTAATAAATTTTAGAGGACTGATAGCTATCAAAAACATAACTATGTTAGGAAGTGAATTCATGATGTTGACTATAGAATATATATCCAAATATATTGCATACTAAATATCTATGATACTGGTAATTAATTCTAGGGTCTAGTGCATATGGCAAACACTCTACCATTGAGCCACCTAACTGTCTGCAAGTACTCCATTTTCAATTCATCTTTAAGCAAACTTTTGTTCAGTTACTTTTGCTAGTTTTGACTTTGTGATCCCCTTGTTTCATTCTCTTGAGTATCTAGGACTATAAAATCATTCTCAGAAATACATACATGAATTTTGCCAATTACATCTCAATAAAACTAGCCAACTATAAATAGGCATGTGAACTTTTAAATTTGTAAATGAAAGATCACCCCTATTATATCTCTCTAATAATGCTCTCAATTTATATGACGAAAATCCTTCACAGTCCTTAATGTAGGAGGTCAAATACTTTCTGATCTCTGCCACCGATCATGACTTCCATCATTTTACTCATGGAACATCTCAAATTCTCTTATTTTGGCAGGAGCTTTTTTCTAGTCTAGAAATCTCTTCATCTAGATCTTTTTATAGGTGGCTTCTTCTTCCTCCTCTCCTTTTTCTTCTCTTCATCTTATGCTTTTTTCCATACTTCTTTGTAGGTAAAATAACATTCATTTTAGGGCAGTTAAAACATAAGCTGGATTCAAAATATTAAAAAAGCTCTGGGAATGTAAAATTGACCACAGACCTGTTACTCAACATTGTTGACATTTTGATGATTATCTTTTCCAGCTGTCCACAGTTAATATAATAGTCTATAATTATACATAATGAGTATGTGTAAGTTACTGATGGAATAGAAGTCTCTTAAGTTGCTGATAAAACAGATGTTGCAGAAAAACATCTTGAAGGTTATTTAGCTATTTACAAAAAATACTGCTAATAGCAAGACTGTCTCCTTGTATACAACTAGGTATGAAAGAAACTCCAATGGGTTCTGCTTAAGTACTTATAAAATAGAAAAACGTGTTTATGCCTTCTGACATGTAAGGACACAGTGAAAAGAAACCAATTAGGGGCCAAGAAATAGGCTCTCACAAGCCTCTAGTTCACCAGCACCTTGATTATAGACTTTTAGCCTTCAGTAATGTGATAAAAAACTTGATTTTTCCCTTACCTTATTAAAAATATATTTTTTCATGCAGTGCATTTTGATCACAGTTTCCCCTCACCCAACACTTTATAGACCCTCCCCACCTCCTCACCCATCAAACCACCCTTCTATCTCATTAGAAAACAAGCTGGTGAAATGACCCTATCCTATAGCAATACTGACGAATATCTTGCATATCATCATAGAACCTTCATCTGGTGATGGATGGAGATAGAGACAGAGACTCACACTGGAGCACTGGACTGAGCTCCCAAGGTCCCAATGAGGAGCAGAAGGAGGGAGAACATGAACAAAGAAGTCGGGACCACGAGGGGTGCACCCACCCACTGAGACAGTGGAGCTGATCTATTGGGAGCTCACCAAGGCCAGCTGGACTGTGGCTGAAAAAGCATGGGATAAAACTGGACTCTCTGAGCATGGCGAACAATGAGGGCTGATGAGAAGCCAAGGACAATGGCACGGGGTTTTGAACCTACGTAATGTGCTGGCTTTGTGGGAGCCTAGCTAGTTTGGATGTTCACCTTCCTAGGAATGGACAGAGAGTGGAGGACCTAGGACTTACCACAGGGCGGGAACCCTGACTGCTCTTTGGACTGGAGAGGGAGGGGGAGGGGGAGAACGGTGGGAGGAGGGGGAGAAGGGTGGGAGGAGGGGGAGGGAAATGGGAGGCTGGGAGGAGGTGGAAACTTGTTTTTTTTTTCTTCTCCTTTTCTCAATAAAAAAAACGGAAAAAAAAACTTTGAAAAAGTAAAAATAAAAAAAAAAGAAAACAAGCTGGTAACTTAAATACAAATAAACAAATAAGCAAACAGAACAGAGTAGAACAAAACAAACAAACAGGACAAAAGAACCAAAGAAGAATCACATACAGGTGCAAAGGAACACACATTTGCATACACAGGAATCCCATAAAACCACAAAATTGGAAGCTATAATATATTAGCAAAAGACCAATAAGGGGAAAAAAATGCCCAGACAAAGCATTTTGAGACAAATAACCTAACAAAATACCAGAGTTCGTTATGAGTTGGCCACGGTGCCTGACCTTAAGTCTATTTCAAGTACTCCCTGAGACTCTGTTGGAGAAAATTTAATTTCCTTTGTGAACAGTTGTCAATTGGTGATAACTAGGGACAGGGCTTGTGTCCATGTCTCATCTAAGTGCTGAAACCCCATCTGACATAAATCTGTGTAGGCCTTGTGCATGCTGCCACAGTCTCTGTGAGTTCATATGTATGACAGTCCTGTTGGATCTAAAGGGCCTCTGTGTTCCATGAGTTGTGTAGGTAGATTCTTCATCTATAGGGACTTTGCATCATTTTATGGAGATTAAGCAATAGCCTGGGTTATTTAGGGAATCCCGTGTGGCCCATTTGATCAATAATTGTATAAAATATAACCCATTCCTGGGACAGGAGTCTTCATTTGTTGATCAAAAATTTTCAGTCTATCTCTCTCCCCTGTTATTTGGCAATTTTTATTTAGATCACCTTCACACACACACACACACACACACACACCCACACACACACACACACACTGTGATATATACAATATCTAACTGAGACCTGTGCAGGCCCTATGTATGTTCTCACAGTTTTGTGAATGTATATGTTCATGAAATAAATGCATTCATATATACATACATATATATGTGTGTGTGTGTGTATATATATATATATATATATATATATATGAGCTTCTACTGTATTATGTTTCCATAAACCCCTCAAATGGCCCTTAGGTTTAGCTATCTCTCCCCATATTCTCTCCTTTCTCACCCTCTTTTTTTCCTTTCCATTTCGTCCTTCTATTCCAGTACCCCCATCCTCTCACCCAACTTTAACTATATGTTTTATTTCCTTTTTCTCAAACTCTTCTCAGCGCTCAGATAGAGAGAAGGGATGACACCAAGGAAGCAATATCTTCCAGACATAGCAGGACTGATACAAATATGAACTCATGGAAACTGTGACAGCATGCACAGTTTCAAGCAAGAACTGAAAGGGAGAAGTGGATATGAGCTCCCATTTCTAACATCTCCAATTGACATTCACTTCCAAAGAAGAAGTTAGTTTTCCCCAATGTAATCTCACTTGATGTATTAACCACACTCAAGGGGATAACGTCTTGTCATGCAAGTGTTGATTTATTTGTTGCCGTTCCCAAGTAGTCCTACTTGAGTACTTTGACGTTTTGCTCTTCTATTATGTTTATACAGCTCACTTCATTTCATTCATGCTACTTTTAAATAGGTGAAATCATCTTGTTTGTTTCTCCTATGGCATACCTACTTTGATGCAAAAAAGTTTTATTTCCTATTCACTCATGTTTCTCTAATGATTATATCAACATCTGGTTCACAGTAGAAGGTACTATGTAAATATATGAATTACATGAATAAAATCTAAAAAACTGGAATCATGAATATTTTTTTCTGAAATATGATGAAAAAATCTTTTAGGGTATTGTAGGAAATTATTCACATAATGCAAGTTCTCTTATTTCCATTATTCACTGTTTTGTATTCTTAGATTTGTTGACTAAATAAATAGTGAGTGATATAAAGTCTTTCTTGAAACTATTTGAAGACAAACTAAGATGCTAAAATGTATCACAGACACCTAGGTGAATTTTTTTACATCTTGTGATTTTCTCTATTAACATAGAATATTTGTTCATTCAGTCACTATCTATTGATGTTTAATTTACACCAGTGGCATTGTAATATAACTGATATATCTGACTCAAAATAACTTATTGAAGATATTGTTTGGATACAACTTGTTTAGCAGTTGAGTTCATCTTATACTTTGTAAGTTGGGCAGTGAGAAAATTGGTAGAAGATCAAAATCATACTACAATGTGGCATGTCATAGATTTTTTACTCCACATCTAAAGATTTATACATAGGGAGAGAAATAAAGGAATGAATTGGACAAAAGATCTAATAATGGCATAGACTGAACAATTTTTGTCTACTCTGAATTCCATGAGAAAGTGTGTATGTGAAGTTCACAAAACTATTACCTGCCTTGGTTAAATGTGTAATGGTGTAGGATGTCCTTCTGCTTATGTGTTGCTTTCATTGGTTAATGAATAAACTGCCTTGGTCTTTTGATAGGGCAAAACTTAGGTAAGTGGGAAAGACAGAACTGAATGGTGGGATGAAGATAGGCAGAGTCAGAGAGAGATGCCATGGATCCACCAGAAACAGATGCTGAGAATTTTACCTGGGAAGCCACTGCCACTTGGTGTTACACAGATTAATAGAAATGGGTTAAATACAGATGTCAGAATTATCCAATAAGAAACTAGAGTTAATGGGCCAAGCAGTGATTTAATTAATACAGTTTTCTGCGTGGTTATTTTGAGGCTAAGGTAGCCAGGCGGCTGGGATGAACAAGCAGCCTGGCTCTCCTTGCAACAGTGCAATTTTCTTTTTTTAGAATGTAATGATATCATTTGTATGCCTGCTTTTGGAGTAGAAATTTAAAGGTTAGATATTGTGACAGAGATAGACAATTAGATTGTTGTAGTATGATTGAGCATCCTTTGCTTATATTACCAAGAGTGGTATAGCTAGGTCGTGTGGTAGATTGATACCCAGTTTTCTGAGAAACTGCCATATTGATTTCCAAAGTGGTTGCATAAGTTTGTATCTTGATTACAAATGAAACTATGCAATTTTAGTGTAATTTTATTAATCTATGCACATGTGATTTCTTTAGCTCTCTCTGTCTTTAGAAATGAACAGCTGTATGGATGTATTGTGCCTCAATGTTAAATTTTCTGGAGGGTTATGCTTTATTGCTGGAGGTAGCCACAGAGCATTCCAAAATGTTTTTCCTATACCCTATCTAATCCCATATTGTTCATAATATCTCTCAAAATAAAACCCAAACAATGGATACTGTTTCTATTTATAAATATATTACACCTTAGGGCTTTAATAATGGTCTTCTTAATACTCTTGCAGAGGACTCAGTTCAGTGCCCATCACCCAGTTTTGTTTGCTCACACCACTGCAACTCCAGTTTCAGGGGTGTTAATGTTCTCTTCCATGGGCACTGTACTCATACTAAAACACACTGATACACACACACATAGAGATAACCAAAAATAATGAAGTAGCAGGTTTAAGTAGAAAGACGGTTGAGTGGGTAAAGCATAGGAGGGGATGGGGGAATAACTAACACTAAAGTTATTTGAAGAAACCATATGGGAATATATTTTTAAGTTTTAAAATACTTTAATTGGAATTACCCCATACAAGTGATGATGCTTTCCCCAGAAGTCATAAGTCACCACACACACACACACACACACACACACACACACACACACACAAATTCAGTGCAAGGTGATGGATTACTTCCCTCAAGTGTTTGGTCATATGTGTTCCAGAGATGCCCACATAAGACACTCTGCTGACACTGATCTTGGTTTCCCACCAGAACTTGATGCTTAGAACTTTTTGTTGAAGGCTACATGTACTTTCGTCAAAGGATACGGAGAAATCAACTTGGCACCGACCCAAAGTTTCTTTCCTGATGGTTGACATTTATTGTACCAGAAGGGATTGTGTAAGATTTTGGAGGAGAAAGTCATCAGTAGGTTTGCTCAGCTCTGACCACTGTGGACTGTAATAATGATCATGTTGCAAAATATACACACAGGTGCTTTGCAGTGCAAATGGTATGGGGGTAATAAACCACCTTTTAATTTTATTTAAGGCCTGTTCCACAGAAGGAACTATGAGGAAATACATACAGAATACTGTAAACCTAACCAATAACTCATATTTGAGGAGCTCACATGATGTGAGAGGTCCTTCTGTCTATGTGTTGCTTTTATTGGCTAATGAATAAAGAAACTGCCTTGGTCTATTGGTAGGGCAGAAGTTAGGTAGGCGGGGAAGATGGAACTGAATGCTGGGAGAAAGAAGGGTGGAGTCAGAAGACACCATGGGGCTGCCACCACCGGAGACAGACATGCTGAAATTTTCATGGTAGGCCACAATCTTGTGGTGATATAGAGATAAATAGAAATTGGTTAAATTAATATGTAAGAGTTAGCCAATAAGAAGATAGAGCTAATGGGCCAAGCAGTGATTTAATTAATACAGTTTCTGTGTGATTATTTCCAGGCTGATCAGCTGAGAATGAAAAAGATGCCTTCCTCCTACGACAGTCACAAGTCATAGGGGTGAACCTACAACTATTTGTGTAGGTAGTATCATACAAGTATATGGGCAGATCTGGTGAATGTAGTATCATGCAAGAATATGGGCAGACAAATGGATATAGCATCATATAATATATGGACAGACCTGGTGAATGTAATATTATGCAAGTATATGGGCAGACAAGTTCAAACATGTCCCAACAGAGTAAGAAATCAGTACTATCCCAGGAAGTTTTATGAGATACTGCCTCAAAATAAAAGTACTGGCTGGGGATAATATCCATAAAGAAGCCATGACTTCAAACACCAATCAGTGTTACAACATGAAAAACACACACACGCATACACACACACACGCATGCACACTCTCTCTCACACACACACATATGAAACATGATTAATAAAAACTCAGACAGATACTGGGGTTCAACCTGATCACCAGAAAGCCAAGGCATCCAACTAGTGGCTGTTACCTTGATCTCAGTCCAAAAATGGTGATTTTGCCTCCAGAAACGCCAGAATGATACAATGTAAATAGAGACTGTTTGTTCATTTCCTGGCAACCCAGACCTGAATAATCCCACAGAAACTATATTAATTACAACACTGTTTGACCAATGTCTCAGGCATATTTCTAGCTAGTGCTTACATCTTAAAGTAACCCATTTCTATTAATCTGTGTATCGTCAAAAGGCCTTGGCCTATAGGTAAGGTTCCAGCATATCCTCTTTCAGCAGCTGCATGGTGTCTCCTTGAATCCACCTACTTCATATATATATATATATATATATATATATATATATATATATATATATATTCCAGCCTGGCTATAGTTTGCCCTGCTACATACCAAGGAAGCTTTATTCATTAACCAATAAAAGCAATACATATACAGAAAGACATTCCACTTCAAGACTGAAACTGAGAGTTGTTTCCTCCCATTTTGTAATCCTCTCTATTTCTGGGATTAAGGGTGTGCACCACTACCTCCTGGTTTCTATGTGAAGCTAGTGTGGCTATTGGGATTAAAGGTGTATGTCACTGCTGCCTGGTCTGTAGCTGTTTTACTTTTCTAATTTTCAGGCAACTTTATTTATTAAAATGCAAATAAAAAGACACACACACACACACACACAGAGAGAGAGAGAGAGAGAGAGAGAGAGAGAGAGAGAGAAGACTGAGAGAGAAGATGGTGATTTTACATGCTAGTGTAGAATTTGTGTTACCAGCGGACTGTAAAATTTTTTGTGTCTTTGTACTTTCGGTAGTTTTAAAATTTCTGTGATATATACATATAAATTCCATGACCAAAAGAGCAAGAGCATAAATGGCATTAAGTCCAAGACAGAGAATTTAAGGGAAAGTGCTTTCAGACACTGAGAGGAAGGGAGGGTCCTTAGTTTGCTTCCAAGGCCTGGCTACTAATTTGCAAAATGTTAACTGTATTGTTTTTTTTAACATAATGGCAGCTGTCTGGCATCCTGTCCTTATATTCTAAGTTTCTGTTTGCTATCTTTGCTTATCTGTGGAATGCTGGTGGTGCAGCTGTCTTCACTGCAAACTGACCCTGCCAGTGATACCCACAGAATACATTTGAGACAAACTGTATTTGCAAATTGGCTACCTTGTTAGATATGTAGGGAAAGGAGAATGTTTGTGTGCAGTGCTTCCTAAGAACCTTTTCTTTCTCCTATACATCATTGTTCAAGTTCCCAACCATCAGTCAGCTGCTGATGTAGTTGCAGCTAAAGCTTATGAACCTTTCTTTGCAGGTTTTCTGGTGCTTAACTTAACTGTTTCATACAGGTATGAAGGTGGTTGCAACTCTTGTTCTCTGGTGGAATTAAAGAACTTTGCATCTCATGTTTTATAGCTTTGGCCTATTCTTTCTGCAGTGGTTGTCTTTAGAGCATGTTTGCCCGTATTTGTTATTTTCTGTGCCTTGGTCAATCTAAGGCACAGGAGCATCTTAACTCCATAGATGGATTTTCCTTAAAGTTTTGTTAACTGGGACTGATGATTTCTTTCCATTCTTGTTGGAATAGAATGGGATAAATGAAGGTAAAGGAAACAAAGTTGGGTGGTTTATCAAAAGTCCATTAAGTAGAATTTAGGGTTAAAATTACTATCCTTCAAACACATTGTACAAGGATATATCTCTCAAGTTACTTGATTGTATGATAATGAACCAAAATTGCTTTATGTCGTTAAGAGATTTTCATGAAATGTTAATTCCTCATACAAATGGATTTTTATATGTGGCTATGTGTCCTTGGTTTGAACAAATCAGAAACATCTATCATTTTGACATATGTTTGAGAACATAACACAATATTTTTTCCTTTCTTTACTTCCTAACAGAGATGTTGTTATTGAAAACAAACTGTTGCTTTGACAAAGCCCATAGCCTGTTACTTGGCGTTATTTATACAGAGTCTAATAAAACATTATGCTACTAATCAAAGGTGATGGAAACAAAGCATTGTTTTGTCTTCTGGCATTATGGATTATGCTAATGGCCATCTGCCTGTAATTGATATTTCATTCTTCAGTCACAAAAAATAAGCATAATCAAGTAAAAAAGAAAGAAAATTGTTTTGTTGTGATAGATGCTTATGCAGTTTTCTTTTATTCTCCATTATGTTTTTATAATTTCTCAGTTAATTATTCAGAACTCTAATACTTCTATGACACTAAGAATGGCACTGCATTTCAAATGAGGATTTGAAATATTTTCGATGTCCACGGTGATGTCATCCCTAATATCCTTACCCTCTATACCTGGATAGGAACAAGCAAGCCAGTAGCTTTAAGAAATAATAAAGATGTTAGTTTTCCTTTATTTTCACACATTCTAGAGCTTAGTTCACACTCCAGTTTCCTATAACATAGGAATTGTAATGAAAATCTCGTCCAGAAAATATACCTTTTCTGGTTACAGTCAAAAATGAATTAGGCCCAAAGTCCCATTGTATTTAGCATTTACAGTACTAAAAGAGAAACTCATTTTAGAATGAATCTGTCTGTAGTCTTTTATTCCTTGACAATAAATGGTTCCATTTTGCACATGTGCTTGGTTGGCAGTAAACATGGAAATATGCAGTTCTTGGTGTGTGGAGAAAATTCTGCTAAACAACATTAAATATTAGATGGAAAACAGAAGTCAAAGATCTAGTAATTTTCATAGAAGAATTTACAGTGCAGTTGGGAATAATATACAGTTCAAGGGCACTGGTGAACAGGACACCCCACATCAATTGGTAGAGACTTCACATGCTGGAAAGTAGGGATCAATATTACAAGATTGCTAAAAGAAATTGACCACTATTTTGAAATGTCAATATAGCAAAGAAGACAAGTCTCTCTAGAATTTACAGGCACACAGTAGATATAAGGTTGTGGTTGTGGATATTGTATGGTATGGCAACAAAAAGTCATTCATTGATGGCTAGAATAACATTATTGGTAGTTCATGTATGAATAAAGTATGCTGTGATTCATGTATTAGGTAAGGATTGGTATTTTAGAAGTGCTAAGTGGTAGGGTTGGGTTGCCATCATAGATGGGTAAAATGTATCTGGATCCATAATTTAAAATTGCTGCCACTATTCTCATCTGAGTCTTACAAAGACAGAGGAATTATACATGAATGCTACTCATTTGTCTGTGGGTTATATTTCAGTTCCTAATATGAAGTTATAAAGTGTATATTAAATAAAAAAATTCTTCCATGTACACAGAAGATAAATTCTCCTATGTAATTTTTGTTAAAACTGTGATACAGTTTATTTTATACATTTTGTATACCTAGAATGTTTCATTTTTAAAGCCAGTCTTTCCCACAAATCATTCTAATCACTGCATTCTTTTCTATTACTAGTTAAATTCTTACTTCATCCAAGCATTTTTATTCCTTACATATTTGCCTTCTCTTCTAGCTTTTTCTTCCAGAAAACTCCTTTTTAAAATTAATTCTTAATTTGCTTTCACAATTTTTTTTCTTTTTCCTTTGCGTAGCTTTGCTTTATCCTCCTAATTTTCATAGATTCCTCTTTTTTTAAGGACCTTACTAATGTTCTCTATTGTTTTTCCTTTGAGTAAACCCAACAACTCTCTAAGTAATATTCTTAGTGTATATGCAAAATGAACACACTTCTTATTTCTCCCTTTTCTAAAAAAACCAACCCAGAAACTTCTTCTACCATGTATATTAAGCTAAAAGTATGCCTGTTTCCAAATTGAAATTCCAGGCCTATTCTTGGCACATTACCCACAGTCACGGTTGAAACAGAAGCCAAATTTTCTCTTTCTTTTACTAAAATATACCCTTGAATTTACATGTCTCATAGAGTAGAAGTGTTTAGTATTAGCATCCTTCTCTGCTCCATATGATGCTGCCTGTCTGAGACTTCCTATTACCCTTTCTTGATTTTTTTCTTCTGTAATACTTTTGAGGATTCTAAACTCCTATATTTTAATTTATATGACTCTCTTGGTCATGACTCTACGTGTTTTTTTTTTTTCTTTTCTAGTCATGATTCTACTGCCTACAACAATACCTCAGAGATAGCACTACCTAATTAATATTTACTAAAAGTATTATTTAAATAATTGATGTCCCTTGTCACCAGGAAAATACAGAATATTGGAATATAAATTAGAGGCTTTAAACATGGGGAACTCTTCTCTATACTCCGTTACAGCCAGATAAATTTTAGCTGAATGCTCCTCCAAAATATTTCCACAAATAGACATGATTACTCTATCAGAACTCTTATTGAACCATGTTATAATTACCTGTTTTCTAGTCTTCAATAGTTGTTTGCAAACTCTGATGTGCTGATGCTAACTTATAATTGCTTCCTCAACTCTTGTATCCATTGCATATAGAGCCTTCCAACAGAGCATATTTAGTGTACTCTGCCAAACATGTGGATAAATCTGTGACCCAGAGGTTCTTGCAATTCATGGGTTTTGCCTACCCAGTGTACTGTTAATGTTGTCATTGCCGTTTTTCTTGAAGATTGGGATAACTTCTTGCCTGCTTTTCCTTCTCTTTATGTTGTCTCCCTGGATATAAGACAAAACCAGTGAGCACTGACAACCTTCTCCCAGAAAGACTGAAACTAAAATATCTAAGATTCCTGTCCCCAAAGACCTATAAATTCTGAAAGTAAATTGTTGTCAACTATGAAAATTTTAACTTTAGTCTCAGCAGATGTCATCATTCCCTTCACTCTGAAATATTATCTGGTCCTTTGGGGGAAAAATGGCTGTAAACAGAGAATACTCATTCATTTCCTAGCTGCCCAGACCCAAATAATCTCATAGAAATTATATTAATTACAACACTATTTGGCCAATGTCTCAGGCCTATTGCTATCTAGCTCTTACATCTTAAATTAACTGATTTCTAGTAATCTATGTATCACCACGATGCTGTGGCTTACTGGAAAGCTTCTGGCATCTTTCTCCTTGGGCAGCTATATGGTGTCTGCCTGACTCTGCCTTCTTTCTCTCAGCATTCAGTTTAGTTTTCTTGTCTAGTTCTATTATGCCCTGCCATAGGCCAAGCAGCTTCTTTTTTAACCAATGGTAATAAAACATATTTATAGCATACAGAGGGGAATCCCACATCAGTGACAAGAGATATAACTATCTTTACTTATGTACTATGAACTTTCTTAGGTATGCATGATTCCAGTTTTGTAACAATAGTTACAGTTTTGCTGTTCTACTAGTGTTAAAAATACCTGTCTTTATTTGAAAATATCATTCCATGTATACCTATGAACTTTCTTGTGTAGTTGGTACTACGAAATACAATATATTAGAGATCTGAATTAAAGTGGATAATGGTCTCAATCTGTTGCAAATAAAAGTTTCTTTGATGAGAGATGAGGACTACACTTATCTGTGGGTATGAGGACAAATGCTTAGACTGTTGCTGGTTCAGTACAGTCATGTTTTAACATCTCCAAGATTCATAACTTCACTTGCTCTGAATAATTGGCTAGGTTTCCAGTATCAGGCTGGATTCCTTCTTGTTGAGTGGGTCTTAAGCCTAGAAGAGAGATTTTTGTTACTTCCAGGACTTTTCGTAACACTATTGTGCCCTTAGGGTTATCATGCCATGTTGGTTGTTGTCGAAGTTCATAGGCACCATAGTTCCATAAAACGATTGGTTACCTCCATTTGTCAGATGATTGCATAGTGCCTTCTGGTACCAAGAAAGCTAGTCTCAGGGAAGAGGCATTGTCTTCAATTCTAGCTCAGTGTTCTTTAGGTCTTGTTTCTGAAGTGCATGGTGTCTTCATCAATGGGGACTCACCTTCCATTTCTGGAGGGACACCTAAAAACAATAGCAATGGCTGTATGTTTTAGGAGTCCATTGGACAACCTTAACCAATATCTCAAAAGAGGATTCTCTAGTCTGGTATTGGGTTTCTGTTAGGTAGTATTTGTCTCTTTGAAGGAGCCCTGTCAGACCAAATGTTAAAAGTTGATTAAAACTATATATGTAGTTGGGCAGTGGTGACACATGCCTTTAATCCCAGTACTCAGGAGGCAGATACAAGCAGATCTCTGTTAGGATGAGGCTAGCCTGGTCTACAGAGTGAGTTCCAGGATAGTCAGGGATGTTCAACAAAGGTACCCTGTCTCAAAAACAAGAAAACAAAAAATGGCTATATATGTACATTTATATAAAATTTATGCGTATTATAGCCTTGTTAAATCTTTAATAGTAGGATTCCTTATGACTTTTTCAGCTATCATTATTGTTATTTTATCTTCTTTCTTCTTTATTTTGCATTTACATTCATCCCCACTCCCTCAAGAGCCCCCCTTCTCCATTTCATTGATCAAATCTCTTATACCCTGCTATACAACTACAAAATACACGCCTAAGTCTCAGGGAACATCGTGAAAGGGGGAACAGAAAGATTGTAAGAGCCAGAGGATTAGGGAGCTTGGTGTGTGATTGTGTCTTCTAGTAATATGAGAAATTATATTCATAACCTGTCACCAACGTGACTGCCTACCCATAATTTGAACAAGGACAACAGTGATAGAGAGGGAAAAGGCCACAGACTTCAACACTGCACAAAGTCTAAAGGCAATTAAAAAATGTTGAGTGTGAGAAAAATAATCTTCAGGAAAGAACACACCTACTGGTTATTCAATACTAAATAGTCAGCCCTGAAAACATACATATAGGTAATATCATACAGACTAAACAGGTTAGATCTTATTCTATTTTATTGAAGTATTTTTAAATTTATTTTTATTTTTTCTTCAGCTTTTTAAATAATTTCATACATGTATTTACATTATTCCCCCCATCTCTCCCATTCCCCCATGTTTCCTTACCAAACTCATGGGTTCTTTAAACACACACACACATGAATGTATGCATACATGCTGTAGTGATTTATAAATAGCTTTCTCCTTGTTAAGTTTACTACTGCTGTAATAAAGCACCATGACCAAAAAGCAAGTCAGGGAGGAAGGGTTCATTTGACTTATTGATTTACACTTCTACAACATTGTTCATCACAGAAGGAAATTAGGACAGGAACTAAAAACATGGAAGTAACCAGGAGGCATGAGCTAAAACAGACGCCATACTGCTTACTGACTTGCTCCTCATGGCTTGCTCAGCCTACTTTCTTAGGCAACCCAGAATTACCAGTCCAGGAGTTGCCCCACCCTCAAAAGGCTGGGATCTCCTCCATCAATCACCAATTAAGAAAATGCTTTACAGGCTTGCCTATAGCTTGACCTTATGGTGGCATTTTCTCAATTGAGGCTCCCTCCACTCTGATGACTCTAGCTTGTATCAAGTTGATATAAAACTAGATAGCACATTGCTCCTAGGTCATTTTACTGTATTTTTAAAAAGATTATTTTGCTTGGAGCTTTGGAATACTCTACATTATTGCTTCTGTCCTAGCAATTTTATAGCTGTCATAGGTGATGCATCAACATTCCATTATCCTTTCTAAAGTGATCATTCACAGAGTCTTATCTTTCTCATGGCCATAACCATACCTTCAATTTTTCTTCTCTGCTCATTGTATCCTGTTATCCAGATAATTCCTTTTATTACATCAGTTAAAGTGATTCTTTCTACTTAATAAGGTGTGGGCATCTAACCCACCTATTTTACAATCCTTGTTACTACCTTCAACCTGCATGTCTTTTTGTCTTTCATCGGTTCAGATTTCAGGGTCAAATATTCAAGTCTCTTCTTTGCATACATTCTCAATGACTTTGGTTTTCTCTTTGTTCATGAGACACTTGTAACAACAATAAACCTAATCAAATCAAATGTTCAACTGTTTACCAGTTTCTATGAAAATAGATGTAACTATTGAAATCATACATTAATGATTACTAGAATTAACTTAAATCTATAAATAGTACACAAAAATGTAATGGATATATGTTTCTACTCTCTAATTTCATATTTCACAGCACATCAAAATGGAATTGTAAGCTTGAAAAGTCATACTACATGCTGATCAGTTGCTATCAATGTCTATATCACACTTTGCTTGGTTGTTACACAAGTAATACATTTATGTTTATTAAATAGTATGTAAAGCTGTGTTTTGTTGATTCAATTGTATATGTGTTTGTTTCATTTTTTAATTTAAAAAGAAGATGGAAAAGATTTATTAAAAATCTAGTAGATTTTACAGTAGCAAATGCCAAGTGGTCATTTCCTTGTTTAATGTTCCTATCTGTGGTTATATTAGATGTTATGAATTGATTCAGAATTCACAATAATTGGAGACATCAGATGAGGAATATTTGGATATTTTAAAAAACTCAAATTGTTATATTTAATTTTTCTCAATTTCTATATAGCATTTAGGAAATATACTATTATCTCTAAATTGATGTATATCTATATACCACTTTTAAGTCACTGACGTTTATGTCATACATAATTAAATTATGCAACACAAATATAGATTTTTCCTTTTTTTTCTTTTTTTCACATTTTTTATTCATTTTTACTTAAAAATTTCCACCTCCTCCCATTTCCCTCCTCTCCACCTCCCACCACTCCTCTCCCCCTCCCTTTCCAGTTCAAAGAGCAGTCAGGGTCCCTGCCCTGTGGGAAGTACAAGGTCCTCCCCCCTCCATCTAGGTCTAGGAAGGTGTGCATCCAAACAGACTAGGCTCCCACAAAGCCAGTTCATGCAGTAGAATCAAAACCCAGTACCATTGTCCTTGGCTTCTCAGTCAGCCCTCCTTGTCTAAAGGACATTGATCCTATAATCCGTGATCCTAGAGAAGCTAAATAAGAAGGTAAACCCAAAGAAAAACATATAGTTATCCTCCTGGATATTGGAAGGAGACAAGATTGCCAGGCAAAACTTGGAAAGTTGGAGGTGGGGGTGGGGTGGGGGTAAGGGGAGATGGGGAGAGAAAAGTGAAAATGGGGGGATGGGGAGAGCTTGGGGGAATGGGACGGTTGGGATGGAGGAAGGGTGGACATGGGAGCAGGGAAGTATATATCTTAATTAAGGGAGCCATTTTAGGGTTGGCAAGAGACTTGACTCTTGAGGTGTACCCAGGTGTACATGGAGATGGCCCCAGCTAGATTCTTGGGCAGCTGAGGAGAGGGAACCTGAAATGGCCTTAACCTATAGCCATACTAATGAATATCTTGCATATCACCATAGAAACTTCATCTGGTGATGGATGAAGCTAGAGACAGAGACCCACATTGGAGCACTGGACTGAGCTCCCAAGGTCCAAATGAGGAGCAGAAGGAGGGAGGACATGAGCAAGGAAGTCAGAACTGCCAGGGGTGCGCCCACCCACTGAGACAGTGGGGCTGATCTAATGGGAGCTCACCAAAGCAAGCTGGACTTTGATTGATGGAGCATGTGTTCAAACCAAAACATAGATTTTTCTAGAACTAAGAAATTTTGTCAAGTGTACTACATTACACTATTTTAACATTGTAAGTAAATCTATGGTTCATTTATGGACCTAAATATTTCTTTGACAAGTTTATTTGCAATTTTAATAATGACTACTCTCATTTAAAAGAAAGAATACCACATAAGGACCTTTTGATAACAGACTTTTTCTCCATGATCCTCATGAGTAGCTGAGTTTTCAAGCTCTTTCCAGGAAAATCATTAATATCATCCTGAGGGATTATACTTAAGTACCTGTTTGTGTGTATGCATATTTGAAAACAGTAAGATCACCATTCTTATCAGAAATAAGATGGCTTGTTTATAAATAATAAAAATTACAAGTGTAGAGCTTGACATTGTGCCTCAAACTTTAAACGCCAGGATTTATGAAGCTAAGGCAAATGCATTGCTGTGTTTTTTTTTTGTTTGTTTTTGTTTTTTGTTTTTTTGAGACAGGGTTTCTCTGTGGTTTTGGAGCCTGTTCTGGAACTAGCTCTTGTAGACCAGGCTGGTCTCGAACTCACAGAGATCTGCCTGCCTCTGCCTGCATTGCTGTGGTTTGAGGACAAGCTGAGCTACAAAATGATTCCAAAGCCAGCCTGCTTTTCATAAGGGAACCCATTTTAGAGAATCAAAGCCAACCAAACAAAATAAGCACAAAGTCATCACTAGTGAGATAATATGGATGAAAATGGCACATATATTCATATTTAACAGATTTTAAAAACTAGAATTCTTAGGTGATTTAATGGAAAAGTTTTATAAGCAGTGTCCTTGCTAGTTCTTCTTACTTATCAATCTATTGTCTATTTTTCTTAGGTTTTTAGCACCACTTTTTAATTTATATCTTGCCTAAATAGTTTACAAAATATTCTTAAAATGTTTCCACACCACATTGGCAAAATATTGAAAGAAAAAATGCTGTAGCTACTTGGGCATTTTTTTTTCTGAGATGACCAATGTAGGTTCCGCCTGTCTTCAATAGCTGTTTGAAGATTTTAAAACAGGGCAAGACACCAATGTACCTCGGGATTATCATATACCCAAGGCAACTGTGTGAGACAGGCAAGTGTGAGTATGTGCTGAATGGTATTCACTAGAGAATAGAACAGAATGAGTTTCAGAAAAATGACTGATTTTGACAGCTAACCTCTTGCCAACAGAAATGGTTCATTGTGGGTTACTTGAAAAAAACAGTAAGTTTTCTTATGAACAGGAAATATAAAATATAACTGTAGAGTAACTTGATAGAAAGGAGGACTTAGATACTTTTACATCAATAAGAAAAATGGTAAAATGGTTCATATGAGTATTTGGTTTAGTAGTCTCATGTGTCAGAATAGCTATACAATAGCTGAGATGAAGTTTCCTAAATGATTATCTTTTCTATTATTAAATATAAAATAAAATTAATGTCAATTAAATTTAATAATTTATTAAACTAGAAAGGTCTTAGAACTGAGCAGTGTGTTGAAGAACAACCCCTTATTTAATATTGTAAACTATATTTCCTTTTATATTAATTTAAAACAATCTTTTCTCATTTTACATAGCACCCCATCACCCATCCACTCCTCAGGGAGGATAAAGCTTCCCATAGGGAGTCAACAATGTCTGGCATTATCACTTTGAGGCAGGACCAAGGCCCTTCCCCCTATACCGAGGCTTGAGCAGGTATTCCTCCAAACAGAAGGGGCTTCAAAGACCCAGTACAAGTACTAAGCATAAGTCCTGGTCCCACTGCCAGTGGCCCTACAGACTTCCCCAGCTACACAACTGTCATCTACATTGAGAGGGCCGAGTTTGGTCCTATGTAGGTTTCCCCACTATTAGTCTGGTGTCAGTGAGCTTCACTAGCTCAGGTCAGGTGTTTCTGTGAGTATCCCCATCATGGTTTTGAAACCCATTTGTTCATATTATCGCTTCTCCCTCTCTTTGACTGCACTCTGGCCCAGTGCTTAGGTATGTATTTCACATGTGCTTCCATCAGTTGCTTTAAACTAAAATCAATCAAAAGAGACAGAGAAGAACACTTCATACTCATTACAGGAATAATTGATCAAGATGAAGTCTCAGTCCTGAAATCCATGCCCCATACTACAAGAGAATCCATACATATAAAACAAAAATCACTAAAATTTAAATTGCCCATCAACACCTCACTCTCCCCAATTGACAGGTCAACCACACAGAAACCTAATAGAGAAATAAGAGAACTAACAGATATCATGACTCAAATGGAATTAAAGACATCTACAGAACTATAGGGCCCAGGTCTGCGCCTGCTCCTGGGGTTCATCTTGAGGACAGTTTCTGGTAAGCCAGCTAAAACATTCTGTTTGTTCCTGGGCTCCGTCTGCCCTGCCTAGTGATTACCCTAAGGACTTTGTTTCAACTTTGGTATGGTAATTTCCCACCTGCCTGGGCAGAAATCCTTGTGCAGCCTGGAGGTAGGTAAGGATTTCCCCAAGGTTGAATAAAGGGCATTTGGCTGATCTTCTTTGGGAGAACCCAGGCCTCTTTGTGTGTTCTTTCAATCACCAGGCCCTTGCCCAACTCGCCTACAGTACAGTCACTCACAAACTGTACTATACAGAGGGCGTAAAACAAAATTGGATGTTACAACCTAAGACTGAGAAAGTGGTTCAGAGCAGCCTATTACATGATGAATTAAGTTTCAGATTCACAGGGGCTTCTTGCTAAGCAGTTGAGCAACCTTCACTTCATTCTGGCAGAAGGTCAGATAAAAATCACAACAGATTTCCAGCCCATAGGTCACCGAGAGAAAGACAAAAACAACACATGAAACCCTAAACTGAAAAACAATTCTAACACAGGTTAAAACCAGACTAAATTTCTACTACTAGATAGTTAACACAATGGCTACTACTAATATCATCAAGTGTGTGAAAATGCCGCCCCTGTACTAGGCAAGCAATTCTACAGTGTGTACTAACTGAGTGTAGAATCTGGTGTTATACAGAACATTCCACACAAACACAAAAGAATACACCTTTTTCTCAGCACTTCATGGAACCTTCTCTAAAATTGACCACATACTCGGTAAGAAAGCAAACCTCAACAGCTACAAAAAATTGGAGTAATTCCTTGTATCTTATTGGATTACCATGGTTTAAAATTAGAATGCAACAGGAATGCTAATTTCAAAAAGGCCACAAACACATGGAAATTAAACAGTGCTCTATTGAACCACTCTGCATCAAGGAAGAAATAAAGAAATTAAAGACTCCTTAGAATTCAACAACAGTGAAGACACAACATACCCAAACCTATGGGACACTAAGAAAGCAGTGCTAAGAGTAAAGTTTATAACACTAAGTGCCTACATAAAGAAAGTGGGGAAATCTCACACTAGTGACTTAACAGCACACCTGAAGGCTCTAGAACTCATTGAAGCAGACTCACTGAAGAGGAGTCAGCTCCAAAATAATCACACAGGTACTATATTATTTAAAATGCTTTTTGGCCCAGTAGCTCTAGCTTCTTATTGGCTAACTCTTACATCTTAATTTACCTCATTTCTAGTAATCTTTGTATCACCACGTGGCTGTGGCTTATGGGGTGAAGTTCCCAGTGTTTGTCTCCAATGTGGCTATATGGCTTCTCACTGACTTCTCCTCCTTTCTCCCAGCATTCAGTTTAGTTTTCTGTGCCTACCTAAGTTCTGCCCTATCAACAGGCCATGGCAGTTTCTCTATTAACCAATGGTATTCACAGTATACAGATGGGAATCCCACATCAGAGCCATAACAACAAACACTGAGGAAATCTAGAAAATCATTCTGTCATACCACAAAATTGAAAATACAAAAGAAATAGACAGTTTTCTGGATAGGTGCCACATACTAAATTTAAATCAGGACCAGGTGGACAATTTAAATAGACCCCTAACTTGCAAGGAAATAGAAGCAGTCATCAAAAACAATAACAACAAAAAAGCCCAGGACTGAATGGTTTCAATGCATAATTCTACCAGAAATTCAAAAAAGAGCTAATACCTACACTTCTCAAAGTGTTCCACATAATAGAAACAGAAGAACATTGCCAAACTCTTTTTATGAGGCTACAGTTACTCTGATACCAAAACCATACAGACTCAACCAAAAAAGAGAATTACAGACCAATCTCACTTATGAACATAGATGCAAAAATACTCAGTAAAATATTGGCAAACTGAATCCAATAACACATAAAAAAATCATCTACCATGTTCAAATTGGCTTTATTCTATAGATACAGGGATGGTTCAACATACAAAAGTCTATCAATGTAACCCACCATGTAAATAAACAGTAATGAAAACAGCTTGGTATTGGCATAAAAACGGAGAGGTTGATCAATAGAATTGAATCAAAGACCTGGATATTAACCCACACACCTTTGAACACTTGATTTTTGACAAAGAAGCTAAAACTTTACAATGGGAAAAAGAAGGTATCATCAAGAAATGGTGCTGGAATAGCTGGATGTCAGCTTGTAGAAGAATGAAAATAGATCCATATTTATCCCCATGCACAAAAATCAAGTCCAAATGGATTAAAGACCTCAATATAAATCTGACCACACTAAACCTGACAGAAGAGATAGTGTGAAGTACCCTTAATTCATGGGTATAGGCGATGACTTCCTAAATACAAACCAGTAGCATAGACACTGAGAGCAACAATAAATAAATGGGAATTTCTGAAACTGAGAAGCTTTTGTAAAGCAAGGAAACAGTCAATAAGACAAAAAGGCAGGCCACTGAATGGGAAAAGTTCTTCACCAACCCCACATCAGACAAAAGACTGATCTCCAAAATATATAAAGAACACAAGAAATTAGACACCAAAATTTCAAATAACCCACTTTAAAAAAAAATAGGGTACAGAACTAAACAGAGAATTCTCAACAGAAGAATCTCAAATAGCTGAAAGACAGTTAAGGAAATGTTCAACATCCTTATCCATTTGGGAAATGCAAATCAAAACAACTCTGAGATACCATCTTATACCAGTCAGAATGATTAAGATAAAAAACACCAATGGTAGCTTATGCTGGAGAGGATGTGGAGTGAAAGGAACATTCCTACACTGCTGGTTGTAATGCAAACTTGTATAATGACTTTAGAAATCAGTGTGGTGGTTTCTCAGAAAATTGGGAATCCACCTACCTCAGGACCCAGCAATACCACTCTTGGGCATATACGCAAAAGATGTTCAATCATACTCCAATAATATTTGTTTCACTATGTTCACAGCAGCATTATTTGTAATAGCCAGAACCTGGAAACAACCTAGATGCCCCTCAATCAGAAAATGGATAAAGAAAATGTGGCACATTTACACATTAGAGTACTACTCAGTAGTAAAAACAATGACATCCTGAAATTTGCATGCAAATGGATGGAACTAGAAAAAACATCCAGACCTGGAAAGATGAACATAGTAATCACTCCCAAGTGATTACTAGATGTAAAGCAAATGATATTGATCTTACAGTTCATGATCCTAGAGAAACTAAGTAATAAAGTGAACCCTAAGAAAATCATACATAGATCCACCTGGAAAGGAGAAATAGACAAGATCGCCCGACAAAATTGGGAGCATGGGGGCGGGAAATGGGGAGGGCAGAAGGGGAAGATGAGGGGAGAAGAGGAGGTGGGAGGAGAACTTGAGGGAATGGTATATGCATGGAAGAAGTACAGAGATGAGAGCAAGGAAAGAGATATTTTGATTGAGGGAGCCATTATGGGGCTAGCAAGAAATCTGATACTAGGGAAATTCCCAGGAATCCACAAGGATGATCCCAGCTAAGACTATAAGCAATAGAGGAAAGGGTGCCCAATGATGGAGGAAGGTCATTGGTTAAATAAAAGAAACTGCTTGGCCCTCATTGGTTAGAAGATAGGTGGGAGGAGTAAACAGAACAGAATGCTGGGAGGAAGAGGAAGTGAGCTCAGACTCCACAGCTCTCCTCTCGGGGGCAGACGCCTCAGAGAGACGGCATGCTTCTGGCTCCTGGGCAGACACACGGGATGAAGCTTCGACCCAGGATGGACATAGGCTAGAATCTTCCCGGTAAGCGCACCTAGGGGCGCAACACAGATGATTAGAAATGGGCTAAATTAATATGTGAGAATTAGCCTAGAAGAGGCTAGATAGAAATGGGCCAAGCAGTGATTAAATGAATACAGTTTGTGTGTTGTTATTTCGGGCATAAGCTAGCCAGGCAGCCGGGGTGCTGGGGACGCAGCCCTGCCACCCCTATTTACTACAGCCCAAACTGTCCTTGCCCTGAATTCAGACCAATGAATACCTTAAATATCACCATAGAGCCTTCAGCCAGCAACTGTTGGAAACAGAGGAAGAGGCCTGAATCGGAAGAGGACTGAATTGAGCTCCCAAAGTACAGGGGAAGTGTGGGAGGAGTGAGAATATGAGCAAAGAGGTCAAGGCCATATTGAATACACCCACTGAAATAGTTTACCTGAGCTAATGTGAGCTCACCAACTCCAGCTGGACAGGGAAGGAAACAGCATAGATCCAAACTAGTCCCTCTGAATGTGGGTGACAGTTGTAGGGCTGGGGCAGACTGTGGGACCTCTGGTAGTGTGACACCAGGATTTATTCCTACTGCTTATACTGGCTTTTTTGAAACCCATTCTCTTTGGAAGGATAATTTGCTCAGCCTAGATATAGTATGGATGGCCTTGGAACTTTCCCAAAGCAATGTGCCTTACCATCTCTGAGGTGTAGATGGGGAGTGGGGTAGGGGGACTAGGTGGAGGGAATGGGAGTAAGGGAAGGAGTACATACTGGGATTGTAATATAAAATGAAAAAAGAGTTTGTTATGAGGCTGTTCCATTTTATTTTATACCTCAACAAGCACTTGTTTATTCGTATTGATAATCATTCTTATTGCGGGAAGGGTGAAGCATATGTTGTTTTTGTATTACTATGACAAAACACCATGATGAAGGCAACTTGTAGAATTAGTGGCTTATTTGACTTTACAATATCAGAGGGATAAGGGTCCATCATCTGGTAGGGAAGCAATAGCAGCAGACAGGCATGGGATCTCAAACACATAAAAGCTCACACCTCAAACTTCATGCAGCAAGCAGAGAAAGCAAACAAGAAATGGCTACAGGCTTTAAGCTCTCAAAGCCTGTCTCCATTGACATACTTTTTCTAATAAGAATGAACCTGCTTAATCACTCTCTAATAATACCACTAACTGGAAACTAAGTATTCAAATATCTGAGATAGTCTTATTCAAGGCACCACACGTGATACATATCATGGACTCTATTTACATTTACATGGTGATTGGTGATGCTGAACACTTTTTCTTATACTTGTTATTTATTTACATCTCTGCTGTTGTCTTTACACCCATATCAGTGTCTTTCAAGGGTCAAAAGCTCTTGGTTTATGCTGTCTAATTTACTAATTCTATCATTTCTTTTTATTGTGTGTTTATTGTTTCAAAATTGATGACTACCTCAAATCAATACAGACTTTTTCCTTTGTTGTTAGTATACAAAATAATGGATTTCAGTATGACATTTTATGTGTTTACGTAAACACATTACACTTTATTATTTTTCTCCTTCATTCTGGTGCCCTCCTCCATAATACCCTATTTTTTTCCATCTTGTAAGTCTCCTTTCTATCCCCGAATAATTCTCCATTCTGCTTGCTGTTCATTTTTATTCTCTTACTCTTATTATTATTTTGGCTTTGTGGGGGGCACCACCCAGCTCCCAAATAATCACATTCATGGAGGCTTATTCTTACTTATAAATGCTCAGCCTTGGCTTGGCTTGTTTCTTGGCAACTTAACTTAACTTAAATTATCCCATGTACCTTTTGCCTCCGGGCTTTTTCCTTTTCTTCTGTAATCTTACTTTCACACTTACTCTGTGGTTGGCTGTTTGGCTGTGTGACTGGCCCCTTCTTTTCTCAGTCCGTGTCTCTCTCTTGCTTTCTTTACTTCTCTCTTTCTCTTATCTGCCAGTCCTGTCAATCTTTTCTCCTGCCTCACAATTGACTCTTCATCTCTTTATCTGACCATCAGATGTTTTAGACAGGCACAGTAACACAGATTCACAGAGTTAAACAAATGAGACACAAAAGAACGCACTACATATTTGCATCATTAAAACACATGTTCTAAAGCATAAGCAAATGTATCACATC
The DNA here is from genome assembly GCF_018167655.1 of Microtus oregoni. NCBI lineage: Eukaryota > Metazoa > Chordata > Mammalia > Rodentia > Cricetidae > Microtus > Microtus oregoni. The sequence continues at coordinate 5,931,514 of NW_024543828.1, read as the reverse complement.
TTAAAATAATATTCTACATCTTTCGTGTAACATAAATTATAGTAGCTTCTAACTTAAAGTACCATATTCTGTTTCTTCTTCTTTCTTTTATGATCTACACACACACACACAGAGAGAGAGAGAGAGAGAGAGAGAGAGAGAGAGAGAGAGAGAGAGAGAACAATAGTGAAAGAGTGATAGTAAATATTATCAACTCAGCAGAATTTGGGGGGCTGTCTTGATTGTGTTAGTTGAGGTAGGAAGGTCCATCAACTGTTGTTGGCAAGGATCATAGACTATGTAATTCCTTAAAAAGAATCTCTTCTTTCTACGTACCTTTAAGGACTTTGATTATAGTATGTAGATATTATCAAATGAAATGTGACTGGTGATTTCCTGGATAATTGTACCTGAATTTGTAGCCTCCTTCAGTTTGGAGAAGCTTTCTGTTACTCTTTCTTTGAAAAGCTGTCTGTCCCTCTAGTATCCTTAAGTCTTCTTGGATTTCATTAATGTTAATATTTTAATGCTGCCCCTAAATTCTCATAAGCTTTAGTGAAGTACCTAAAAATGGTAATCCATCCTTGCAAACCTCTCCGTGGGCTTGGGTGGAGCCTGTAAACATGTTCCCAGTTATTATCTCATGGCCAACCACTGTGGGATTCTGATAAACAGAATCAACTTGGAGGGACTTTCCCCAGTATCCTGTTATCTTACTTTTGGACAAAAGGGGAGAAAAAGTGCCTCACACCTCTAACTCCCAGCAGGATAAGACCAGTCCAGCCTGGGAAAGGATGACAACCTACAGTGTTCTGGACCTCCTATTCTGAGCTTGATTGGGGTTAACAAGAATGGCTGGGATAAATTTATGATATATGAGCTATTATCTTCCTGTGTCTTCAATGCCTTTTCAAAGACTCACTCTATAAACAATCCTCAAGATGTTTGGTGACTGTCAAGCTGTTTGGTGGCTTTTAGGATCTTCCCATTTTTAGGTTTTATCTGACCAAGAGTGATTGCCAAGGTAAAAACCCGTGGCTACTTTCATTTCTTTTTTAAAAATATTTATTTATTTATTATATATACGATGTTCTGTCTGTGTGTATGCCTGCAAGCCAGAAGAGAGCACCAGACCTCATTACAGATGGTTGTGAGCCACCATTTGGTTGCTGGGAATTGAACTCAGGACATTTGGAAGAACAGACAATGTTCTTAACCGCTGAGCCATCTCTCTAGCCCTCGCTACTTTCATTTCTTAATCCAACTTTTGTCTCATGCTATGCTGCTGAAGCTTTTGGGTTTGCTGATGAAAGCAACCCTGCAACTATCTCCCAAGAATGATGCTAAATTATCCTGAACCTGAGTCTCATAGCCTTAAGGGCTTAGTGATACTCATGGTTGAAAATTCTGTCCCATCGAGCCTATAGTTTATGATCCTAGAGAAGCTAAGTTGTAACATGGAGGGGCCTACTAACAAGTTGGGGTTTTTGTCCCGCCCGGTACCCCCCAGCTTTTTAGCTCCAAAGAAAATCACACATAGATCTCTATAAATTATAAAGCTGATTGGCCCATTAGCTCTAGCCTCTCACTGGCTACCTCTCATATCTTGATTAACCCATTTTTCTGATCTATGTTAGCCATGTGGCTCAGTACCTTTTTTCAGTGGGGCAGCTCACATTCTGCTGCTTCAGTGGTCTGGGCAGGAGTGGGAGGAATCAACTTCCTCCTTCCCAGAATTCTCCTATTCTTATTACATTATTTCTACTTCCTGTCTGGTTTTCCCGCCTATATTTCCTGCCTAGCCAATCAGCATTTATTTATAACATGATTGACAGAATACAGACAAGTCTCCTGCACAACTTCCCCCTCTTTTTAAAAAAAACAAAGGAAAATATCCATAGTCCATATTTTGGGAATGTGGGCATAGTATTCCAGGCTACTTCCAGCTGGTTGGGCGCGCTGATAATCTTATGGGGACCTAAAGAAAATTTAGAGTTATGATCAAGTCCTGACTGAAGTATTCTGTGAGTCTTGATCATCTCAGGCTGCAGTCTTGAACCAGCTGGAAGTAGCCTGGAATACTATGCCCACATTCCCACCCCCAAAAATTGGACTATGCATATTTTCCTTAAAAAAAGTGAGGGAAGTGGTGCGGGAGAATTGTCTGTATTCTTCTGTCAATCATGTTATAAATAAATGCTGATTGGCCAGGCAGGAAATAAAGGGGCAAAACAGTTGTGGGGGACCTGGTGGGAGGACAGAAAACACAAACAACAAAACAAGCCTGGCCCCCCTCATGTTACACTAAATAATAAGGTGGACCCAAAGAAAACATACATAGACACATCTGGGAATTGGAAACAGACAAGATCACCAGACAAAATTGGGAGCATGGGGGCAGGAGGTAGAAGGAAGGGTAGAAGGGGAAGATGAGGGGAGAAGTGGAGGGTTGAGGAGAACTTGAGGGAATGGGATAGTCAAGATAGAAGAAGGACAGATATGAGAACAAGGAAAGAGATATCTCGATTGAGGGAGTCGTTACAGAGTTAGCAAGAAACCTGACTCTAGAAAAATTCTCAGGAATCCACAAGGATGACCACAGCTAAGACCCTAAGCAATAGAGGAGAGGGTGCCCGAACTGACCTTGCCCTGTAGTCAGACTAATGATTATCTTAAATATCACCATAGAACCTTCATCCAACAACAGATGGAGATAGAATCAGAGACCCACATTGGAGCACTGGACTGAGCTCCCAAGATCCAGTTGAAGCGTGGAAGGAGTGAGATTATGAGCAAGGATGTGAAGACCATGAGGAGTTCACCCACTGAGACAGTTTCCCTGAGCTAATGGGAGCTCACCAACTCTAACTGGACTGGAGTGAACAAGCATGGGATCAAACTAGTCCCTCTGAATGTGGTTGACAGCTGGGGCAGACTGAGCGGCCACTGACAGTGGCACTGGGATTTGTCTCTACTGCATGTACTGGCTTTTTGGGATCCTATTCTCTTTGGATGTATACCTTACTGTACCTAGATGTAGTAAGGAGGGCCTTGGACTTTCCACAGGGCAGGGTACCTTGCCCTCTCTTAGGATTGGAGGGGAGGGGTGAGAGGGTGTGTGGAGGGAGTGGGAGGAAGGAAGGGAGTGGGAATTTGGATTGGTATTTTTTTAAGTAATAAAATAATAAAAATATTAAACAAAAAAAGAAATTGTGTCCCATGCTTACTGTGTGGCTGGCAATGATTCAAACTCAAACTCAGCCATCATCTACAGGGGCTGACCAGGCGGTCTGCCTATGTATAGCGGACTTGAATTTCTGTCTGGTTGTAGGTATCACCATGATGGGCCCAATATTGATTCCCAGGATAAAGTATTGTCCTAGCTTTTCTACCCTTTCTAGGGGCATCAAGTGCTCTATAAGAAAACTCACAGAATCAACTAACCTAGGCTCATTGGGGCTCACTGAGACTGAATCAACAACCAGGGAGCTTGCATGGGACTGACCTAGGACTTCTACATATATTACAGTTGTGTAGCTTAGTCTTCTTGTGGGACTCCTAACATTGGGGTTGGGGGCTTCCTCTGACTCTTTTACTGACTTTTGGGAACCTACTCCTTATACTGCGTTGCCTTGCCTAGCCTTAATTTATGGGGAGGTGTTTGGTCTTACTGCAACTTGATATGACATGTTTTGTTGATAACCCATGGGAGACATGTCCTTTCCTAAACAGAAATAGAGAAGGAATGGATTGAGAGTTGTGAACAGGGGGTTGGGTGGAGTGGGACTTGAAAGAGAGGAGGGAGGGGAAACTGTGGCTGGGATGATAAATAAGTAAATTTTAACAATCTGGAAATATAAATGAAAAAAGGAGGTAAAAGGACACGATAAAATATTATGAAGGAAATGTAATCATAAATGCATTTAGAACACCAAATTTAAAGGAAAAAGTCCGAAGACATGCTCAGTACAACTATGTTACTATAAATTTAAAGATGCATAAAAAGAAACTTTCGATATAAACAATACTTCTCAAAACATCATTCAAAAGAAATTCTAAAAAATGAATATACCTGTAATCATAGAACATAATTTAATGCATAAATAAAATTACATCTGTGAAAAGTATACTATTACACACAAGAGTACTTGTATATATCCAGGTAATTTTATAGTTATATGCTGTCAAATGTTTAAGAAAGACATAATATCTTCATTATCCAAAATGTTCTTGGGACTCAGCTGTTGTGTAACTGGGAAACAGCTAAGAAATCCTCAATGTGTAGCAGCTGTGGTTCAAAACCTGTTCAGCTGCCACTGCCTCCCAGGAGCCAAGGAGCCCACAGGTGTGGGAATTAGCCAGTGAAAGGAATTCATATTGTTTACAAATCCAGTTTTATTCCCTAAACTGTGGTTAGTATTTTTTGATGCTGGTAGACTTCATAAAAATCTTGCACATTTTTCTCTTTCTGAACTGTAAATTGTACAGGTTTTTTTTCATACCTTTTCTCTGTGAGTGCTTATAAATAGGGAGTGTTGTGCATAGGAGGAGCTGATAATAAGATGCACTATGTGATGATTGAATGCCATTTTTTCTTTAGAGCAGTGTTCATATTGAAATCACAATGCTTAGGAGAGAAAGGTGGCAGAAAACATACCAATATGGTTGAGGAGATAGCAGTTTTGCAACATAGAAAACGAAAAAGTATTTCTTTTGAATTTTTTCCTTATAAACATAAAACAACTCAAAAATAAAGCCTATTAATTTATAACAAGTGAAAGACAAGTATCCTCCTTCCTGTTAGGGCATTTTTATTATGGCTTGCTTACACAGAAGATTGTGTTTCAGGCTCTAGAACTTCCCTGGCATCTAAATTTCAATCTATACACAATATTTCAGTAATAGCAGTGAAGGGAGTTCTTATAGTGATTCTCTTATAGATAGTCAATCATGTTAGTGGTTTATAGAATATCTGGTTAAATGGAAATGAGTAAATGTATCAGCAACAATTACAAGCACAATAAACAGTGGCAAAAATGTATGAATAAAGGTTACCGTTCATTTTTTAAAAAGTTGACTCAGTTCTCATTCAATTGGGTAATTGCAAGTTTACTTCTGGTAGGTAACAGTCATATTGTTCAAAATAGGATTATTTGGAGCTGGGGAGGAGCCTCAGGAGTTGAGAGCACAGGTTGCCCTCTCAGAGGACCTGGCTTTGATTTCGAACACTCACATGGTGCCTTTCAACGATCTGTAAATAATGTTCCAAGAGATCGGATACATCCTTTTGATCCCCTCAGACATTGATTGCATGCACATGATACACAGACACACACAGAGGCAACAGACACCCTTTTACATAAACATGAAAATGTGAACATTTTTAGAGTAGCTACAAAGTGTACTGAACAGAAAGTAAAGTTGCAATTTCTGATAAATGTCTTCCATCAGATGGGCCCAACAAAAATCAGATTGGAAGGAAACAAAAACAAGAAACAAAAAACTGCTCATTGCAAACCTATATGAGGCTCCCAAAATACCCAAACCATTTATAAGTTGAATGATGCCCCAGGAAATTAACATAACAAGTACAGAGGAAGCAGTCTATTTGAATCACACGTAGATAACTACGACCATAAACATTTACTGAATGACTGTTACAAGTGAATTCTTTCTATTAGCATTACTTATTCGAAATATTTTAATAAAATGGCTTTTCAGTTTTAACAATATTATTGCTATTTTAAGGAATATTATTGCTATTTCTTAGAAAAAAGTTATAGTACAGTAGTCTGATGACTTAAATGTACTCATTATTATTCCCTGTTTTACCTGCCTCTCTCTCTCTCTCTCTCTCTCTCTCTCTCTCTCTCTCTTTCTTTCACACATACACACACACACATACACACATACACAAATACACACACAGAGAGAGACTCACACACACACATACACACACACACACACACACATACTCACACAGAGAGAGACTCTGAGTAAGAGAGGAAAATTTCTGGATAATTTCACTTAATATGCTGATCTGCAGTCCTACTATTTTCTTACAATAAAATTTCATTCTTTATAACTGAATAAAACTCCATTGTGTATGTGCACCAGTTTTTTTGTGTATTTATTTTAATAGGCCTTTGGCACAGTTCCATATCTTGGTTACTGCGAATTATGTTTTAATAAACATGGATGTGCAAGTATTTCTAAGGCACACAGACATACTCCTTCAGGCATAGACCTGGATCGTACGGTAGTTCTCATTTTAGCTTGTAGATGAATCTCTATATTGATGGATATACCAGCCTACACTCCTTCCACTACCTGAAGGTCCCTTTCCCTAAAGTGTTGCTCAACACTTGTGTTTTGTTTCACTGATGTTAACCATTCTGATTTAAGTGGATTAAGCACAATTAATAAAAACTCAGAGAGAGATATTGGAGTTCAACCTGAACATCCAAAAAGCAAAAGAGTCAGCCACTGACTCTTACCTCGACCTCAGTCTGAAATGACAATCCTGCCTCCAGGAATATCAGAATGAGACTGTGTTTTAGAGGTGTTTCCTCCTGTTTTATAATCCTCTCTAGGGCTGAGATTAAAGGTTTGCATCCTGTCATTAAAAGCATGCACCTCCCGGTTTCTATTGCAAACTAGTATGGCTACTGGGAGTAAAGGTACTTGTTATTGTGACCTGGTCTGTAAGACTGACCTGTGTGGCTGTTTCACTTTCAGATCTTCAGGCAAGCTTTATCTATCAAATTACACTTGAAATGCCACTACATGTGGTGAAATCTTGGTGTAGCTATTATTTAGCTTTCTGTAATGACTAAAAAGTTTGAATTTATGTATTTATTGGTGTTTTTTTTTTTTGCTTACTTTTGAAACTTCTCTTTGAGTTCATTGCCCATTTACTGACTGGGTGATCTGTAGTCTGGCTGTTTATTCTGGGAGGTTCTTTCTATATTGTAGCTATTAAGTCTCTTTAGATATATAGCTGAAAGGATTTTTCTCACATTCTCTAGGCCATTTCTCAATCTGCAGATTGTTTCCATCACTGTCCAGAAGTTTTCACGTGTTCATTTATTTGTCAGTGCAGATATTGGCTTTGGAATACAGAAATTCTTTCTAGAACAGGGTATGGAAAGAGTTTTAACTGTGTTTCCCTCTAGACTTTTCAAAATTTACAGTTTCTAATTCAAGTATTTTTCCATGTTGAGCTGATTTTGGTACAGAACGAAAAATGATGATCTAGGTTCATTTTTTTTATGTGTGGATATTCAGGTTTTCCAGAATGTAACAGAAGAGGATGCCTTCTTTAATGTATGGTTTTGGCATCATTGACAAAAACCAGGTAGCTGAGTCATATTTTGTCAGGGATTGGACTGAATCTCTGCATTGCTTTCAGCAGTGTGAATTTTTACAATATTGTCTTCTAATTTATGAAAAAAGATAGCTTTCCATTTATGTGTAAGATTTTTAATTTCTTTCGTTTATGTTATATGTTTATCAGTGTATAGATATTTCGCCACCTTGGTTTGGTTTATAGGTATTTTATTATTTTTGAAATTTCTCCATCCCTTAAAGCCAGATTTTTAATAGAAAATTAACATCAGTGCTCTTCAAAATATCACATAGAATAAAAAAGGAAAAAAAAACTCTGAAAAACTCATTTTATGAAGCCAGTAATATGATACTTTCAGTAAAGAAAGTATAGGTCAGTTTCTCCAATTAACATAGGTTAAAAAAATACTCAATGCAATACATGCAAAGCTGATTAAACAGCACATTAGAAAGAGCATACACAGAGTCAGCCGGGCAGTGGTGGCTACCACCTTTAATAACAACAATTGACAGGCAGAGGCAGGAGGATCTCTGTGAGTTTATGGTCAGCCTGGTCTACAAATTGAGTTTCAAGAGAGCCAGACCTATAACATGAAGAAACCCTGTTAGAACCACTCCACCCCCCAAATTGAAGACACAGGTCTGGAGATTTGACTCAGCAGTTAAGAATACTTCCTGCTCTTGCAGAAACACAGGTTTGATGCTCAGCACCCACCTGTAACTCCAGCTTCAGGGCATCTGATACTCTTGTGGTCTCCACACACATACACAAACTTGCAAATCAAAGGTAAATCTAAATAAATCATGTTTAATTTGTGAAGAGTTGGTCCTGACCTGGGATTTTCTTTGGTGGGAGATGATTTCTGTTTCAATATTGCTGTTCATTATAAACCTGCTTGATTTATTTTATCATATTGATTAAATTTGTCAGGTCATATTTTTCTCAGAATTTATTTAGTCTAGACTTTTTTTATCATTTATCATTTTGGAATGGAGGTGTCGAGGTATTTCCTATTCATCTCATTGATTTCATTCATATCTCTCTGTTAGTAGTTTTGCCATCTGCTCTTATAAGTATTTTAAATCTACTGTCTTCAGGCTTTAGATCTGCTCTAATCTCCTATTTTAGATCTCCGTTTTGAAACCTTCAAATTTCCTCTAAGATCCTTAGTAGATGTGGAAATATATGCCCCCATATAAGAAACGAGACACTGAATTTCCAAATCATTTGAGTGAGAACATTTCTTCATGAAAACTCTACTGAAAGGCATTGCTAAATTAAAGAACCTTTGTCTCTGTTTTTCTAATACTCTAGTAAAGTTATAAAGGTTCTGTTTTCACTGCACTACTCTAATGGAGATAATAGATTTCACAACGAAGCAATGTAAATTTTTTTTTCCGAATCTCTCCATCAAGTGTGCTTGTGCTTTGGTAGAATGTTATGTTTCAGAGACTTAGGTGACTGAGTTCATTACTCATTCCATGAGGGGAACTTGGAAACCAAAATAAATTTCTCCCTTATATCCCCTGGTCCAGACATTTTATCCTAACATTGAGAAAGGTAACTAAAATACTTTCAGTGGAGCTCTTATGTGCTAAACACTTAAAACCTTTTTAAAATTGTGACAATGTACAAATCCAGGTTAATTTGTTATATGAACAATTAGAGCTAAATTGTCAACACTGAAATTTTGTTTTACTTTGTGCATGAAATGAGGCAAACTGTTTACTGGTCTTTGTTTGGGGAAATATAGGAAAACTGTGCCTTTGAAAGGCAGAAACTGGGTGCTATGGGCTTTATTTTGTTTCTTTGTTCCTCTAAACTATGATTTTCTCTCATCTCTGAGGCCAAGCAAAATAGCAGCTCTTAAAGGAAAGGAGAAAGCATATCTCACAGGAGATGAACTTAATCCCTGGGCCGTTATCTCCACTGTCTCTCACGGCTGAGGCTTGTGTTGATCATGTCTGAGCGTCACTGCCAGATAAAGTAAATCTATCCAAAGTAGCGGGAAAACCCCCAGGCTTTCCATAGTGTGAGTTGCTGTAGGTGTGAATATCTCTAAATGTGGACCTGCAGGATATCATCTGGTGTCTTAATAAAAGGCAATTAATATAAAATTAGTACTTCAAATGAAAAATTATGGGTAAGTTTTGTTTTAGAGAAATTTACATCTAAAAATTTACATCTATAAATAACACCCTCAACCATACAGCTTATTTTAGTTACTTTTCTATTGCTATGATAATATAATGTGACCAAGGCAAGTTATAGAAGAAATGGCTTATTAAGAGTAACAATTTCAGGGGTTGAGTCCTTGGCCTAATGGCAGGAAGCATGGCAGAAAGCTGATATGCATGCTGCTGGAACAGAGGTTGAGCGATTAAAACTTGACACTCAAGAATAAGGCAGAGAACGAAGTGGAAATGGTGTGGGCTTTTGAAACCTCAAAGACCACCTCCCCAGTGACACACCTTCTCCAACAAGGCCATAACTCCTAACCTTTCTCACAAATAGTTCCATCCCTGGGAACCAAACATTCAAATCTCTGAGGCTCTGGGGCCATTTTCATTCAAAGCACCACATATCTCTCATTGGCCTTCATAGACCTGTTGCCATATCACAATGCAGTATTTGTTTAGTCCAACTTCAAAAGTCCCCATCGCCTTTCAAAATCTCAACACTGTTTAGACTCTAAAGTCTAAAGTCTCTTCTGAGACTTGAAGCAATTTATTTCCTAACAGTAACCTCTGTAAAATAAAAAGGTAAATTACATATTTCTAACATATTTTAATTGGTTGTTTTTTGTCAAGTATATATACTTATTTTAAATATATGGATATATAGTATTTATTCAATATGATTTAAACTAAATTCTGAACAACAAACTCAATATCATGAAGAATGTTAGCCATGTTACTATTTAGTACTTATCTTCCTTAATTATCTTATTTCTACATTCCAAGTGATAGATAAATTATGTGTTTTCAATATGTATGACAGTCCATTCATTAATTTTAGTTTAACCTTCCATTTAAAAAATCTTTTTTTCTGTCAGATTTTCACTAATCTACTGCTGCCATATCAGATTATCACAATTTATTTGGCTTACTCAGCACATGTTTATCAACCTATCTCTAGGAACAAAAATCTGACAAATTTCAAGGTTGTGCTCAGTTGTAGGGATTGACTCTCCTTGTCTTTTTTTCCCTGTATCTCCAAAGACAATACTGATGGGTCTGTCTTTCTTAGAATTTAACTGTGACTACACAGATCTTCCTTTTTTATCATTTTGAATAAACAGTCATGATTATACTACAAATAACGTAGAATGTTATCCATATTTTGTAGTAACCTTTATTTTGTCAAGTTCCATTTAATATAAAATTAAACATTAAGAAGTTTTAGAGACTGTGCATTGTTTTCCTGTTGGCCACAAACACCGACATATTTTCAAGCCTTCTTTGGGAATCATAGAAGAGAAATCTTGAAACAGTTTTCTAGCATCTTCTTCACTAATTAAAGTCTGGCAATGAGAGACATTGACTTAAGACTGAGAAAGTGGTTCAGAGCAGCCTACTACATGATGAATTAAGTTTCAGATTCACAGGGGCTTCTTGCTAAGCAGTTGAGCAACCTTCACTTCATTCTGGCAGAAGGTCAGATAAAAATCACAACAGATTTCCAGCCCATAGGTCACCGAGAGAAAGACAAAAACAACACCTGAATCCCTGAACTGAAAAAACAATTCTAACACAGGTTAAAATCAGACTAAATTTCTACTACTAGATAGTTACCACAATGGCTACTGCTAACATCATCAAGTGTGTGAAAATGCCGCCCCTGTACTAGGCAAGCAATTCTGCAGTGTGTACTGAGTGTCCTCTAATTTATTCTGAACTCTCTGTACTCGGAGATAACAACATTGTACAACACATATTGATGGCTCAGTTCACATGACTGTTCTCTTTCCATTTCAGATTTTAAGCTTCCCAATAGTTTTAACTGTACTTCTGTTTTAAATTGAGGTTCTTAAAACCCTTTACTTGCCCCAATTAATTATTTAAAGTGGTTCATAGAAGTCAAAATGTACTGTTGACTTATTTTACTGAATATTATAAAGACAACAGATAAATAACATAGAGTGAAATATGTGCTTCTCCATGTGTTCTGGCTGTTCAGTTTTTTGGCTAGGTTCTTTTAAGTATTTTATGGAGAATTCATTGTATAAGCTTGACTCTTGAATCATAGAAAACAATGTAATGATAGATTGGACTAGGGAATGTGATTAAACCCTAGTAGAATGAATGGGAAAGGCAGCAAGGTCTCTGATAAGATTCTTGGCAGCTCCTCTTTGCATTCCTTCCTTCTGAATATGAAGCCGAACCTACTGGGCAATGAGGGTATTATTATGTTTCACAAAAACTAGATAAGAGAATTCCTTTATGGCCAGTTCTAAAGCAGAAAAGAAGTCTTTCTACATTCCAGAAAGAAAACTGTGGTTTCTACAGCCTGCCTTGAGGAAGATTTGTAAGGCAAGAACTGTAGATAAGACTCAAGATAATTCCCATCCGGTTACCATCATCTCATCCTGTGTCTCATGATGGGGCAATCATCCTTTTGGAGAGTGGGAACATTTTTCTCTATCTTTCTAAGTATGAACTGGCCTTCCACATTTTATTCTTTGCATTTTCAATGTTGTAGAATTTACCAAAAGTTTTGATGAAAATTTTTTTTTCCAATGTCTCTTTCTTTGAGGCATCTTCATCCTTCCTATTCGAATCACTTTCTAATTTCATGTTCGACTTTCCCCCATTGTTTCATTATTTGGCCAATTCCATTCAGTTTTGTGAAATAATGCATGGTTTTGCAATTAGGAGGAAAGAAAGGAATGCAATAATCTTTGTTGTGCTTGCACTGAAATCAGATGCACAATGACTAATAAGAGACTTCTCTATAATATTAAATTTATGTGATGGATCACTTTTCATAGTACATAGCTGCTATTATTATAGTTAGGTGTGGATTACAGAGTTATTAGCAATATCTGATCTTTATGCAACTGTTGTTTCATGTGACATAAAGTTGGTAACTACAGTATAATCGGGGAAGTTGATATTAGTTAGCAAAATGTAGTTGTTTGTTAGAAATTCTTTAATTAAGCACCATAGATGGAGTGATTTGCACAACACAAATTAATTTTCTCACTATTTTTCTGGGTAGAAGAAAAGATCAGGATGTTATCATGTCTATTCCTTCTGAAGGCTGTAAGGAAAGATGTGCTCTAGGCCTTTCTTTGCTTTGCAAATGGTTTCTATTTTCTTTTGTCTTCTGTGCTTCACCTATTTCTCAATCTCTTAAAAGGATGCCAGGCACAGTTGCTTTAACTCTTGCCATAGTGAATTGTATTTTAAATAAATGATGAATATAATTTCCAAATAAGTTCACATTTTTTATATGGGATAGGACTTGAATATATACGTGCCATGGGTATGGGACAGAATTCAGTTTCACATGGTAGCTGAAATTTGTGCTTGTGTGATTTGGACAAAGAGAATTCCTCCTGTTTACTAAAGTTGTCTTTAAGTGAAACGCAGTAAAAATGTGAACTTCAGTTATAATTTTAAAAAATGTCTAATTATGGTGTTATAAAGAATAGTTTCAAGGTCCTAAGAGTCCTCTGTGTTCCAGTTATTCTTCCCTCAATGACTCTAGCCTCTACCAATGTTCTTTTTTTCCATGTCTCTTGTCTGGTCTTTTGAAAGTCATTCACTTAAGACATAACTTTCTAATATTATCTTCTTTTATTTATCAATATGAATATATTTTTACTTGGCAATGTGTATTCACTGTTGTCATGTTTATTATCATTTGATGTTTAAACTTTTACTACTTACTCCAAGTATCAGTCTGTTGAGTTTGTATGTATATATTACATATGTGATGCATAATAGTCAGTGTTTTGTCTATTCATTTTCTTAATGCTCTTTTCTTTGAATAGCAAAATAATTTTAATTTTATGTTAGGTCTTTAATTGATCTGAAATTAATATTTGTATACCTTATGAGATAAGGTATGAGGCTCAGTTTTTCCTATGACTATACAGTAGCTCCAGAGCAAAAAAATGATACTATCAATATCAATTTGCATTCCTAAGTATAGCAACATTTTTTCTGTTAATTAGTCTCCAGCAAAGGTAACAAGGACTCCTTTAATGTCTATTTCTGGAGTTGGGGCAGAAAAATACATGATGAGCTTTGCATATTATGTTATTTACTATTCCAGAAACAAAATTCTCAAAGAGTGAAATAGAATCTAGCTTAAAATGTTCCAACTGGATACATCTGGGAAATTTGTGCACTGACATGAATAATGATAGTAACAGATTATAACTTATTGAAATATGAGAATTTCTAGATTCATACTACCAAAAATAAATGGATAGAAAAAGATGTCAACCTCTTCCTTAATAGAATGTAAATTCATGTTAAATATTTAATAAGGAATAAAAAACTATTACTTTAACTTAGGAGTACAAACACCTGTCATAAAATATTGCACTCATGAGTCCTAGACTGGCTGAAGAGCACCTCAAATCCCAAATCCTCTTGCTTCTTCCTCCTGAGATTTGATGTTATATCTATTCACCACCACATCTAGCCCAAAAGAGACTTTCTAAGTTACTAGACTACAGTTTTATGACAAAGAAAGACTGAAGAATTGTTCCAGACAATAAATAGTATAGACTTCTTCAATAAATATAAGAAACTTTTGGATTGTGATCTGAATAGGAAGTACCTGACATTGGTGAACATCTTGGATTATTATATGACAATCTAAGTGCCAGACCCAAGATTGACTTCTGGAACTAAAGCTTCATTTTTGGTACAATTGAAGGCAATTCTAAAGGGGTGAATGGATTAAACAGCAGCATTCATCAGTGTCAATCACTATGACTTGTTACATATTTTGAGTTCTGGAGGATAGTGTAGTTTTTTTTGTTTTTGTTTTAGCTTAGCTTTGTTTTGTTTTAGCAAATGCACATCAAAATGATAAATAGAAATGGATTTTTATGATTGTAATTACTGACTGGTTCAGAAAAGGTAATTAAATTATATAGACTTCAATATGCACAAATAACGACACATAGAAGAACATAAAGGAATTTATAAAATTCTTACTTGTTTCTTGAGAGTTTAAATTATTTAAAAGCTAGTTTAAAAGGATATGTCTTTAAAATTTACCATTCAGTTAATTTTCTTATCTGAGTCATACTTATGAGGAGGTCCTTTTAGCTACTTTTTAAAAAAATACAGAAAAAAACCCCAAGAAGTTGAGACCCAGAGATGCTCAAAACTTCCTCATGACAGAAAATGATGCAGACCTGGACCAGTGCCACATGTAGAACTGCTGTGTCATCACCAACACTTGTGTGTTCTTCTTCAAGTTTTTATAACTTTAAGAAACCTTTGAGCTTGCTTCCTACATTTTATTTATCTCCTCTGGATGCTCTAGTCCTCATTTGTCATCTTTTTCATTAGTGACATTTGTCATTGTCTTCACTATGAACTGTGTGATTACATCTCCACTTTTCACAAACAGTGTTGCTCTGGGAAGAACCAGGAGGAGGTGAGAATGAGTCTAGTGATTACTCGTATACAAACTCATCTCATTCTTGCAAAGTATTCCTTCAGAGAACTCATTTTCTATGTTTCAAGTATTTCCAGTACTAACTAGTTCTTACATTTTAAGTTAACCCATATTCCTTAGTTAACTCTTACACATGGCTCACGACTTCTTGCTTCATTTTTTATATGTCTTGATTCCTTGGTGGCTGGCTGGTGTCCCCTTCTTCTTTTGAGAATCCTGTGTCTGGCTGTCACCTCTATAGTTCCTGCCTGGCTACTGACCTGTCAACTTTTTATTAACCAATGAGAGTAATACATAATTACAGTGCACACAAGGATTATTTCACAGTAATTATGAGAGCAAAAGTCAAGTGACACTTTAGCATATTCTTCCAACTACCCATCCAAGAGTAAACTTTTGTATTTTAAGCTTTGTAGATAAATTTACAGACATTGGGTTAAACAAAAGAGATGAAATAACTACATAATAAAATTTAAATGCTAGTAGTAATGTAGTGGCTGCAAGTCCAGTAAATCATAATACTCCAGTGAACAATTATATGTTAGTGCACATGACACTTGGCAGTTTTCCAGACAACATCTTGCTTTTCCTGTATCATAGTGATGGAGGTCCTGTCACTGGACATACTTATTCATGAGGTAAATGGAGGACAAAATAATAAAATGACTTTCCAAATCCATACAGTTAATAAGTAATAGTGTTGGAACTTGAATTCAGAATTTTCAAAGACTATTTTCTTTACAATGCTTTTCTGAGATGCATTTGGATTTCTTGGGCTCCTTACCCAGTACATCAAGTGGAAAAGGCAGAATCTAGGTCCGTGAGAATGTGTTTCATCAATTTTATGCTCTTTCCTTACGTTTTACTTGTCAGATAAAATCACAGGGCAGATAGAATTGTTCCTATGTCTTTGCTAACTAGTTAAAATGTTTTTGTGGATGATGGAAAACTGAGCCTGCATTGAAGCAAATAGTGAGTAATACTTAAACAAACACAAATTGTAGCAGACCACTCTCTTAAAGCCTGGAATCTTTTGTGTTATGAGTGTGACTGATAATAAAACTGGACAATAGAAAAATAAGAGCAATAATCCTAGAGACAGCAAATTCTATAATTAGAGTAATGCAGAAATATAAATCTAATGTACAAATAAAAATTTATAATGCATTAATATCTAGAAATCTATGAATTTTATAGATTGCTTTGGTACCATAATTTTTCAGTATCCTTTGAAAGAGTAAAGAGGGTATGGCTCCGAGGTTCTGAAGGAGGGGATATTGTCTAGTAAAAGAGAGAAGGGTGGAGGGAATGAAGCATGGTGAAAAGGCGAGAACAAGAGAGAGAGACAGACAGAGAGAGAGAGAGAGAGAGAGAGAGAGAGAAAGATTTTGACTTTTCAGTAACTCTGTCAAACTATATTATTTAGGGGAACAATGAAATATTTAGGAAGTTTCCTGTTAACAAAGTTTCATTCAACTGTGAGATTATTAGCTTATTACTTTTATTTAAAAAAAATAAAACAGAAGTAAAAAAATCCCAAACTGTTTCTGGGTGCTTTGATAAGTCAGGCAAAATGAAAGACACTTTCTTACTCCTGTCTTATGTCCAGAAGTCATTAAACCTTCCAGACTCAGTTCCTAGATAAAGCAATCCTTCAGTGTGCTTGGCTAAGGAGGTGGTGACACGGTTTGGCTCTGAAGAGTGGCCAGGATCTTTGTCATCTTACAAATCTCTCTTTTAAATGGGCTTCTGCAAGTTGTCCTCTGACCTGCACACACACTGTCCCTGCCATGGACATGCATATGCTTGTGCCGAAAAGTACACAAAATTAAAAAAATAAAAAGCTCTCTGATGCTACTTTTTTGTTCCAAGAGGCATATCTTAATACCACATGTGCTATTTGTGCCTGTTTGGTGACCAAGAGATCAAGACATGTCTTTTTTCATGTTTGTTTCAAGAAAATATAGCGCCTGCCTGTTAGGTATATATTGAGGCAGAACTTGGTGCATGGAACGTGGGTAAAGCAAGAAGCTATGCATCCATTGTCCTGAGTCCTGTGTTCTTGACACATGATGTAGTCAGAGCAACCACAACGAAGTTAATGAGCCTGAGAAGAGTCATAGGGACTGCCATTGCCGTGACTCCTTTACCCAGATCTAAAAGAACATTCAAGATCACTTGATGGGGTGAAAGAGAAAGAGGAAGTCTACTTGAGCCCTGGAGCAGGGTAAAAGGGGACAGATAGTCAGATGGCTCTTGACACTGATACCTGAGCCATATGTCACCTGACAGCTGCTTAAGTGAGCATTAGCCTCTATATATGCTGTCTAATACTGATTTTGAATTTTCTTCCCCACTTCCTCAGTGAGCCATCCCCAACTGCCTGCCTCTACTGCCTGCAAACTTGGAAACATTGTTTTAAAAAGTCTTTGCTCAGCTCTGTGTTTTTTTGAACTGGCCATTTCCTGCCCTCCAAGATCAAAGGGCACCCTAGAGGGAATCTTGGTGTTTGTCTTATCTGCTTTCCTTCATCCTGTGGCTGCAGGAACAGGACAAAGGTAGTCCAGGCCTTCAAAATGTTTGACTTTTATTAAGAGACAGCCAGCAAGCAGGGAGAAAGCTTCCTGATCAATCTTCAGTTGTTTTCTCTACGCCCTGCATCCAAAGTGTGTGTTGTTTTCAGCTATGTATGGGCTCTTTCTATCCAGTTATCATGAGCAACAAAGAGCACTGTCAGTAGCCTGTATTTTTTAGGGTGCCTCTGGGGCTGTTAAGGAGGTATCCAGTGCCCGGCGTTGAGATTTTCATTTAATAGCTCATGTTTTCAGGAAGTAGCACGGTCTATCCATAATTCCATTTTTTACATATTATATTTGCTTATTTAGCTTACAAACTAGTAGATTTCTATCAGGCTTCTTCATGTATCCTTAGTCTTGCCTATCCCAGCTATACCCTCGCCTCTCCCCAATCTTTTTATCCCCAATTAAACTTTAATCTTCAGGATCTCGAGGAGTTTCTTGTCTAGTAGGAGTTTTAGCAGCACAGGAGAAGACAAGGGCTCATACTTCCTCTACAGTCTCTTTTTCAGCAGTGCGAGGCTTCCTTTTCTCTAGACTTGAGCTATGGCTCTGGTTTTCTCCTCTTTGCCAGCCTCCCCCTTCCATGGCTGACAGATCAGTTTGATTGTAAAGGACTAACTAAATGAGAGTGCTTTCAAGGGTTTGTCTTGTCATTTTTATTTCATCAGTTATCATTTTCCCAAGGAGATTGTTTTAGGGTCCAAAGTGGAGTTTACTGGACAATTGGAGGGTATTTCTGAGTACACTATGTAGCCACCTCTTATTTTTTCTCTCAATACCTGTGCCTCAAGACCCTTTCCTTTGCCAGATATCTGTGGAGCCCCTTCTCTGGACTAGGCATGTTTGCAGGCACTGGGGACAGAGGGGCTGGCAAAGTCAAGCCCCTTTGCCGCACTGACTTCCCTTTGAAAGTTGAGGCAGGTGATGATATTTAATATGACGAATACTATGTAGATAAGTGAAGTAAGGGTCAGGGCTATGAATTGCTGATAGAGAACACACATACAGATGAGACAGTTTGGAAAGCCCTTTCTGAAAGTAGTATAAAGATGAGGTAGGCAGGTAAAGGGGAAAAGAAGATAGATAGAAGGGACAAAGGTTCTGAGGGGAGGCCAGAACTGCGTGATATGAATGGGGACAGGAGACCATGTGAAGAGGGCATGGATAAGCGGGGCCCTGTATTTTATGACCAAGAGCTTGCTTATTATTCAGAGCAGCAGAGGGGAAACTGCTGGAGAATCAGGGAGATCCAACTGCCATTCTAAAAGTGTTCTGAGGCTATTCCAGAAAATATGCTCCAAAAAGGCAAGAATGACAGCTAAGGGATTAGACGTGACAGAGGATGAGAGAAGGCAGGGATCAGGGTAGCCGAAGTTATTGAATTTGGAGATGCATTTTAAATAGCAGACACAATAGGTATCAGCTCAAGGCTCCTGGCCCAAACTTAGTGATCAACAACTAATTACATTCAGAATAGGCAGGCAGAATAATTTTACAGCGCTCATGGCAGTGTATCAGGAACAAAGACACTGATAATAGGAATTTGGAAAAATTCAAAGATAGGATGCTTACAAGTGGATACCGTGTGTTGATTTTGGACGTCTTTCTAATGAAACTATTATTTCACAACTGGAGAGTAGTCCTTGAGTATTATTTATTTATTTATTTAATGAAAGAGGCACCCCTTTCGTGTCTATAAGACTCTGAACTCAAATGATGTCCCCTGCAGTGTGGCCCTCAGAGCAGTGTTATTTCTCTGGGAGAAACTTAAACAAACAAGGAAATGTGATAAAAAAGAATTACTCTAAAAAGTGCTGATGGTGGCAGGCCCACAAAGGAGCACTGTATTGGATGAACGGACTGGCTGGAGAGAAGTTTCAGCTGGCGCAGACCAGCCCTGAGTGCTGAGTTTCTATGCCCTAAGCTCACACAGCCCTCCACTGTGGCAAGCTTGGCTAGCCCCCACCTCAGCCTTTCTCCTTCAGGCTGGGGGAACTGGCAGGGGCCTGTGGCGATGCTCCCTTGGTCACGCCCTCCTCCTCTGCCCCCCCCCAGTCCCACCCCGGCCACACCCCCACGCCATCCAGCCCCGCCCCCCGCCACGCCTTCCTCACTGAACTGCGCTGGCGCGGGAGCAACCTGAGTGACCTGTGGGTGGAGCTTCCGCCACCAGCTTGACCCTCTGCGCCTTGCCACGGTCAGCACTCCTCTGAGGACACGCACTTCCTGCTAGGCCTCCGTGAGCAGCTCCGCAGAGCAGATCCGAGCCCCTGAGCCCGAGTCCTTCCAAGCGATTCACCATTGTGGATGAAATGGTGTTGCTTCTGCACGCGCTTCTGGTGCGCCACCACGCCCTGTGCATGGAGAACAGCCGGCTCGTGACACAGCTGCGGTTGCTGGTGTGTGAGCGGGCCACTCTGCTGCGCCAGGTACGTCGGCGGAACTGTCCGGTGCCCTTCCCCTCAAGGTTTCACGGCGAGAGCGGCCGGCTCCCCGAGTTTGTTGTGCAGACGATGGCTTACATGCTTGTGAATGATGATATCTTCTGCAACGACGGCATGAAAGTGGCATTCCTGATCAGCCTCCTCTCCGGGGAAGCAGAGGATTGGGTAGTGCCATACATACTGATGGATAGCCCGATCCTCTGTGATTATCGGGCCTTTGTCGAGGAGATGAAGCAGTATTTTGGCTGGGATGACGACGAGGAGGATGATGATGATGATGAGGATGACGAGGAAGACGATGATTTCTAGGCCCTGAGCCCCCTGAGGCCTAGAGGGGGAGGGCCCTGCACGCTGCCTCCTCCCTGCCCTGACCCGCTACTCCTCCTGCCACCGCGCTCCCTTTGCATTGCCATCCTCTCCCCTGCCAGTCACTTCGCTCCTTCATCCCTTTTAGTACTTGTCTTTGTTCCAGTAACCTGCTGAAAGTGCTTGAGTTGGGCCTGGGCCTTTCTCTGAAGCTCACACTGTTCAGCTTCAACCAATCCAGGCACCCCTATCCTAATCTGAACTGTGTTTTGAGCTCCAGCCTTTGTCCAGGCCTGTGTTTGAACTGGTCCGACCACCTGCATTCCTGCCAGCTGGCTTCCACTGGATCGCCATCCTACATCTGCCCAGAAACGTGTGCCTGTCACCTCACCACCACCACCCACCGCATCTCATCTGCAGCCATCCACCTTTCAAGATAAGGACCAAGAAGAAGATGACGGAATTGGCTACACCTATTCAGACTCTGATTTGGACAGCTCACCAACCCCTGAAGGGGCCAGTCTTACAGCCTGGTTAGTTCTCCTACTCCCAGGTTCCTCCTCTGCCTGACCAGATTGCTGCAGGAGCCTGATGTGCCTGCCTGTCAGTTGTAATGTTGATGTTTCTTTTCTTGTGTGCATCAGTTTTGCACAGCTGTCACTTTTCTTTCAGAATTGCAGCAGTCCCACAGATGTGTACATATGGACAAGTAGTACTAAAATAAAAACAAGCGAACAGGCGTTCAGCCCAGATCCCCTCTAGTACCTGGAAAAAGCAATGGCATTCTTTTCAATAAATATCAAGCACTGCAAAACTAGAACAAAATTGTCTTTTCATGGTTAAGAGCTTTTATTTTCTTTTGCCGTTCTTATCTCCATTATTTCATTGAAATCAGGGAACTTGATTCAATTCTAGTATTCTCACGTTTATTTCTAGTCTCCAGAAGACAGATAGCCTAGGGTTTTAAGCACTTTGGTGAAGAAATATTTTCTGGGGCTTCCAAGGTGGCATATGAAGGGGTGGCTGAGTAGGGGGTATATTATGTCATATTAGGTCACTTTGAAGAGTGAAAAGGGATTATTAGTAATTCAACTGACAGTGCAGGCATCTTCTTGGGTATAGTAAAGGTTCCTAATACATCATGGAAGTTCTATCCATTGTCTGGACTGTGGCTATTGAGCTCAGACATCCATTAACTAACTTAGTAGATGATAAGGTGCTTAAGCTAATGTTAAATCTTCCATCTTGATTGATGGGACTCTAATCAGTACAGCCTACACTTAACCTTCCGCCCTCCTTTGGCTGCAGTCCTTACAGTTTCCGTTTATACATTTGCCTCAGATTGCTGCCCATGGAAGTTGGCAAGATGCTTAAATGCTTCCTGAACTAGACCCTGGGCTGAAGTTAGGGTTGCCATCTCTGGGCACAGAGGGTTCAGAGGCAGTGAAGGAGTGGGCAGAGTGTGTACTAAGAATAAAGTATGCAGCTTTGTAAGTTTATTACACCAGGTTACCTCACTGAAATGAACTTGAAAGAGGGGCTATACATGGGGACCAGGAAATAGCAGGGAAATCTAACGTTTTCTGTATCTACCTGAATGTCTTCATTTTATTGTTCTGAAAGTCAATCCAGTCTTAGCACTTTTGATTGATTTAGATAATACATTACTGTTTAGCACAATTTCCGGGATGAAATGGGATGCTGATCATCATATGAATAACCTTACAGGTGTGGGTTGAAACAGATCCTGCCCATAAAGCATTTAAAATAATGCTTGCTCTATATTCAGTACTCCACAAGCATGGGTGATTACTTCCAAGCCATTGGAAGCATGGCTCAGCCAGCAGCTTGCTTACTATGAAATTGGCTTTACTAGGAACATGTCAAGGTGACCAGGAACTGAGCGGAGAGTGAATATAAAACTGAAAAGAACCCGTTATCTCTTTGGGGCTCTTACAAGAAGCCATCAGGAAAAGCATTTTGCCTGGTAAGTAGACAAAGTTCAGAGCAGGAGTCATTTCTGGGACTTAGGACACTTGTTCTCTGGAGGGTGGGGACAGGTGGGGGTAAGGAGGACTTGGTAAAGAGGCCAAGGTCTGGGTGGAAATGGGACTGTTCCAGAGCTGCCGTGTCCAATGTTCCAGAGCTGCTGAGTCCAATGCTGCTGAATAAAGAGGATTGCTGGTGATTTGGAATTCAGTTGCCACTTTCTCCCTTCTCATTGGAAAATACAAAATTCCTTGGAAGAGTAACACATACACTTGGAGACATCACCAATTCTTCATCACTAGAAATAGGGGGATGTGGGATACTGGTGGGATAAGAATTAAGGTATGCAGAGAAGAGCTCTGATACATTACTGCATGCAATGCCCTTGGATTCATAATGGATCTGTATTGCTGCTGAGAGGGTACCTGGGCCTGAGGCAGAACTATAAGGGTGACTGGGGACAGTTTAGGGTAAGGGAGAGAACCTGTTCTTGACTGTATCTATGATGAACCCTTTGTGCTAAAAGTTGAGGCTACTTAACAACTGTCTGTTCCAAAGCCAAGCAATCTCCCACTCCAGTGGAAGGGAAGGGTCTGTGCTTAGTGAGGCTGCCGTGCCAAGGCAATGTTTAAGGAACGTTCAAGGTAGTTAGGCCTAGAAGTTCTGAGCTCTGAAATGTGTGTTTTCTGAGCGCATATAGATGCATATATGAAGATTTCACAGCTTTATGTGGGCAGACATGTAAACGTAATGTGGAAAAACAGGTTATGCTGTGAGCTGCACGGAACGAAAATGTGCCATTTTGTTGTCAAGATTCCATAAAAAGTGCAGATACAGCAAGGGCTCTGCCAGTTAGGGGGGACATTCCGAAAGATGGTTAAATCCTGAAAAGGCAAATGAAGAAAAGAATAAGCATGTCTAAAGAAGAATTCCACCTAGATGAACTCCATTAAATATTAAATATTAGAAGTAACAGACAGAAGTTCCTGAATTCTCACTTGACAAACTAGTATTGAAATGGTCACTGAAATTATACTTCCAGTAAAATAAAGTAAGCATACTAATATCAATAATCATTGAATCATCAAACATACCAATATGTTCATAGACTCCATTATTTGCATAGGTAAGTAATGTTGTCTGCTTAGTCCGTGTTACTGTGTTCTGCAGTATGGAATGCAAAGGTTGACATTCATCACGCATATTGTGTATTTGATTATTTTCAGTGCCTGAATCAATGAAAAGCTCAGCAGTTTAGAGGTAGACAGGCTAGATGGAGAAGTCTTGACATTAATGCTGCATATTTGTTTGCAAAAGGAGTTTAAAACACTTTCTAGGCTCTTAAATCAACTAAGGAAACATTAATGAAGAAGTGTCCGTTCAAGGTTCTTAGTGCCTTTTCCTTAATGGTGGTATTTGATTACATGAAGATTATTATTACTTACTTAGAAATAGAATTTTGCTACAATAGTGTCAAAATATCAAATAGCATCTTGCATTATTGAGTAGGTCAAGTATTTTCCTAACAGTCTTAATCCTCTTAGTCTCAAAGGTCAATTACCTGTTGGTGTCCTTCGAAGTTGTTTTAACCCTTATAGTCCTGGGTGACAGTCTGATCATTCATGTTGCATTTTCCTACCTGCCTGACTCATCTATTAGGATTTTTGTCTTCATATGTTCTATTGTCTACAAACGTAAAATTAAAACAAAGAAACAAACCAAAAACCCCTACCCCCCTCAATCACACACACACACAGACAGATACCCCAAAATCAGTCTGGGTAATAGTGACCTTGAAAGAATTATGAATACAGGAGCAAGATTTCTTTGTAGAGCAAAAGTACTCCCAGAAGTGACTTAGGGAGTAGGGTATGAGAGAGTGCGAAAGTGTAACAAAGTAGCCAGCTGTAGCATTATTTGAATGTTTCATTTGGTCCACACAGAGGCTGGCGACTCAAAATGACGAATAGCAAATTCATTTTTCATATGAATTCTTCAACAGCATGCATATATTATCCCTCCTTTCAGGACTAATGGTTTCATCAATGTAAATACAAGAATATTGTGTTTATATTTTAGCCATGATCGTAAACAGTTTAATTAAATGGTGCAAACAGTGCAGAATTTTCTAGGCAGCTAAAGACACAAAACTGTTTCACTTTAAAAGCTTTATTTTTAAAATAGTGGTAAAAGAAAGCAGAGGGAATTACACTTCAGTGGGAACTGAACTAAATGTCAGTAATTGATTTATCTGTTCTCTAAATATTGATAATTGTACCGATACATAGCATTTTTAGAAACCACAAATTTTAACACATATAAAAAAAAGAGAGGTGGTGATCTGGAGAGAGCCTGAGTTGTGAAAGGTACAGAGGTCCTTGTGCTCAGAGATAAGGACATTCCAGCGCCCACTCACATAACAAGCGCGTGTGTTTGCATACTTATCTTTAATTCTAGTGATGGGGTCAGTGGCAGAGTCAGGGGGATCTCTGTGCTTTGCTGGCCACCAGCTTAGCTCCAAAGTTCAGTACCAGACCTTGTTGCAAAGGAATTAAGCAGAGGGCTAGAACAGGACACAATATCCTCCACACATGGAGGTAGGCAGGAACACACACACATACACACACAAACACACACACTCACACATACACAGACATCACCTGCATACTCACACACACACACACACACACACACATGCATCCATCACACATATCCACACACCACACACCACACACATACATGTATCTGTCACACACACACACACACACACACACCGCACACCACAAACCACCACACACATGCATCCATCACACAAACAAACACAAACTAGTTTTTGTACAATAGTTTAATAGTGTAATAAAACTCCACAGCCTCACTTTCTGGATTCAAAAGTAATTTTTACATTTGCTTCATTTATTCATTTTCCTCTTAGGATATTCATGAAATATTTTGAAACATCCAGATACCAAATCAATTCATTGACTAATTTAGTATGTTTTATAACAAATAAATTCCCTGAGACAATGGGGGATGTTCTACCGGGAACTCACCAAGGCTAGCTGGCCTGGGTCTGAAAAAGCCTGGGATAAAACCGGACTCGTTGAACATAGCAGACAATGAGGACTACTGACAACTCAAGAACAATGGCAATGGGTTTTTTATTTTACTGCACGTACTGGCTTTGTGGGAGCCTAGGCAGTTTGGATGCTCACCTTACTAGACCTGGATGGAGGTGGTGGTCCTTGGACTTCCCACAGGGCAGGGAACCCTGATTGCTCTTTGCGCTGACTAGAGAGGGGGACTTGATTGGGGGAGGGGGAGGAAAATGGGAGGCGGTGGCGGGGAAGAGACAGAAATCTTAAATAAATAAATAAATAAATAAATAAATAGAAAAAAGAAAAAAAACATAAATATCTTAACATAATTTTTTTATAATTTTTAAAAATGTATTTATTAAAAATTTCTGCCTCCTCCCATTCCCCCATTTCCCTCCCACTGCCCCACTCCCCCTCCATCTCCAGTCCTAAGAGAAGTCAGGATGCCCTGCCTGTGGGAAATCCAAGGCCCTTTCCCCTCCATCCCGGCCTAGGAAAGTGTGCATCCAAACAGACTAGGCTCCCACAAAGCCAGTACATGCAGTAGAATCAAAACCCGGTGTCATTATCATTGGCTTCTTAGTCTGCCCTCATTGTCAGCCACATTCAGAGAGTCCGGTTTGATCACATGATCATTCAGTCCCAGTCCAGCTGGCCTTGGTGAGCTCCCATTAGATCAGTCATACCACCTCCCTGGGTGGATGCACCCCTCGTGGTCCTGACTTCCTTGCTCATGTTCTCCCTCCTTCTGCTCTTTATCTGGGCCTTGGGAGCTCAGTCCAGTGCTCCAATGTGGGTCTCTGTCTCTATCTCCATCCATCGCCAGATGAAGGTTCTATGGTGATATGCAAGATATTCATCAGTGTGGCTATGGGATAAGGCCAGTTCAGGCACCCTTTCCTCTGCTGCCCAAGAACCTAGCTGGGGAAATCCCCTTAAACACCTGGGAACCCCTCTAGAGCCAAGTCTCTTGCCAACCCTAAAATGGCTCCCTTAGTTAAGATATCTTCTTCCCTGCTCCCACATCCATCCTTCCTTCATCTCAACTATCCCATTCCCCAAAGCTCTCCCCAATCCTCCCCTTCTCCCTTCTTTCTCCCCATCTCCCCTTCCCCCCAACTCCCTCCACCCCTGTGCTCCCAACTTTTGCCCAGCAATCTTGTCTACTTCCAATATCCAGGAGGATAAATGTTTTTCTTTGGGTTCACCTTCTTATTTAGCTTCTCTAGGATCACGAACTATAGGCTCAATGTTCTTTGTTTGTGGCTAGAATACACTTATGAGTGAGTACATACCATATTCCTCTTTTTGGGTCTGGGTTATCTCACTCAGTAAAGTGTTTTCTATTTCCATCCATTTGCATGCAAAATTCAAGATGTCATTGTTTTTTAACCGCTGAGTAGAACTCTAAAGTGTATATGTGCCACACCTTCTTTACCCATTTTTCTATTGAGGGGCACCTAGGTTGTTTCCAGGTTCTGGCTATTACAACTAGTGCTGCTATGAACATATTTGAACAAATGCTTTTGTGGTATGATTGGGCATCTCTTGGGTATATTCCCAAGAATGGAATTGCTGGATTCTGAGGTAGAACATAAATGTTTTAAAACCTAATTGGTATGTCCATTTCATCAACTTTTCTCTTTTGTTACCTTGCTCTGATTTTGCTATTTTCATTATTTCTTATCTATAAAACCTCCTCATATTTGCATTCACCAATATTCAGAATGTGAATGACAAGATTACATAAAATTTGTGAATTAAATTCACTTTATTTTCCAAATTTATTTTTGAACTATTTCATGCACCAGCACATGTGAAATTCAGTGTTTTGTCTTTCAAAATCTCCATAGACATTTTATAAAAGTTGTAATTTATAAAAGTATGCATTCCCAGGAACAGTGCATAAGGTTTCCTATTGTCCACATCTACCACCACTTATTATCTGTTTTCTTAGTGAGAGATATTCAGATTTTAATAAGATAATATTTCAATGTAGCTTTCATTTACATTTTTGGTAGTTAGTGAGTTTGAACATTTTTTTCCTTGTTTATCTGTCTTTTATATTTCTTCTTTTGCTGATTGTCTGGTAATTTTATTAGCCTATTGATAACTTGGCAAAGATGCTTCTCCCATTCCATAGACTGTATGATACACATTTTTCTTTCACATATAGGTACTTTAGAAAATTTACCATCTCATCTGATCATGGTTGGCCTTATTTCCTGAGGGACTGAAGTCCTATCCAGAAAGTCTGTTTATATGCGTTTGCTTTAAGGTGTTTTCCTTATTTTTCTCCTCGGACAGCTTCAGAGTTCCATATCTGAAGTTAAAGTCTCTGATCAGTTTGGACTTACTATTTTTGCATGATGAGAAATAAAGATCTAGTTAGTGCATCTCCAGTTTTCTCCGCTCTATTTTTTGAAAAGGTCATCTTGTATCTTCATCAAATGGTACTAGGAAATTGGAGATCAGCATGTAGTAGAATGAAACAAGGTTATTACCTTTCATTTTGCACAAAGTCAACACCCAAATGAATCAAAGTCCTCAAAATAAGACCAGATATTTTGGATAAAGCCAAAAAAATAGCAAGTGTACTTCAAAACACAGGCATAGGTGGGGACTTTCTGAATATGGCTTCAGTAGCACAGGCAATAAGACCAAACATTAATGAATGGAATCTCACGGATCTACAAATTTCTGTATGCTAAAGTAAAACACCAATCATATGAAGAGGAAGTCTACAGAATGGGATTTTCTATTTACTAGCTATGTCTTTGAAAAATTAATCTCTGGACTACACAAAAATGAACCATTATGAAACCAAACAACTAATCAAAAATGTTCTCTTGTTCTGAACATAGAATTCTCAAAAGAAGAAACACAAATGGCTAATTTTTTAAAAGGTTCACATTAGTAGACATCAAGGAAAGGTAAATTAAAAACACATTGAGATTCCAGCTCAATTTCCAGCTACACAAAATTACTTTCATCAAACTAGTAAGCAAACAAATGATGACAGATGCTGGCAAGGATGTGGCAACAGAAGAACCCATGTTCCCTGCTGATGGTATTATAAACTAGTGCAGCCACTATGGAAATCAGTCTGGATAGTCCTCCAAAAGCTAGAAACTGAGCTACATCTGCCCCAGCTGTACCAATCATAGGAATATTTCCAAAGGTCTCTAACTATTACTTTGAAGAAACTTGCTCCACCATGCCCATTGCTGTTCTGCTTACAAAAGTCAAGAAATAGAATCAGCCTAAATTTCTATCATCAACTGATGAATGGGTAAAGGAAATCTGGTACATATCCACTATGGAAATTCATTCAGCTATGAAGAAGCATGAAATTATGAGATTTCCAGGTAAATGTGTGAAATTAGGAAACATACTGAGCAAGGTAACTTGTGTTCAGGAAGATAAATGTACTGTGTTATCTCTCATACACAGTTCCTAGCTTCAACTCTTTACATTGTATGTTTAACTTGAAGTATCTGTGGAAAAAAGACAAGAAAGTGGTTACTGTGATGGAGAGTTTCTTAAATGAGGGAGATAGATTAACATATGTGATATGAAGGCAGAAGGGGAAAATTTTGGGTAGGATGAGTAAGGATGGGTGGTTGGGGAAGATGAGAGAGAGAGAGTTTTGGCCTAAGTATATATGAAAAAGCTGTATGGAAACTTGCTGCTTTTAAAGCCAGCCCCCCCCCCCCATGCAAGACTGCCACTCTTCTTGGTTGACTACCAGAACTACTTGATAAGATACCATTTCTAAAGAACACACTGGTTACAAGGTATAGGGGAATCAACCTGAATCTGAGCTGGAACCTTCCTCCCTGCTGGATAGCTTTCAGAGTACTGGAATATGCTAAACAAGCTGCTTGAGCAGAAAATGCATTCGTGGGGAGCCCTATTATCCATAATACCAACTTTCCAGGCAAGATGTACTTACTGGTGCAATAGTGGTGAAATTATTATGGGGATAAGCAATCATCCTCTGATTCAAATTAAGGCCCATTTCAGAGGAAAGACTAGTACTACAAATCTGGTGAAAACCTGTTGCTGAGAAAGTCTTAGACCATAGAGGGAATTCATCAATTTCCCTCTAAACTTTTCACCAATTTCCCTCTAAATTTTTGTTTATGCCTATAGAGAAATGGTACTCCTAGCCTAAATCAGTAAATATTCTCATTACAACAAGTAGTGGTAAATGTAGCAGTCCTTCAAGGTGCTGAAAACAAATGACAGTTGAGTGCCCAATCCTAACCATGAAATTAATAGTCTCTAATACTCAAGGAATATTTTGGAAGATGGGGATAGGAAGAAAATAAGAGCCAGAGGCAGAAGAAGGGGCTCTCTCTCTCTCTTTCTCTCATACACACACACACACACACACACACACACACACACACACACACACACAAATACATTTATATTTAACATAAAGCAAATTTGGTCATAGTGAATAATCTTTTCTCTGTATGTCTGTATTCTGTTTTCAAATACTTTTTTGAGGATTTTTGAATTTTTGTTCATCAGGAATATTAGTCCATAATTTATTTTTTGTTGTGTCTTTTCTTGGTTTTGACATTAAAGTGATACTGTCTTCATAGAAGGAATTTGAGAATATTCCTCCTCTGTCTATTATGTAGGATAGTTTAAGAAGGATAGGCTGTAGATCTTTGAAAGTCTAGAAGAATTTTTTTGTGTGATTTCATTTGCTCTGTAACTTTTGCGTTTTTTTAAAACCTGTAATGCTTTTTATTACCATTTTATTCTCATAATTTATTATGGATCTAAATTGATAAGCTATTCTACGCTTAATTTTGGTAATTTGACTGAATCTAGAACTTCGTCCAGTTCTTTTATATTTCTAAATTTAATATGAAATATAAGCTTTTAAATATGCCCTTATAATGTGAATCTCTTTGATACCTGTTTTATTTCCTTCTTTTCATTTTCAATCCATGTGTACTTCTCAATCTTCTTCAT
This sequence comes from Microtus oregoni, assembly GCF_018167655.1. Classification (NCBI taxonomy): domain Eukaryota; kingdom Metazoa; phylum Chordata; class Mammalia; order Rodentia; family Cricetidae; genus Microtus; species Microtus oregoni. The sequence goes on along the minus strand of NW_024543828.1, from coordinate 5,901,132 downwards.
GTATTCTTTAAAATGTTTTCAAGATTCTCTACTATTGTCACAATTAAGCTTTGCCATTTCATTTTATGACAGTTTGTTTTGTTTTTCTTTACCAAGTGATGCTAGTTCATGATTCTTCTCTGTGTACTCCTGACTGTTTCTGAATCTGGTATGTTTGTTCTTCTCTCTTAACCAATTTCTTCATTTTTTAAACAATATGATATGATGGCAGTAGAATAGGTTACATTTCTTTCTTGCAAACATTTTTTTCCTAGGGGGTTTTATTTCCCTTTTCTCTCCTGTCCCTTCACCTGTATGGTCACGTTTCTGGAACATTTTCAATGTGGTACTATTGGCTAGTTCTGCTATTTGTGGTGGTTTGAATAAGAATGACCCTATAGGCTCATATATTTGAATGCCTAGTCACCTGGAAATGTACCCATTTAAAAAGGATTAGGAGATATAGCCTTGTCGGAGTAGGTGTGGCCTTGTTGGAGGAAGTATGTTACTAATGGTGGGCTTGGAGTTTTCAAAACGCTCACAACACCCAGTGTGGCTCTCTCTCCTCTGCTTGTGGATCAGAATGCAGTTCTCAGCTACTTATGCAACACTACACCTGCCTTGCTCCATGCTCCTAAACATGATCATAATAGACTAAACCTCTGAAACTGTAAGTGGGGCCCCAGCTAAACGCTTCTTTTGCTAAGAGTTGCTGCGGTCCTGGTATCTCTTCACAGCAAAAGAACAGTGTCTAAGACAATACTTTCTCAGTAGGGAGAGTTATAGATCAACCTTGTATGCTTGTCAGTCCAGTCCCCAGCAGCGTTCCCTGTGGTAGAAATAACTCAAGGCTGTTGGCTGGAACATTCATTCTTCATGCTTTGTAGAGATGAAGCAGATCTGATAACTAGTTTGCCCCTGACATTTTACAGCATTTAACAGATTATTTCAACAGCACTCTCATGTCCATGATATACCTGGATGCATCTGAATAATACCTGACAATATTTTCCAGAGGAACAAACTGTCCTTTCTGTTTTTACCTCTGTTGGTTAGTAGTTTTGATACCTAAATAACAAAGTTATCTATGTTTCTGGGAATTGTGGATTGAAATGGATTGAAAAAGGCTCAGCTCTGGGGGTGCAATAACTCAAATAATAAGCAGCAAAATATCAATATCTTAGATTGCTTCCTCATGAAAAACTGTGTATATATGTTGTCAAAAGCAAAGTCAGGAGTTTTCCTATCCTCTTCTTAGAAATTTGTATCCTCCTATGTAGCAAAAAGAAAAAATAGATTTTTGCTCCTCTGTGGAGAGGAAAACCTGTATATGTACAAGGCCTTATTAATGTAGAACAAAGACATGTCCAACTTACAGGAATAAAGCATAGAGGGATTAAACAAGCATCTGAATATTGAATGGTAGAAAAGATAGACAAGGTTGGGCATAATGATGCATGTCTGGAGTTCCCGATACTGGTGAAAGAGACTGAGGTAGTAGGATGCAAGTTTGAGGTCAACTTCAACAGCACAGCAATTCTCCTGTCTTAGAAACAACAAGGAAAAAAAAAGGAGCTGGATAAGTTCATACAAAAAGCATGACTTGCTGTGAGCTTACAATAGATTATTCTTTACAAAATATTTTGGTTCATTAAGAGTGGCTTGATGGCCAGGCAGTGGTCACACATGCCTTCTCTGATCCTTATGTCTGTAAATATATCTTGGGAATAATTATATTTCAAGACCATTTATGAGAAAAATCTACCAAATACCTTAATTGTCAGTGATCAGTAGCTCCATTTATCTTTTCTCCAGCGTACTATTGTTTAGCTAAGTGAAAATATAAAACTGATAGTGATAGACTTTAGTGTGGTAGAAAGAATATATTCTTTAAATGGCAACAAGTGTGTATAGTGTCATTTGTGTATATATATATGAATTTTCTTGTTTCTCCAACTACACATATGAATCTATGTGTGAATGTGTGTTGGAGGTCAGAAGTTAATTTGGGTGTTATTCTCTAGGCCCTATGAGTCTAATTTTTAAGGAGTTTTTCAGTGGCCTGGAACTTTCCAAATAGAAAAGATTGCTGGCTAGCAAGTTCTAGTGATCTGCCTTTCTTTGCCTCCCTAGAGCTGGGATTAAAAGGGTGCATAACTACACTTGGAGTATTTTTAAACATCTGTCCTCATACTTGCAAAATAAACATTTTACTGGCTAATGTATTTTCTAATCTCTCTCAAGGTTCTTCTATATTTGTTTATGAATACGAATTTTATAGTCCATATTTCTACCTTCAGAAAAAATAATTTGTTGCTTTAGTTGAAATAACACTGCATTTATTCTGTCAGGCATCACTTATAGACGGTGACACGGTTTGAGAAAAACATTATTAGGCAGTATAAAAGTAATAAGTATTTCCATCAACCTAGGCAATGTAGCACATACCCTTTTGCTCTAAAGGCATGGAAAACAAAACAATGTTAGATTAGATCTAGAATTCAAAATGATGTAGTAAACATAAGATGTATGAGGCTACTACTGGTATAATAGCATACAGATTTACAGTACACATTTTTTTATGAGTAGAAGTAAACTTTAAAATTAACAATCAAATATAAGTATAGCAAATGTGTAAATCAATAAGATAGTCATTTGTTATCATGATTATTGTGCACTGTACAAGTTTGGGTTACAATGAACCCAGTTTATATGTGGTGCATTTTTATAGTACCGGTAGTGCAGAAGGTCTATTTATGACAACACCATCACAGACATGTGGATAATGTTCTGCCACATGATGTCTCTAACTACTTGGAATTTTTCATCACCATAACGATATTATGGGATCATTATTGTGTATTACATGTTCTGTAATTGACTGAAATGTCATTCACTCATGTGAGCATATTAATTAAAGGAAAATTTGTGTCTTTATAAATTTGAATTATCCTATGTAAGAAAAATAAATGACTTTTCAACTGTTTAAATTAATTTTTATGCCTTTTAGGAAATTGTAATGATATTCCATGGAATCGTGTATTATGGAGCTACTGATTGTTCCCACTCTGTCCCTCTGACGCTCATTCTGTTTATGACATTTTTGCATGCAAACTTTATGCCAAGGCAGAATCATAATATTTGAATTTTATTAAACTTTTTGTCTATTTAATTTGGTTTTTAAGATACATATAGCAACTATTTTGACACACTTTCTGCTTGCATTGATTTTTCTTTTATTAAATTTTGGTAACCGTAGAGAGAAACATACTTCCATTCTTCTTGTTGAAAATGCTTAGTTATTAACCGACACATATATATAATCAAGTACACAGGAACACACACTTGTGTTATGTCATTTTGCATTACACTGTTAAATTTTGTACAGTCCCTTTCAACATGTATTTCGTAGATGTTTTACAACAGAAAATATCAAACTTTCCAATATTAAGTAAGTCATTTTTACATTATGAAAAAAGTTCCATTTGGTCATAGGTCATTTCTTTATAATTTCTAATTTTAATTTTTAATGGACTCTACTTTCTAATGTAATTTCAAAAACTTCACTGGTATTAATGAGACTGATTTGTAGTTTTTTATACAATTTTCTAATTTTTAATGTATCACAATTATATTTTTTACATTAACTAAATAAAAGTGTTCCTTAAACTATATTCTGGAGGAATTTAATTGGCAGTTGGAATAGGTCATTTCATATACAGTTTCAATTTTAAATGCCTATGAAGAAATACTCATTGGTTATAAAGTAAAACATAATATATTCTTTGTGAAAGTAGCTTAATGCTTGAATAGATTACTAAATGTTTTGTAGTAATTAGTATTAATTAATATTTGGTAATAGCTTAATTCAATGTTTGACAACAACATTTTATATTTCACAGTTTGATCTTCATTTAATCTTATGATCCTATTATTATGCATATTTCGTGGAAAAGAAAATCCAAGGCTCTGAACGATTAAGGGGTTTATCCATGCCACCCAGTGAGCAGAAAATAAGGGAAAGAGTCAGAGCTAATATTCTGTACTCTGCTGCTTTTCCACCGATTTCATGAACTGTTGTTAACACAAGGTTCTCATTACTGTTAGCTTTGTTTCTAACAGAAGGAAACAATAGTCATATGTTTTCTCAAAACAGATCTCTCATGCTTGCATTTAGACTCATAAGGTTCAGATGAATTTTGGGGATAAAAATTTCCTATAAATTGAAAGAATATTTTTGAACATATCTGATCTTTAGCTTAGTTCCCCGAATGATGGAACATTAAATTATGCTTAATTTGTCAACCATTTTGAAACCAGATACTGAATTTCTAGGAACAAATGGAATGCATATGCTCTTGTACCTTAAATCTCGCTATTTTCAATAAGTTATAAATAAACAGGCATAGAAAGATATGGGTAATTTCCACTTCCTCCCCTCCTCCCACTTTCCTCCTGCTCCCCCACTCATCCTCCTGTCCTAAGAAAGGGCAGAGTACCTTGCCCTGTGGGAAGTCCAAAGCCCTCCCCCTACATCCAGGCTTAGGAAGGTATGCATCCAGATAGAATAGGACCCCCAAAAGCCAGTACATGCAGTAGAGACAAATCCCAGTGCCATTATTTTTGGCTTCTCAGTCTGCCTCAATTGTGAGCCACAATCAGAGGGACCAGTTTGATCCCATGCTTGTTCAGTCCCAGTCCAGCTGGATTTGGTGAGCTCCCATTAGATCCCACACACTGTCTCAGTGGGTGGAAGAACCCCTCCTGGTCTTGGCTTCCTTGGTCATATTTTCCCTCCTTCTGCTCTTCAACTGGACCTTGGGAGCTCAGTCCAGTGCTCCAATGTGGGTCTCTGTCTCTATGTCCATCTGTCGCCGGACGAAAGTTTTTTTTTTTTTTTTTGTTTTTGTTTTATTGAGAAAAGAAGAAAAAAAACATAAACAAAAAAAACAAGTTTCCACCTCCTCCCAGCCTCCCATTTCCCTCCCCCTCCTCCCACCCTTCTCTCCCTCCTCCCACCCTTCTCCCCCTCCCCCCACTCCTCTCCCCCTCCCTCTCCAGTTCACAGAGCAGTCCGGGTTCCCTGCCTGTGGTAAGCCGGACGAAAGTTTTATGGTGATATTCAAGAAAGTCATCAGTCTGATTACGGGACAAGGTCAGTTCAGGTATCCTCTCCTCCACTGCCCAGGGTCCTAGTTGGGGACATCCCTGTGGAAGTGGAAATTTTGTTTCCTATTATCTATAAAGTAATAAAGAATTATCAGAGAAAGAAAGAAAAAAAGAAGGTGTAGTATGTCAATATAGTAGAATTTTATTCAACTCTAAAGATATTGGAGCACACATGTGACTCAGTTTCCATCTATAGTCAATTCTGACTTAAAAGTCATTTGAGTTCAAGCGTGCCTGCTCTGCCTGCGTCCTTGAAGGCTGTGAGAATGTTCTGATTAAGCCCATGGGAAAGAGCATTTTGCCCATGAGAAAAGATCACATTATCTACTGGCATACATAGTGCATGCCAGCTGAGGGCACATCCAGATAGAAAAAAGAAACTGCTTGCTGCTCGCAGAATTCACGTGAATGATATGAACCTCCTTGAGGTTTCTCCCAAGGACAGTGCAAGGAGGTGGGTAGCTGACTGGGCTGCTCTTTGTTCTGCCATCTGCCCTTAGTCTGTAAAAAAACAAATTCTGATATAAACTCTGGGCTGTTTGGCTGCTTTGACATGACCAAACAGACCTCACGATTCTAAAAAAAAAAAAAAAAAAAAAAAAAAAAAGAAAGAAAGAAAGAAAAGAAAAGAAAGATGTGGGTAAAATAGTATACCACAGTATATTAACTGTCAGTAAAATACAGAATAAATCAATATAAAATGAATTATTTGCATTTACTTATTGTTGACTAGGTATTAAAATTCACTATGAAGAAAGACTAGCAAACTCATCTGCCCTTTTGTTTTGCATAGTTCTAATAGCTGGAATGGTTTACAAAATCCTCCCGTCCTCATCCAGTTCCTTCCATTCCTCTAAGGACATCTCTATGTGTGTAGTTTTCATTCTTGAGATCCATTATAACTAAATCTCTTTCATTTCGGAATTGCTAGAATTTTCCTCCCATGAGCTTCACATTATGTTTCTCTGTCTGGAGCAAAATTCTTAGCAAGGTACTGGGCACATCATTTAGAGTTATTCCAGAAGACTTTGGAGAGCTGTTTAAATCAGTATGATGTCTGTACACACATTTTAGGAGTTGCAAAGCAGAGAAGGAGAGAGTATTTCGTGAGTTTTATTTTGTTCTTTGTCTAATAGCATCAAAACTAGAGCCATGAGTCTGAGAGATTCAGTTCCATGGCCAGTTAGTCTAGAAGACAACAATACAGGACAATTTTCTGTCCTTTTTAGCCTCCACCTTAGGGATTAATAGCCTTTCCCATCAAGGTATCACTAGGGATTTCAACAATGTCTACAGAATCAAAATCACATTTTCAAAAACCTTTGAAAAGCCTAAAATATTTCAAATTTTCTTTTGGCCCATTCTCCTGAGACACTAAGAACATTTGACAGAAGAGAGTCTCTTCTAAAGAGGTCTCTGGAAAGCAGTCATAACATCTGTGGCCTTGGGTTTTGCTGATATAATGCTTTGACTCCCAGTGAAGATACTAGATCCTTGGGAAAAATGATCCTCTTTTGCAAATTGCATCCATTTGAACAGAAGTCCAGTGCCAATATTGTTAATAGCTTAAGCAGTACAGAGTTCCTATCAAGGGTAAAAGTGCTTCTCCTTGTATCTGTCTAATGATCTTTAGTGTCTAAGGGGGAAATATTAATTTAGAGAGGCTGTAGTTAAATGATATTGGAAGTTCAGAGGCTCACCTTCATAAGCTTGCCTCTGAGTTCAGTTTAGACTCTAAAAGCTCCTGGTACTTGCATTTATTAAGGAAATACTGATGAAGTAAAGTGAAGCTGAAAATGCAGTTTGTATAAAAAGTTGTATGTTGAGACTAGTGGAGGTTTAAGGTTAAGAACTTAGAGCTGTCAGTCGCTTGAGCATAATTAACACAGCCATGTGTATTTTTTTTAGTGATTATCCTTTGGAATGCTTACATTATGCCAAACTCTACACTAAGTACAATATATACATTCTATTTAACTTTTATTTACAACAATGCAAAATTTTGTTATCCTTATTTAACAGAAAACTGAGCTTTAGTGACATGCAAGTGCTTGACCAAATCTGGTTCCTAATGAGTATGTGAGTCACAGTTCAATGCAGTGCCTATCTGATTGCAAAGACTCCACTCTACCCTGCAGGCACTAGAAGAGAGCCTCAGGTAGATTCTCCAGGTTTATGTAAGTATCACTTCAATCTTAGCCTCTGGGCTCACACTACTTCCTCCTTTCCTGCCCATCAAAACTCTCTCAGCTATTCTCTTATAAGAATGCTTGCTATTTAATTTAGGTTTTGTTTTGTGTGGTTAACCCTGGATGATAGCCTCATCTCCCAACACTTAATCACATTTGCATATACATTATTTGCAAATGAAGTACTCTTCATGGATTCCCAGGGTTAGGGCACAGACCTTGCTCAGCCTCCACTCACTTTATTCTAACAAGTACTTGATTTCCATGGTCAAGCTGAACGGGACCAATGTCTTTGTGATCTTCCTCCTGTTTGTGTGCTTTCCTTAGGTATCGGGGTTGCTTCATTTCTTGCACTGATCATTAACTTTTTACTCTACCTGTAAACTTCTACTTTGCCCTCTGAAAATAAGAATGAGTTCTCAGCAAATTCCTCTTCATCTTTAACAACTTCTTTTAGTATTCCTTTAACTTTGTTAGTTTAATTGCAGTTTAGTTCAATCATAAATCTATGGCTCCCATTGCCGTTTTTTGAATTAGTGATGTGGGAGTGTCATATATCAATCTGTTGATTTCATTGGCTAAGCAATAAAGAAAACTGCTTGGCTGGTCCTCATAGGTTAAAACATAGGTGGGAGGAGTAAACAGAACAGAATGCTGGGAGGAAGAGGAAGTGAGCTCAGACTCGACAGCTCTCCTCTCAGGGGCAGATGCCTCAGAGAGACGCCATGCCCCGCTCCCGGGCAGACACACGTGATTTAGCTCCGACCCAGGATGGACATAGGCTAGAATCTTCCTGGTAAGACCGGTGCTCACAGATTATTAGAGATGAGTTGATCAGGATATCAGATTTAGCCAGTAAGGGCTAGAGCAGAATGGGCCAAGCAGTGTTTAAATGAATACAGTTTGTGTGTTGTTATTTCGGGCATAAGCTAGCCAGGTGGCCAGTCTGCCATTCTCCAACTACAGTTGTTCCTTGAGGTCAGGAGGTGTTCTGCAGCTGACTTGCCTTTCTTCTGCTTCCAAGCTTGGAATTTTATGTCATTAGATTACTTATACTTGTTGTTATCCCTTGTGATTGTTACACTTACATGAAAATGCGGTTGAGCTGTGGAGTATCCCATTGTTTGATTAAACAATGCCGTATACATTTTTATTTATTTATTTTTATTTTTTTTTCTTTTTGGTTTTTCAAGACAGGGTTTCTCTGTGGCATATACATTTTTAGAAAGATGTCCTACGACAAGATTAATTTTTAACTCCAGTAGATGTAGTAAATCAGATTACTGTTGAAAGTGTGGGTGGAATCACTGAAATGAATGCAGGTCTGAATAGAACAAAAAGGTTGACCTCATACTCAGGAGAGATTGCTCTTGTGTGACTGCCATTAGAGTCGAACATGCATTTTCCCTGCCTTTGTACTGAAATTAATATGCTATTATAAATATGCTATTTTCCTGTGTGTTGATTGTGGTGCTCTTCTTCAGCTAACACATTGGCCCTTCTGGATTTTCCAAACTCATACTTGAACTGGAAATACAACATCATCTCTCTCAAGTCTGCGGATTTAGGATCTCATGTGTTTTCAAAATTACATGATCTAGTTTAGCAATTTCAGAGAGAGAGAGAGATAGAGAAAGAGAGAGAGAGAGAGAGAGAGAGAAAGAGAGAAAGAGAGAGAGAGAGAGAGAGAGAGAGAGAGATCCTTATTCCTGTTTGTTTAGGGAAACTTCTTTAATATATTCCTTCTTAATCATCGACAGTTTTTTATTTTGTGGTGTGTTGTCTATCAATCTTGGTAGTATGATTCATTTTGAAATACTTGGTGATATAAATATCCATCCAACATCCTGTCTTTTCAGTTCCATGACCTACAAATTAGTGCTTCTTTTTCCTTCATCAGCTTTTGATGTTTGTTCCTGTGGGCATTTCTGATGTTACCATAATTATCAACCTTGGACATCCCTAATTCAAACATAAGATATGTCCACCAATTCATTCCTGCTATCCTTATACATAGCAATGATCTTTTCTTATAATGTCCTCCAATGTTTCTCATCTCTCTTGCTCCCCATTCAATGAATTTACTTTATCTTATTATCACCAAGTCTCTTGCCTCTCTATTGTTAATAGTATTTACCTCACAAAGTCCCAAGCCTGGTTAACTCAAACATAGCTTCAGAAAATCAGAAATCCTTGTAACTGTTCTCACTTGAGATTCAAAATCACTAACATCAAGTCAGTTCTGAAGGTGGCTTGGCAATTATACTAAATTTTCCAACTATATATTCACATTATTCCATGTCCTTTCACTTTTCAAAACTTGAATATTAGTGTTGCGACGGGACACATTTGCATTAGCAGCACTGAGGAAACAGGCAGGGCGATTATTGTGAGTTCAAGTCCAGTCTAGTCAACACTAAGTTCCAGCTCAGCCAGGACTATTTAGAAGAATACTCTCTTTAAAAAAAAAGAGAGAAAGAGAATAAAAAACAAACCAGTAAAAACAAAAACCGCAATATCCATTCACTCCCTTTCCATTCATGTGAGAAAACTGAAGTAGTGCAAAGAGATTCCCTCTTCGCTCAGCACTCTGTCTTCCTAACATTCAGCTTCTACGTCATATACTGCCCTTTCCCATTACTGAGGGTAATCGTTCACACTCGTGCTAAAGCCATTGCATTCTAGTCTATCCATAACCATCTGCTTTAGATTTCCCTATTGTAATACCATTCCTCTTCTATGTAATACATGTTTCTACTTCTTTTGGGTACTTCTTAGAACTGTAATCTGCTTCCCCCACCAGTGAAATGAATTACTAACATTAATGATTTCACACCCCCATTGCTCTTGCTTTGTTTATTTTTCTTCTCGACAGGAACAAAAAAATTTGAAAGACTTTTCTACAATTGGTACTTCTCCTCCATCCTTTACAAGGAACTCTAAGTAATAATTGGTTCATTCCAAACTGATTAGAAAGCACTTAACCTCAATATGACTATTTAGAAACAGGAAGCATAATTGCATATGAAACCCTTTAGGTATATGCTCAATTCAACCTGATATGTGTCCTATCAAAAAGATATTTGTAAAACAGACAGGAATAAATAGCCATTTATTTAATAAGCATTGTGATCAACTTCTTCTGATTCAAGGGAAATGGGTATAAAAAGTTTCGAGTGACGGTAATATGGGGCTATCCCTAAAAGCCAAACAAAACCTAAATAAAAGAGATTCCTTTTTGGTATTTATCATTAATGATACTTAGGGTCTCTGTTTCAGAATCTCTGAGCATGGACTGACCAAAGACTGTGGGTCATGTGGAAAATGTGACAGTCATATGTTTACTGCTCTGCATTTGAATTAATTTTATAAGGATGATACTCTAAAAACATGGCAGCCCTCTAGTGACTACGACACAATAACCTGCATTGATGTTTGGGTTTCTACAGGATATAACACTAACATTCTCTTTCATGTGCTTTAGCGTACTTTGGCCCATCTGACTCCTCAATGCTTAAAATTATGTTATGTTTAAAAATAAAAACTAGTATTGTAATAAATTATTTAGATATTGTGATTATTGATCATCGTTATATTTGTTTTCTGAAATAGCACTGTGTAAATCATCCATTTCCATATGTACTTTCATATTGACTTCAATTTCTATAAGTAAAATCCTTCAAGTTAGGTTACAAGTTCAAGATGGGAGCATTTTAAGTTTTGCCACTTGTGATTAACGGCTGTTATCACAAGGCCTGAGATCAATGAACAGCATATATAAATATATAATATATAATATATATAAATATAAAACATCCTCTCTGTTTGAATTTAGGTCACAACATGTATTTGGATCATTAACAAACTGTATAAATTGCTGCCCCTTTTCTCTAGATGCTCAGTAGGATATTATCTTGGCTGCATGAAAGCTCCTCTGACTTTTAAATAAGCTCTGATTCACCTGTGGTCATTAACTAAGCTTATTTGCAGTCACTTTCAGAGGTGCAGGGAAAGCATACATTTATATACTCCAGGAGTCCTAGATAAGCTATGATCACTGCCTCTCTGTGAACTTAGGAATTGCTGTCTACTGGCAGACCCAGTGCTAGCCCTAAACTGGTGTACGATACAAGTGTAGAAGGAGCTGTGGGCAGGCCTGCTTTTTGTCCTGCCCGGCTCCTGCATGGTTGGTTAGCTTTACACCTGAAATAACAACACACAAACTGTATTCATATAAACACTGCCTGGCCTATTATATCTATCCTCTTCTTTGCTAACTCTCATATCTTGCTAACCCATTTTTAATAATCTGTGTAGCACCACAAAGTGATGTCTTACCGGGAAAGATTCTAGTGTACGTCCATCATGGGCTGGAGCTTCATCGCATCTGCCCTGGAGAGGAGAGACATGGCGTCTGAGCTCACTTCCCTTCTTCCCAGCATTCTGTTCTGTCTACTGTCAGGAGCCATTTCAGGCTTCTCCTTTCTCACATCTCACAGGGCCTTGAAGTAAAAATCTTGAGACAGAAAACTTAAAGTTAGCCAAAACATTACGTGTTGACCGTGGAGACTCAAGGTCTGGAAAGCACCACAGAGTGTCTTCATGGCTTGCTGCTTATCACTAACAGCAGGTATTCTAGCCACTGACCTTGCCCTGCTTAGCTGCTGAGCTGCCCCACTTAGTTGCCTAGCTACTGAGCCCCTCCTTTCCTTCCCTCTTTCCTCAGTTCCCCCTGCCTGAGCTCCTTACTGAGGAGTATTTAAGACATGAAACTTGCTTCAATAAATGGATGCCTTGACAAAATACTGGTTGGTGTCCGTTACTCTTTCCTCCCATGTCTTTCAGATAGTGCCTCTTCAAGACCCTGGAGTAACTTAGTACCTGTTGTGTGGGTCAGTCTACTCCATCCACCTAAGGGCTGGCCTATCAAATGGGCCAAGGCAGTTTCTTTATTAACCAATGAAAATAACTCCTCCATCATACAAGGGTTGTTATAAGTTATCTTTACTGGGTCTTTGATCTTTTAGTTGGCAATGGAGATTCCTAGGGCTGTGAAGTAGGCATTGTCATTTTGATGCATTTTTTCCTTTTTATATAGAAACATGGCTCTGTTTTTTTTTAATTTTTGAATTATGTTCCAGTTATCAAGGGTAATTATTCATCAGTTTTACGATGCTTGTTTATCTTTAAAATTCATATAAGTACATTAAATTAAGAGTCCTATTTTCTTTTTGACTGCTTAACTTAGTTTTATAAGCTGTTTTTTATGCAAGCCCCCAAATTCTTTATTAAGTTCTAAAATACACATTTATTAAAAATAGTATGAATATATGTTATAGTAGTATCAATATACATTTATAATAGTAGAATTGGTTTGTATTTCTCTGTTTATTATTTCTATGTATGGTAGATTTTGTGTGTGGTAGAAAACTCGTAATTACCCATTTCTGATATTGCTGGTTATCTTTGGGTGACAATATAATTTATGATCACTTTAAAAAGTGAAAGAATGTAGTAACAATGTCTAACAAAGCATCTCCATGCTGGCACTCTGGTGACATTGCATGTCCTCTCATAGCCTAAAGTGGTAAGGCTCTGATGAAGTTTGGCCTACCCTTTTAGGGGAAACCCCCAATATCATCCCAAATAGATAGCAAAGTAGAGGCATTATGAAGAGCTGCGTAAGGCATTTCTAATCTGCTTCTACCTTGGAAAGACTTCTAGGAGGCAATATCTCATCCTTTCCCCCTGAGTTCTTGAGCACAGAGTAGCATGGGACATTCCATCTCACTACCTTGTCTTTCAGGAACAGATGGAAATTATAAAACTACTTAACAGAAAAAGATTACACTCCTCGGCAATAAAGAAGTCTGCTGCCCGTGTTATCTTTCATTTGGCCCATGCAGTTTTGTGTCATACTGAATGTCAAGTGACGTAGGAAGGTCACTCCTTACTGATCTTGTTTTTGTTGTCTTAGTATTAAGCTGCCAAAATCTATCTGTGTTCATTGTCTCCGTACAAGAAAAAATTGTCAGCCTCTTGACAAACTCTTAACAATAGTTGAGATTCAGGAACTGAAAGTATAAACATCACCTGAACTAACCGACCAAATGTGCACCATGATTCAAAGGGCCTGGATGTAGTTTTTTGAAAGTTTCATACAGTCAGCAATATCAGTTAGACCCTTTCTTAGTGGATGTCTTTGTTAAATTTGAGGCTCTCCATCATTACACTGGTAGCTCGTAGAACAGGCAGTTAATTGGACAAATAGTCCACTTAGACATTATCCATATGAATATTCTTTTTAGAATATTTTTCAAGGCACATAAAAAATAAGGTAATTATTGTAAGCATTTTTGTTGTATATTCATGTAGCTTTTTGCCAGATGTAATTCTTTCTATTATAATGAGTATATGTATAATGATGTATTATATACAATTCTGTATATCCTTTTTAAATTTAACACTCACTGAAACTGCTTCATAAGCATTTTAATGACTGCATACGTATCTTTCACGTAGTTATTTTTGTTTTTGTCTTAAATTCTCTCAGTTAAGTAAATTGAAGTCTTTTTTCTTTGCTTGCTTTTTTCATTAGCAACCAATTATTCTGCAACAAACATACTCAGCCCTTAGGATAGATTTGCAGCTGAGAAAGCCATTTTTCAGGCTCTCAATGCGTGCTGTCAAATTGCTTTTTAACAGGTCTGCAAATTGTCATTCCCACCAGCATCTGTAGTTTCTACTTTCTAACTCTCACTGTGCAAAACAAGTTCCAGAATCTCATAGTCATTCACATTATTATAATAACTTTCTGGGATATTGGAGGTAATGTGCATAAAGACCTAGCAAATAAATTGATGCACTTAATAAATGATTGCCAAAATCAAATAATATACAGAATGGTTATGTTAATTGAACACTCTGACATATTTCCTTCTAGTTGATATAAATTTTAAAATGTTGGTTTGTGCATATTAAGTGTCTAAAATGGCGCATGTACCCTAATGTGGTATCAATGTTAAAACCATAATTTTCCAGCCAAGTTGTCTAAAATGCACACCACAAGACTATGGTTGGTCATAGGAAGATATCACAACTTTTGCATCATCTTGGCCTTAATTTCACTACTTTATTTTAGGATTCCACTAGACCAATATTTATTAACTGTGACAAAAATGTAAAATCTTTCAAGAAGTATAAGAACTTGATTCATACATAAAATGTACAAATAAGTGTATCTAAGCATTAACTTTTAAAATTGATCCAAGGTAGTGAAAATTACTGAAGTAGGCTTGTAAATCAACTATTAAGCATATCTGGTTTACAGTGTGGTCAGCCCTGCTACATGTATGACTCACGCAAATGGATTGCAGTATACAAAACTTGCTCAAGTATACATCATGTATAGTAATGCTACATTTTCTGTTATCTGGAAAGAATAACTTACTATTGACCTTAGTCTTGATAGCCTGGCTGACATGGTATTTATCAAATTCCTGCACTGTAAAGTTACTCCTTTCCTCATTCCCATAGTATGCTCTTTGGAAGGAAATCACCGTATATAACCCATACTTAATGAGTAGAGAATTATGTATAACCTTTTCAATGTTATAATTAAAACCACATTCCCAAGCCTACTCATCCTTTTACATCAGTTTGGGACACAATTTATAGTTTATATCCTGGCATGTTACACCTACATCATGGTAAACTGCCAGACCCTGGGCTACAGGAATGGGCTTTTATTCAAGGCTCTTCCTTTTGTGCTTCCATGAGTAATTTGTCCACAGGCCCCTCCCCAGATCAGTACTTTCATTAGTTAGCCACTATCCTTGGTAAATATATATATAAATTATAAGCAGTGTTTCTCAAAACTTCAGTATACAAACTTACCTGGAACCAATTGTTAGCATGTAGACTCCTAGATCTCAGTTTACATTGACCGTATTCAGTTGTCTATTCTAGACATTAGACACTTAAAATATATTTTAGAACTAGTTTGTAGAAACTTGTAAAAATAGTACAGAGCTCTCCTGCTTACCATACATGTTATTTTAGTGTTCTTATTACTAACATCTGACATTGTACAACCCAGGATCTAATGTTGATGTATTATTGCTATTATGAGCTAGAGTGATTCCTTTATTCAAATTGCTGTTTTTTCCATAATTTACTTCCCCCATTTCCTAACTCCATTCAGGATCCCCATTACATTTGAACAGGGGGTACCCTTAGACATCTCTTGTCTATGGTAGCATCTCAGACTTTTGTTATTGTTATCACTGTAACAACTTAGCTCACGTGGTTAACATGCATCTAAATTGCGCAGGTGGTAAAGTTGCACATTTTTTATGCTTTTTGCAAGGAAAACATCTAACTTTCTATCCTTAAAGAGGAGAAATTTGTGCTTACTATATGGAATATATATAAAAATATATATGTATTAATTACTCAGAATCTTCAAGGGGATAATTCTATTCCTCTCTTTGTATTCAATTAATTATATAAATATAGACACATCATTTCTTATTTTATAGTTAGGGTTATCGCTTCACACTATTTTTATTGAAAGTTTATTATATTGCTTGACTTGTCTATCTGTCTCTCTGTGTGTGTTTGTACTTGTGTGAGTGTTTTCATGTGATTTAGAGAAAGAGAAAGATTTGTGGGAATCAGTTCTCTCATTTGCCATGTGTATTTGGTATTTAAACTCAGGTCGTCAGGCTTGGCAGCTCTTATCTATACCAGCTACAATATCTTACAATCCCACTTCCATATTTTGATACAGATTTAATTCTACTTTGTACAATTAGTAGTATATTAAGTTGGTTCCTGCAACTATTTGTTTATTCCCACCATTATATTTTCCTTTTTTTCCATACATGCTTACTTTAAGGCATTATACTATGATTGAGCCTCATCTTCTGTATTTCCAATCTCAGTCCTGAAAGTTTGCATGTCTCCAGGGAATCCTAATTCCTCTTACCAGACACTAGTATTAGAAATTTAGATCTGGGCATTAGAAGTAGTGCTTTGCTACTAGGGTGTCTTTGTTTTATAACAGTCTCAGCAGAAAGAATTAGATATATGGGTATATACATTATCTATCTATCTATCTATCTATCTATCTATCTATCTTTCTATCTATCTATCTATCTATCTATCTATCTATCATTTATATGCCTATCAATTCTATACATAAATGTATATGCAAATATGATAAGACAGATAGTTATAATGATATAGAGGTATAAAAAAGAAAGAACCGATAATAAACTACACACAGTATCTGATGCATGAGAACTGCTCTTTTGCCTTTTTCAGTCAAGGCAATGCACAAAACAGTTGGTACAGGCTCTTAGTCCATTATTCACTTTGCCCTAGGTTGTGATGACTGTAGTAGAACACTCTTTGTATGTAGGCATTATTGGCTCTGTGTCATTACAAGGTCTAGTTCTAAGCAACGTCAACATGCTACACCTTATTGGATTTCATTTTTTCCCTTGGAAATGTGTAAAATCACTTATTAGTCAGAATTGTATTCCTCATTCATTTAGTGTTTTCACGAATTACTCATGACCTTAAGCACATAACTTTTATTGTCTGGTTTAATCCTTTCAATTAACTCATTGATGAGTACTAGTCTTTTTTATTGGTTGAGATTTCATACATGTACATATTGTGTTTGCTCAAGTCTATTCCTCACCACCCCCCAAAATTTCTTCCCTATCACCACTATTAATATTACTTCTGATTTTTGTGTTTTGTCGTCTTCATTTTAACCCACAGAGTTATATGCACGGGCGTAGGCCATCTACTGGACAATTGGTGACCTCTCAGAGACCTTAACCCTGAAGAACACTGCCTCTCCCTTTCCTTACAGTTCTCTGCTAGGGGTAGAACGTCCTGACGACCTCTTCCCTCTGTGCTAGGATTTTGTTTAGACTAATTTTATTCCGGTATTATGAATGCAGTCACAGCCAATGTAAGTTCATATGCGCAATTGTCCTGTGGTCCAGAAAATATTGTTTCACTGTATTCAACCATGGCCTCTGGATATTACAGTCTTCCTGCCTCTCTCCCATCATGTTTTCTGAGCATTAGAAAGAGTAGATGTGTCACAGATGTCCCATTTAAGGCTGAGCTTTCTGCAGGCACCTATTCTTTGCACACTGGTCAGTGGTGGGTCTCTGTTAATCTCCAATTTCCTACAAAAACAAGTTTCTATGATGAACATTGAGAGATGCATATGTAAGTATGGGCATAAAGAACTGTTCCCCACAGATAGCATCACCCACCTGAAGACCCTAGCTCCAGAGAATGAGGCAAAATGTAGATGTTGTGCAGGTAGCTCCACCTATCTGCTGTCCTCAGCTACTGCTACTGACCTCCCATACAGTTCAGTCTACACTACAGATCCCAGTACAGCCACCAGAAGCTTATAAGTGCCTCTGGACTACAATTATCTTCTCAAGATTTGCTATACCTAACCTTGGTTTGGTCAGATCTTACTCAGCACAGAACAATTAAACTTGGAAAACCACACCGGAAGGCAGCAAAGGAGAGGGCCAAAAGGAGGTGTGCTGAACCTTGGATAATATATGTTTAGACAGACTGTAGCAGACTCTCAGAAGATTGGGGATAGAAGTAATAACACTCACTACAAATTTCACCGAAGAACCCAAGGACTCAAGCCTCGCACAGCCTGATCCTCTCTTGAACACAGAATACACCTATGCCCGAAAGTGAAAAGTTTGCTTAAACACTAAGTAAGAAAGATGCTACTCACAAACTATTTCGGATGTGCAACTCCAGTGCAGAAACAAAATTAAGATAAAATCTAGAACAGCATGGCTATTCTTTATTATATTTCACAGATGAGGAAACAGATTCTAAGAAATAAAGGTAATTTTATACTGGTCACATGGGTCATAGTTGTAGATATCTTAGCTGAGCTGGAACTTTTGGGTTTCTGATTTCAAAGCTAATTATGATCAGCACTATGACCATTTGTTTGGCACAAATGAGGGCAACAAATTGTAGAAAATTGAAAAAAAATCAAATAAGGTTTAAAAGGACAAGAGATTCTTTCTGAGTTATTGTCAGTAGCAGTAACTAAGATTCTTCAGAAATCTCTGTCCTTGTATCTGAGGAACTGCTTCCTTTCGTGTGTACAGTGTGACAGGCATCCGTCTCTCATGATGCTTATCCACATTAGATACATTTTCTAGGATTAAAAGCAAAAATGATCCTAGTTCATATTTTCAAAATCTGTGTAAAGAATGTCACGTACTATGTTTCACTCGAGTTTTAAACATTACAAATTTGAGATTTATATATAGTTGGTGTAAGTTTTGAAAGACTGTCATTCAATTTCATCAAAAAAGCTGAATTTCAGTGTCATATGTCAATTACATATCTGGGTAAGAATTTTCTTTGTTATCTAATCTGATCTTTTAAAACATTTAAAATAGTATATTGATTTACTTGTGTGTAAGTGTGGATGGGGGCATGCATGCAATCACACATATGTGGTGGGTAGAGTACAACTTCCAGGAATCACTTCTCTCCTTCTACTGTGTGGGTCCAGCAGATCAAGCTTAGGTCCCCTGGCTTGGCACTAAGTACCTTTTTCCATTGATACAACTCACTGGATAAATACTTAGAATGTAGTTAGGGATTATTCTGATTTAGTAGAGTTGTGGTTGTAGGTTTTCCTCCAAGATTTCACTAGCCTGGGTAGTTGGCAAGGTTTCCAGTACCAGGTATAATGGCACGCTTTTTGAGTGATCCTTATGCCCAATATGAGAGCTCTTGGCTACCACCAAAGTATGCACACCACTATCAGACTCTTGTTATTATGTCGTGGTGGTCATTGCTGTGATTCATAGTCATCATAGTTGGGTAGGATGATTGGTTATTTTCCTCCTTTGCAAGCTTGTGTGATGCCTTTTGGTACCATGAAATCCAGTGCTGAGGTAGCAGGCTGAGGCCCGAGCCAGCTCAGGTCCTCTGGGCCATGTGTTTGAAGTGTGCAGTGTCTTTAGCAATAGGGTATTACCTCACACATCTGTGATGCAACTAAGGACAATAGCAATAGCCTACAGTGTTTTGGAAATCTCTTAAACAACCCCGACTGACAATTCAAAATAGGACTTCTCATGCCTGCTGTTGGATATTAGACTGTTTTCAGGTTTTGAGGGAACCTTGTCATCCCAAATAAAAATTTTCACTTATATTTTAGTTTTTGTCTAAGAAGAACATATTCTGTAGATCTTTACAATTTTAAGTACCTATTTAAAAATAAACAAATTTTCAAATATAAAGATTAAAGTATATTATTTATTAATTTTGAGATAATTTTCATATTTTACATGAAAACATTTATGTAAAACTGGTGCAGTGCTGTCTAATAAAAAATTCCAAATAAGAGTCTTGAGAGTTGTAGATATCTTGTTTGGGTAGTGTAAAAGTTGGCAGTTATCAAGGCCAAGAGACACATTTCCAGAAACGTGTTTCTAGAGTGTGATTAATCCTGATATTTTTGTTTATCACCAAATCTTCATAATGCCTCATTCTTAGCTTTTCAAGGATGCCATATATCTCCTTTGTGTTTTTTGGGTACCATGAACATCTTTAGGAAGCAAAAGATATGTAAAAGGCTGTCTATAAAGTAACCTTTCCTCTTGCACTGTAACAGGGCACTTGTTCTTTTCTCCTTAGTAATGAGGATTATTGATTTGACTAGTTTGTGACATGTTCTCCAATGTTAGGAAACTATTCATCTACCATTCAGGCTTTATTTTCCATCCAGATTTCCAAATCTGCCAACTCTGTACAGGTGCTTTTATGATGCATCTGTTCTGAAGGATGGAAATAGTCAGATTATATTTTGTAATGTTTGGCACAAGGAAAGAGTGTTCAGAATATATTATATAAAAATTATTATTTTCTAATAAAATAAGATTTTGTAATGTAGTGTATTGGAAAAAGTCTTTTGCCTGTCTTGTTTCTTGGTGCAAAAGTGAAGGATTGATAGTGCAGTGAAGGGAATAACTGAATTGTTGCTATAGATTGTTTAACAAAAACATATTTGGGCAGCAATTGCATTTAATGTTAAACAATATTTATAGTGTAATCAGTTCTCTGTAGGTTTAATGAGAAGATGTATGTAAATATGTAGAAAACTAAGAACTGCTGTTTATGATGGATCATAATTATCATCATTAAGCTATTTATTTCTTATTCAAATTACTTTCAAAGGAATTACTATGCCTCCTTTTCATCTCACTCTCTTGCCCCAAATGAATAAAAAATAGAATATGTTATTGAATTCCATTTGTGTTTTCTTAAAAATCGTTTCTTTTCATTCAAGCAGTACTCAGTTTAAGTGTTGTGTTGTCACATTCCAATTACTGCAAAAAAATCTTTACTAACTCAACCTATAAAGAGAAAAAATTTCTCTTGACACTCAAATTTCAAAGTCTCAATCCGTGGTTAGTAGACCTGCTGTTCTGGGGCCTGTAGTACCGAGTACAGAGTATATGATTGAGAGAGGTGCTCATGCCATTGTGGCCAGGAAGCAGAGAGAGAGAAACATTAAGGGTTTCAGTTTGTATATTCCTTTTAAAGGCAAACCTGAAGTAACCTATCTTTCTTTCATAGGCTTTACCTCACAAATTATTTTGCCTCCCAATAGCATGGTGGGCTAGAGACCAAACTTTCAATTTATATACCTTTACAAGTTTCCTAAAGTTTGATCATACCAATCACATGTTCCTATCAGTGCTTACACTACACTAAATAGTTCTTAGGAACCAGGCCAGTTGCCAGACATTTATTTCAAATTAATGTGCTCATATTGTAATGTCAGTAGGAAATTCAAAAAAACATACTACATTTTTATACTCTTAGTAAGACTCTGTGACCTCTCGTCTAGTCTTCTAACCTAATGTGTGCAGAAGATTACAGGTGTAATGTTACATTGCAGTTGTATCTCATTTTATGATTCTCAATGTTCCAATGTGCAGCTGTCACCCATTTTTTCCCTCCTAGGAGGCAGTCATCACCAGTCTTAGGTTCTCCTATTTTTTTTTTCCAGACAGGGTTTCTCTGTATAGCTTTGGAGCCTATCCTGGAACTCACTCTGTAGACCAAGCTGGCCTTGAACTCACACAGATCTGCTTTTGCCTCCCGAGTGTTGAGACTAAAGCTGTGCACCACCACTGCCCATGCTTCTCCTTTTCTTAACCCTCGGAAACAGCTCGCTTGCATTTGGTCTGCTTGCCCTTCAAATGTCCTGCTTCCATACGGCTTCTGCTCTTCTCTAAGCTTATTTCCTATACTTCCTGTCAAATGTTTCCTCACAAAAGTAACTCATAGTGATAGGTCTATCTTATCTAGTAGTGGTGACAACACCTAGTCAGGGTGACCAAGACAAAACCAAAACTAATTCCTTGGAGTCAAATGCAAATTATCACATTTTTGATAATTTGACATTTGTTTAATTCTGTTCATTCTGTCACCTCAGAAGTTTACTTGTCTAGTGTGTCTCAGAAAAGTGAATTTGATAAATCTAGTTAGTAGTAAAAATAAAAGCTGTCATAGACTGAGTACTTATTAGTTTTCCGTTGCTTTTATGTGCCTTGTGTCATTTTATCATTTTAAGTACTCTCAGAGTCACATAGGTATTTTTCAACAACAATGTGTTAATCAAACTCTCAACAAATGTTTTATAAATAAAGAGTTGACTGAACATTCAAGAGGTGAAACAACTTTCCCAGTGTCCTTCAGATATATGACATTGCCGTGGACCCCAAGACTATTTGTAAAGTGTCATTGCCTAGCACTTTTAAGGACTACCTTAAAGAATGTTACTGTTGCAAGCACTTGAATCTCTTATTAATTGCTTTATTCATATGTTTTATAAATACTAATTTTCTTAGTTCTGGTTTCTATTGTTGTGATGAAACATCATCACCAAAAAGCAAGTTGGGGAGGAAAGGGTTTATTTGGCTTACACATCCACATCACTGTTTATCATTGAAAGAAATCAGGACAACAACTCCAACTGGGCAGGAACCTGGAAACAGGAGCTGATGCAAAGGCTGAGGCTATGGAGGGGTCCTGCTTACTGGCTTCTCATCATGGTTTGATCAACCTGCTTTCTTCCAGAACCCAGGACTACCAGTCCAGGGATGTCACCACCCACAGTGGCCTGTGCCCTCTGCTATTGATCACTAATTGATAAAAATGTCTTACAGATGGATTTCATGGAGGCATTTCATCAACTGAGGCCCTTTCCTCTCTGATGACTTATGACAAGTTGGCAGAGGAAGCCAGTCAGTTCACTAACTGAATGTTTATTTTGAACCAGGCAGGTTCTAAACATTGGACATAGGCATTAGTGGACAGCATTCCAGGATTTTATTCTGCTTAGTATATATCCTCTCAAATTTTGAGGCACATATACACAATTCCCATATGTTCTACATTTTTTATTCCTCTAAATGTTCTGTATATATGCACACTCAAATGCTTATTTAATGATATAATAATATAATAGTACAAAATGTTTGTGAGCTAAGGTCTTGCTCTTCTGTTCACTACCCTGTGAAAGTACAAAATATACTCAACTACATTAGCCTCAATTTCTTTATCCTGAATAGGAATGATAATCTTTGTTTCACCAACTCATTGACTCTTGCTATGAAGCTCAGTGAGCTGAAGGATTGTAAGTGCTTTGTTAAAGTTCTGGATGCTACAAATGCTTTATTTGCTTTATTGCCAGTTTGACTGAATGGATATCACCTTCACATGGAAGGCAGAAGCAGAACATTTAAAATGTGTCTGAGAAACTAGAGCTGAGATTTTAACTTTGAACCTCCTATCACTGTGGCTGATATACTTTTAATTGTCAATTTGGGAACATATTTTCAATATATTCTCCCAATAATGACTGGTACTAAAAAAAGTTTAAGATATTGGAATGTGATTGGAGATGTTGAAAATTATAAGTACCATAGGAAGGCACTAGTTGAGGATTTTATCTCTTGTCCTTGGGCTCCTTCAAACTACAGTGAGCTAGAAATAAGGCAAGAAGTAAATGACTTGGAGAATATAGCTAAGTGATTCAGAACTTTAGCTAATGTTTATTGAACACATGATGAGAGGGAAATAAAGACTCCTGGTTTCATGGTCTTTCTTCTTGTAGAAGATTCAAGCCATTTTATTTATTTCTTATTCTAGCAATTGTTCATGAAATAGTCCCTGACCTCACATGATGAAAGGACGCAAGCATACTCTTCCAGTCTCATAAAGAATTTGTCCTGACTAACCTCAGAGGCATTAAAACCGAAGAGGTATCATTTTAAGAATATTTTTCTCAGTGCTGTTATTTGAGAAAGTTACAGTCTGACAAATTCTCTTAACATTATTGTTAATAGCCACCAAATTTGCATAGTGTATTTTGCTCTAATTCCAGAGCTTGGAAGTCAGAACATTTTGTAGTGAACATTATATAACTGTTTTCATTTGAATACAGTGACTGCCATGGGACATTGACGAAATAGGGACATAAAAGGAACATAAGATACAAACAGTGCAGAAAAGGCAGGGAAAGAGAATCAGCAAGCACTGAAATTTACAATGCAGATTGTGGAAATTTCAGACTGTCATTTGAAATCCTTGCTGTATTATTTTTTTTTGCACTTAGTATTATGTAATATCTGCAGTTCTAGTCCCTTAAATCAAATTGTCTTGTTTGCACCACTCATTGATGACTGATTCCTAAAGCAGTGGATTTTTGATTGTGTGTTTGCACCTTGCTAAATGTCTTCATCTATTCTTTTGTTGTAGAAATCTTTTGCAAATGGGGTTTACTTCTCTGGAGTTTGAGAAAGGTTGCAGGGTACTGTGACTATAGCTACCACAAAGAGCAACATGTTCTTTCCATGGAAGACAGAAAATTCCTAAATAGCGATGTTTAGGAAATGAATTCAAATAGTCTTAAAGATGTTACTTGCATATAGTTGTGTCAGACATCTCGTTTTCTTAAACACTATGTTCTTGAGCATCAGTGAATATTGGCTCTCTGTCCCTTCCCATGGAATGAATCATAAATACACTCTTCTACTTTTACACAATAAGCAGTTGAGACATGGCTATTATATCTGCTTTAGTCATGCGCCTCTCTCCAGAGAGATGGCTCAGCTGTAACAGCACCACATGAGGGCTCACAATCATCTGTAATGCGATCTGGTGCCCTCTAGGTAGAGAGTTAGTCAGTCCTGCTCACCATCTTAGACCATGGAATACAATATGGACAAGTTCAACAAAACCACTATAAATGGGCTGCTCATGTGTGCTTCAGCCTTGCCACGGCATAAATGAAAAAAAAAGAGAGAGAGAAGAAGTCATACACCTCATGTGCTTAGTTCAAACCTAGAGCTCGGCCATTTTCTCCCCAAGTCCATATGTTTTGTTCCTGTGCATCTGCTCCGCAGTTTTCAACAGCTCTAGAGTTTTAATAACATGATTAGTAAAAAAAAAAAAAACAAAAAACAAAAAACTCTATGCCTCACTTTCCTTCTTTATAAAATGTAGCAGCTCTGTCACTGATCTTTGGTATACAACAGCGGCCGAATGTTTCACTCATTTGTTCAGTTTAAATATTTACCTTTAATCAAATATGCAAAGTTCTTTGAAAACTTCAGTCATTGTAAATATTAGACTGCAACTGTCCTTTGTGAAATATTGTTCACTATTCTTAGGGATTTTTCTTCTCCTCATTGGTCCTTGGGGAGGAAGAGCCAATTTGCATATATTTATGATTTGTTATTTCCCATGCAGATTGTCACATTCTGCAATGTAGAGTGCTAATAACGACAGTATATCTCAATAAGATAATTTTTAGGATCTGTGTTATAGGGACTATGAAAATGTGCATAAAAGAACTTATTGTTAGCTGTCATTTAGTCCTACTGAACCATCTGATCTATTAAATTACGAATTCAAAATCCTTGCAGAGCAAGCATCCAACTAATGTCTGAACTCTGCTCCTAAGGCAGCCCACTCCATCTGTGGATATTTCTGTTGATTTTAACAGCTTCTATTTTTATGAAAGCAGATCTTATTTCCTTTAGTTTCTAGCCACTGTCTTGAGCCTCAGAGAACAAATCTGCCTCTTCTACATGACAGCCTTTCTGATATGTAGTGACAGTGTCTGCAATACTCCAAGTTATCTTTTCTACCTGTTAAATATTCTGGTCTCCATAAGTGATCTTTATTTGATGTGATTTCAAGGTTGTACTTTAACCTTCGTAGTCAGCTTCTACTGAACATGTCTAGTTTATGCATGCCTTTGAAAGAGTGTCATTGAATGCTTTAGTGTGAACTAAAAGATAATTTTAATAATTAAAATAAATGATAATTCTTTTCATAATAGAAGCTAGCATCTACTGAATCTCAGGTACTGTGTCAAGCACCTTATAGTTTTTAATCCACTACATTACCTAGAGTTAGGTCTTTTTAATCTTCATTTACTCAGTGAGAAACCTGAGGTACGAAAATTTAGTAACTTGCCTGAAATAGTACTTAGTGAAGTGGAAATGTATATTTTTATGATCATTCAAAGTTTTTTAAACTGTTATTTGGTTTATTAAGTAAATGACCTATTCAAATCCCCAAGAATTTTTAATTTTTAAAATTTTTCTGACATTATAATTCCATCATTTACCTTTCCTCTCTTGTGAACACCACTCCCATTATTCTTTCAAATTTATGGCTACTTTTAAAAACATTGTACACACACATGCACACACACACACACACACCACATGCTTTCAGCTTAGCTATACATGGATGAGTACTCTGCTTCTTTTACTTCCTTTTATGTTTGCATGTAGAGAGCAGTTTCTCAGGATGGAAGAGAGTGGATGATTGCTACAATTTTGTGGACATCGTCCACTCCATTTAAATACAATTGGAAAGATAAAAATACCAGCCTCAAACCCTACAACAGTGACCTTCCTGCAAGGTATTCTGGTACAATAGTGCTTCAAATGTCATGGGAGTATCCAGGCACATTCTTATTAGACTGAAGGCCTACTCCATGAGATGGAACTCATATCTGACACTGTTTAAGTGACCAAGAACCTAAGACTAAATGGCTGTTAGATAAAACCTACTACTATTACTCTGCTAAAGGACAAAGCAATAAAATCTCTACTAATGACATTCCGCTATGCTCATAGATTAAAGTCTCAGTCAGCCCTTATGAGATAATTTTCTTTTGCAGTTTGATGGGATCTAATATGGAGAACCACATGTGGACAATGTGCACAGAATGAGACACTTTGGAACACCAGTCCTAAATGGGATATCCTTCATCAAACCCTGATTTTGAAGGCTCAGGAATCTTTATGGAAGAGGAGGTTGAAAGACTGTAAGAGCCAGGGGTGATGGTTCACTCCAAGGAAACAATGGTTTCAGCTCCAACAGGATAGATGCACATAAGAATCCACAGAGACTTTGCCAAACGTCTGTGCAGGTTCAAGACAGATTCTTGAACCTGAGAGGGCAAATCAGATACAGGCTCCCACTCCTAACCAAGATGCTATCTGAAATTTTTACCCACTGGCAAAGGAAAACTCTGGTTTCCCCAGTGTGGTTTCACTCGGCATATTACCCACTCTTTAGATCAGGATCCATACTCAGGAGTAGATGACCAACACAAAATGAATTCAATGAAAATTCTCTACACTTTTGGTCTAAGTTTTGCTTTATTTTGGAATTGTTTTTTGTATTATTGGTCTTTTGTTTGTTTACTTTGGCTTTCATTTGTGTATTTCTGTGGGTATTTTTGTGTATGTTTCTTGTTTTTCTTTTACTTTATGCTGTTTGTTTTTGTTTGCTTAAAGAGAGAAAGACAGAACATAAAACTGGATGAGTAGGGAGATAGGAAAGATCTGAAAGGAAGAAGAAAATGTGATTAAAATACTTTGCATGAAATTTTTTCAACAAAATTTTTTGCCAGGTTCATATGCTTCATCTGACAGTCAGTATTATGTATGTTCATTGTCACATTTTTTCTTCAGGGTTATGCTTAAAGAAGATTCTGTACACAAATTTGTCAACATTTTTGTACACTAAAAATGTAATTGGGCATTTGATTCCAGCAGTTAGAAAGCAGAGGGAGGTGGATCTCTGTGAGTTAAAGGCCAACGTGGTCTACAGAGTGAGTTCTAGGACAGCCAAAGCTGTTCTGTGAAATGCTGTCTCCAAAAAAACAAAAACAAAACGTGTGTTTTGAAGCTAACACTTTAATCCTAGCACTGAGGAAGCAGATGCAGGCTATCTCTGTGAATTCCT
Organism: Microtus oregoni; assembly: GCF_018167655.1. Taxonomy (NCBI): domain Eukaryota; kingdom Metazoa; phylum Chordata; class Mammalia; order Rodentia; family Cricetidae; genus Microtus; species Microtus oregoni. Next base: position 5,873,422 of record NW_024543828.1, on the reverse strand, counting down.
GATCCAGTGAGTTCCAGGCAAGCCTGATCTGCAGAGTGAATTCCAGGACAGCTTGATTTACATACAGAGTGAGCTCCAGGGCATCCAGGGCCACAAAGTAAGACCACAACTCAAACAAACAGCCAAAATACAAACAAAAACAAATTTTTCAATTAGCTGTAAAATAAAATGGTACATATTTTATTCAGAACATGAAATGGCTTAGATGACTTAAAAACTCCAGAACTGGTCTTTAATAACCTTTAGCTGTACTTTTCTACTATAAACTGAAAAGGAGATTGAGTGCTATTGTTGAGATATCAAAGGATAAAAGTTGGTGGGGTGTGGGCAGAAGACTTTGTTTCTGCTGGTAGTTTTCCCATTAATGCTGTGATTGTTAGATGCTATTTCCCTTCTCTGGGCTATAAAATAAGTAAAATGAGAAAACTGGCATGAAATGAAGTAAGGCCTTTCACAACTCAAATATTACAGTGGATTAAATGTGATTGTTATACTCGAACTCAAACTAGCAAAATATTGAAGTAAGTTTCTGTGGCTGCTTTTTAAATTTCTATTTAAGCATCATGTAAAGAAAATCTTTGTGAGCAAAAGAAACATTGCCTATTAAAATTTAAAGGACAAAATATTCTGGGCACTCCTTAGTGCTAGGTCATATAAAAATAGCAATCACAGTTGGATATTTTTTTTTCATTTTTTGAAGTAGCCTCAGTCCTTTTATGGTTGACTGTAGGCAAATCAGAGAAATGCTTTGTAGTTTTGATATGACAAAGAGAATCAGAGGCTCTAGCTTAGTGGGTATACCTGACAATTAAGCCCCAGGAGGGCTTCTTTTTATTTGAACTGGTGTTTCGCCTGCCTGTATGTCTTTGTACTAGGCATGCCTCATTTCCAGGGAAGTTAGAAGAGGGTGTAGGATCTCCTAGTACTGGAGTTACAGACAATTATAAACTGCCATGTAGGTGATGGGGATCAAACCCAGGCCCTCTGGAATATCAGCCAGTGATCTTAAACATGATCATCTCCCCAGAACGCACAACCTACTTGTTAATATGTTGGTGACTTCTTCTATTTTCTTGAAGGTTATAGGCCTATTTAAATTGTTTACCTTATCTTGATTTAACTTTAGCAAGTGGATCTATCAAGAAAATTGTTCATTTCTTTTAGATTTTCCAATTTTGTAGAGTATAGGGTTTTGAAGTATGATTCTGTAGATTTCCTATGTATCTGTTGTTATGCTCCCCTTTTCATTTTTGATTTGGCTAATTTGGATATTCTGTGTCTTTTTGTTCAGATAAGCGTGTGTTTCTTTTTTTTTGTTGTTGTTGTTCTAGAGCTTTCTGGTGTGCTGTTAAATTGCTAGTATAAGAGCTCTCTAATTTCATTATGACGACACTTAGTGCTATAAAATTTCCTCCTAGCACCATTTTCATTGTTTATCATTAGTTTGTGCATCCATTTTCAGTGAATTCTTGGATGTCTTTAATTTCCTTTTTATTTCTTCCCTGACCCAGTAGTGCAGATGAATTTTCCTGTAGGGCCTGCTACCAAAAAAGTGACGTGGAGTCTTATTAATTATGAAAGGTCAGCCTTAGTTTAAGCCTTTTTCTAACCAGCTCTTGTAACTTAAATTAATTCATATTTTTATTATTCTGTGATAGACTATGTGGCTTTTACCTCTATCCCACTTTGTGTGTCCAACTCATTCCACATCTCGCTGTTTTCCACCTCTCTTCTTCTTCACAGAGCTCTTTGTCCCTAGAAGTCCCACTTCACAAATTCCTGCCTAGCTAATTGCCACTCAACTCTTTATTAGCCAATCAAAGTGACACATCTTCACACAGTGTGAAGAAATATTACACATTTCCCTTTTTTTTGTCAAAATAAAAGGAAATGTTTTAACTCCAACATAATAAAACTATAAACAATAAGAACAATTATTAAATGAGATTAAGTTCAAAATGTCATTCAGAACTTTAAATCAATCACAGTGAAACATCTTCATACAGAGTCAAGGAATATTATACAACATGTATATTTTGGGCCTTTGAGTAGGGATTCTTCTTCTAGTCCTAATATTCTTACATTTGGTCATTTCATTGTGTCTTAGATTTCCTGGATGTTTTGTGTCAAGATTTTTTTTTTTAGATTTAGCATTTTTTATGACTGATGAATATATTTCCTCTATCATACCTTCAATGCCTGAGATTCTCTCTTCCATCTCTTATATTTTACCCAGTTTTTCATTTTCTGAATTCCCTCAGTTTGTGTTTTTTTTTTTTATTGCTTCTATTACAATTTTCATGTCATGAATAGTTTCTTTCACCTGTTTGTTTTTTTCTTGGCTTTCTTGGCATTCTTTGAAAGATTTGTTGATTCCCTCTAATTTTTTAGTTGTCTTTTTCTCAATTTCTTTAAGGTAGGTTTGCATTTCCTCTTTAAGGACATCTATCATCATCATAAAGGTGTTTTTAAGCTTGTTTTCTTGTGTTTCAGCTGTGTGGGAATGTTGAGATCTTGCAGTCACAGATAGATGGGCTGTGTTGGTACCATATTGCTCCAGCTGTGGGTTTTGTTTTGTTTTGTTTTTTTTTTTTTTTGTTTTTTTTTTTTTTTTGTGTGTGTGTGTGTTCTTACACTGGCATTTAGGCATCTGGGTTTGAGATAATTAGTTCTAGGTTCTGATTTCTGAGTTACTCTTTGTTGGACGGGGATTTGGTTTCATGGTTTGTTTCCCCTTTGGTTTTCTAGTTTATCTGACATTGGTTTCTGGCAACTATTATAACCTTTGATCTAGTAGGAAGTTTCTGTCCATGTTGGAAGCTGGCCTTCTGGTGGTTGGCTTGGCCTTTGGTGCAGCAGGAGTCTCTGTTTTTCTGAGTGGTATGGCCAACACTGATGTGGTCTGCACCTGAGCTTCTTAAGTTTGCTAGAGTGTGGGGGAAGGGATGTTCTTCTGATTGGTGTGGTCTGCACCTGAGCAGCAGGGCCAGGTGATAAACTGGGAAGGTGTGGAATGTGGGATGGGTCTTTGTGAAAAGAATCTGGGAGTGGTGTAGTTCTGTGGGTAGACAGAGCATTCACCTGCTCTTCTGACTGGTGTGGCCTATGCCTGAGCAGAGGGGCCGGGAACAGGGCCTGGCAGTTAGCATAGGTGGAAAGCATGGGGTAGGGGAAGTTTATGATGAGCTGAGTGGGAATTTTTTTTTAAGGTAAAGGGAATGATTAAAATAGTGTTGAGTAAGGAAATAATAAAATTTAGATTATTATTTACCCTGCAAAAAATACAGGTTTTATGTCATCAGATTTATACCTTCAGTAAAGTATAACTGGCATATAATATGTTGAACAAATTTTAAGTACACAATTTTACATCTTGGCGATTGCATCCATCTTTGAACATATTGCCATGATCAATAGAGTGATTATATCCACAAATCTCTAAAGTTTTCTTATAGCCATTGCTATAAATTTTGTCTGTGCATTCCTGCCCTAACAGATCTACAGTCCATCATAAGCCACCTGGGCTGCCATATATCATATACCACCTTTTAGGGGTGACTTTTGCTGCGATCCAATCATGGTGGTTTCATATGTTCCAGGGTAGAGGCATATGGATTAGAAACGTTAGGTAGGAGGAACAGAGATACATATGAAAGAAACACAGAGACACAGGATAGTAATGGTACAGCAACTCAGTGGATACTGAATCCTAAATTCTGAGTCCACCCAGCTTTATTTTCCATATACTTTTATACCCCAATACACAAGGGGGTTAAGAGGGCAAAAAATTGCTTTAACATGACACAAAGGACAACCAGAACAGTTACTTGCTTCAATACTTGAGACTTTAAGCCATTATTTCCTAAGTATGTGATGTTTGGGGCAGTGAACCCACCCTACACCAAGTATCCTGTGGGAAGCCACTCCCTATGTCAAACCCCCTACTTTAAAAGAATGGACACAGGAGTATGCTTGAATTCTCTTATCTTCAGTTAGGGTTGAGCAGATTCACTTCTATGGGCCATCTTAATGTCCAACACGCCAAGTAATCACACCCTAGGTCAGGATATCCTGTTTTGTAGCCACACCTGTTGTCAACAACGTTGAAAGAGCAAAAATAATTTCAAACTGCCTGAATTTCAGACAAGGAGGACCAGGCTCACATGTACGTGTGTCCCAACAGTTGTCAGTATAAATCCAATTTGTGTTTTCTAGAATTTTATGACAATGAAATAACAATATGTATATATTTATTGTTTGTGTTATTTTTGCCTCAATATAAATATTTAAAGAGATATCAATTTTGTCTTTATCAATAATATTTTTTCTTAAATTTATTAACTTTAAAATTAGCCAAGCAGAAAACTGTTATTATTTTTCATTGATGAATATTATTGTATGAATTTAACACAGCTTGTTTATTATTCCCTTATGGATGAATCATTTTCAAAAGAGATCTATTTAGAAATCAATGACAGAACAAAGAGGTAACAGACTAAAAAGTGAAATTAAATACTTTTTTAGTATAGCATAAAGTTATGCAACTGTGATTGCATTGTGAATTCCCTTGTAAAAATGAGTAAGTCCATTATCTGGAAAACACAAGACGGTTTCACATAAGAGTGTCTGACCATCGATCAATGTAATATGTATATTAATATAATCATCTCCAAATACAACTCACATCAATTAAGAGTCACCCTCTGTTATCTCCATCTTCAAGCTCCTACCAACAAGTAATTTACTTTATCTGTAGATTTTATTATTCTGCACATTTCTTTTAAAAAATGATTTGTGCAATATTGACCTTTTGTGCTTTTGCTCCTTAACCTAAAATGGGGCTTAAAAGGTTCATTATGATGTAACACATTTGTTTATGTGTATGAGGATGTATGTTTACATATATGTGCATATGGAAGCCAGATATCAACCTTGGAAGTCATTCTTCAGGCACCATCCACCTTCATGTTTTTGAGGCAGGTTCTCTTAATGACCTGAAATTTGCTGAATAGACAATGCTCCTCTGCCCTGGGTTCACAAGTGCATACCACTGGACCTGACTTTTTGTGTGAATGATAAGAATGAAAACACATTAAAATCTATCACCATTATGATAACTATGCATATTTTGTACATAATCTTTATAGGTTGAGGGAATCTCTTCTACTATCTGCTTTAGGCTGTTATGTCATGAAGAGTTTCTAGCTTTTGTCAAAAGCTTTCTCTATGAGTATGTTATTTTGGGTGGAGGTATTTGTTATGCTAATATACCATAATATATTAATGGATTGTCATCTGTGAAATAATTTTGCATTTTCCAACGTGTGGGCTTACTCATTTTCATATCTTGATGGTTGCATTAAACAGTATTTTGTTAAGGGTTTCTGCTTGGATAGTCCTGATGGTTAAGTTTCATTTTCTTGTGATATTTTTGATTTTAGAACCAGGGTATGCTCCTATTGCTAACATATTTTGGAAACGTCTGCGAAGGGCTGTTGTTAACTTTATTTAAAAGGTTATAAAGAATTTTTCAGTGAAGCCATAGTTACTTGGAATTTTCCTTGTTGATAGAGTTTTTCATGACTCATTTAATCTTTTGCTTATTACAGAATATTCATGTTTTAATTTTTTAAACATAATTATTATTGATTCTTTGGGAGTTTCACAACAGGCACCCCAATCCCAACTATTTCCAAATTCCTCCATATCTTCCCTTCACTCTTACAGTGTGACCCCACAATGTAAATTTAAAAATATTAATTAAAACCCCACCCATTTCACTTTTCCATATTTCCCACTCTCCATTTCCTCTTCGTTCGTCTTAGTTGCATTGGAAGCTGTGGTGTGTGTGTCATGCAGTATACCCTCTTGTTCAAGCAAATGCTCATTGTAATGAGTTGCTCTGTTTCAAGACCTCTGACTTCTGCTAGATCATCAATACTGGATCTTGACTGAAACTCCACTAGGATATGCTGCTATTGTCTCGGTCATGGAGATCCTGCAGCTCTGGCTTCACAGGGCCACACCCTTCATGAGCTCTAGCAGATCATCGATGGGTGTATGGTGGAGTGGGCCAATGCAATGCCTAGGAGGGGCAAAACCAGCTCTCCTGTGCTCACACCATCAGGGTCAGCTCTCCTGTCCCCATTATGAGAGGAGTGGCCAGCTCTCCCAGGGTCAGAGTCATCTGCTAGCTTTCCCACTGCAGCAGCCAGCAAGGTTGGTAAGGGCGTATCTCCCAGGGATAGAGTGAAGTCAGCTCAGAAGAGCCCTCAGATTTCAACACAAATGTTTGGCATGAAACCTCATGGTAACATAAGCTACAGACATCAATGTAGACTCCAGCTGCAGCTGGACTATGGACCCAGACATGGCCCTCAGTAGCAGTTCCCTCCAAGATGTTACTTGGTGGTCCCAGGTAGCTGCACAGGCCACTCAGATCAGTAAGAATCTCATGACAGCATGGTCTTAGGATACTAATATGGCCCCATGAGACAGTCCATTCCCTGAGCATCCATAGGGCCTTCAGAGGTAGCAGGAGCCATAGTCAACAGCACAGACTATGGCTCCTTTAGGGTCACACATCCAGACACAGCCCTCAGCAACGTAGGCCTGGATAGTATCATGGCCAGGTGTAGCTGCAGCACAGGGTACCCAGATCTGTATGGTCCCAGTGGTGGTACAGCCCTTGGACACCAACCTGGTCACATATTTTAATTTTTTATGAAATCAGTTGAAGTAGTTCTAGCCTGCTATCACACCTACAAAGAATTTAAAAATATTAATTATTATACATTGCAACTAAAGGCTATCTATGTACTTATTTTTAAAGTTTATATTTACTTCTTAACTATATTTTGTGAGTATATTATTCTGTGAGTATATATTTCTGCCAGAGAAAGTAGCAATGCTCTATCTATCTATCTATTTATCTATCTATCTATCTATCTATCTATCATCTTATACTGTCATCAACTATCGGCTGAACTATTTATTTATTTATTGTTTATGTATTTTGTTGTCATCACCATCATTTACATGTACCATCAAACTATCATTTTTGTCTGTGGATCTATATAAATAGTTACAAGATATTCAATTACTTTGTTTAGGACACTAGATAAAATTGAAATGCACTGGACAAAGTATTAAGATCAGATTGGGACTCTCGGGTATGCTGTGAGATATTTTGATTTTATTCTGACAGTAAAGTTTGTTTCGAATGAGAGGATGGAGCTAGCCATTAACTAACCAAAATCAACCATAAGAGGACTGAGAAAGTAGTAAGGCAGCCCTTAGAGAGGATCTTGACCCTTTTGGACTGAGGAACTAGAGAGAGAGGAAGTGACTGGTGGCATCTCCACGTCTCTGATCATACAGGTTTTAACCCTGATATCTGACTCCCAACTTTTTTATTGATAAAGAATAATTAGATAAACTCATCACAGATACAAATTGAGGGGAAATTTTCTTTTTCAGGGAACTATCAAGTGTATTGTTTTAACTTGTTAATCGATTGACATGTTTTTAATTTACTTGCAAAGAGTTGTTTCTTTTAAGTCTTGTTTTAAACGTTATTAGGCAGAACGAGATTATTAATCTACAGCTAAATTTGTCTACTGTTATCAAAATATTCTCTGAGATTCTTGCTTGATTCAATGTGAAGTACAGAATGGAATTCTAAAATTGTAAAATTCTGTTTAATATCTGATAGGAACTGTTGATGCCTGTCATCATAGGAACATTCCCATCCTTTTGCTGTTGTTTGAGTCAATCTGATTAAAAAAAAATTGTTCTGCTTTTTGTTTCAATTTATGCTTACTTCTGATTACTGTAATCAGATAAACATTTCATCCATTTGTAGCTATTAATTTCCTTTTCCTTTCCACTGTCTGTTTTATATTGATTTGCTTGATTCTTCTTTTTGAATTATGGAAGAGTTTTATGTGTTCATTTGACTAGAGTAACATTTTTTTCCAATAGCATATATATTAACTTGCATAAGGAGCCATTTGTGGTATAGAAGTAGTGATTGAAGAAGACTTTTGTTGTTGCTGTTTTGTTTTGCTTTGAATCGAGGCAGAGTTTCATTATGCTGCCTTCAGTGACCAAAAACATTCTAGATAGGCCACACTGGCCTCAAAGTCTCAGAGATTCACCTGCCTTTACCTCTGAAGTACTGGTGTTAAAGGTGAATGCCACCATGCCCAGCACAAGACTCTATGAAAAAGGAATATTTAATAGCCTTTATCTTCTCTCTTAATTCAACCACTAGCTATACCAAAAAGGTCAACTCATTTTATAAAAGAAAAAAACGTCACACTCCGATCTTCAAAAGATATGCCTAGATGTTGCTGCAAGATACTGCAATAGCACTTTAATACTCACAGACGTAGCCCTTCTCATATTGATAACTGGTGTAACAACATATCAACATTAAAAACTGGCCTACTTTGTGACCGTGGCAGATCAAAACAAAAAGTAAAAATCTCTGTAATTATGCCTTAGCATAGATACAACATGTGATACCACACAAGTCACAAAATTGCCCCCCCCCGCCATTCTGGCTTGTATGTGACAGCTGCTTCTTTGCCAATGACTCTGTTGCCTAGTCCTCTTTTCACCTCCAGTTACTGATAGCATTTCACAGAGAGCAAAATTCTACCTTTAAAAAAGTCCTCCAATTTACTTATCGTAAACCAAAGTACTATAAGAAATTCTTTCTATTGTCTTCATATTCAGATGTTCTGCAGTTTCCAAGCCTTTTCCTATAATGAGGAATAAATTCAGCTTACTCAATTCTTGTGTGCTTCTGGTGATTACTAGCTACAGGTATTTGTGAAAATAATATAAAAATCCTGTGGCTTATACTCTTTTTTATTTTACTTTTTAACCGTTCATTTATTTTTACTAATAAATATTTATTGTATAAAACATGCAAATTTTAAATATGAACACACTGTAGATATGGCTAAATGGAATTACTTAGCATACATGATATTTCATAGTCTTATTTTATTATGCTAACAATACCTGAAATCTACTCTCAGAAAATTTCAAATACATAATTTAATTTACAGTTTTTATGCTGTAAAATGACCTCTTGAATTTGCGATTCAGGTGCATATAAAATTTTTTTGATAAGTCCTTTTTATCAGAACAGGCCATTTCCATTCCATTAAAATCCTTTCCTGCTTCACTATATGTAGGTCATAAAATAATGGTAAGAAGTAAGCATTAGGGATTCTGTATGCTGCAAGTGAAAGACTATTAAGTTTTATGTGATAAGATCTAAATTTGCAATGTTCTAGAAGTTTGGTTTGAGGGAAATTAATTAATCCAAGTTTCAGCTTCTAATGTAAAGGAAGATGTAACTTACTTTACAGGGTTATTTTCAAGTGACAAAATATGCACAGAGCTTTTGGGAAAGTATACCATGCTATTTAGGTATGAATCACTTTAAAGACAAACAATATCAGAGCTGGAAAGGAACGGACTGAGTAAATATACCTTTTCTTCATTCCATTTTATCCAAGGAGAACAGAAAACACAGAGAAGAAGAATTAGTTTACTTTAGACTATGAACAGACTTGTGAACTTGTAAATGCTGGCCTCCCCTCCCCTTCCTGTTCCTTTGTTTCTTTCCATTATGGATCATTCTAGTAAATAAGCTTCCGTAGCTCACACTATCTCTCAGCAATAAACTCCATAGAGTTTTCCACAGATTCTCAACCTTAATGGCAACTGGGTATGAAAGTGTAGCTTTACTTTAAAAGTACACTGAAAAATTGTCAACCTTTTTGTCTATAAATTATTATCAAGTTACCTCTGGTTTCTCTCTTTCTCTTTCTCTCTCTTTCCTTTCTTTCCATTTCTGTTTGTTTAGCATGCTGACCCTCTTTTGTTCTCAGCAAAATGCAGTCTTATTTCATGGTGGTTTCACTCGGCTGTAATTGGGTGCTATGCAATTTTGTTTGCTTTGCCCTGCAGTAAGAGATTTAAAAAGGAAGAAAATAAACTAAGCTTGGAACCTGAAGAAAGTATTCTCTTCACTGATTACAAATTGCTATCTATTTGTTGGTCAGCTCTTTGTTCTGGTTACTTATTCTTTCTAACATGCCTGGATGCACAAATCACAAAATAGAAGGATAAAAAGATCTTTCAGAGTCCGTGTTTGTTGTGTTGCAAGCTCAGTAACTATATGGAACACAAAAGCCCAAGGCCTTAACAGCATTTTGTTATTTTCCTTTATCCCTTAGTATTTTGAGTATGTCTTTTTTTTATCATTGCTGAAGTGAAATTTTCATTGCAAAGGGATATTGTGTGTGTGTGTGTGTGTGTGCGTGCGTGCATGTGTGTGTGTGTGCGTGTGTAAATAATTAGGGGCATCAATATTGCTTATTGGAAGCAATATCAGTATTTTATGATACAGACCAAAGGTATGTAATCTAGGAGACCTTATAAATAAATATTGAATTCTTCGGCATCTTTTTAATATTACCCAAGCATGGATCACACAAACATATTTATTCCTCTTCCTCTATCATATTGGAATTAATAAATTGCACAACGTGTTTTGGATTATGGGAATTAACTTTGCCATAGATGGATGATGAAACAAATAGTTAAGTATAATTTTTATGAAATTATTCTCTTCATTCTTTGTTTGTCACTCTATTTTAAGACCTATCTGACATCCTCCTATGTTCTGGGAATGGTGATGCAGAGTTAGTAAATCATAGGTCTTAAAATGAATAAAAATAACCAGTTAGCAAATGAAATTAAATAATGTTATTTTATGTTACATTAATCACATTATGGCTGAGTAAGACCAATGTCATTATTTGGCACATACTGAACTAGTTATATTTGGAATGGTGTCTTAAATGTGCATTAAAACAAGGTTGGAAAAATAACTCAGTGGTTAAGAGCACTGGATATTCTTTCAGGAGACCCAGGTTTGATCCCAGTACCTATATGGTGGCACACAACCCTCTATAACTCCAGTTCTATACAATCAATGCCCTCTTCTGAGTCCTATAGTCACCAACCAAACAAGTTCTACATAGCCATACATGAAGGTAAAACATTCATACACATAAAAGTTAAAAAAAAAATGAAATCTTAAAAATCTAGTTGTGGAAAAATAAGTGAATAGATAAAGTATAAGAATTTTGATAAATGTTGAAGTTTGGTAATTGTTATGTGGTAGTTTATGTTACTGTCAAAATTCTAAGAAATGTAGACTATGGTGAGAGGGAAAAAATTCAAAACTAATGTACACAGAGGTCAATTTTACTGACAATGGAATCTAAAGAGATCAAATTATGCCCCATACTAGAGTTACAGATAGCTCACTTAATTCTCCCCAAAGCTTCTTAAATTAATTACCATTCTTCTTCTTCTTTTACAATTCAGGTAACAGTGTTTCAGGTAAGGTAAGGGAGAACTTGTCCAGGGCACTCGCTTTGTGTCAGAGCCTGTCGTTTACTAGACTTAATTTGAGAATTTCATCTTAGGACCCCATGCTCCTCTGAGTCATCAAGAATAACCACCACCAGGTGCCTGACTTTACTCCCCTCAGTTTTTCCCACTCTTCATTACACTGTGACCACAAACACATGTGTACTCAAAACCTACACAATGTATGAACATAGGAAATGTGTGTACATGATTGTACACATGTATGCATTTTTTCCTTGCTTCTCAGAGTGTCTACAAGAATCATGATTGATAAATGACTGAAATCAGAGAGCAGAGAGAATTATTATGGTTTATGATAAGCCAGAAAAAATGCTTCCTTCAGGCATGCTAAGCATAAGGCAAGAAGAACGGGGTGCTAATTAGCTCTAGCTCTATAGGCCTGCTGTCCTGTGTTGGAGGCCAAGAATGAAAGAGGTTAGACTGTGCATAACAATATGGTCCACTGGCCTGATTACAAGGCACCATGAGGGTTTGTGCAGCATGAGCATATGGACATTTTGCAACATTTACAGGAGTAAATATATGCTGCTTCCAATGGCTTCCTGTTGAAAGCTTTTCAGTTTCTTCCCACAAGAATTACTGCTTACTGTACACACACACACACACACACACACACACACACACACTCCTAAGGAAGCAATATTTCATTTAAATATGGCTTTTCTAGAAGAAAATATGACAAATTGATCTCGTGATCAAAAATCTTAATGTTGAGGACTCTTCCTCCATGCATTAATTACCCCCTATTCATAGCAGAAGAAAATCAGACCATCAGGCACCCACCCTGGTTTCAGTGTAAATTAAAGTAAATTTTACTTTAAATTAATGCAGATTAGATCTCCATACTCTGTGGAATTCTAGCTGTTTCTGTAGAGCAAGTTCACTTTTATACCCTCTCAGACCTCATTTTTTTTTCTCTCCATAAAAATTACCCACCCACCTACTTTATCTCCTTATTCCCAGTCATGTATCTCACTGAGAAAGTGGGAAGAAAAGGAGATTACTCTAACTTTTGTCTATGGAACTTTCAAGCCTCTCCTTTGCAATTGATAATGTGGCACACTTTGTGTCAATGGGCAGCCAGTCTCTATCTCTTTCATCTAGCTCAGTTTCTTGCCCTTTCAGTTACACCATATTTCCCTTACATCAGTTTCTCCTCCTTTGAATCATTTCTGCCAGAACCGAGGCACACTGCAATATTTTAGGTTTTAAATATATTGGAAAACGCTTCCTGCACACTATCTTCGTCACCATCTATGATATAGTTATTTGCTTTCTTCACTAAAAAATTGATTGTAAGATTTGTAACCACTTAAATTTTTGCTTCCCAGTTTTCTCGTTGCCTCTGGAAACACTCCAGATTTTTTCTTTATTTAAAATATGTTATTTTTATCTTTATCACTCTATCTTTATTTACTGAAAACATGTTCTTTTTTTTCTTTTCTTTTTTTTCCCATTATCACTCCAGCCATTCCTTTATTGCCCAGGGTTGTTTTAGCTATTCTGGGTTTTTCTTTTTCTTTCTTTTTTTTTTTATTGATAAAAGGAAAAAAAAAGTTTCAGCCTCCTCCCAGCCTCCCATTTCCCTCCCCCTCCTCCCACCCTTCCTCCCCTCCCCTCCCCTCCCCCTACTCCTCTCCCCCTCCCTCTCCAGTCCAAAGGGCAGTCAGGGTTCCCTGCCCTGTGGAAAGTCCAAGGTCCTCCCCTCTCCGTCCATGTCTAGGAAGGTGAACATCCAAACTGGCTAGGCTCCCACAAAGCCAGAACATGAAGTAGGATCAATACGTTTTAATAGGAATAGAATTACATCAATTTCCACCTTTCCTCTGTCCAGTCCCTCTCAGCTATCCTCTTTCCAACCTTTCTAATGTGTCCTTAATCTCAGGTTGATAATAACTTTCTCTTTGATTATTTCCTATATATGTATGCATATATATATATATATATATGTACAAATATATATTGCTACAACCTGCTGAATCTGTTTTTGGTTTTGTTGTTTGTATGTATTTAGTTTCAGGGCTGACCATGCTGTACTGGACAGTCAATATGAAGTTCATCTCTAAGAGAGGCTAATTATCTTCTTCCTAGCTCTTCTGAGGATGGGACTTCATAAAATTTCACCTTCCATATTAGCATCTCTGTTGATATTGTTATAGTTCTGCTCTTATTTATGCAGTTATTTCTTGAAGGAACTTTTACAGTAGACTTCCTGGTATTTTCATGTTTATAGTCTTCCCACTTCCCTCTTCTGAGATGTTCCCTAAACCATAGGTTGAAGACCATGATGTACATATATTTATTATGACTGGGATCACAACAGTCTGTTGATCTCTGCATTGTGTCCAGTTGTGGTTTTCTATGATGATCTATATTTACTGTAAAGAGAGGCTTCTTTGATGATGGGTGGTGGCTACACTTATCTGTGGATAAAAATATAAGGTGTAGAATGTAGTAATGAATTATGCTGGTCTACTAAAATGGTCATAGTAGATTCATTCCTAAGGTCCACATCCTCCCTAGACCTGGGAAACTGGCTAAGTTTCTATTATAGGCATGATTACTGCCCTGTTGAATATCTGCTTATATAGCTGTTGTTCGCCACCTACTTGTGAGTGCCACTTATTGGACGGTTACACATATCTTGCCATGTTAGTAATTAATTATGATTCACTGATATTGCAGCTGAGTAGGAACCATTAATTGTTTTCTCTCCTTGGCAACTTGTATAGTATTTTCTAGAACCATGGATGCTAGACCACAGGAAAGAGGCTTTCAATTCAGACCTAGCTCAAGTCATTTCAATAATGTATCCTAAGTGTGTGGTGTTTTCAGCAATAAGTAACCAACCCCATGTTTTGAAGGGTAATGAAGGGTATCTTTGTTTGATATCTCCTTCTCCCCTCTGTGAACTTCCCCAGCAGAAACTCTGATTCCTTGCTATAATTAAACAGAGCCACTCCTAAGCGCATTCTGTTGAGCCTGTCATTAATGCCTTGAACAAAAGATGCCAATTTTTTTTACCCCAAACTTCATTCTAGGTTTTGTTTTGTTTTTCCTCCATGCTCAATACTCATTCCCTTCGTACGCAGTGTTATCGAGTTGTTCAAAAATAATTTGTGAAGAAATGCAGAGGTGAAGCAGATTTGAAAGGCTATATTTGTTCGGTTTTTATAGGCCTTGAACCTTCAGGTTTATGGACTCTATCTTGTAGGCCTCAAGTGTCAAATTTTTAAGACTGTTCAGTCTAGTGAAAACAGAATAGAATATGGAAGACAGTGGAAGCCTATTGCATCAGTTAAGTGCTTGAATGTTGTAAAATCTTAGCAGTATAAACAGAACCTGAATTAGAAATCTTGTGGGAGTTTAAACATAAAAAAGTAATAGACAATGAGAGACTTGACAGGAGCTGGTGAACGAGTGACTATGAGGGATGACAAACAGAATTATACTCCTTAAGTTCCATAATCCAAATGACTTACAAGATAAAGTGTTAATATTAATAATGAACACATTTCTCTCCAGGGACAGACTGACTACAAAATTGGAGCTAAATTTACTTTTGTAACTACACTGAAATTGACTTTATGATATTTTGTCTGATTGCTTTTATGAAATAAGCACTGAAAAAATAAGTGTTCTTGTATTCAGACTTCTTGTCGTTTCTGTTTTGATCTTTGAATTGTACCAAAAGTCCTCATTTTGCCTTTTCCTTGTTTTTGTTTACCGCAAGAGCAATGAAAGTGCGTCCTAGTTCTGTGGGCAGAAAGAGAGTGGTCTAGTGGGAAAACTGTCTTGAAACAATAGATACGGTTTAAGACATGTTAGGTTTGAGATGGTGTCAAGCTATCTCATTGGAAATGGCAGTTGTATGGGTATGGTTCAAGGTCACAGAAGATATTGAATGGTGAACACAAGCTGGATATTACTTCAATAAGCTTCAATCTGATGTAGAATTATAGTGAGGAGCAAATAATTGAACTGAGAATTATTTTTCACAGACAGCATAGGAAATAAAGCCAATCAAAGAGACAGCTAATGTATAGGCAAAATACAGGAGGAAATAGGAGAATGAATGACCAGGAGACACATTTTCATAACTAAGATGCAGTTGTACTGTGTTGAATGATGAGAAAATTTGTCAGAATAAATGAAGAATGGATTTTGTGGTGACAATGCTCTATCTTAATTTCAGTGGAGTGGTAAACACAGAATTACTATTTGAAAAGATGTGTTGATGTTGAGCATATTAGAGAATCAAAAAAGAAAGATACAATAGTTCTTTGTATAGTATTATCAAGGAAAATTATTTTTTAATTAGATTACAGTTTCACTTTGTGAACAAAATGACACATGCTAATAATAGTTTAAAAATACCCCAAAATAACGAAGAATGAAGTTTAAAAAACACAATAATCACAGCAATATAGAGATAGAAAATAATTATCATTCTTGTTTGGATAAATATCAGATTTTTTTATGAAGATACTGGGAAAATTGGGGTCCCATGTTGGGATTCGTAGTTTCAATAACAAAATAATTTAATAATAGACCCAAAGGGAAAATAAAGAACAATTAGAGTTCAATAGAAAATTCCCAGGGCAGGCAAGCTGTAAAAGTCCAGGAGCTGCCCATACAGAAGAAAGGTAGAGCGAAGGAACAAAGGTCATGCCATTTCTGTTGGTGTGGAGGTCAGAGACATTGCAGACAAGCAGCCACATGGTGGGGACTTGATGTGGGATTCCTCTGAATGATGTGAATGTGTTTTGTTAATGAGTAAAGCTGCTTTGGTTCTATACCTGGGTGTAATAGAGCTAGGCAGAAGAGCTAAGCTGAATGTTGAGAGAAGATAGGCAGAGTGAGGGAGACAGATTGCTGGAACCTTAAATATATATAAAATGATCAAATATATAATAATAGAAATGGGTTAATTTAAGGTATAAGAGCTAGTTAGCAATACGCCTAAGTGATTGGCCAAACATTGTTTTAGTTAATACAATTTCTGTGTGATTATTTCGGGCCTGGGCAGCTGGGAATGAGCAAACAGTCTCCACCAACAGGGGTGAGGCATTAGGGAAAGAATAATGAGACCCCATTTGGGGGGGGTGTTAAGGAAACATTGCTTGGAGAAGAGAGAGAAGAAAGAATGATTAGCTTTTCTTAATAATTAAAAAACATGGGGAGACTTATGACCCTACTTGGTTATTATTTGTAAACTACTACACAGGGGGATAGGAATTCTGGGACAGAAAAAGTACAGTACATCATTAAATGAGTAATTGTTCTACTTATCTATTTAGTATGGCTAAAGGTGAGCACATCTTCCTATAGGTGTCCTCTTTGCCAAAGGAATGACCTGATCCAACCTCAATGTTAAATTTCCCACCCAGGTCAGAGATTCTGTTCTCTCAAACTGATGTGTTTTACTTTAACTCTGGTATTTCTACTTTTATTTTACCTCTCAAAACATAATCTATATTGTCCACATCTTATCACCAAACATGAGGAAATATACTACCTGTTATATGTATACCAAAAAATGATATCAATCACCCAAGATTACAATCTCTCTCTCCTACCTTGTTAGCATATGGCATAAGGTTTATGTATTGAGAGTCTCTGGAAGGAAAATTCTCTGTGGTCAACTCAAAGCAATTGCACCCCCTTTTAATCATGCCTCCGTTGTAAGGATCTCCATCACCTGCATGATGTGGGATTCTGCTCTGTATGCTGTGAATGTCATTGATTAATAAAGAAACTGTTTTTGGCCTGTGCAGAGCAGAGCTCAGGTGGGTATGGAAAACTAAACTCAATGCTTGGAGAAAGAAGGCAGAGTCAGATATGCTATGTAGCCGTTGCTGGGGAGCAGACATACCAGAACCTTGTTGATAAGCCACAACAATGTGGTGATACACAGAATAATAGAAATGGGTTAAATTAAGATGTAATAGTTAACCAATAAGAAGTTAGAGCTAATGGGTCAAGCAGTGATTTAATTAATATAACTTCTGAGTGATTATTTTGAGTCTGAACAGTTGGGAATGAACGCACAGGCTCCTACAACACCTGCCCTTAAATTTTCCTTTCTGAGGGTGATCAAGAACAGTTTCCTTGGGTTTCAACTTGTCATTTAAAGTTTATGGATGCATTCTGAGCTTAGAGTTGTATTCATAAATCAGAATATTTACAACAGCCCTCCTAGAGGTTGGATCATATTTATTTAGTTATGTAGTGGAAGAGTAAAACTAGAGAAAGAGGCATCAATTTAACCTATGAAAAATGCCGGTGGGGTGAGGGAGACTGGAAAGTCCTCCCTACCAGTGTTATGCTTATAAAAGCAGAATAAGCTTATGAAAAGCTCTGTAATCTTTGAATTCCAGAGAAGGCAGGTGTTATGTAAATAATTTTGATGTTGAGGTCTCTGAGCTTTTTGACTCTAAATTCTGCTCTAGCTCATAGCTGACTTTCATTCTATGTGGTACCTTTCTTTTTCATATTATGTTTCTAGTCACTGTTTATGTTACCTTGATTCAGTTTCATGGTATGGGAAATGAGAGCCTCAATGGATGCCCTGTTGACTCACATTTATACCTATAACAGTAGGTTCAAATCTCTGCCTGAAGCTCTCAGCTGAAAGCATCTATCTTGAGCTCTACCTTAAGCATGACTTGTCAGAATTTAAGCCTTCATATAAGTTCATTGCCTCCTAAGGGCCAAGCAGAGGGAAAATAAATAGATCAACAATATTATTATGCTCAAAGAGTTGAGGTTAACAAATCAAAACTATTTTCTGTCAACGTCCTCATGACCATGTACATTGCAGTATTTTGATTCACACTTAAAATGAGATGCTCACAAAATTCTTGCCTTTGACAATGTTAGGCTGAACAACAAGATGAAAAAAATCTTCAAAGGGTAGCTTGCATTCAGGCTAGATTCCAATGCAAGCATAGGTTTAGTTCATTCATCAAGGTCAGATAGTAATGGAACTTAAAAACTTTAAACAGTACTACTTACGTAATTTTCAAAGAGATGTGTATATGTGTGTGTATATGCACTACTACATGGAAAACCATATTGTATATTATTTAATACCTTGTTTATTTTTCTTAATTATATGATCTACATGCAAGTATATATTGATTTTCATAATTATTTCAATGGTAATATAATGTCCCTTAATTGTTTTTGCAGTTTTACTAAGATTTTGCCTGTATAAGGAACATGGTAGAAATTTTTTTCGTTAAATGAGTATGTCTTATAAAATTTTCATTAATTTACTTTTAAGCCAACAATGAATAAAATATTTGTATTTATTTTTTGTTTGTTTTATATCAAGATTCAGAACATTATAGTGCACAAGTTGAATATCTACTGCCAACTTTTTTTGTGAATAGTTTTACAGGAATAATACCCTTTCATTTGTTGTGATGTCTTTTAGTGCTTTCACTTAGAAACGCCTGAAATGAATTACTAATGAGCGAGCCTATATGGACCATGTGTACTGGACCTGTGTAGGAAAGGTATGCTGATTTTTTTTTTCAGGGACGAGTTTCCAGACAAGTTTTTGTTTTGTTTTGTTTGGTTTGGTTTGTTTTTTGTATAACAGTCCTGGCTGTCCTGGAACTCATTATGTAGACAAGACTGTCCTCAAACTCACAGGGATTTGCCTGCCTCTGCTTCCCAAGAGCTGGGATCAAAGGCATGTGCCACTATACCTGGCCAGTTTACTGATTCTTGATACAATAAAATTTGCTTATGTTTAAATTTAATATGAAGAGTATTTTGGCAGAGTGCTGGTGGCATATGCCTTTAATCCCAGCACGTGGGAGGCAGAGGAAGGTGGATGGATCTCTGTGAGTTCGAGGCCAGCCTGGTCTACAAGAGCTTGCACCAGAATAGTGTTAGAGGAGGCTGCTTGTTAGTTTCCAGCCCTCCAGCTAGCTTAGACCCAAAATAATCACACAGAAACTGTATTAGTTAAATCACTACTTGGCCCATTAGCTCTAGCTTCTTATTGGATAACTCTTACATATTAATTTAACCCATTTCTATTAATCTGTGTATCTCTATGTTACCGTGGTTTACTGGCTAAAGTTCCCAGCATCTGACTCTGGCAACTCCATGGCTTCTCTCTGACTCCACCTTCCTCCTTCCATGCTATAGGCCAAACCAGTTCTTTACATTACCCAATAAAAACAACATATAGACCGAAGGAACTCCCACACCAGGATAGAATATTGTGGCAGTAAATCATCCTAGTAAAGTTGATGGGGATTAAGAATAGCTACTAGCTGGGCAGTGGTGGCGCACACCTTTAATCCCAGCACTCAGGGGCAGAGGCGGGCGAATCTCTGTGAGTTCAAGTCCAGCCTGGTCTACAAGAGCTAGTTCCAGGACAGGCCCCCAAACTACAGAGAAACCCTGTCTCAAAAACCAAGTAACAAAACAAAACAAGAATAGCTACTGAAGCTATGGAACACATCTCTTGTTGAACATGAAATGAAGCCCACCAAAGTGGCAAGTAACACCATACTGTAGGATGTTGTCCTGTGCTTCGTAAATGGAAAAGTAAGCTGTGCACCAGCATTTATTGCTCTTTGCTTCCTAGCTAAAGATGTAAGACATTGTGGTTTGAATGAGGTGTCCCTCATATGCTCAGACATCTGAATATTTGATCCCCAGTATGGTGATTGATCCTATTAGGAATGACTTAACTGTGGCTTTGACAAAAGGAGTATGTTACTTTGGGAAGGCTTTGATGTTTCAAAAGCCTTATGCCCTCTGTTTCTGTCTGTTGCTTCTGTTTCTCAAGCTGTTTTTGCCACTATGCCTGATGCTTGCTGCCATGCTTTATTGTCTTGATGGTGATGGGCTCTTATTCCTCTAGAACTGTAAACTCCAAATAAACCCTTCCTTCTTTAATTTGCTTTGGTATGATGTTTTATCACAGCAACAGAAAAGTTACTAATTATACAGTGTGACTAACTGCCTCATGCTCCCGCCTCACTAGCTTTCTCCCCATCATAGACTGTACCCTCAGTATGTGAGTCTAAACCCATATTAGTTACTTGCATTGTTACTGTGACAAAATATTTGACAAAAGCAATTTTAGGAAGTTAGTCATGGTGACATCAGTTTGAGGTAGCTGTTTACTTTGCATCCATAATAAAGAAGCAGAGTGATACATGATGCTGCCCAGTCCCCTCTCTCATTTTTATTTAATCCAGGACCCCACATGATAGAATGGTACTGTATATATTTATGGTGGGTCTTCCTCCTTCAAATAACATAGTCTAAAAAAATCTCTCACAAACATGTTCAGAGTTTTTTCTATAATAAGTCTGAATTCTCTCCAGTTGACAGTCAAAACAAGACATTCAAACTTTATTTTGAATAAGTTGCTTCTTGTCATTTATTTTTATAGCAAGAAAAGTAACCGATAGCAGTATCAGCAAGTATGAGAATTTTGTGACTTGATTTTCTTCCTTACATCTTTTGATTCATTCACAACCAAGTACTATTTTTGCAATGGGAGATTTTAAAATTATTATTTCTATTTGCATCTTGACTGCAGTTTCCTGTTCCCTCCTCTCCTCTCAGTCCCTCCTACCACCTCCCCTCTGCCCACTCCCTACCTACTCCTCCACCATTCTATTCAGAAAAGACAGGCCTCCCATGAATAACAGTCAAACATGGCATGTCAAGTTGCAGTAAGAGTAAGCACTTCCCTTCATATTAACAAAGTCCAATTTATTGGGGGGCTGGAGAGATAGCTCAGCGGTTGAGAGCATTGCATGCTCTTCTAAAGGACCCAAGTTCGATTCCCAGCAACCACATGGTGGCTCACAACCATCTGTGGTGAGGTCTGGTGTCCTCTTCTGGCCTGCAGGCATATATGTAAACAGAATATTGTATCCATAATAAATAAATATTTTTTAAAAAAGTCCAATTTTTTTTAAATGCTTATATATCCTCTCATGAACCACCTCATTATTAGTCTCAGAAATACATATATACATAATACTTTTACTTTCAATTTGCCATAATCATTACATTTTGGTTGAGTTAGCATTTCAATTAATAACAGTATATACCTTATTGTAAATAATATATTAATTTGAGCAAGATAATTTATAACTAAAGTAAATTAAAAATAACCTAACATGCATTTCTTCATGAGTTATGTGGAGCTTTTTCTGTTATTTGAAATTGTTGGAATGATGCATCTCTAATTTTCAATTCTATTTTGAATTTTTTTGTTTATGTTTTTGCAATTCAAAATGCCAAAGAGAAGTTTTTCTTGTAAATAAGGATACATGATTTGAAGGAAACTTAAAAATTATCTTTTCTTGCAATTTCTGTCTATTCTTTGATTGCTGTGTTTCACAGGCCTAATTACATAGTTGATAACTACCAGTTATTCACTTTTCTTAAAGCATCAGAAACCACCTTGCTTATAAAGGATTTTCTAACTAGTTATTGTAATTGTTCACTTACAATGTTGTGGGATTGTAATGTTTTGCTCTGCTAGACTGGTGGTTGGAACATCTTTTTCCTTCCTCAGAACTTTAATTTGCAATTAGAGTACTTTCTTAAACTAATGCCCAAAGTTTCATATGTTTCTTTTATACGAATTAAACACCAGTACTATCAACACTGTAAGGGATCTTTTTACATAAGTATATAAAACTGTTAAAGCATATTTCCCCCATATCACTCTACACTCCCGTTTCTTACCCCTTTCTTTCCTGTTGATTCATTCTCCTGGATAATTGTTTCTACTTTCATGCTATACATACACACAAATGTTTTGAATCTATAAAAAAATCTAAGTTTGCTAAATAGAAAATATTTATGATCATCTTTGTGAGTGTGGGGTGCTTCCTTCTCTCTCTTGTCTTTTTACCTGTATTTAAAAATGGAACTCACAGAAAGTAAACAAACAGGTTGCATACTATAGAATATTGCCACCCAATCTTAAATTCTCCTGTATTATTCTTTTCCATCCCCACCCCCACCTCCCTCTAACTAACTCAAATGAGAC
This sequence comes from Microtus oregoni, assembly GCF_018167655.1. Lineage (NCBI taxonomy): Eukaryota > Metazoa > Chordata > Mammalia > Rodentia > Cricetidae > Microtus > Microtus oregoni. Next base: position 5,850,891 of record NW_024543828.1, on the reverse strand, counting down.
ATCTGTCTGTGATTAAGTGGTCAATTGAGAAATCAAGACCAAAATCAGATGGAGAAAAGAAAAAAAATGGCAAAGCAAGGTCTGGAAGAAGGTTAAAGGAGATAGAATTAGATAAATCCTACCATCGCCAGCTATTACACCTGAAACTAGAAGCTTCTCTTTAATCCACTTAGAGAGAAAAGATAGGAAAAACACACGTTTGACCAATGTCTGAAGCAATGTTTTATAGGCCCTATTGATTAGCAGTACTGCAGATTGAGAAGAAAACAAGCTGTACTCAGACTCTCCTGCTAGAAGATGCACATTCTCTCTCTCTCTCTCTCTCTCTCTCTCTCTCTCTCTCTTTCTCTCAAGCAGATGATGAGATCATGGGACTGAGTAAGAGCTGTTTAGAGGAGGGTGGATTTGTGCACAGGAAGAGTGTGAATAGGGTTTTTTGAAGTTACAGAAAAGAAAGCCCTAAGGAATCAACACATTTTCTTTGTGAGACTGTGGTATTTTGTTTTGTAAGCTGAGCTTGGAATACGACTGTCATACATCACAGTGAATCTTATTGATTCCATTTTTAAAATTGCACCTGCTATGGAGTCGTTCCAAAACACACATACCAAATTAAAGCACAAAAACCAATAAAAACATAACAAGAGCTGAATGCTGCAAACTCAATTGCTTATTAAAAAACCATTAGCCTTAAAATGTTAGCTTGTCAGAAAACAATTCCTTTCTACTAATTTCAGCTTTGAAGGTCAGCTAATTGGAAATACATAGAATTAGGACAGGCAGGAAATTGAATAAAGCAGACCCTGCCATAGAAGAATCATAGTTCTAGGCCCCATTGGTGGAATTAGAAAGGCATTATCAAGCACATGACCACAGATCAGAGCTTTCTTACCACCACTATTCAGACAGGAGACTGAGGATCTTTTCACTAAGCCATAACATAATCGGGAACAAAAAACAGTATAAACAATTTCCTATGAAGGTTCATTATTTTTTATTTCTTGTAATTCTATTATATTCTTTGTACATTTTTTGTCCTAAAATACTTTTGTCTTTGAGTATCTACAGTGTTATTCTTAAAATGACCTTGGTTGGATCAACTACAGCATTCATAAATCTTGTTGAAGTTGAAGCAGGGCTGGAGAGATTAGGATGAAAGCAGCATCGAGCTCAATAACAAGGGTTTGAGTCTCCTGAACACTTCTCTGTTTGCAGCATACTATATCTTGCTTCCCTATAAACTCCACAGCGTCCTTCTCCTCTGACTAGTAAATGGTTTTGAGCCCTTTCTTTAAACCAGCTACAAGGTGCAGATGAACTGGAGGCACTACAAACTATCATCCCTTTCATGTACAATTCTATCTTCCTTTGTACCAGCTTGATATGCACATGTGCCCCAAATTGTTCCATCTCTACAACAAAGTAGAACATATTATGTTTTGTACTTGCTTCTTAATTCTTTGCTCCAGTAAACACACTGAGTCACTTCCTCTAGTGGCGTATCACAAACTTTCCAATTCATATAACTTTGGTTTTGTCCTCACTTCTTTGATATCTCTTTCATCAAAGACAATAATATGATCTGACTTACAAAAAGCAATGGCTACTTAATCATTTTCATTAGTATCAACAAATTAGTACCACATTTCTTCAAGGATAGAGATATACTAACTCTCCAAAGCCTTGGGGTCATTTATTTCACCAGGCCTCAATGCATGCTATTTCCAATATAGGTCCATCAGTCTTTTAAAATATGGCTAAAAGATTTGCTTAGCACCCAACACAACTAGCTCTATACATCATCCCAATTATTACTGCTTTCTGTTGCTCTCTTTAAGCATCCCAGAGGTTCCATCACAGTAATTATAGCTGTTGAACTGTTTTGCTTTGCACATCTATATTACCTACCTTTCATAACACATGACTCTTTATGTGGTAGAGGTCAATACTCCATTTGTTGCTATACCTCCAGAATCTAGCATGGTGTTTGACAGGTTATTGTTATTTAATTGACTTATTGAATGACTTGGCAGATGGGTGAATGCTAATAGTCTCACAATCTTTTATTGTAGTCTTTTTTTTTTTTTTTTTTTTTTATTTTAATTTATTTATTTATTAAGAATTTCTGCCTCGTCCCCACAACCGCTTCCCGTTTCCCTCCCCCTCCCCCGATCAAGTCCCCCCCCCCCCTCATCTGCTCGAAGAGCAATCAGGGTTCCCTGACCTGTGGGAAGCCCAAGGACTGTCCACCTCTATCCAGGTCTCCTAAGGTGAGCATTCAAACTGCCTAGGCTCCCACAAAGCCAGTAAAACCCATACCAGTTCTCTGTCTTGAAATGATTCAACCTGTTACTTCCTTTCAGTCTTTGCCTCCATTTTCCTTGCCGTACTAACAATCTCCTTTTGCTTTAACCATTTAATAAAATTGAACACGCATCTGGCATCTTCTCTGTCTGTTCTGCAGTTCATCTTTTTCTTGATTTTACAAACTTTATAATTTATATGCTTTGTGAGTTATAACATCATAAGCTTCTTTTCATTCTGAGCTTGTCATCTTGCCTGTGTCCTTCAGTCCTGCTTGTGGGTCTGTTGTATAGCAGTTTTCTGAATTCAAACTTTCCCTTTATGAATGAAGTTCATGAGACTCAGAATACAAACAATAGGTCACATGCCTGGGAAGGTGGAAAATTTCAAGAAACTTGAAGGCCTCTTGCCAGCTTTATAAAAGGAGTGAAGGACCACCAGGGTAAGACACTGAGCAGCAGAGCTGCAGACAGGACATTTCCTGGACCTGTGGAGCTGCCTGAAAGTTGAGTTAGCCTGAAAGAGCTAATGGTTGTCATGTGTTGTTGTCGATGTTGAAGATGGCTTTTTGGTTACACAACTTATTTTTAGAATCATCCCTGTTATGTTAAATGATCCCTCACCCGTACTTTGGTTAGAAACCCTAATACAAATGTATTGCTTCTTCACATTGGATTCTTGTGCAATTCTTAATTTGGTCTGGCCTGAGTTCTCTTTCTTTGGTGAGTAGGTGTGTGTGTGTGTGTGTGTGTGTGTGTGTGTGTGTGTGTGTGTGTAGCATTCCCTAGAACTGTCTGTCATATAACCTCATCTTGATATTGACCTCCAAGTATATTACTCTTCTCTTCATCATTTCCATTGCCAATTATAGAACATTTTTGTAGCTTTTCAAAGGAATTCAAATGGCCAGACATATTTTTATTTTTAAAACTATCTTTAAATTTCATAGTCCTTGAAGAAAATTAGAGAGTATCAACTAGCATAGCTTAATTTCCTTAAATTTAGCAGTTTTCTTTTTTTATTAGATTTTCTTTTTTTAAAAAAAAAAACAATCCAAATTCCCACTCCCTCTCCTCCTCCCATTTTCTACACATACCCTCTTACTACACTCCCTCCAATCCTAAGCGAGGGCAAGGCACCTTGCCCTGTGGAAGATTCAAGGCCCTCCCCACTACATCTAGGCTGAGCAAGGTATACACGTCCAAAGAAAATAGGCTCTCAAAGAGCCAGTACATGCAGCAGAGACAAAGTCCAGTGCCACTGCCAGTGGCCCCTCAGTCTTCCCCAACCATACAATTGTCAACCACATTCAGAGAGACTAACTTGGTCCTATGCTTGTTCCTTCCCAGTCTCACTGGAGTTGGTGAGCTCCCATTATCTCCGGTAAACTGCTTCAGTTGACTAACCCCTCAAGTTCCCACTGCTGTACCTGTGCCATCAAGATGGGCTATATCTTGTAGCTGTGAGCTAAAATAAGCCTTCCTTCTTTAAGGTGCCTTTGCCAGGTATCTTGACCAAACAGCAAGGACGATAATTAATAAAAGTCCCATGGGAATCTTGTTTGCTGTGAGTTTTGAGAATTAATTCTGCACATTTAAGATTTCTGTTTAAGGTCATTTTAAGTTGCTTAGAAGCAGAATAATTAATATGACCCTTCAAGAGCTTTGATTTTATTCTAGCATTATTTGTTTTTCTCTCTCATGAAGATATAAACTTAGCATGTGAGCACTCCATGCTCAACCCTCACAGTGAATGTCATCAAGTCTCCAAACTCGCAGAATATCAATTAGTATTCCACTGGGTACTAACTCCTTGAGTTATATTTTTAACAGTTGGAGAGGATTGGCATGCCATGTGTAATCTCTATCAATCATGGTCTAATCTCCGAGTAAACAAAATGCTTGACTGACATTTAGACACTTCATGCTTTATCCCTTATGATCTTTTTATCTTCTGCTTTCATCTTCTACCAAACCCTATTCTCCTTCTAGCTTATGTAGCAGTCACACTGAATTATGACACAATACTCCTAAGGGGAATACTACTCAGGCTTTTATGTTCCCGGAACATGCTATTTTATCTTTTTGGGCTTTCTTTCCCTTATCTGTCTAAAATTTGACAATAATTTTCCCTTATCAATTGATAATATTTGTGCATACTCTGTGCAGTCATGTTATATGATTTTTTATTGCAAAAAGCATGGTTTTTTATATCTTCAATGGCCTCTGGGACTGGATGCAGATGAAGATCCAATTTCCGCACTTGTGATCAAATGTGACACAATGGAAGCATACTGAGACTTCAATAGCTCCAACTGCACCATCCATATTCACTGTCATACATGTCCTATCTTTCTTGGTTTTCATAATATTTTCATACCCCTCTCCAAATAATTTGACATGTTTCCCTATGACCTAATATCTTAGTGAATGTAGGACAATATCTTTTTCATCTTTTATCCACAAAATCCACAAAATCTATTCAATCATAGTTAGCTGGGGGAAATTTTTGAATCTCAGACGAATTTGCCTATAGTGCAAAAGTTATGATATACTGAAGCTTAATAAGCAACAGTGCTTGCTTGTGTCTTCCAAATTGGGCTCATATGCTTCAACATTTTACCAGTCATTTCCTTTAGGGAAGCGGGGAACAGTGTGAACATTAATAATTACAAAAAGAAAGTGAGGCATGATGCCTCATCCCTATAATATGAAACTTGGAAGGGTAATGCAGGTGTACTTCCAGGATCCCTGGGCAAACTTGAGCTGTGTAGTGAGACTTAGGCTACAGGATGATAACCTATATCAAAAACAATGTGATTTGTGCCAACAAAATGCCAAAAATTTTAGAAGTTGAGCTGTGATAGATTAAATCTGAACCTGTGTATTGTATATACACATAACCACTGTTAGTGAGGCTCTATCTTCTTTCCCAAGATTTTCTTCAATATTTTAGATGAATACATTGTCATAAAATATTTTTAAAGCATAGCAGAGCTTAAAGGAGCTTATGTTTAGATGACAAGGCTAGCACTCAGCAAAACACATAAAATACTTTAATACGACACTGAAATTTCTGAGCGCTGAGAAGAGAAAATTGTACTTTCCAGACAAAAAGAGAAAATACACTAGCTTCAAAGATTGCAGAATCATATGGCTTAATGATTTTCAGTATCATCAGGATAAACCAGATGGCAACTGAATGATGTTTTAGAAATTATGAAGGAAAGTGTTCTTTTGTTTTCAAGTATCTGTGTGTATTTATCTGTCTATGTATGTATGTATTGTATTTATGTAAGTATAAATTTATAAATACAACCTGCTGAGTTCATTTAGAATTGCTCATATGTGTTTAAGACTGACCTCTTTAGATCCCAGGAGAAGGCTGATTCTGCCCCTCTCAGCAACCATTAATTACCTGTGGATTGTCATCTAAAGGTGGAGCCTTTTGAGAAGTCCACCATTCACACTGACAACGACAATTAGAATTGCCATTTTTAAGATCTCATTTAGGAAGCCATACTGTTGAGATTTCATGAGGTCAGCCTCCCTATCATATATAGAAAACACTATTGTGCAACAGAAGTTCTGCTGCTCTGGTTGTTGTAATCTTTTCACCTCTTCTTGAACAATTTTCCTTGAACTTTAGTTTTGGTGGTTTTCTTATAGATCTATCATTTGGGGTAATACACCTCACAGGGTTTTTTTTCTTTTTCCATTGTTGATTGTTGTAATGTTATCTGCTATGAAAATAAGCTTTTGTACAAAGGATGAGGGCCACACTTATCTGTAGATATAAGGATAACTAATTCAAATGCAGGTAGAAATTTTACTGGTTTTCGAAAATTGGAAAAGTATGTTTTCCTCCAGGACCCACTGCTTCATTAACCATGGATAGTGAGTTGGATTTGCAGTGTCATATAAGAATTCTCTTCTATTTAGTAAGCCTTAAATCAAATTATCTGGCTGGTGGTTACTCTAGGACATAAACACCACTGTTGCATATTTCCAGGAATCTTGCTGTTATGGTCATTGTTGTGGTTTATAAGTGTTACAGCGAGTAGAACAATTGATTGCTTTCCTCCCTTTGTAGCATGTTAGCTCCCCCTGGATCTATGAAAGGTAGTCTTCAGGAAGGATGCTTTCTGTTATTAGATTTCTCTGTATTATTTAAATTGTGATTACTTTCCATTGAAAGACTCTTTTTCTTCTATCTCTTTTATACAATATCTTTATTTTTTACTTTTTTGTTTGTTTTTGTGTCTTATAAATGAAACCCTCCCAACCATCACCTTACTATCTTTTTATCTCTCACCTCCCATCTGATTTCTAATAGAATTCATATTGTACTAAAACCAACATGCATCTCTAGTATTTCTTCCTTTCTACTATCCAAAATAGTATATTTCAGCATATCATATTGTCCTGTTTAGGGTTTCTATTGCTGTTATGAAACACCATGATCAAAGAACTTGGGGAGAAAAGATCTTATTTGGCTTGTGCTTCCAAATCACTGTTCATCATTGAAGGAAGTCAGGACAGGAACACAAGCAGGGAAGGAACCTGGGAGCAGGAGCTGATGCAGAGGCCATGGAGGTCTGCTGCTTACTGACTTGCTCCCTATGGCTTGCTTAACCTGCTTTGTGAACCCAGGACCACCAACCCAGGGATGGACCCACCCACAATGGCTGGGCACTCTGCTATCAATCAATAATTATGAAAGTGAATTTTAGCTGGATATTTTTGTTTTGGTTTTTCAAGACAGGGTTTCTCTGTGTAACCGCTCTGGCTGTCCTGGAACTAACTTTTTAGACCAGGCTGGCCTTGAACTCACTGAGATTTGCCTGTCTCTGCCTTCCAAGTGCTGGGATTAAAGGCATGCCCCACCACCGCCCAACTACAGCTGGATTTTATGAAGGCATTTTCTCAATTGAGGTTCCCTTTTTGCAGATGACTCTAGCTTGTATCACATTGACACACACTAGCCAGCAATACGTATTCACCAACATTGACACAAACGAATTCATTGTTTCCTCAGCCTCCTCTATTCTATCTCCGGTCTCAAGGCTCATTATCTTCCTGTGTTTTCTATCTTGATCAATGGCAAAACTCTAGGCAATTAAGTTAGCTGTTCAGAGTTGAATTTCAGTCCCTATTTATCCTTCCTAATCTTAATTATTTAGCCACTGTTTAATTTGGTATTGCTACTAGAACAAATTAATGTAGACTTACCAGTTTTAAATAATGTATATTTTTCACCTTGAAATCTTGATTATTAGAAATAAATACTAAGATCACAGGGTCAAAATTAAGACATCAGGATGACAGTGTTTCTTTCTGAAGACTTTATGATGGAGCATATTTTCTTGACATTTCCACTTTCTAGATGCTATCCATATTTTTTGACTTGTATTCAAAATATGTGATGGATGGAAGAGCCTTTGTCATATACATAATTTTCACAGTCTTCCATTGTCACCTGTTTCCCTGACTCTTGTCCACTCTCTAGTACTCTTGTGATTATACTGAGCCACATACAGATAATCCAAAAATTGTCTTTCTATTTTAAGTCAGCTCATCTGAAATTTTAGTGTAATCTTCTATCTAAATTCACTTGCAATACTTAAGACAGTTTATCTTTACTGATTCTGAAACTCAGACTGTAGACAAATTTAGGGAATTATTATTCTGTCTATCTTAGTCACCAGGTCCTATTCCAGTAACAATGTCTTGAATGTTTTTTACTTAGTTATTGCTATTGTGGCACTAATATAAATTCCATATTAATGTAGTTCATTGCAAAAACTCATTTAAACACCTCTGATAGCTCTCTCTTTTACTTTTTCCTTCTGTGAAGCTTCAAAGATATACATAATAGAATAAAAGGTTGGGTCATAATCAAAACTACTTGAAAACTTTAGCAGAACATGTAAAACCATTTATGCCACAACATCTTCTGTCTTCATTCCCCATCAGTCATATAAAAATACTTGAATATACTATGCTCTGACATGTCCTTCACTTTATCACTATACTTCCTGAAATCCTATACCTGAATTTCCCATAACCTTAATCTGCCAGTGTTTTCTTTTATCTCCCATAGTTATTTTTGTATTTTCTCCTCCCTACTTCTCCAATGCAGTCGGCATGCCACCATAGGGAATAGGCTATAAAGAGCCAGCTCATGCATCAGGGACAGGTCCTGGTCCCACTGCCATGTGACCCACAAAATATCAAGCTACACAACTGTTACCTAGATGCAGAGTATCTAAGTTGGGCCCATATTGGCTCCCCAGCTCTCTGTCTAGAGTCTCAGAAGCTCAGGTCAGCTGTCTCTGTGGGTTACTTCCTCATGATCTTGACCGCCCCCCTGCTCATATAAACCCTCCATCCTCTCCTCAATTGAACTCCCAAAGCTCTGCTCTCATTGAGCCATTTTTAATTACCATACAACCTTGAAGGTAAATGTTTAAGCAGATATACACTCACAAACACAGACACAAACACAATAAATAAACAAAGGAATGAAATCAATTTAAAACATTAAAAGGTCTAATCAGAAGACAGTTCTAGTAAGGTGAGCATCCAAACTGCCTAGGCTCCCACAAAGCCAGTACGTGCAGTAGGATCAAAAACCCATTGCCATTGTTCTTGAGTTCTCAGTAGTCCTCATTGTCCACTATGTTCAGCGAGGTCCGGTTTTATCCCAGGCTTTTTCAGACCCAGGCCAGCTGGCCTTGGTGAGTTCTCAGTAGAATATCCCCATTGTCTCAGTGTGTGGGTGCACCCCTCGCGGTCCTGAGTTCCTTGCTCGTGCTCTCTCTCCTTTTGCTCCTGATTTGGACCTTGAGATTTCTGTCCGGTGCTCCAATGTGGGTCTCTGCGGCGGCGGGGAAGAGACAGTAATCTTTAATAAATAAACAAATTAAAAAAAATAAAATAAAAAAAGAAGACATAGTTCTATTTTTTATTTGAAGTGATGAAATATTTGCAGTAACTAAGAAAATTTTCAAAATTGTGAATCTTAAAGACATTGCACATAAATCAAGTTGAAATTGTAGGAGGTCAAATAATCTACACAGAATGAGCAAAAAAGAAAGAAATAATATATAGTAAACTGAGATGTTTGAGCCTGATGACATATGAATTAATACCTTAAATCTAAGTTATTTAGATACAAAATTAAAATGCAAACATATGAAACATAGACTAACGATTAAGCTACTTGTGATAAACTCATTCCATATTCATTTCATTTCTTTTGTTTATTTCTCCATCAGTGGGGTTACTAGTTTTGATTTTTGCATGAACCTCCATTCTGTTTTTCATTTACTAATGTACATGTTCATCCTAATGGTCAGAAGTTCTTATTATTTTCAAAATCTGTAGCACTTGATTTCTTTTGACTTTTAAATTTTAAATTACATATAATTATCTCACTTTCCCCTTCCTGTTCCTCTTTCAAATCTCTATAGTGGCCTTTCTCTTGTTCCCTTAGGAAATAGTAGACTCATTTTCTTTAATTGTTATTGTTATACATATAAATATATACTTATATGTAAATGCATGACTTGTTAATAATAGTTATTAGGCATTTTACTGAGCTCAGGAGTAAGTTATACTATACTATCTTGATAATTAGTGATTTTGAGAACATTTTCATGTGCCTGCAAATGGTTTGCTTATCTTATTCTGAGAAGCATCTATTTAGGTTTATTACTATTTTGAAATAAAAATATTTGAATTTTTTGCTATTTAATCTTCAGAATTCTTATGATTCTATATCTCAATTACTTATATATATACTTTTCATGCCTTTTCTTCCATTGTATAGGTTCTTTGTCTTTACCTTGTGGCTTCTTTTTGTTTTAAAATATCTTTATAAACTTTATTATTTAAAAATGTCCAAATAAATACAAATATTACACTGCTAAATTAACCAGACTCCCACGTTTACACAAATCAATAAACTTTCAGACATTTGGAATAAGAGTTTAGAAGAGAAACTGCGGCACTTCACATTAAGCATTATACTTTCAGCATAGAATATATTTTATATAATTATCCATCACTCAAAACCATGATCTGAATGGGAGTGGAGGTGGGGAGGATGGAGGAGTAGTTGGGGGAAGAGAATATGTAAAAAGAATATATTGTATGAAAAAAAATACACAGAGAAAAAAAGTATTGTGGAAAAAATACACAAAAGTATTAGAACTAGAAAATAAATGCCTTTCTATCTTTCACAATAATGTTCACTTCCTGCATTCAGTACTTTACTTTTAAGTTTGATGTAATCCTAATGTTAAATTTTGCTTTTGTTTCCCTTACTTTTGTAGTCTTCTTAAAAAAAGAGAGAAGCAAACAGAACTCCCTTCTGTTTTCTTTGTCTTGAAGCATTTAGTATGTGTTTTCTTCTATTATTTAATTGATTAAGATCTTATATTTAAGTATGTTTTGTTCATAAAGTTGTCTTTTCTTCACTTCTTCATGCTATTTCTGCAGCTAAAGAATTAAAGACTATGTGACTGGTCCTGATGCTGCAGGCATAAAATTCCAGCTTTCTGGGAGTCTAAGGCAAATGGATTGTGTGTTCAAAGACTGCCATGGCTAGACAGTGAGTACAGAGAAATCCTGAATGACATAGTGAGGCCACGTCTTGAAATAAAAAATAAAACATTAAAAAATGGTGAAGCTCAGCGATAGAGTATGTCCTGGGTTTGACCTCTCTCCAACCACAAGATAAAAATGTGGTATGTATGGTGATATATTTTTCTGAAAAACACCTCTTGCCTTCAAAGAGACTAAATTTCTTACATATCTTGCCACCAAATTAATAATATACCTTGAGTTCATTTAATATTATGTACTTAACCTACTATTCTATGGTGTTATCATTCTGTCCAAATTTAACCCATCTTTAAAAGAATGATGTGACTGACTTTACTATGCCTTTGATTTCCCAAATTATCAGCTTTTACAGCTTAAGCTATTTGCAAAGCTTTAATTTTAATTTAATTTTAAGTTATATGTTCTTTCTTGCCCTGATCCATAAAAATGTGTGTGTGTGTGTGTGTGTGTGTGTGTGTGTGTTACTAATCATTAGTTCAAAGCAATCAATTTTGGTTAAAAGAAACCATAAATAAAAAATATTGAAGGAAATATGTGGATAGGGGTTGATGACAATTGTGTGAGGTTTTGAGTGTTATTCTGGGTCAGTTTTGGGTTAGTAAAAGTAACTTCTTCCCTCGTATTATTACTCTGTGGTAGGCTGAATAATAATGTCCTCCCATAGGTTCATGTATTTTCATGCTTAGTCTCCAGTTGACAAACTGTTTGGGATGGATTAGGAGGTATAACTGTAGTGACCCTGTTAGAAGAAGTGTGTCACTGGAGGTGGGATTTGAGGTTTCAAAAGCACATACCTAGCCTAGTCTCTCTCTCTCTCTCTCTCTCTCTCTCTCTCTCTCTCTCTCTCTCTCTCTCTCTCTCGCCTTGCTACCTGCAGATTAGCATGTAGCTCTCAGCTCCCATCATGATGACTAAACTTTTGAAGTTGTAAGCAAGCCCCCAATTAAATATTTTCTTTAGTATAAGAGTTGCTTTGGTCATGGTGTCTCTTCACAGTAGTAGCCTAGTAACTATGACACACTCTGTTAAAGATATTGGTAGATAAGTATGCCCATGCCGTGTTTTTCATGCTTTTCAAAACAAAAACATAACAGAGCCCCTTGTTAGGAATAGGTACAACAGACAGACAATAGTGACAGATAGATACCAAACGCATATCAGGCAGGAACCACAGACTAAGACAGGTAGAAGAGATATTGAGAGAAATAGAAAATTCAAATTTAGGCTCACCCTTGGTCAAACTACTCTAAGAGAAAATTTATATTTCCATTACTTAGTATAATATAGATACATACTAGAGAATGCTATTTAATCATACAAAGAATAAAATCCTACCATTTATGACCATATTATGTTCTGCTAATCAAAATAAGCCAAGCATAGAAAGAAAAGAACCACATTATTGTTTTATATGTAGATATTAAAGAAATATTCTTATGGAAACTGAAAGTGGTACAGTATTTTTTGACAATTTCATATATACATGTAGTACATTTTGAATAGATTCATACCTTATTTTTATGTCCACTTCCTTCTCCTCCTTTCTCACTAGACCTTCCCCTACTTTCAGGAGAATTTTTATATATTCAACCATTTACTTACTGCATTTTTAGTGATTCCTGTGTTTAATTACAATTCCATGAGTGAGTGTGGGTGTTGGTTGATTGACTTGAGCATATAAAATTGACTGCTGGCTACACCACTGAAGAAAACTGATTCCTCTTTTCCCCAGTTGTCATAACTTTCAGTAGCTCCTTCTGCTGGTTTGTTTTAATTGATTGGTTGACACGACCTAGAGTTACCTGAAAAGAGGGAACCTCAATTGAGACATTGCCCAGAGTAGATTAGTCTCTGGCCATGTTGGTGAGAGATCATCTTGACTGATAATTGATGCTCACTCTGGGCATAGCTTCCCTGCACAGATAAGTCTGTGATGTATAAGAAAGTTTGGTGAGAATGGAACATATGGTCTCATAATAACTATGACAGTATCCACAAGATCTCACAAATTCAATCCAGACAAAACCCCAGTGTGGAGAAGGAAGGCAGACACAAATGTCTATCACTAACCAAAACCTATTTGCAATTGATACATGCCAGGGAAGAGAAAATCGGTTTTCTCTAATAGAGTGATACTGGAAATATCAACCACACTGCAGGGCTGGCCACATGCTCAGTAGTTGACCAACACAAAACAGACTCTAATTTGTGCGTGTGTGTGTGTGTGTACGTGTGTGTATGTGTGTGCGTGCATATTTGTGCTTTTCCTGTGGCTATTTTGTATTTTTTTATCTTTTTTATTTTTTTTGGGGGGGGGTTGATGTTTTCTAAAAGAGAGAAAGAACGTGAAGTTGGATGGGTAGGGAGGTGGAGGAGCCTGGAAAGAGTTGGGGGAGTAGAAAGATTATGATCAAAATATATTCTATGAAACCAAGACAATAACATGTTAATTAAACTAATAAAGTTATGCAAGCATGAGTCAGTCAGCAAGCCAGTGAATTACTGAGCCAGTATATAGCATTCTTCCACAGGTTTTGCTTCATGCTCCTGCCTAAGTATTTGCCTTGACTTTCCTTGCTGATCTGGAAGTGAAGGTCAAATCAACACTTTCTTTCCCTAAGTCACTTTTGGTCAGAGTGGTTTAGCATGGCAACAGAAACTAAACAAAAGCATGCCCTAAGGCAGGGTAAAACCTCATGGGGCCCTTCTTCCTCCATGATGAACAAATTGAGGGTCCCCATTTTGTGTTGGTAACCAAAACTGTGGTGGGTTCATGACTATAATGGCCATATTTTATTCAGAACGTAGTACTTCACAGTAGTCTGAGTAGGTGGTATACTTAGAACACATTTTACTTTGCGAAGCTACAAAGGTTAAGATAATATGATGATTTTTATCTGTCATTTGTCTAACACAATGACATCCAGATATTTTTCATAAACTGACTAATAGAGTACCAGACAGTCTGGGCTAATAGATTGTATAATAACTGAGTATTATATTACTTGGCTAAGACATACAACCCAAATTATCTTGGTTTCCTTATTTTCTGTCACATGGGGTTGAATTTGATTTTTAAAAGTTAGAATAGCCCAAATTTATCCCTAAATATACATGCATTCTATTCAAGATCATAAACATTGATATTAAAATTGCTGAGATGTTGTTTTTAACATATAGCCCCTCCCTCATTTTGAAATATGCTGAGCACATTTTAACAGGAGCACTAAAGCTTACCCATTTTCCACATTTGCTAAAGAAAATTGGGTTTAAATAAGTCTCACATTCACTAATAGCAGGTAATGGAAACATCAAAATCTCCCAGAGACCACAAGCCTCATTTCCCCCTGACTTCTCTAGCTGGATCAGCAGTTACTGTTGTACTTGTGCTGTCTAAGGCTAATAACCCTAGACCCGAGGATAGAAAAATACCTTCTTATTTAATGGCAGTCACTATCTGATAGTCACAAAATGGTTTCTGGGTCAGTTATGTGTCCTCAAGGCAAGACCAAAATGCCAGCTCAAATAACATGGCAATCGGTGTGCCTTGATAAAGTTATTTCTATAAGATGCTCAGAGCCAACTGTCTGAAAATTGCAACAGTTTCTGTCTTAGCTCCCACCTAATCTAAATGCCTTATGTCATGTATTAATTTAAGAATTTCAACTGAGTTCTGAAAGTTTTGTGGTAAGTTTTAAACTTGATAGCCCCCATTAAGATAAGTACTGTTAAACAACTGCCTTATGATGATGTGTGCAAAGACTAGTGATATTCTAAATAGGGCTTTATCTCAGAGGAAGTTCAGTTTAAATTCATGAACCCATGCAGCTCTAGTACCAGATAGAGTCTCAGTTAGAAATCTCATCCTAGAATTAAGGAATCAAATAGATAGTCATATTTTAGTTCCTTTTAATCAGTACTTAATGCTGATACTTACAGTTTAATGAGGATTCTTCCTTCACATGCATTTCTACAATTCACTGAATTAAAGTCTATATTATCTGACAATCAACTCTGAGTTTATAGAGAAAACAGCACAGTAAGTTCATGGCAAGCATCTGAGGACTCTGATTACCCCACACAAGATATGGAGGGATATTGGCTGAGAAAGTCTTCATAAGAAAAACTTCACAAAACTATGGAATATCTAAATATTCTAATCTAAATATATAAATATTTTAATATAAGTGTTGAAACTGGTAACCTTTATGTGTGTCAAATATGTCATGTAAAATCTATCAGTATACCTCATGTATTTAATTCTAGTTCAGAGAGAGTTTATAGGACTGTGACACATGTAGAATAAGCAAAAATGGTAAAAATAAAATCCTTTTTTTCTATTAAAAAGCTGTAAGCAAGGGGCAGTGAAAGCACTGAAATGGACCACTCCACTGAATAGAAAGAAAAGTTTATTTGGAGCTACTGAACTGTCTTTCAGGGGGTGCAGAGAACAGCAGGTGGTAGGAAAAAGCCCTTGCCAGGTAAAAGTAGGTGGTGAGGTGTGGACCAGAATAGTCTGGGATTTAGCAAGAGGGCTTGAATCTGTAGCAGGCTAGAAGGGGTTAGATGCCTTTGCAGGAAGTAGTTTGTAGTTTGTCTCCCCACCTTTTTCCCACTACCCACTTCCTCCCTTCTCTTATCTCCTTTCCTATTTTCTGAGATAGGGTCTTATTTTGTAGCCTAAATTGGCCACAAATTTGCAGCAGCCCTCCTCTCTCTCTCTCTCTCTCTCTTTCTCTCTCTCTCTCTCTCTCTCTCTCTCATTTTTGAAGTGCTGGAGTTGGAACACAGTAGCTTTTGCAAGCTAAACAAATACTTTACCGCTGACCTATGCCCTTAACTCTGGATTTTACTATGAGTGATATTCAAATTCACTAGTGAGTTCAAAACGTGGAAGCAAATGTGGAAGCAAAGGGCTGGATCAATCCTTTATAGAAGTGACAAGAGCAAAAGAAATGATGATATTTTGAGTCATAATGATGCCCCTGAATGTTGTGGAGAACCTGTCATTTTCTGCATACAATTTGAATCTAGAATCATTGGGATTTATTGATGAACTATGTCATGTGGAAGTGTCAAATGCTAATTATAACAATTTTTTCTAAGCTTTGAAGTTGTCATGTTTTGATATACAGAATCGTCTAAAGGAATAAGATTGGTTTTATGGTGTCGTATGAACAGTGGGCTGCGTCCCGCCACCCGGCTAGCTTTTCACCTGAAATAATTACACGGAAACTATGCACTGCTTGGCCCATTAGCTCTATTCTCTTACTGTCTAACTCTCACATCTTGATTAACCCATATCTAATAATCTGTGTAGCATCATGAGGTGGTGGCTTACCAGTAAGATCTTAACCTGCATCCATCTTGGAGAGGAGAGCTATGGTGACTGCCTGGAGAGGAGAGGCATGGCGTCTGGCTCATTGCCTTCTTCCTCCAAGAATTCTGTTCTGTCTACGCCGCCTACCTAAGCTGCTGTCCTATCAAAGGCCAATCAATTTCTTTATTAATTAACCAATGAAAGTAACAGATATATAGCAGAACCACCTACATCATTAGGGGAGCACAGAAACTTCATTTCGGACATAATTTAGAAATATCTATTTGTTATTGATAATGATGGTGTACAAACACATGCATATCTGTGGTCAGGAACATTATGCCTGAATTCTCATGCTACCACTCAGCAACTACATGACCTTGAGTGAATTAGTCTATCTATGTTCTATCTCTATTTCCTCATCTTACTTCTTGGGGTTATTGAAAATGATTAAGTGAATTAGTGTATGGAAAACTGATTAGAAAGAAAAAACCTAACAAGAGACAAATGCCTATCTTAGATCAGGACATTATAACACATCACCATAGACAGGAATTTATGTCTCATATTTATGCAAGCTGAAACTCCAAAAATCACCGTAGACAAGAATTTATGTCTCATATTTATGCAAGCTGAAATTTCAAAGCAGAGTTATAGCATGATCAGTTTCTGGTTAGGGTCCTTTTTCAGGTTTCAGACTTCAAGTTTCTGATTGAATACTTACTTGATTAAGATGAGAAGCAGGTGCATGTCTGTGGGTGGACCAGAGAGAAATCATTCTTTCGTGAAATCTTTTCAGAAGGGCACTAATCCCATCTATCAGACACTCATGTGGCATATATTCTCATCTGATTGTGTCTTTGTAATAGTTTATTTATCTAAACAATCATCCAGTATTATTAGTATTAAAGTAAGTCTAGAACAAGGAAGGTTACAGGTAATCTAGAAGTTAGAGTGTTATAAAGATGCAAGTATATATCTAGTACAACTCTTTTATTAGGCATGTGCTTGCTAATTTTTTACCAAAATATCTTTTATCTAGCTCTTTTTCTTTCCAACTGATTTCTATAGAAATTAATTAAACAATAACCTGGTTATATAATGATGATGATAATAATAATAATAATAATAACAATAATAAATAATCCAAAATCCTTATTATGGGCAAATGACCCATACACTCAGAATTATAGCCTAACACTCAAAATCATCTATTACCAGTGATTATAAGATCCTCCTACTTTTCTGGTGCTGTTAAAACATGCCAAGTTGTCTCTCAGCTTATAGTCATTCTATATTGCTTTCCAGATGTCTGGAACCCCCTGCCCTTATCTTAGATTTCCACTAGAATTTACCACACATATAACTTCTTAGAGATGATCATCCTTTTCAATGTCACAAACAGGTATCATGGTATGAATGTATTAGTATATTTTATTTTATTTTTCAAGAACTGAATTATGTGTATCTATGTGCCCATGTGTGGCATGGGCATGCAAGTATAGGTGCCCTTGGAGGTCAGAGGCATCTGATTCTCTGGAGCTAGAGTTCCAGGCAGCTGTGAGCTGTCCAATGTGGGTGCTGGGAACTAGGATTCTATGGAAGAGAAATAATCAGAGTTCTTATAAGCTGAGCCATTGCTAGCTCCCAAGAGCTTGGATTGTTTTTGTTTTTATTTTAGACAGAGTCTCTATAGGTCTGGCCAGCCTGGAACTTGCTATGTTAGGTCAACCTGGCTTCAAACTCACAGACATCACCAGTTTCTGCCTTCACAGTGCTAGGGTTAAAGTTGTGTGCCACTACAATCATTTTACCTTATTATGCATATTGCGTGATTAAAATGAAATTAGACTGAACACCAACCACTAACATTTTAATGTGTATCATTTTATTAATATATTCATGATTGTGCTCATTGTTTTATGCTCCTTTGATTGCAATTTTAAAACATCTGTTTTAGGCACCACTCACAATAACACTTGCTATTTAGCTGTTGTAGATAAAATTGTTGGTATCATTAATTCAAACATGTCCAACTGAATTATATATGTGTGTACCTTCTATGGACATTTTTAGATGGATTATTTGATGATTAACTTTATGTATCAAGCTCACTGAGTATAGCATTCCAAGATAATTTGACTAAGCATTATTTCTAGGTTTGTCTGTGAGCATCTTTTCAGTGAAATTAGCAGATGAATCAATATACATAATAATAAGATTATCCTTCCCAGTGTAGGTGGACATTATTCAGTCCTTTGAGGATCTTAATAGGAAGTATTAAAAAGAGCTGAGGAAGGAGGAGTTCACTGTCTGATTGCTTTAGCTGAGACTTTTGTTTTTCCTTTGGACTGTGACTTACACCGTCAATGATCCTGATAAACAAGACTTTTGTCTCAGACAGGAATTTTTCTGCATCTCTATTTTGTACAAGGTGGCATATGGGACTCCTTAGCTTCCATAATCATTAGAACCCCCCTCTCTGTTTGTGTGGTGTAAATACTGTTGAAACTGTTGACATTTTTTTTCCTCCTGGAGAATCCTGATTAATAAAGATGAATTACTTCTTCATCCCTTTGGTTAATGCTAAAGTTCTTTCTTTTGTCATTGAAATTATCAAGCTAAAATTGTCCTTTGTAACTGACTGAAGGACATGCACACAGGTAGTTGCTTTCCCAATAGCCTATATACCCCAATGTAATACGTTGTGAAGTATACACTCAAGGTCACCCTGCAGCCTAAACAGTTCCCTGCCAGATGACTTTCCAGACCTGTGTGTAAGCAAATAACAAGTATTTTTATTGGGCTCTGAGATATGGTTGTTTTTCATGAAACACTATTGTAGCAATGATGAATTTAGTTTTTCGGTCTTTAGCAAGTATTATTAAATGAATACATGTGCATGTTTTGTTGTGTGATTAAAAGGCATTTTTCTTTAAAATATTTTATATTTTCCTTAGGGTTCATTATGTTTCTGTATAGAATATATAATTAGAGAAAGATTTAGAATGTTGGAGAAAGTTAGTTCTTGATGCCTTTATGAATGTCATAGTTGTCAATTTTTAGATGAATAGAATGCTTAGAATGTCCAGGAAATGATAGTTCTGATTTAAAGACTGGGCCTTGAAAAGATCTCTGGTTAGGGTTGCTAGCTAGTAGAATTAATTAAAAGTCAATAAGCTAAAAACCTAATGAATTTCCTTGTGTTAGGTGGCCAAAGACACAGAAATCTTATCCAAGAACACCGATGTCTTGTTATATAGGTTTGTATTAATAGTAAGGAAAGTCATATGTCAGAGATAAACCTGAAAGAAAAATCTGGACAATGATCGTCACATATTTTACTTTGTAGGAAAATTCAAAAAGAAAATTTTCTAAGAATAGAAATAGCAGCAGCCAGCTTGGATAATAAGTGAACGAAATTTACACAAAGTGCAGAAACGCCACTCTATTCCAGATAACCAAGATTGATATATTATACAGAACAATTAATATTTTATTTTATGTCACTCTTGCTTTCTGAAGCTAAGTTGTTTTATTGCAGTTATCCTATTTACCATCTATCATGCTATATAAGCATGGTTGGAATAAATTATGATACAATTTATTACACAATCTAGAGTTCTTGTATTTGGAGTTTAATGCATTAGTCAGATAAAATTTTGGGGAGCCTCTCTTTAGGGAGATGGGAGGGCACTTCGAGTGCTATGAATGCTTCTGGAAACGTATGGATTGAGGGTGGGCAAAGCATAGGTGGTGGTAGCTCTTGAACATCCATTCCTCCTTTCTTTCTTCTTAAGAACTACACTCTTCTTTAGGCTGTGTGTGTGTGTGTGTGTAGCTTACATAGTTCAGAAAAGTGTCTGGGGATGCTGAGGACGGTTTTCAAGAAACATAGTATCTTGAACTTAGAGTAGCTAGATTCATATTTATTGTCTCTTATATGTCCCTCAGATTTCCACAGGCAGGTGCTTTTAATTTCTGGAATCCAAAATTATGCAAGAATGTTTATGTCTATTATATGAAATGCATATGTCTATTAAGATTAACATTTAGCAATCAAC
Organism: Microtus oregoni; assembly: GCF_018167655.1. Taxonomy (NCBI): domain Eukaryota; kingdom Metazoa; phylum Chordata; class Mammalia; order Rodentia; family Cricetidae; genus Microtus; species Microtus oregoni. The sequence goes on along the minus strand of NW_024543828.1, from coordinate 5,830,573 downwards.
AAACACTTTTCTTAACCATTACAATCCAGTACAGCAAAAATTGTTTAATATCATAATGCTATTTAACTCTTATTAATTTTGATACATCTGATAATATACTTTAATAAGGCAGGAGAGATGGCTCAGCAGTTAAAAGCTGGAAAACAGTTTTCTCAGAATAGAAATGGCAGTCACTAACTTGAATGATAAGGGAAACAAATTTACTAACAGGACGGGGCATTTACTCTATTACTGATAACCAATAGAATAACATTGATGCATCATGATACGTTTTTTTTTTTTTTAAAGGGCACAGTGCCTTATGCCTTATGCATGAGGTCGTGTTCTTGCAAGGAATCTGAGTTTAGTTTCTAACACCTATGTCAGGCAGCTCACCATCACTTGTAACCCCACCTTCATGGATCCAGTACCCTCCTCTGGACCACAGTACTCACATGTACATACCAACTCAGAGATGACCATACTACAATTAAAAAATTAAGATATATCCTTAAATATAGTTTAACAAATAATAAGTTAGTGTGAGTTAGAGATAAAGAAATACATTACCCAAATTTGCTTATATATCAGATAATATAGCATTAAAGACTTAATTTACAGGCATGAGATAAAGAGAATTATATGCAAAAGTGATAAAACTTTATATCTCAGCTTCATTGGTAAAATGCTAAAAAATTAGTTAGCTACTTATTAGTCCAATTAATAGGCATAGTAATGACAGTGGAATTGGGTAATAGTGACTTCCATCACCATTGTAGGATTTCCAATTTGATTTTTAAAATAATTAATGAAGTATTAATTCATTCTGAATCATTGTCCTTGATTTGTGAAACACTAAAAATGAAAAAATGTTAATTTTCTTTCATAATGATGTTATGAGATTAACTATGACCTTGTTCAAATAGATGGCATAAGACCATTACAAAAGGATCAGGAATTATCTATTTAAAAGAAAACAACTATACATTGGAGTACTACACAGTGGTAAAAATATGACATCTTGAAATTTGCAGTCAAATGGATGGATCTAAAAAATAAACCATATTGAGTGAGGTAATCCAGACCCAGAAAGACAAATATAATATGTATTTACTCATAAGTGACCTTTAGACACAAAGACAACAACCTCAGAGAAACTAGACAATAAAGAGGACCCTAAGAGAGACATACATGAGTCTGCATAGGAAGGAGAAAAATACATGATCTTCTGAGTAAATTGGGAGCATGGGGGTCACAGGAGAGGGTAGGAGGGGAGAGCGAAGGAAGGGAGAGGAGTGGAGAAAAATATATAGGTCAATAAAACAAAAGAGAAAATTCTGTCATATGGAACTTGTGATGCAATTTAAATTAATTAATTATATCTTTGTGGCTTTGTGCACTTTGCAAATAAGGACATTTTAAAAAAGTTCTTATATAAGTAAAATGCAAAATGATGACGTGCATTAGTATATCATAATGTGTTTTTAAGAGCATAGTGTCTTGGGAATTCTGGGTGTTTAATAAAACAGCAAATGTCAGTAAGGTTTTTGCATAGAGATCTCTGTAGTACAAGAGGCCCTCCTGTGAGACTGTGTGGGGTTTTTGTAATTATAAGAATATTTTAGTGTAGTCACTATTTCTCCATGGGGACAAATTTATTCTTAAGTAAATATTTTGAAACTTGTAGAATTTGGGGGTGAGTTCATAATAATGTAAATTTATTCCTTGGGTTTATATGTTTGTATAGTGACAATTGTCCAATTAAATAATTCTCAGAGATGAATTAGTTTAACTCCTTTTCTTTGCATAAGAGGAAATGTAGTCTGTTTAGGGAAGGAACTTTAAAATTGCAGTATCTATTGGGAGATTTCTCTGTAGAAACGTATGTATTATCTATATAAATTTATAATTATATTTAGACTTGTCCAGCTCACAGTGAGATATTTAGCAGATCCAGGTCAGTAGTCTATTTTTTCCCATTGTAAAAATGGTACTGTATTTTCTTGGAAAACAGTATTCTGATGAGAACAATATATTTTATTATTTAAATTAAAAATTTTAATCTTAAGGATTTAAATTAACTGTCCTAAATTATTTTCATCTGAATTATTTATATGTTTATAATGAGAGTTTAATTTTATGTATTTCAGCTCATTTAAGTGAATTATATTCCTAGATAAATTCTGCTTATATTAGTTTTATAATCAGAAATTGGAAATTAGCCCTGACACCATTATTAAAAATAGAAATTGAACTAGTTCTTCCCTTCCCCCATGGTACTTTTAATTCCTCTGAACCCCAGTGGGAATTTTACATTGTGCTCTTGGTAAAAAAGTGGCCTAATTAAAAACTGCCCTAAAAGAAATAACTTACTTTTATGACATGCTTTGTTTTACATTTGAATATATTTTTGATAAACCATATTTTTCTCAAATTACCAAAGTCATAGATATTAATTATTCTAAGGGTAGCAAATACACAACACAACAAAGAAGAGATATAAATATTCTGATTCATATGTAGATCAAGTCTATGTATAAGCTGGTGTCCATTTTTGTAGATTTTTTTAATTATACACCAGTTATTGCTACAATTTAAAAGAATCTAATTCTGTGATGGTATCTAGTCACTGTATTTGGTTATAAAGTGGCAAAAGTTCTTTCTGTAATAACTTAGTATTTCTCCATTAGTTCCAAAAAGCTTCATATCAGGATACTTTAATTTCTAATTGAAAAAGATAAAGACAGAAGGACAAATATGCATAAGAAACAACTGAATGTTGTCCTTATATTCATTTGGAGGACATGCTCAAGTTGATGATAGATGCAAGAATTTGCTCTACCTGTTATACCATGAATACAAGAGCGTCTAGGCTCTTATCTTTAAGTCTACTAACTAGAAAGATCAGATAAGTGCTAAAATCATTGTATTTAACCTCAAAGAGAATATTAGTAATCAAAAGCATAATTATGAAGACTTATTTTTTAAAATGCCAAGTCCTAAAATAATGTCTGCAATTATGACATTTCTTTTGTCTGGACTTACACATTGCAACGTACTTTTAAAGAAGAATTATTTCTTCTTAGTAGTATTTTATTAATTCTTTGATAATTTTGTGTAATGTATTTTTATTATAGTCACACTTTTCCTAATTCTTTTGAGATATAACCCCACTTCCTCACCCACCTAACTTTGTGTCCTCTTTTGTTCTATAACCCACTGAGTCCAATTTGCATTACTCATATGCTCCTAGGTGTGGAGCCATCCCCTGGAATGCAGTGAATCTATCATTAGCCATATCCTTAGGACAACTGACTATTCCTTCCTCTGAAGCTATTAAGTATCTATCGCCCCTAGTCACGGAAGAGACTTATGAATCTCTCACTCTATCCTATAATGTTGAGTTGTCTTGAACTTATGCAGATATTATGTGTCATGAGCTTTGAGTACAGTGATCTGTCATGTGCAGAAGGCACGCTTTCAATTCAGTCCTTCCTGACCTCTGACTGTCACAATCTTTCTACTTATGCAAGGGGCCCTGAGCCTTGGTGAAGATGGAGAGTGTCCCATTTGTGGTAGGACCACTCTACTGACACGTCTCTGCATGTTAATAAGCTCTAAGAGTCTATGTTAATCACATCCCACTATACAAAGAAACTTTATCCTCTCTGTCTACTGCATAAAAGACTTCATTTAAAGTTTGAGAAAAGCATTTATTTGTGGTATAGGTATATAAATTTAGAATGAAATTTTATACTATGTTGGTGTAGGAGGTCCTTTTGTCTGTGTTCCTTTCATTAATGAATAAAGAAACTGCTTGTTCATAGGTCAAAACTTAGGTAGGCAGGGAAGACAGAACTAAATTTGGGAAGTAAGAAAGCAGAGTGAGAGAGATGCCAAGGAGCCACCAGAAACAGACGCTGGGTTTTACCTAGTACGCCTCTACCACGTGGCAATATACAGATTAATAGAAATACATTAAATTAATATAAGAGTTAGACAATAAGAAGCTAGAGCTAATGGGACAAGCAGTGTTTTAATGAATATAGTTTCTGTGTGATTATTTCAGTTCTGGGCAGCTGGGACAAACAAACAGCTCCCTGCAACAATTGGGGCCCACGTGACCAGCTAAATCCACATAAAACCTGAGAGGACTTGAAAGGGAATTATAGACAAAAAAATATACAGAGTTTAACATAGTTTCTTGTTGTTTGCTGGCAGTTTGCTGCATCTCCTTTAAGAGAGATTCTCCTGATTCAGCTGTAGCAGGAAAAAAGCTGCTGCCATTTAAAATGCTGGCTTTCTGGACTATGATGCCAACTCTCAACCTCTGGCTCTTTTTGGAGAGGGAGGAGCATTTTAATGGGGTTTGTGAGCAGAGTGCTGCAGATTGCTTGATGGCAACTTGGACTGGCTGTGTGCCTGGAAGTGGGGCACTGTGTAAGGCTCAGAGTTGTAAGCACCTCTGCTATGCTTGACTGTGCAGAGCAAGCATAACGTATCATATATATCATAGTAATAGTGCAGCTTAAGTTTTACACTGCAGAGTGAGCAAGCAATGCCACATTTAACCTAGTAAATGTTACAGCTTAGATTCTTAAGTGCTTAGCATTTTAAGAAGTGCTTCTGGCCAGAAAATAAAATAATTACAGATATTGCAATAAAGACAAATCCATATTAAAAAGACCTATAAATGTGTCACAGTGTTGGATAAATGTGTGTAGGCTTGCGAGAGAGAAGAAAAAGAATATAAAGAGTTGAAAAAAGAAATAAATCATTAAAAAAGGTAAAATCTTTAAAGAGACAGAGTATGGAAAGAAAAATAAGCCACATAAAGATGGAAAATTTACAGGAAGTCTGGATCATGCATTTTATTGTGTTATCTTTGAATTTTTTGACTATGAAGAAGCTAAGTACAGAGAGACATTTCATTGTATGGACTGCTAAATTAAACCAACAAAAAGGTATCTCGACTTCCATATTTGAGTCTAAGGATAAGTTGCTTTGGAAAAGAGGTTCTTCTTTTGTTTCCACAGAAGATGAGAACCTGTGGATTGCTTCCAGACCAATATGGTTGTATGGAACAAGACACCCTGAAGGGTTGCCTTGTACACCCCTCAAAGAATTAATTTGCCCAACTGCTGATTGAGATGAACCTAGCACACAGGATACACCATGAAAGACCTGATTAACAGTGTCCTCCTCCTACACTATGTCTATTATCAACATGTCTATTGGACCTATTGATTTTTTATTTTATGACCATGAAAGATTATTGACTGAGAACAACTACATGTGCATTAATAATAGTTTGTCAAACCAATGATTTATTTTGCAATAGGAGCTTAATATCAATATGTTTCTAACACTGAGCAATACTGCAATGAAAATTCTGTTAAAGCAGAGTAATGCATATTAAAAAATAATTGTGTATATTTTAAAGTAATATAAATAAAATAATAATAATGTATTTAAATTTCTGTTAAAACATAACATTTATGATTATTTATTTTAAATGATCAGATGATAAAATGTTGAGTTAAGTGTATTATGTAATTTTAACGTGTTAAATACACACTGGAAAGCTGTATAATAGATTCTTTGTATGCTAGAAATTAAAAGTTTATTTTTTGCTAAATGACTATTTTAAATTTAAACAAATATGTGTTTTCTTGTGCCCATTTACATTTTGTTTCCCTGAATTACCAGTCTTAGAGGAGTGTACTAATATTCCTGAGTAATTTCTTAATTTACTTATTTATACATTGTTTTTCTTAATTCATGTAAAACTATGCTACTGAATGTATGTATGCCTTTATATATTTCTTTTATTTTCTTGACTATTTCTTAGTGCCCATTTGCACTTAAAATTGAAGAGTTTTACTTCTGCTTTCCACCAATTCACCTTTTCTCAGATTACCTTTTATTGTCTTCTTATTTATTTTCAATAACCCTATTTTTTCTTTTATATGTGTTTGTCTAAGCAATTTCTTGTTAGATATTTGTTTATTTTTAAGTTAATCCAACCACAAAGACCTTTTTAAGTGTTTGTAGAGCAGATGTTTCATGCCATTTCTATACAGGGCCAGATAGTAGATATTTTCTCTGTGAGCCATATGATTCTTTTCCCTCAGTTCTGCCATTGTAGGATATGAACGTCCATGAACAAAATGTAAATAGCAAAGTGTCTATAAGACTTACTTTCAATATTGGTCTGCATGCTTGTTGAAACTGGTTCTGGAGTTTTATCTGTTTATATTTAATGTAGTTAGTATCACATTGATACTTATTTCCATCACTATATTCTGCTTTTTTTCCTATCTGCTCTGCTATTGTTTCCCTCTTTTCTTCCTTTGCATTCTTTCATCTGGTTTGATAACTGGATTGTGCTCTTATTACATCATTGTCTTAATGTTTTGTGATAGTAGTTTATTATTACTATCTCTTGTAGTACATCTTTTATCTTTGCAATGCTTCATTTGTATGTATACTACACAACTAAACATTCATAGTCATTCTAACATATTCCATTTCATGTATATTGATACCTCCATTTCATTTTTTTATCCAAATTTCCTCCTGTAATGGCTTGAACGAGAAATATCACTTATAGTCTCAGGCTTTTGAATACCTGCTCCTCAGTTGATTGCACTGTTTAGGGAGGCTTAGGAGGTATGGCTTTGTTGGAGAAGGTATGCCACTTGGAGGCAGGCTTTGAATGATTAAATCCCATGTCACTTTGCATTTATGCTCTCTGCTTTTTGTTGGCAGTTCAAGATATATGAGCGCTCACTATCCTGCTTCTGTCACCTTGCTAGTATGTCTCCTCACCATGAAAAATTCTTTCCCCTTTGGAACAGCAGAACTAAATAACTTCTTCAATTAATTGCCTTGGCAATTTTTTTCACAACAGACATGTAACTAATACAGCAGCAGTCTTTGAGAGCAAAGGCGTTATCCCATTCGAGTTCACTCTCTCTGTGTCAAGCTTGTAGTTCACGATGTGAACCTCCAGATACTCATTAGTGCTCCATGACTTCTGGTTTATGCTACACATCTCTGCCATGAGGGACTTTTAATCCTCTGGAAACAAGAACCCAGATAAATCCACTCTTACATAAATTACCTTTGTCAAGGTGTTTTATAATGACAAGAGAAAAGTATCTGATACAGAAATTGTTGCCAGGAAGCGGGCTATCAATGTGGAGAATATTACCATACTCTTTTAGACTAGTAATCCATTCCACTAGTCTTTTAGACTAGTAATCTATGAAAAACCTAACATCAATAGAAAAGTTTAGAGTAATAAAGAAAAATTTCCAGTGTCAATGCTGACCTCTGTATGTATTTACACACAAGTACATGTACCCTTTCATATACATATTTACACAAACACATGCAAATGTGCATAGAATTGCCTATACCACGCACAGGCAAGCAAAAGCAACCTTTCAGGGGTCATGAGAGACATAGCAGGTGATAATTAGTATTCAACAGGCTGGCTTACCAGATGAGTGATTCTCTGATAGGGAGATCCACCTAGAAAAGACATTGAGAAAAAAAAAGCTGGGGAAACATGAGTTACTTCATTTCCTCCCTAAAAATATCTATGAGTGTCTTTCCAAGGCTTGTGTGTTCATCTCATGAAAATATTCCATCTAGTTGGCACATAAATCTGTGGGTGGTCAGGAAGATGACTTTTCATTTGGTAGTATAAATTTGATATATAAATTATATACTGGGACATACCTTATAACTGGATATGTTTGTCACACAAGGACTGTGGAGTCTTAAAAGCCTGCTTTGTTATTTTGCTCAGACAAACTTCTCACATTTAGATTACTTTCACCTCAGAGTAAGTTAAAACTGGACTAAAGGCTTTTTGAAAATAGATCATAAGTTTAAACATTACAGCTTGCAAAAGATCAGAGTCACAGATATTTGACAAGTTTCTATGCTGAGCATCCTAGGAAGGGCATTCCAGTTCTTCACTTACCATTCTGTTAACGATGGATCTATTTCTCATAGTTTTCATTGAGAACTATTCCCCTAGCCTTGTTCCTATGCCTTGGTACCTTATGCTGCCATAGTAATGACTCAACACCTTAATGGCTTACCCTAGAAATGTGATTTTGATCAATGAGAAGGTAACATTTATAATTTCTTTATCACTTCAAGGCTCCTGAAGGAGAAGAATTTTTTAAATGGAAGAAGCTAGATGTTCAAAGTAGGATAGGAGAATTAGGATAAAAGCAGAACAATAAAGAAACTGGCACAAAGAAATACAGAGTGAGAGACTCATTTTCCACCCTCAGGTCTGGCCTCCAACTCACAGAGATCTTCCTGCTTCTGCCTCCAAAGTGCTGGGATTAAAGGCATGCACCAGCATAGCCTGGGTGAACTGTGGGTCTGACAAACTTTTCATTCCCTCTTCTATGATGGTCGGTCACTGAACTTTGAGAACGGAGTGATGTAGATGTTCCATTTGGGTTGAGTGTTCCACTTACATTTATTCTCTGCACTTTAACTAGTGATCTAATGAACTGTTACATTACAAAGTAATTATTTTTGTTTCATAGTCATTTCATGCTACAATGGAAAGAATTAAGAGGTTTTTGAACTATTAAGAAATTTAAAACCAACACTTTGTCTTCCATCTCCTATAACTTGTAATCTAGCAGTTTACTAGTATCTAGTAATCTTTTTCTTAGTTCTATTAGTACTGTGTAGCCAATAGTCAATTTTAAAATATCACTTTTTTCTTTGCTTAAATATAGACCAATTTATTCTCAGAGATTATATAAAGTTACACGAATTACCTTTAGCACTATAAATCTGTTAAGTATCAGAGGGTATATTACCTCCCTTTCACAGGCCATCAGTCCTTGTGCGAGCAGTATACTGTAGCTACTTCCTTATGTATAAAGACTCAAAATTCCTTATAAACTCATAGAGCAAAGTGTTAGATCAAGGATCTACTTCATCACCTTGTGTAGGAAGATTCACAGATATCTTCAGGAATGTCTGTCCAGAAAATATCCCTCTGAGATCTGTAGTTGATCATCAAAATCCAGTCTGACTATGAGAACAACAAAGTCAGACTTTAACCTGGTAAAAATTTCCAGCACACCTAGGGTTTAGGTTTTATTCCTTGGGCTCCATGAGAATTTCTGGTATATTAGAAGTATGATAAGAAAGTTAGATTTGTAGGTGTATTCAAACTTGGTAATGAGACATAAAGAAGTGTCCATGCCATCCCCCTACAGGATTTTCCTTACTTCATTCAACCATTCCTTACCTAAATGCTTCATTTTATACATGACCACAGGTGAAAATCAAATGCACAGTAGGCTACAAAATCAATGGTAAGTTTGTCTTGAAAAACTTCCAAAAATATAATTGTTTTCATTTCTTTTGAATATATATGTTTTTACACACTCTAAACATAAAGGCACATAAAGTTTTGTTACTGGTATTCCTTTAAATTAGAACAGGAAAATTTCAAATTTCAGGGATTTGGAAATGAAATAAAGAAGATTACAAATGTTTGGGAAAAGAAAAAATGCCTTCTTTTAAGTAGTATCATATTCATAAAATACAGGAAAACCACAATATATAATAATAAAATATTTTATTATAACAATAAATAATATGTAATATTATATAACATGTAATAGATATTATATTATAATTATATAATATAATAATCAATATTCATATGGCATCTTCTACCATAAAACTTTTTTTATATGTTAGGAAAATTTTCAAAGAATGACCTTTAACAATTTTCTCAAAAGTAATTTTCCTAGTGATACCATCTTCTTGTGCTCCAAAATATGTTGTAATAGTTAACTGATTTATAGTTATGGTAACTATAACTTTAAGATTTTCTGGAAAAACTTTCTGTGATATTGCTCATGTTCTGCAGGACTGGGCTGAGAAATATGAATTGTATGGCACATTTGAGTTTCATGGCTGTATTTGTCCAAGGTTAGAGAGGATGAGCATCTATTAACTAGGTGATGAACAGGCGACAGATTTCAAAGCTTTGGAGTGCTTATTAATTCCTATCAAGTAAAATGGTCTACTTTCTATGATAAACTAGTCTTGACAGCCATCTAAAGAAGAAACTCATTTGAATAAGCAGTTTTAGTTTCTAATATCTTACCAGAAAACAGATTCCCTTTTTGGTGTTATCTGTTCTGACCTGCCACTGTGAAAACAATGTTTAATCCAAATTATAAAGGCCTTGAATAAGTGAAGGCCAGAAACTATTAAAAAACTTATTGCATTTAACATAACATTTGGTTTTAATGCTCTTTTGAATCTTTTCATTTAACCTTTCTGGTGACCTAATGTGCTTGGGCATGACAGAACAACCAAGGGAAAAAGAATACTTAATTGAAGCTTATAGAAATGTATATGAAAAAGAAATTTGCAAATTTTATAATCTATCAATTTTTAAATAAAACATGTTTTGGCTTCATAAGAACAGATTTTTCTAATATATTGTAAGGGCTGTGATCTTCACTACAGCAGTAAGCAGATACATGTAGCTATTATACACTTGATATATAGCTATTTCAAATAGAAATGTGCAGGACTACTATGTAGCTCAGTAGTACAGCACTTGCTTGCTATATGTAATGCCTGAGTTTCGTGATCAGTACTAAAACAGAAGTGTACTGCAAGTGTCGAAGCTATACCAGAATTTGAAGACTGAAAATAAATAATATGTATTTTGTTATTAATAATTTTATATCATTTATATTGACATGATAATATTTCTTATATTGGATAAATTAAAGTATATAGACAGCATTAATACTGATTGTTTTTATCTTACTGTAAAAATTTAAATAATTACAAATTATATAATTAGATTATATAATTATTCTACTAATCAGTGTTTATACAGATAATAGGGATGGACTCAGAGGAGAAGTTCATCAAAGGCCTTTGCTATTATTACCCTGTTTGATGGACTTCAAGTAGACCTTTTTTGTAGTCCAACAGACTAGTCATCTGCTGGTCCTCCATCAGGAAAATGAGCATTGGTATGCAGTAGTCAAACCCAGATCATATTTTGCTGTTCATGGATTACTGTATCTGACAAATATTTAATGCCCCATAAACATTTATTAAATTGATAACGCCTTATTTCATTAGTCTAAAATCAAGGAATTTTTGTCTTCCATCCCCAGACCTACAGAAATGAGCTCTATGATGCAAACTTATGCAAACCATTTCCCCCTTTTTGTATCTGAGTTTTTCTTTTGTAAAATTCAATTTACTATGGTAAGTGAAGAATTTTCAACTCTTTGTCTTATTGATTCTTTGTATTTTCTTCTTTGTTTCTATTTTGCTTATTTTAATTCTCAATTTGACTATTTCCTGCCATCTAGTCCTCCTGGGTGAGTTTGCTTCTTTTTGTTCTAGAGTTTTCAGGTGTTCTGTTAATTTGTGGAATTTTTCAGCTTTTTTATGTAGTCATTTAGTGCTATCAGTTTTCCTCTTAACACTGCTTTCATTGTGTCCCATAAATTTGGGTATGTAGTGTGATCATTTTCATTGAATTTTAGGAAGTCTTTAATTTCTTCCTTTATTTTTTCCTTGACCCATTGATGATTCTGGTGAGCATTTTTTACTTTCCATGTGTCTTTGGGCTTTCTGAATTAGTGTTGCTGTTGAATTCTAATTTTAAGCCATGGTGATCCAATAAAATATATGCTGTTATTCCAATTTTTCTGTATCTGTTGAGGTTTGCTTTGTTACCTAGTATGTGGTCAATTTTGAGACGGTTCCATGAGGTGCTGAGAAAAAGTTATATTCTTTTATGTTTAGGTGGAATGTTCTATAGATGTCTGTTAAATTCATTTGAGTCATAACATTTGTTAATTCCCTTATTTCTCTGTCAATTTTCTGTATGACAGACATGTCTAGTGATGAGTGGTGTGTTGAAGTCTCCCACTATTAGTGTATAGAGTTTAATGTGTGATTTAAGCTTTAGTAGTGTTTCTTTCACTTATGAGGGTGCCCTTTTATTTGAGGTATAGATGTTCAGTATTGAGATTTCCTTTTGGTGGATTTGTTCTGTGAGTAATATAAAATGTCTTTCTTTGTCTCTTTTGATTGATTTTAGTTTGAAGTCTATTTTGTTAGATATTAGGATATCTGCACCAGCTTCTTAGGTGCATTTGATTGGAAAATTTTTTTCCAACCCTTTACCCTGAGGCTATGTCTGTCTTTGAGCTTAAGGTGTGTTTCTTGTATGCAGCAAAAAGATGGATTCTGTTTTTGTATCCAATCTGTTAGCCTGCATCTTTTTATAGGTAAGTTGATTCCATTTATATTAAGGGATATAAATGACCAGTGATTGCTCATTCCTGTTATTTTAGTTTTCATTGTTGGTGATGTTATTGTGTGTGTGTGTTTTTCCCTTCTTTGGAATATGCTTCTGTGAGATCATATATTGTCTGTATTTTTGTGGATGTAGCCAACTTCCTTGGGTTGGAGTTTTCCTTCTAGTACTTTGTGTAGGACTGGGCTTGTGGCTGGGTATTGATTAAATCTGGTTTTGTCATGGAATATCTCATTTTGTCCACCTATGGTGATTGCAAGTTTTTCTGGTTATACAAGTTTGGGTTGGCATCCCTCTTCTCTTAATGTCTGCATGACACTTAACCTGGACCTTCTGGCTTTCATTGTTTTCATTGAGAAGTCAGGTGTAATTCTGATAGGTCTGCCTTTATATAGTACTTGGCCTCTTTCCTTTGCAGCTCTTAATTGTCCTTCTTTATTCTGTATGTTTAGTTGTTTTGATTATTATGTGGTGACGGGACTTTTTTGATCCAGTCTATTTGGTGTTCTGTATGCTTCTTGTATCTTCATATGCATATCCTTCTTTAGGTTGGGAAAAATTTTTTTCTATGATTTTGTTGAATATATTTTCTGTGCTTTTAAGCTGGACTTTTTTTTTTATTCCTATTATTCTTAGGTTTGGTGTTTTCATGGTGTTCCATATTTCCTGGTTATTTTGTGTTAAGCTTTTGTTGGATTTGATGTTTTCTTTGATCAATGAGTCTATTTCATCTATTGGATCTTCAGCGCTTGAGATTCTTTCTTCCATCTCTTGTACTCTGTTGTTTATGCTTGAATTTGTGTTTCCTGATCATTTTTTAATAATTTCCATTTCTTTAATTCTCTTGGTGTGTATTTTTTTATTGTCTCTATTTTGGTTTTCAAGTCTTGAGTAGTTCCTGTTTGATTGATTTGTCTTGGTTTTCTTTAAGAGATTTGTTGATTTCTTCCATTTTTTTTTTCTTTGTCTTTTCCTCCATTTCTTTGAGGGTTTTTTGTTTCCTCTTTAAGGGCCTCGAACATTTTCCTAAAGTTATTTTTAGGTCATTTTCTTGTGCTTTATCTATAATTGGTTGTTCATGTCTTGCTGTTATAGGGACACAAGTTTTTGTTAGTGTTGTGTTCTTCTTTGTGGTGTTGAATGTGTTCTTACCTTATCTACCCATCTTTTCCTCTGATTGGTGTAGTTGAGGCTGTGTCTCTGTTGCTCAATCTCCCAGGTACCAGTGGATCCAAGGCTCATAGGGTTGCTCCTCACAGTGTAATCAGGGCCATGGTTCTAGTCACCCTGGAGGTCACATGGTGTTCTCAGATGTGAGTCAGCACTCCTGTTGGTCACTCTGCAATCCTGGGGGTCATTCAAGTCTACTCCAATAAAGTTTCCTTGCTTGGGGCTGCTCCTACTGAGGTTGCTGCCTTGGGCCTGCTCCTGCTGTGGTCACTGGCTCGTCTGCTTCAGCAGAGGTCAATGGCTCAGGCCTGTTCCCATAGATGACTCTGGCTTGGGTTAGCTCCTCTGAGGTCCCTGGCTTCAGATGTCTCTTGCTCGAGCCTTCTCCCTCAATAGTCACTCCCTTGTACCTGCTCCTGTGGAGGTCACTGACTCAGGCCTTCTCTGTCTGAGGTCACTGGCTCAAGTCTGCTCCAGCAGAGGTCACTGGCTCAGGCCTGTTCCCACAGATGACTGGCTTGGGCCAGTTCCTCTGAGGTCACTGGCTCAGGCCTCTTTCATCAGTGGTTGCTGGCTTAGGTCTGTTCCCACAGATGTTCCTGGCTTGGACCTGTTCCTGCAAGGTCTCTGGCTTGGGCCTGCTCCCTTAGGGACTTAGAGGTTGCTTCCTTGCACCCGTTACTGTAGATGTTGCTGCCTCAGGCCTGCTCCGGTGGTAGTCACTGGCCAGTATAATACAATCTTATCCTGGCTCATATTCTACTTCCCTCAATGAAAAGATAATATAAATTACCTCTATAATTCTCTTGTGGGAGTTTAATTCCTATAAAACTGCAATATGATGGTCAGATTTTTTCTAGAGAAATGACTATTAGTAATGTATTTTCAGAATGGTGCCCTGTAACAACTACAAAGCTAATGTTATAAAAGAATTAATACCTCCCACTTCAGCACTAGCACCTCTGCTGCGTCCTGCTCCCAACTCAAGCAGAATTTCATTGCTCTGCTGCAGGCCACACCAGTAAATTCAATAAAGAATTAAAAAAAACAGAAGGGAATCAATTATTCATGACATGAAATAGAAGCAGAAAAAGTACAAACTAAGGAAAATCTGGGCACGTGAACAGGAACTACAGACATAAGTATCACCAACAGAATACAAGAGATGGAAGAAAGAATCTCAGGTATTGAAGTTATAATAGAAGAAAAAGACTTATTGCGTGATGAAAATGCTGCATAAAAAACAAAAACTCCTAATACAAAATATCCAGAAAATCTGGGACATCATGAAAAGACCAAAACTAAGAATAATAATAGAAGAAGGAGAAGAATCCTAGCTGAAAAACCCAGTGAATATATTTAATAATTTATAGGGAAAATTTTTTCTATCCTAACAAAGGACATGTTTATAAAGGTCCAAGAAGCTTACAGAATACCACATAGATTTTCCATGCCACATCATAATCAAAACACTAAACATATAGAACAAAGAAAGAATATTAAACCTGAAAGGGAAAAAGGCTACATAACATACAAAGGCACACTTATTAAAGTCCCAGCTGATTTCAAAATGGATATCCTAAGAGCTACAAGGACCTGGACTGATGTCTTGCAGACTCTAAGAGACCATGGTTGTCAGCACACACTACTATTCATACTCACAGCAGAACTTCATTCAACATAGATGGAGAAAACAAGATATTTCATGACTAAGCCAAATTTATACAATATCTGTTCATAATCCAGCCCTACAGAAGGTTCTACAAGGAAAACTTGAACCCAAGAAACTTAAATACACTCATGAAAACTTAGGCAATAGATAATATCACACCAACAAAATCCAAAGAAGGGAAACACACACACACACACACACACACACACACACACACACACACACAACCACCATTACCAACACCACCAAAAATGACAGAAAATGATAATCACTGGTCAATAATAATCCTCCAGATCAATGAACTATATTCACCAATAAAAGACACAGGTTAACAGAATGGCTATGAAAATAGCATTCATTATTATGATCCATACAAGAAACATTCCTCAACGTCAAAGGTAGATTTTACCTCAGAGAAATGGGCTGGAAAAAGGCTTCACAATGAAATGGACATTTAAAAAGAGCTGGTGTAGCTACCCTAATAGCTAACAAAATAGACTTCAAGTCAAAATTAGTGAAAAGAGATGGAGATGAGGGAGGGAAAATTGTGGATGGGGTGTAAAATAAATGAATAAATTAAAAAACACAGTAAATAATCATTTCATATATGTATATGCATATATACATATATATGGGGAGCTTACTGATCTTGTCAAGTATTGTCTGGGCTCCCCCATATAACTGAAGACTTGTTTTGATCATATATCTCCTTTCTTTGTCAACAGTGCCTGAGACTGAACATGTTTCCAAGGAAACAGTGCGGGACAACAAAAGCAAACTCTTGCACTCAATCAATTCTGAAACCTAAGTTTGTAATTAGCATGGTGCCAGTTTCATTATATTCTTCTTTCCACAGCAAGGCAAAGGGTCACAGTTCAAGTGATAAAGAAACACACTTTGACTCTGTAATGAAAAGTATTACAAAGTCATATGTAACAGAGTAGATTCACAAAGGACTAAGGTAGTATTATAGCCATTATCACTATGTATCATAAAAGGATACAATTTTGATTCATAGTGACTAGTATCCTGCAACTTGTCTAAAAGGATGAAAAATATAGGCTAAATGTATTGTTCATATATATATATATGTATACATACATATATTAATTATTGATGTTTTTAATCTGTTCTGTGATATATTTAAATACATTCATAATTTATTGATAATTGATTGTGGAAATGATTAGAATGGTTTCCCACACTAGTGAATGCCACATCTTTTCCATAATAATCTTACTTCAAACAGGAACAAAACACTAATATAGGATTATTGGCATTTTTATTTATCAGAGTAATGCTAGGCTGTGGCCAATCAGCAACAAAATTAAGTGTTAATAGCAAAACAAAGGTTTATTTTTTCACAAATCAACGTTCAATTTAGATGTGCAGAGACTCCTCTCTGCAATGCCTGAATATCTTGTTTACTTCTTTATTAAACAGGGATTTCAAGGTCATTGAAGTAGAAGAGAAGGAAGAAAAGCTGTAAGAAAGCATAGCTGTTTCGGACTGGTAGTGACATATGTCTTTTTTGCTCCCATTTCATTGCCCAGAGCTAGTCATAGTTTTGAGCTTATCCCAATCTAATTATAAAAAGCTATAAAATGTAGAGAAATACATAGAATCTTGGTGAGCACTCCCTATGACGCATCTTTGAATCTGCATATTCTAGGGCAATTACCTTTATTGGTATACTATAATAACATTTTCTTCTCATTAATCTTTTGGGAAATGTTCTTGGATAGCATTAATATGAAAAAATATTTTCAAAGGTGTTAAGAACTACTATTTTCAATGAACTTTTACAACTTTTCGATTTTCCTTTAACTATTTAATATACTTTATGATAACCTATCATTAGATATATTAGTCAAATATTTTGCAGCTCTGCCCTTGAAATTGTATCTATAAAAAAGTATACAATCACATATATTATCTTTATATACTTTGATTTTAATTATTTAATAACTTAATTGTTGTTTCTATTTTTTGTGATATGTAATAAGTCTATATTTGATGTAGGTGGTATTCTAAATTACTCAGTGTTCCATAAATCAGCTCATAAAACTACTTTACTTCGTATATTTTTCTTTCTTTTTTGATTTTTTGATCATCTCTATACTTTGTTAATTAATTAATTTTTAAAACAATTCTTTCTCATTTTACATACCAATTCCAGTTCCCACTCTTTTCCCTCCTCCAAATTCCCAACCTTCCTCTAACCCACTCTCATCTACGCCTCAGAGATGGTAAGGCTTCCCATGGGGAGTCAACAAAGTCTGACACATCACTTTGAGGCAGGACCAAGGCCTTCACCACTATATCTAGACTGAGCAAGGTATCCCTCCAAAGAGAATGGGCTCTAAAAACCCAGTTCAAACACTAGTGATAAGACCTGGTCCCACTGCCAGTGGCCCCACAGCTGTCATGTACATTCAGAGGGCCTAGTTTGGTCCTATGCAGGTTCTCCCACTGTTAGTCTGGTGTCAGTGAGCTCCCTCTTGCTCAGGTCAGGTGTTTCTGTGAGTTTCCCCATCATGGTCTTGGCCCCTTTGCTCATTTAATTGCTTCTCACTCTTTTCGATCGGACTCATGGAATTCAGCCCAGTGCTTAGCTGTGTATCTCTCCTCTGCTTCCATCAGTTGCTGGATGAAGGTTCTATGATGGCAATTATGGTAGTCATCAATCTGATTACAGGGGAAGGCCAGTTCAGGTACTCTCTCCACAACTGCTTAGGGTCTTAGCAGGGGTCATCCTTGTGGATTCCTGGGAATTTCCCTAGTGCCAGATTTCTTGCTAGCCCATTAATGACTCTCAATTAATATATCTCTTTCCTTGATGTCTCTCTCTGCCCTTCTCCCATCTCAGTCATCCCATTCCTTCAGTATAAGCAAGTACAATGGCAAAAAAAAAAACAAACAAAAAAAACAGAACATACTGCTTACTGCCTAATCGTGGAACTAACATTCAACCAGCCTTCCCTTATATTACTTATTAGAAGGAAATAAATATATTCTGCCCATAGAAAAAGAGAAGTATTTGACAGAGTTCTCCAGAGATACATGCATAAATATATAAATACACACATAAATGTATATATACATGCATGATTACAGATGGACATAAATAAATAGGAATATGAAAGATTTTTATAGAAATTGGCTCATGTGGATTTGGAGATCAAGAAATACTATTAACTACCATTGTTAAGTTTGAGAGTCAAGAAATCAAGTGGTGAAATTTAATATGTGCCTAATGACCTGGGAATGAAGATAAGTGATGATTTAATCCTAGTCCAAAGCCAAAGAATCAAGAATTAAGAGTTCTGAAGTTCAAAGGCAGGAGATAGTGGTATCTGAGTTCAACAAGAAATGAATATAGCTTTTCTCTGCCTTTTTCATTATGTGTAGATCCTTAACAGATTTAACACTGATGATCTATATTGGTAAACAAAGATCTATACTCCATATACTAATTCAAGTATGAGTATCTCAAGAAAGACTCCTGTATACACACTCAGAATTAATACTTCACCAGTTATATGGATGTCTCTGAGACCAGTCAGACTGACATAGAAAATGACACATAAAACATCACAGGAAGTAATCACACTAAGATGTGGTTACCAAGAGTTAAAGAACAGTGAAAAGTATTTTAGAATAAAATTAATGCAACTTTTAAATATAGAGCTGTTATATGTGATCAAATATTGCATAGTCATAATGAATTATTTACAACATGTGCCTGGCTTTAATTTGAATATCTTTCATTTATACGTAAGAAAGTTGCTTCTTAAAATTTAAAGAAATACATCTTTAAATATATTAAGTAAATTTATGAAATTAAAAATTAAGAAATTATCTAGTTCATAAAAATAATTTTATACTGGAATATCTTGTTAGAATAAACCTTTTTAGAACT
This sequence comes from Microtus oregoni, assembly GCF_018167655.1. Taxonomy (NCBI): domain Eukaryota; kingdom Metazoa; phylum Chordata; class Mammalia; order Rodentia; family Cricetidae; genus Microtus; species Microtus oregoni. The sequence continues at coordinate 5,811,469 of NW_024543828.1, read as the reverse complement.
CTAGAGATCACTAAATTCAGACACTGTGAACGGTTTCATTACTAATCTTTGAGTAATTACATCCTTGTTTCTGCCTCATGAGAGAGAAAAGTCAAGTATCAACCATGAACACAAGGGCTTTCTAGAAGGACAGCTGCAATTAAGGATATACTTAAGGCTTCTAATCCATGCCTTGTCCCACCTCACTTTACTAACCTCTTAAGAATGTGAATGAGGTTATAGAAACAGTCCTCCAAAGCCAGAGAATTAACTATTAGCTAACATATTATGTGTAATGTGTCACTTAAGATCACTCAGTGAAAACAAAAACTAACCATTAGAAATAGTAATGCTTAGAATATAAAGAGCAGACTTTCTTTCTTTCTTTCTTTCTTTCTTTCTTTCTTTCTTTCTTTCTTCTTTCCTTCTTAAAGATTTCTGCCTCCTCCCAGCCACCGCCTCCCATTTCCCTCCCCCTCCCCAAATCAAGTCCCCCTCCCTCCTCAGCCCAAAGAGCAATCAGGGTTCCCTGCCCTGTGGGAAGTCCAAGGACCACCCACCTCCATCCAGGTCTAGTAAGGTGAGCATCCAAACTGCCTAGGCTCCCACAAAGCCAGTACGTGCAGTAGGATCAAAAACCCATTGCCATAGAAAACACTATCCTGAGTGAGGTAAGCCAGACCCCAAAAGAGGAACATGGGAGGTACTCACTCATAAGGAGCAGACTTTTAAAAAAGCTGTGCAGATGCAAACCTTACTGTCAAATGCGGCCTTAGTTCACACTAGCTATCTGACCTTAGCTAGCTAACTGACTTCTATAAGCTTCAGTTTTCTTATTTGTGAATTAGGGATAGAAGAACAGTCCTTAATAGTTTGATTGACACATAATGAACTGTTGAGAAATGATAGTCTGTTGTGTTGACTTGGTATTTCAACAGTTTAAGACAAGTTTTTATGCAGCTTGTTTCTTCTTACTTTCTATCCTTTTTCATTTTTCTAAACATATCTTTAGCCACAGTACACTAAAGAATATGGAGTAAACATTTGTAAAATATTTAATGGATAAGATTCTAATCAAATATTACTTTAAATTTAATTTTAATTGACACAAATTTGTTTTTGTTTAAAGAATCAACTATAAAAATTTGATGTATGCAATGTGCGAAAATCAAATAAAAGTAACTAGAATTTTCTTTTCCTAAAATATTCATCATTTCAATGTGTTGCCCACAGTAGGCCTTCTTTAACATTTTTTTTTACATTTTTCTTTAACTTTTTCTTAAAAATCTAACTTTTTACTTGAATTTTAATTATGAACTGCAGTAAGTGATGACAGAAATCCCTAAGGAGTAGCATTTTTTTAAACATTATCAACTGAATTATATTTGTGATTTGGACTTCCAAGGCATCTTCATATTAAATGTTTTTGTTTGTATTTTCTTTTCTTTCTATGGTGAGACAGAATCATGTATTTTCCACTAATTAAAAGTACTAGCTTTCATTTTTTTTCATTTTAGCAGATTTTTTTTTTATTTTTCCATTCAAAAATTTACACTTCCTCCCCTCCTCCCATTCCCCTCTGGCTTCCCCACTCACCCTTCTCCCTTCCCCTCCCTCCTTAAGAGAGGGCAGGGAACCCCCTGACATCCAGGCCTAGGAAGCTGTGCATCCAAATAGACTAGTGTCCCAAAAAGCCAGTACATGCAGTAGAAACAAGTCCCCGTGCCTTTATCAATGGCTTCTTAGTCAGCCCCCATTGTCTGCCTCATTCAGAGAGTCCGGTTTGATCACATGCTCGTTCAGTCCTGGTACAGCTGGATTTGGTGAGCTCCCATTAGAACAGGCACACTGTCTTAGTCAGGACCAACACCTCACGGTCCTGATTTCCTTGGTCATCTTCTCCCTCCTGCTCTTCAACTGGACTTTACGAGCTCAGTCCGTTGCTCTGATGAGAATCTCTGTCTCTATCTCCATCTGTCACCCGACGAAGATTCTATCTTCTTATCCCATCCCAGCTCCTCCCCATCCAACACCCCTTCCTAGCTTTCATTTTCTAAGCATGCCACTTGAGGAACTTAGGTACAACAGAGGAGAAATTGGCAAGAGTGACAAAAAATCTGTAAGCCTTTTTTCAGGCAGTTTATATTCCCAAGTGGAAAGCTGTGGAGTAGTGTGAATCTCTAGAAATACATTTCTCCAATAAGATATTTTGAAAGTTTTTGCTTTTGTTGTTCCTTTTCTTTATTTAATCAGTACCACCTAAAAGTACCTGTAGCTCATTGCACAATCATCAGCACCATGCTGTAATTAGGGTAGTAAGAAATGAAATGCATGGAACAACTAAAACACAATCCTCTACTATAAGCTATCATCAAAATCACTTGAAATTAGACACAAAGATCAAGTGTTGTGCTTAATTGTATAGTTTAAAAATTATTTATGACAAAAGTATTTTGATAAAATATAAAGTAAATCTACATTAGAAAAATGTAATCATAGTTACAAAAATTTAACTTTAAAGTTAATTATATTCCCAAGAATAAATTGGAAATCTCAGAATATCATTGATTTTTTTTTCTCCAGTACAGAAATATGAGAATTTCAGTGAACAATGCTTGGCAGACAATAAAATATTAACAGACAAATGGAACATAAGGTACAAAAGTAAAACTATATGGACAATTATATGTATATACAGGAAACAAATATTAATAATAAGTACATTTTGTCTCTATATAGCATATTGATTAATACATATGTTAGTTAATCCATTTCATAAAAGTAAACATAATTTCATCCACTAAAGCACTTCTACTTTTACCCATAAAGAAGTAACCAATACAGAACTTTCTCCTCTAATAAAGTCACAAGAAAGGTAGAAAAATATTGGAAACATTTTGATTACTCAGGACAACGGCTAGAGCAAGCCTATGCAAGAAAAGATGATGTTGACCAAGAGATAAACAAAACAGGAGATAAGTTCTACAGCCATTCTAGCTTTGCTACCAGGAAGCAATTTTTACATTGTAACCCAGTAGGAACAAACACCAACTAAAGTACCTTGTTTTTTCATTTTGCTGATGAGATAGAAAATGAAACGCATGTATGTGAAATGATTGTAATTCAACTAGCAGGTAATAGGAGGTAGTAATATATAAAGCAAGCTATGAAAATATTCATGTAAACTATTTGAATCACTTGCTGACTACTAATCAACTTGTAAATGATTTGGAGACAAAATGAATAGGGAATTGTGACCAGAAGAAGTAGAAAAATCAGACATGAAGAAATGAACTCACAAGTACTTCCAAAGTGTCATTTAACATAACGTTAATATATTCTACATTTAAAAAGAAAGGAAATATATTTGCAAAAGAGGAATGGAAGACAGAATATGTGATTTTAGAAATAAATCACATATTATTTTAAATGAAAATTAAGTAGATAAAACTGTTGTATGATATTTGCTTGATTACAAGATGTTATTGGTAATGGTCAGGAAAAACTCTAACAAAGGAGATTAGATTTAGGGATCTTATTCTAAAATGAGGAAGGGGGTATAGGAATTGAACCTACTTTTAAAAAGCAACTACTAGTTTTAAATATTTTACAGTGTCTTGAACTCTTCCATATTGATACAAATTTAAGGTTATTCTTGTTATACTGTTTATATGTTACAGAAATAACAGGATAAAAAGGTATATTATTGAATGTACTTTTAAACCAAAAACAACTACTAGTTTTAATATTTTGCATTGATATGGATTTTTATGTATTGATACAAATTTAAGGTTATTTTTGTTATAATGTACTGTACATATGTTTCTACTATTGTTGAAGGTATTACACCTATACAGCTCATCTAACAATGTAATGTAAATTTCTAGTCCTTGAAAGTTATTGTTACAAACCATTTAGGATAATAAAGAAATGAACATTAGCAATTAGTCTCCTACTACAATCAAACTTGTAGCCATGTTAGGCATGTTTTCAAGATCAAAAAGATATATTTTAGGTAGACAGGTAGTCTTCAAACACTTCAAAGATCTACAGAATATGACATTTAAGATTTTTTAATTGCAAAAGATTATTTTTTCATGACAATGAGACAAGTCCACTCCTGGCAGCACCAATCTACATCAATGAAGATGATGCACATTAAAGAAACTCCATATGCAGTTTACTTTGTGGCAGTGGGCAAGAAATTTATCAGTGGGCAAGAAATTTCCCTTGTATTGACTGCTGATAGGATGCTATCCAAATTGAACAATCAGGACAGAAAAGAAAGTGATTAGAGAACTTTGCAAGACAAGGTGTGACTGTGCTTCAAAAGTGTTATCATGAAATGAAAAACAGGTGAGGAAAAATAAAGTCAAAAGAAGTAGAACAAAAATATTTATATAATAATAAAAGGAAGCGTTTTTACATATTTCTTGTGAAGGACTACGAAAGCAAGTCATTTCAAGAAAAAAACAGAAAGTGCTAAAGCAAGCATATAAAATTTAAATGTACAGTTATGTTTAGTAAAAAGGTCACTTTGCTTTTGAAATACAAGCAATTTTCTGAGACAAAAATCAAAACCATGTTAAGTATTTGAACTGGCAATCCTGAATTATAAGAAGAAATAATATAGAGATTTTTTTCATACTGAAGGAATTTCAGATCTACACAAAGTGAAGGTTCATGAAGTGACAAATATGTGTGTTAAGTTTTGAAGACTGTTTTATGGGAAGAAAATAGTAAGACATGAAAATATTGTGGATGAAAGGGCAAATGTCATTATATCTCCTATAACCTTCAAAATATATAATTTCAAACATCTCATGAGAAACATTTATAGGACATTTGTTTTTTATTTATTTATTTATTAAAAAGAAAACAAGCAATCTTTTTCATTTTACATACCAATTCCAGTTCCCACTCCCTCCCTTACTTTCCTTCCCTGCACCTAACTCCCCCACCCTACCACCCATCCACTCCTCAGAGGTGGTAAGGCACATTACTTTGGGGAAGGTCCAAGGCCCTCCCTACTATATCAAGGCTGAGCAATACCATCCAAAGATACCTTGGTTCTAAAAAAGCCAGTAAAAGCAGTACAGATGAATCTTGGTGGTGTAGGAGGTCCTTCTGTCTATGTGTTGCTTTCATTAGTTAAAAAAGAAACTGCCTTGGCCTGTTGATAGGCCAAAACTTAGGTAGGTAAGGATGAATGAACTGAATGCTGGGAGAAAGAAGGGCAAAGCCAGGGAGAAGCCATGGAGCCGCCAAAAGCAAATGCTGGGAATTTTATCTGATAAGCCACTGCCATATGGCAATGCACATTTAGTAGAAATGGGTTAAATTAAGATGTAAGGATTAACCAATAAGAAGATAGAGCTAATGGGCCAAGCAGTGATTTAATTAATACAGTCTCTGAGCAATTATTTTGGTTCTGGGTGGCCGGGACAAACAAGGGCTCCTTGCAACATCATGGTGCCACTGCCAGTCTGCCCCAACCATGTAACTTTCACTTCCATTCAGAAGGACTAGTTTGGACCTATGCTGTTTCCTTCCCTGTCCAACTGGATTTGGTGAGCTCCTTTTAGATCAGGTAAACTGTTTCAGTGGGTGTACCCATCATAGTCTTGACCTCTTTACTCAAAGTCTCACTTATCCAACTCTTCAACTGGACTTTGAGAGCTCAGTCCAGTGCTCCAATTGCAGGTTTCTCCCTCTGTTTCCATCAGTTGCTGGATGAAGTTTCTATGGTAAAAATTAAAATATTCATCAGTCTAATTACAGGACAAGGCCAGTTTGGGCAATCTCTCCTCTATTGCTTAGAGTCTTAACTGGGGTCATACTTGCAGATTCCTGGGAATTTCTCTAGAGCCAGGTTTCTTGCTAGCCCCACAATGGCTCCCTCAATCAAGATATCTCTTTCTTTGCTCTAATCTCTGTTCCTCCTCCATCTTGACTATCCCATTCCCTCAAATTCTCTTCCCCCTTTCTCCTCTCCTATTCCCCTTCCACCTTCCCTACTCCCTCCACCCCCATACTCTTAATTTTGTCAGGCAATCTTGTTTATTTCCCCTTTCCAGTGAATTTATGTATGCTTTTCGTAGAGTTCACCTTGTTTCTTAGCTTCTTTAGAATCATGAACTATAGGCTCAACATCCTTTATTTTTCAGTTAGTATCCACTTATGAGTGAGTGCATACCATGTTCATCTTTCTGGGTCTGGGTTACATCACTCAGGATCGTTTTTCCTAGTTCCAGCCATTTGCCTGCAAATTTCAAGATGTCATTGTTTCTTACTGCTGAATGGTATTCTAATGTATAAATGTGAAATATTTTCTTTATCCATTCTTTGGTTGAGGGGCATCTAGGTTATTTCCAGGTTCTGGCTATTATGAGTAATGCTGCTATGAACATAGTTGAACAAATGTCCTTATGTTATGATTGAGCATCATTTGGGTATTTGCCCAAGAGTGGTATTGCTGGGTGGGTTAATTCCCAATTTTTTGAAAAATGACTATAATGATTTCCAAAGTGGTTGTACAAGTTTGCATTCCCACCAGCAATGGAGGGGTTTTCCTTTACTTCACATCCTCTCCAGCATAAGCTATCATTGGTAGTTTTGATCTCAGTCATTCTGACTGGTGAAAGATGGTATCTCAGAGTTCTTTCGATTTGCATTTCCCTAATGGCTAACAATGTTGAACATTTCCTAAGTGTCTTTCGGTCATTTGAGAATTTTCTGTTGAGAATTCTGTTTAGTTTTGTAACTAATTTTTTAATTGGGTTATTTGGAATTTTGGTGTCTAATTTCTTGAGTTCTTTATATATTTTGGAGGTCAGACCTCTGTCTGATTCATATAGAAAAAAACTAGAATAGCCAAAATAATCATGTACATTAAAGTACCTTCCAGAGGTATCACCATCCCTGACATCAAGCTCTATTATAGAGTTACAGTAAAGAAAACAGCTTGGTATTGGCATAAAAACAGAGAGGTTGTTCTGGAATTAAATCAACGACCTGGATATTAATCCACACACCGATGAACACCTGATTTTTTTTTACAAAGAAACTAAAAAAATAAAATGGGGAAAAAAGCATCTTCAACAAATGGTGCTGACATAACTATGTCAACATGTAAAGAAGTGAAATAGATCCATATCTTTCTCCATGCACAAAACTTAAGTCCAAAAGGATTATAGACTTTAATATAAATTCAACCACACTGAACCTGATAGAAGAGAAAGTGGAAAGTAGCCTTCAATGTATGGGAACAGGAGACTACTTTCTAAATATAAGACCAGTATCACAGATACTAAGAGCAACAATAAATAAATGGGACCTCCTGAAACTGAGAAGCTTCTGTAAACAAAGGACGTAGTTAATAAGACAAAAAGGCTGCCTACTGAACGGGAAAAGTTTTTCACCAACCCCACATCAGACAGAGGACTGATCTCTAACACATTATTAATATGCCATATTTTGTTGATATCCATGGAAGATCTGCCCTTTCTTGAATAGGCAGAGTAGGAGGCATTTGGGGGATGGAAACAGGGTAGAGTAGGAGGAGGGACTGAGTGGAAAAGGGCATGGAGACCAGCCAGGATGTTAAATAAATTGATTTATTTTTTAAAAAGCCCCGTTCTAAAAGACAATCTGTCTTTGACTTTCACACATATAGATGGACTGCTTAATTATTATTAAATGAACAATTTTGCAAACAAATAGCATTAAATTAGTAAATTCTGACCTGACTCATATGTATGTATACAAGCATATTTTAACCTGGATTAAAAATTTGTCTTGTGAGAAAAGAAACTCTGGGCCAAAATAGCTTTATTGGTGATTTTTAAAACCAATGTTAAGGGAAAAATAATGAAAAATTTTATGCTCATGTCCTAAGAAGTGTGCAATTGTGCAATTCATTTCACGAAGATAGACTTCTGGAGAGTAATAGGAATGGTGTTACTTCCAAAGATCCTAAAATTTAGGATCTATGACCGTGTTGTCATTTATGGCACAAAGAACTCAAACATGTGATTTAAGTATCTTGAGATGGGAAATTGTCCTGGACTACAAGCCCAAGGTTTTTACAAAGGGATAGAAACAAGTAAGAGAGTAAGAGTAGGCGATGTGACAAACGCAACAGAACTCAAATTGATGTAGTTTCTGTAAAAAAAGACAGTTATGAATCAAGAAAGACAGGCAACCTCTATATGTGTGAAAGTCAAGGACAGATTGTCTTTCACAATAGGGCTTTTTAAAAAATTAATTTATTTTACATCCCAGCTGCAGTCTCATGCCCTTTTCCTCCAAGTCCACCTTGTTTCCATCCTCAGTCTCCTACTGCTCTCCCTGTTCAGGAAAGAGGTCATGGATCTCAACAAAACATGGCATATCAAGTTGCAGTAAGACTAAGCACATCCCGTTGAAGCAAGGCTGGGTAAGGCACCCAATATAAAGAATAGGGTCTTAAATCCAGTCAAAGCATTACGGACAGCCCCTATTCCCACAGTTAGTAATCCCACAAGAGGACCAAGGTACACATCTGTAACATATATGCAGAGGGCCTAGGCAAATCCCATGCAGGTTCCCTAGTTGTCAGTTCAATCTCTGTGAGCCCCATGAACCCAGGTTAGTTGATTCTGTGGATTTTCTTGTGATGCCCTTGAACCCTCTAGCTCCTACAATCCTTATCTCCTCTCTTCTGCAGGATTCCCCAAACTCCCAACTAATGTTTGACTGTGTATCACCATTTGTTTCTATCAGTTGGTAGATGAAGCCTCTTTGATGACAATTCAGCTACACTCCAAACTGTGAGTATAGCAGAATGTCATTAGGCATCACTACATTGACATTTTCCCCCTCCAATTGTGTTTAATTCTATCCTAAGTCTCTGGGTCATTCAGTCTGTGGGTTCTTGTGCTCCACACAATGTCAGGGCTGTGTTTACTCTCTTGGTTTTAGGCTATACCAGTCATTTATTGGCCTCTCCCTCAATCTCAAGGCCACCCTTTATCCCAGCATATCCCATATACAGGACAAACTGTAAGGTTATGTGGCCAGACAACAGAGCTTTTTAAACTTTTAAACTCATAGCCCCATTCCACCAAAGACTTTCTTTGTGACTGTGGGTCCCCAGGAGTATTAAAGGGGCATACAAATCTACAATTATTGATAATAAACCATATATAATTTTATTTTAGAGCTTGATTTCTGGACTCCACATTAAACAATAATAACAAAACCAGAATGTGGTGTCATATGCTTGTAATTACAGCACCGACAAAGAGGACAAAAGCAAATCATGGAGCTCATTAACTAACCAATCTAGCCTACTTGGCAAGCTCCAGGTCAGTAAGGGATTTTTGTCTCAAAAAAAAGAAAGAAGAGAGAGAGAGACAGAGACCAAGTGAGGGAAGAAAGGAGGGAGGAAAGAAGAGAGAGACAGAAACAGAGAGAGAGAGAGAGAGAGAGAGAGAGAGAGAGAGAGAGAGAAGGGAGGGAAGGAGGGAGGGAGAAAGGAAGGAAGGAAGGAAAGAAAGAAAGAAAGAAAGAAAGAAAGAAAGAAAGATGGGCAAAGATGGGCAACCCCTGGAAAGCAAATGAATTTGTCCTCTGACACTTCACATGCATGCTCACTTGGAAAAACATTCACATACAGAAGGAAATTTTTGTTTAAAGAACTCTCAGATATACATAAAACTTTACCATTAGCCGGGCAGTGGTGGCACAAGCCGGGCAGTGGTGGCGCACACCTTTAATCCCAGCACTCGGGAGGCCGAGGCAGGTGGATCTTTGTGAGTTCTAGGCCAGCCTGGTCTACAAGAGCTAGTGCCAGGACAGGCTCCAAAGCTACAGAGAAACCCTGTCTCGAAAAACTAAAAAACAAAACAAAACAAACAAAAAAACTTTACCATTATTAAAGATTAAGAAAAATTTCATACTAATGAGATGTATTGTCTGTTTGTGTTGGAAAAAGTATTAAATATTTTCTCAGTATTTGAATGTGCCTTCAGTATTGAGTGGATAGAATATTCAATATTTTTTTAAATGTGATTAATACTTTGATTTTATCACCAATGCCAAGAATATCATTTCAAATAAATACATAGCCAATAAATACATAGCCGCAAATGTCAGAAGCATGTTTCAGGTCATTTCAGAAGTTATTAAAAATTCTGTCTTAATCTCAACTAAAATTCATTAAAGTATTATTAAATGAAACTCAAACTTTGAAAAATCTATTAAGTGAAACTCAATTTGTAACTTGAAACTTAAAACCAATTTTTAAACTCAAACATTCAAACACAATCTATTCCAAAGGTAGGTATACTAATATCATACTTACAAGTTGAAGAATGACATCTGGAAAGGGCATTTTTTCCCTAGCCATATGATACTCAATACTAAAAGATACATTAAATGACGTTATGGTAATCAAAGAGCGTGTTGTTTATAGATAAAAAGCACTGCGGTATTCAACATTTTGGCAGTAGTAAACAGATGATAAGTAAAAGCAGCTAGAAGGCGTGGCCCTATTTAAGATACCCTGGAAAGTAAAAATAATCTGTTAAATCAAAATATGTCAATGATTACCTCTGGGTGAGAGGATGGGGATTTTATTGCAAAGAAACACGAGAAAGATTTCGGGTAAGGAAAATAATCTAAAGTTTGGTTGTCACCGTGAACACATGATTGATAATTGTTATCAATTAACAATTGATAATTGTTAATTTTAAATGACAACAACAAGTTCATTCAGTTTTCTGTTGCTTTGGGCAATACTAAGTGGCCCAAGCCTTTTCATGTTGGAATTTCATTACACTTGTGGGTCCTATAATCTCCCCAAGGCCCACTGCACCAAATCCTGCTTGCTGTGAACACTTAGGTAACATCACCTCTCTCATCACACATGAAATGTGGGGATGAGACCTGGAAGATAATGTTCAAATGAAGAAGGTAACATCTAGGACTCATTTTCTTCCACTTCTCTCATTCACTGTGTCTGTGAAATTTGAAAACACACTTTAGCTACTGTAGTCTCAATCATCACTAAAATAATGTGGGAATCAGTCACTACTTGGTAATTATTCTGAAAATCTGGTTTAGCACACAGCTTGGACTATAATAGATAAATAGGTACTAAATAATTTTGCTAGATAAAGTCTTCTGATAACTACTGTCATATCCTACCTTAGTCTGTCTTTGTTAATGCTGTCCCAGACCTAGATGTATATTGCTTGTTTTATGGCAGAAAGCTAGTTGGTATAAATTACATTTTATAAATTAAGATTAACTACTACCCAATGTTGAAGACTTCTTATTTTAGACTAGACTCAAAATTTTTCCTTAGCCTGTACAAATGGGTGACTTATTCAATATATTCTCTTAGTTTGAGTTACTATATATATATATATATATATATATATATATTTGGGGAGTAGATTGTAAAAGTTTTCTCTGCAAGATTATGCCATGAGATAGTGGTGTGCCTGATGTTAAAATATTCTAAGCATGACCCCACACCCTTTGATTGCAAAGATAATTTTTATTTATTCCATTTATGTCATGATACTGTGAAAGGAGTATTATGATGAACTAGGCATACATTTTGTTGGGAATATATCTTGGCTACATCTTTGATTCAACTTTTTACTTCCTCTGTGATTATTGCATTCTCATTTAAAAGATGGAAAACTTATAAATTACACCTTTCTACCTGTTAGATTAAAATGAAGGGGTAATACAAAATATGTAAATATGATGTGCCAAAATAAGATCACTACAAGTTGTTCTCTCTCTCTCTGTGTTTGTTTTTTTGAGACAGAGTTTCTCTGTGGCTTTGGAACCTGTCCTGGAACTAGCTCATGTAGACCAGGCTGGCCTTGAACTCACAGAGATCCGCCTGCCTCTGCTTCCCAAATCTTTTTAAGACTTTATTTTGGATGACATTTAAATTAAGCTGTATTTTAATTCAAATACAAAGAAGTAAACCCACATTACTAAGAAACATTGCCAATCTTAACAAGATAAAATCACCCCTCTACGATTTTTATACCCTAGGCAAGGAATGAAGCTGTAGCCATGAAAGAAAAATGGCCTGAAGTACTGACAGTTCAACTCTCCTTAGTACAACTGCTCCTGGCTGGGAAGCAGTCTCCTGCTAAAAACAGGTCAACTGCTTGGGAGCCAATAATGGCTCCACCAGACGTAGTTCAACCATACAGAATTTCAATGGCTCCATTCACCACAGTGGAACTGCCCATAGTCTGCTAACAGTTTCATTTGCTAAATATAGTTCAAACTGCCTCTGACCCACTAACTGTTCCACCTGGCTAGTAGTTTCTTACTCAAAGAAGTTCAACTGTCTGGGACCCACCAACTGTTCCACCTGCTATAGCTCAACAACCATATAGAATTTCAGTGGTTCCATTTACCATAGTTCAACTTCCCATGGTCTGCTAACAGTTTCACTTGCTAAATATAGTCCAAACTGCCTAGAACCCACCAACTGTTCCTCCTGCCATAACTTAACCACCATATAAACTGTCAATATCTGCATTCATCATAGTTTAACTGTCATTGGTCTTCCAATGGTTCCATTTGCTAAATATAGTTCAACCCCCTGGGACTAACAGTCTACTAACTGTTCCATCCGCATAGCCCAAACACCAGATACTGCTCTTAATGGTACCAATTACCATGCTTTAACTGCCTCATGGCTGGCTTTCATCTGTTATGATCCAATTTCCCTAAATCCTACTGCTTTTTTAACCTATTATAGTCCTGGGCTTCTTCCACCTTTCAGAATCACAAATACATTTCCCCTAGTTTTCCATAGTAGGCATAGCCTCATTCAAGTAGGACAGAGCATCATCCCCAAGATCCAGGTCTCTGCAACTCTCTACCCATAAGTGGTAGTAGAGCTTTCCTACAAGACCCACTTTCTCCAGCCATTGAAGCCCTTATTGCTATTACCTTGAGAGGATGTCATTCCTCTTTCTATGCCATGTACTTTCCATCACACACAGAAAACACATTCTCAAAAAATTGACCAGCAATAAAACATTATTACATTCTTATGAGTGGGTAACCGATGTCATATCTAGAACCTGAGTTAAATGTCATTTCATTCTGTAAATGGTAGGACCAGATTGAAGATAGGATGAGCAAACCTTCCAATTCAATGCAAGGTCTCAGGAGAAAGGATATTAAAATATTTTTATGAGTTTATTCATGAAATCAGTACATATGTAGTATACATACAATGGTGTGTCTCACAAAAGTTTTCACTATTTTTAGTTCACTTGATTGAGTGACCAGTTTCTTGTCACTATGGAGGAAATTGCTGTTCTGGTTCCCTGCTGAGATGACCTACAATTTACTCTATGGAGTGGCTTTCCTAAAGTTTTCAGCCCTGTGAACATGGCCATCTTATCCTGTGGGGGTACCTTATGTAGGGGACAATCTGACTGTTTAGATGATATACGTAGCCCTTTCATCTCTTCTGCAAAGTCATGTTACCTAATTTTATGAACAGGTTTTATTTTCACCCACTATTTCAATTATTTCTTCCTTGCACTTAAAAAATACAGTGTTTTTATTTTCATTTTGATCAAAAAGTACTTAGAGAGTACTTTACCCAGAAGGAAGGGTCATAGGAAGCTTTCTAAGGGAATAAAAAGTTTATTGCTTAAACTGGCCTTTTGTGGCTCATTAGCTGAAGAGATAATATTCACAGCATACGCATAGGAACATAGAAACGAGAAATGAAAAGAAAGCGTTTTTAAGCACCACAGACCTCTTTATTCACATATATTTGAGTGTAAAGTAGCAAGAACTTAGGTAGGGCTAGGCCTTGGAACATCTTGAAAACAAATTCCTGCCTAAAGTTTTTAAATTAATCTGAAAGGTTATAGAAAAGCCTTTAAAGATTTTTAATAGAAAGGTATCATGAACAATTTTTTGAAAGATGGGTCAGGGGATATATGAGGAAAGAGAAAGAGGTTGTTATAAGTAAGTTTTATCCTTTAAAGTAAAGCCTTTCAAGATAAAAAGGACTGTTTCAAAGTCAAATGAATGAAAGTTTGAATCTTATGTCACAAAATGAATACTTGAGTAGTGACAGAATATACATGCTTTAAACTGGACAGAGGCTTCTGATTTTCCTTTTTTGACAGTTATATTTTATATTTAAAGTGCTCACCACTTTCTCATAATTTATTTTGCCTTTTAAAGAGTAATATAACTTTTATAAACTGTATATTCTCCCTCACAATTTGGTTTTCATTAGCTCCTTTTTGTTATAGTTTTAATCTAAACACTAGTAGTATATTTACCTTTACCCTATATTCTCTAGCCGATCTTATTCCCAGTTATTTAAGAATAAGTTACATTATATGTAATTAAATAAAGAAATGGTTTTGAAAATAATAACCTGAGAGGTCAGGATTTTTAAATAACAGAATTCAAATGATTTGTTCCTGCCAAGATTGACCAAATGCTTTTAAGTATGAAATAGTCCCTAAGGACATTTTCTATAAAAAGATTAGTAAATACAGTTCCTCATATAACATATAATATTAACTAACTCTCTGATCGTTTGAGTAGATTCTTGTACCCTTCTCCAATAGGCAGACATTTGTAACCAGAACTAGACATTTTCTTGAGGGAGATATTTCATTATTCAAATTAAAGTGATTTAATGATGAGATCAAGATTTGTAGCATACTAATTTAATTTTATTGCAATGTTATAATATAGCCTAGTGTTTCAGTATATTTTCATAAAGTAAATTTTCATCAAGTTCAATACTGATACTCCATGTAAGTATAGAGAAGTTATTTAAAATATGAAATCACATTGGGTTAGGAATACATTTCTGGATATATCCCTTGTGATTATGAGAGCATAAAAATAATACATCTTTGAGTATATTTTCCTGTTTATGTTTTAGTCTTTTGAAATTATTTATTATCAACTCCACAGTATTCATTATGCTAAAATGGTTCATACAATGTTACAAAAAAAAACAAACATAGATCTCAAGAATCTTTTCTTCCATTAAACAGGTAACCATTAACAAAACAATTTCAATAGAAAGTATGTGATTTCAACCTAGGATTAGTTTTATCAAG
Source organism: Microtus oregoni (assembly GCF_018167655.1). Classification (NCBI taxonomy): domain Eukaryota; kingdom Metazoa; phylum Chordata; class Mammalia; order Rodentia; family Cricetidae; genus Microtus; species Microtus oregoni. The sequence continues at coordinate 5,796,356 of NW_024543828.1, read as the reverse complement.
ATAAAGAACATGGTCCCATTGTGTATATTAGAAAGAAGCCCAATCAAATCTATGGCAGAATGCTGGTTCAGGAAAGGTTAGTGAAGGAATGTTATGTTAACTCAGGTCTACAAAATTAGTAGGCTTTAATTTGGTGGCGGGGGGGGGGGAGGAAGCAGAGACATATGAGAACATTAAAGGGGAAAGAATCAGTGTGCACAGTATTCTCATGGCAAGAAAGAATAAAGCTGTAATCAAACCAAAATGATTGGAGTACAGAAGAGAATTTATAAAAGGAGTCTGGAAAAGCAAGAACAAGCCATACCATGTGAAGGTCATGTGAAGAACTTTCATCTGTCCAAGATTGATGAGCCACTGAGGACTTTTAAGCAACTGTAGACATAAAGTTAATTACCTTGCCCAATGTTATATTTCAACGTACTGTTGGAAAAATTGGATTAAATGATTCTCAGAAGTCAGGAGATCTGTAAGGAGGGTGTTTAAAATGTCTCATGGGGCGATTGAAGGTTAGGCAAGCCTCTTGATAGTGTTGGCTTAGAAGGAGGCGGATTCAATGAACAACACTGACAGGACTTGAGAATGAATTGTAAATATATGAAAAGTGTCCAGATTGACTCTGAAGCTTTATGAAGCATTACTGAATGCATACAGTATAGGTACTCTAAAGGTTTCTGATGAAAAAGGAACCCAGTTTATTTGAGAACAGGGGTTGCAATACAAGGACATCAAAACTGCTCCAAATTTTTGCAAATGATTTATAGGTTATAAGTTACTCCACATATTAAATATAAAATAGAACTTCCAAATCCATGCATAGCCACATGAATGGCTGACTTAGAAGGCATAGATATTTTGGTTGTGAGAGAACTAAGTGTAGCCACTTTCCTATTGTGGCCAGTGAATTTATATAAAAGCTTCATGAGTGGAGTTGTATAGTACAACACCTTGGTCTGATTTCTGTTGTTAGACCTAAATACTACCAAGTGGATGATTTATAAATCAAACTATGTATTTTATAATTCTGGATGGGAGGGAGCTAAGAATCAGTCAGTATTTAGTGAGGTCATTTTGCTTGTAGTACCCAGAGTCTGGAGCCAGGGAATATCATCAGATAGAAAGAAGTTTATTCCCAATAGATACATCCAGAGTGACATTTTGATCAGGCTCATTCATTTTTATTTTTATGGTGATTGATATTGGAGCTAGGGCTAAAGCCTGCATATGTATCTTACTTTTTTTGATTGCTGGGATAAGAAACCCTCACCAAGGAAGCTTATAGAAAACCCCTCTGAAGGTTCAGTATTTCAGAAGGGTAGAGTCCATGCCCATCATGGTAGGGAGCAGAATATCGGGTCAGTCGGAATGGCACTAGAGAAGTAACAGAGAGCTTACTTATTGAGACAACTATGAGGGAGAGAGAGAGAGAGAGAGAGAGAGAGAGAGAGAGAGAGAGAGGTAAATGGTTTGAGCATTTCAAACTTCAAAACCCACACTCAGTGACACAATTCCTTAAAGAAGGCCACACTTCTTAACCCTTCAACCAATTTGGGACCAAGCATTCAAGCATATGATCCGCTGGGGCCCATTATCATTCAAACTACCACACTAGGAGAGTATTCTACCTCCTGTATCTCTAGCCATCAGATCTACCTTGAGATAAAACATTAACCTCTCGGCTTTGTTTGCAAGCGACCCAACCAGCATGGAGACCTGATCTCTTGGCGCCAGGAGAGCCAACATTGGGTTGAGTTTCTGACCCCACGGCGCCAGCCCCGGACAGGGAACTCAGAAGTTCCTCAACCCCCTATCATTCTTGGGGTCTCTGCAGGGCCTCTACTCTCTGCATACTGCCTCTTTCTTCCTATCCCACCCAGCTTGCATCCAGAACCCTCCGCACTTCGGCCCCCCTCCCTTCTGTGGACACATATCATCACCCAGCCCAGCCTGTCTGGGCACTGGGTCCGAATCCTCAGGGCAACCAAATGGGCGGGAGTTCCATTGTTTCTATAGCCTGCCTGCACCAAGCAAGGTAGGCGCTTTTTTTATGAGCTACCCAACCAGCATGGAGACCTGATATCTGTGCCAGGGGAACCAGCATTGGGGAGAGCCAACATTGGTCACAGAAATCTGATCTCGGCACCAGGAGAGCCATCACTGGGGAGAGCCATCACTGGGACGGTACATCAGTAGGCAAGAAGAGCTGATCCGGTAAAAGAAGACCCATAAGAGAGCATTTGGAAGAAGAGATGGGCAGATGCCAATGCAAAAATTCACTCAACAAGCTGAAAAGCAACATGAAGCCACCAGAACCCAGCGACCTCATAACGGGAGGACATGAACACCTTAATCAAGAAGAAGTAGAAAAGATTGCCTTCATGAAAGTGATTGACGCCCTTAAACAGCATGTAAAAAACGCCCTTATAGAAATGGATGAGAAATACAACAGAAAGTTTGAAGAACTGAATAAATCAGTGAATGATACCCAAGAAAACCAAGGAAAAACAATCAAACAGATAATGGAAATAGTACAAGACTTGAAAATTGAAATGGAGGCAAGGAAGAAAACACAAACAGAGGGCCAGCTGGACATGTAAAATTTAAGTAAACAAACAGAGTATACAGAAACAAGCATAACCAACAGAATACAAGAGTTAGGAGAAAGAATCTCAGATTCTGAAGATACCATAGAGAAAATAAACACACTGATCAAAGAAAACAGCAAATCCAACAAACTCTCATCACAAAACATTCAGGAAATCTGGGACACAATAAAATGACCAAACCTAAGAATAATAGGAGTAGAAGAAGGAGAAGAAGTGCAACTCAATGGTCCAGAAAATATATTTAATAAAATTATAGAAGAAAACTTTCCCAACCTAAAGAAAGATATACCTATGAAGGTTCAAGAAGCATACAGAACACCGAATAGGCTGGATCAAAAAAAAATCCCCTCTCCATATAATAATCAAAACACAAAGCATACAGAATAAGGAAAGAATTTTAAGAGCTGCAAAGGAAAAAGGCCAAGACACTTATAAAGGTAAACCTATCAGACTCACACCTGACTTCTCCATGGAAAGCATGAAAGCCAGAAGGTCCTGGATAGATGTACTGCAGAAACTGAGAGACGATGGATGCAAGCCCAGACTACTATACCCAACCAAGCTTTCGTTCACTATAAATGGAGAAAATAAAATTTTTCAGGATAAAAACAAATTTAAACAACACGCAGCCACAAATCCAGCTTTACAGAAAGTAATAGAAGGAAAATCACTAACCAAGGAGTCCAACAATGACCACAATAACTCAAACATCTAGAGACCCTTCACCAGGACAACTCAAAGAAGGGAAACACACAAACTATGACTAAAACAGTGACCGGAGTTAACAACCACTGGTCATTAATATCACTTAATGTCAATGGACTCAACTCACCTATAAAAAGGCACAGGCTAAGAGATTGGATAAGAAAACAGGATCCAACATTCTGCTGTTTACAAGAAAAACACCTCACAAAGACAGGCATCTACTCAGAGAAAAGGGCTGGGAAAAGGCTTATCAAGCAAATGGACCTAAGAAACAAACAGGTGTGGCCATACTAATTTCTAACAAAGTTGACTTCAAATTTAAATCAATCAGAAGAGATGGAGAGGGGCATTTTATACTCATAACAGGAACAGTTCATCAGGATGAAGTCTCAATCCTGAACATCTATGCCCCTAGTATAAAAGCACCCACGTACATAAAAGAAACATTGCTGAAACTCAAGGCAGCCATAAAACCGCACACACTAATAGTAGGAGACTTCAACACTCCTCTCTCACCAATGGACAGGTCAATCAGACAGAAACCTAACAGAACAACAAGAGAATTAATGGAGGTAATGAAGCAAATGGACATAACAGACATTTATAGAACATTCCACCCAAATAGGAAAGAATATACCTTCTTCTCTGCAGCTCATGGAACCGTCTCGAAAATCGACCACATAGTCGGTAACAAAGCAAACATCCACAGTTACAAAAAAAATATTTGTAACCACCTGTGTCTTATCAGATCACTATGGATTAAAGTTAGAATTCAACAACAAATGCTACCCCCAGAATGCCTACAAATTCATGGAAACTGAACAGTCAACTACTGAACCATACCTGGATTAAGGAAGAAATAAAGAAAGAAATTAAAGTCTTCCTGGAATTCAATGAAAATAAAGAAACAACATACTCAAACTTATGGGATAGTATGAAAGCAGTCCTAAGAGGAAAGTTCATAGCACTAAGTGCCCACTTAAAGAAAACAGAGAAAGCTCACATTGGAGACTTAACAGCCCACTTGAAAGCTGTAGAAAAAAAAGAAGCAGACTCACCTAGGAGAAGTAGAAGACTGAAAATAATAAAACTGAGGGCTGAAATCAACAAAATAGAAACACAGAAAACAATCCAAAGAATCAATGAAACAAAAAAGCTGGTTCCTGGAGAAAATCAACAAGATTGACAAACCCCTATCCAAACTAATCAAATGGCAGAGAGAGAATTTGCAACTTAATAAGATCAGGAATGAAAAGGGGGACATAACCACAGACACAGAGGAAATTCAGAGAATCATTAGATAGTACTACAAAAGCCTATATACCACAAAACTGGAAAATGTAAAGGAAATGGACACTTTTTTTAGATAAATACCATATACCAAAGTTAAACCAGGACCAGGTGAACAATCTAAATAGACTTGTTAGTCGCGAAGAATTAGAAGCTGTTATCAAAAACCTCCCTACCAAAAAAGCCCAGGACCAGATGGTTTCAATGCGGAATTCTGCCAGAACTTCCAAGAAGACCGAATACCTATACTCCTTAATGTATTTCACAATATAGAAACAGAAGAGGCATTGCCAAATTCCTTTTATGAAGCTACAGTTACTCTGATACCAAAACCACACAAAGACTCAACCAAGAAAGAGATTTACAGGCCAATCTCACTCATGAACATCGACGCAAAAATCCTCAACAAAATACTGGCAAACCGTATCCAAGAACACATTAGAAAAATTATCCATTATGATCAAGTAGGCTTCATCCCAGAGATGCAGGGCTGGTTCAACATACAATAATCTATCAATGTAATCCATCATATAAATAAACTGAAAGAAAAAAAAAAACATGATCATTTCATTAGATGCTGAAAAAGCATTTGACAAAATTCAACATCCTTTTATGATAAAAGTCTTGGACAGATTAGGGATAGAAGGGTCAGATCTAAATATAATAAAAGCTATATACAGCAAGCCGACAGCTAACATCAAATTAAACGGAGAGAAACTCAAAGCCATCCCACTAAACTCAGCAACACGACAAGGCTGTCCACTCTCTCCATACCTCTTCAATATAGTGTTTGAAGTTTTAGCAATAGCAATAAGACAACATAAAGGGATCAAGGGGATTCGAACTTGAAAGGAAGAAGTGATACTTTCGTTATTTGCAGATGATATGATAGTGTACATAAGCGACCCCCAAAACTCCACCAAAGAACTTTTACAGCTGATAAACACCTTTAGTAATGTGGCAGGATACAAGATAAACTCGGAAAAATCAGTTGCCCTCTTATACACAAAGGATATGGAAGCAGAGAGGGAAATTGGAGAAGCTCCACCTTTTATGATAGCCACAAACAGCATAAAATATCTTGGGGTAACTCTAACCAAGGAAGTGAAAGATCTGTTTGACAAGAATTTTAAGGCATTGAAGAAAGAAATTGAGGAGGACACCAGAAAATGGAAGGACCTCCCTTGCTCTTGGATTGGGAGGATCAACATAGCAAAAATGGCAATTCTACCAAAGGCAATTTATAGATTCAATGCAATCCCCATTAATGTCCCATCAAAATTCTTCACAGATCTTGAGAGGACAATAATCAACTTTATACAGAAAAACAAAAAACCCAGGATAGCCAAAACAATCCTATACAATAAAGGATCTTCTAGAGACATTACAATCCCTGACTTCAAACTCTACTCCAGAGCTACAGTATTGAAAACAGCTTGGTATTGGTATAAAAACAGAGAAGTCGACCAATGGAATCATATAGAAGACCTGAATTTTAACCCACAAACCTATGAACACCTCATTTTCGATAAAGGAGCTAAAATAATACAATGGAAGAAAGAAAGCATCTTCAACAAATGGTGCTGGCATAACTGGATGTCAACCTGTAGAAGAATGAAAATATACCCATATCGATCACCATGCACCAAACTCAGGTTCAAATGGATTAAAGACCTCAATATCAGGTAGAACACATTGAACCTGATAGAAGAGAAAGTGGGAAGTACCCTATAACCGATGGGCACAGGAAATCGCTTCCTATGTGTAACCGCAGCAGCACAGACATTAAGGGCAACATTGAATAAATAGGACCTACTAAAACTGAGAAGCTTCTGTAAAGCAAAGGACACTGTCACTAAGACAAAAAGGCAACCTACTGACTGGGAGAAGATCTTCACCAACCCCGTAACAGACAAAGGTCTGATCTCCAAAATATATAGAGAACTCAGGAAACTAGACTTTAAAATGCTAATTAACCCAATTAAAAAATGGGGCACTGAACTGAACAGAGAATTCTCAACAGAAGAAGTTCAAATGGCCAAAAGACACTTAAGGTCATGCTCAACCTCCTTAGCGATCAGGGAAATGCAAATCAAAATAACTTTGAGATATCATCTTACACCTGTCAGAATGGCTAAAATCAAAAACTCCAATGATAGCCTTTGCTGGAGAGGCTGTGGAGGAAGGGGTACCCTCATTCATTGCTGGTGGGAATGCAATCTTGTGCAACCACTTTGCAAATCTGTGTTTCGGTTTCTTAGGAAATTTGGGATCAACCTACCCCTGGACCCAGCAATACCACTCCTGGGAATATACCCTAGAGATGCCCTATCATATGACAAGAGCATTTGTTCATCTATGTTCATAGCAGTATTATTTGTAATAGCCAGAACCTGTAAACAACCTAGATGCCCTTCAATGGAAGAATGGATGAATAAAGTGTGGAATATATACACATTAGAGTACTACGCTGCGGTAAAAAACAATGACTTCTCGATTTTGCATGCAAATGGATGGAAATAGAAAACACTATCCTGAGTGAGGTAACCCAGACCCAAAAAGATGAACATGGGATGTACTCTCTCATAATTGGTTTCTAGCCATAAATAAGGGTCACGGAGTCTACATTTGGTGAACCTAAAGAAGCTAAGTAAGAAGGTGAACCAAAGGAAAAACATACAGTTATCCTCTTGGCTATGGGAAGTAGACAAAATGGCCGGGGAGAAAATTGGGATCTTGGGGGTGGGGTTGGATGGGGGTAAGGGGAGATGGGGACAGAAAAGGGAGAAGGGGAGGATGGGGGGAACTTGGGGTAAAAGGATGATTGGGATAAAGGAAGGTTGGATAGGGGAGTACGGAAGCACAATTCTTTGTTAAGGGAGCCACCTTAGGGTTGGCAAGAGACTTGAACCTAGCGTGGTTCCCAGGAGCCCAAGGTGATGTCCCCAGTTAGTTCCTTGGGCAGCTGAGGATAGGGAACCTGAAATGACCCTATCCTATAGCAATACTGACGAATATCTTGCATATCATCATAGAACCTTCATCTGTTGATGGATGGAGATAGAGACAGAGACCCACACTGGAGCACTGGACTGAGCTCCCAAGGTCCCAATGAGGAGCAGAAGGAGGGAGAACATGATCAAAGAAGTCGGGGCCACGAGGGGAGCACCCACCCACTGAGACAGTGGAGCTGATCTATTGGGAGCTCACCAAGGCCAGCTGGACTGTGACTGAAAAAGCATGGGATAAAATCGGACTCTATGAACATGGAAAACAATGTAGGCTTATGAGAAGCCAAGGACAATGGCACGGGGTTTTGATCCTACTTCATGTGCTGGCTTTGTGGGAGCCTAGCCAGTCTGGATGTTCACCGTCCTAGATATGGACGGAGGGGGGAGGACCTAGGACTTACCACAGGGCAGGGAACCCTGACTGGTCTTTGGACTGGAGAGGGAGGGGGAGAGGAGTGGGGGGAGGGGGAGGGAAATGGGAGGCTGGGAGGAGGCAGAATCTTGTTTTTTTTTCCTTTTCTCAATAAAAAAAGAAAAAATAAAAACAAAAAAACACATTAACCTCTCAATATATGAACAGATTAATATATAAACTAAAGCTAATCTATAACCCATTCACACGTGAAAATTGATATTCAGTATCAGCATAAACTTTTATAAAGAGAAATCATATCCAAACCATAATAGTGGCCAACAAGAGGTCCATTTTATATCTCAGTCCCATCTTTACCAGGTCATACAGCTTCCCATGCCCTGACTGCATTCTATATTTTACCTTCCAACTCCCCAAATAATTTCTTTTTCACAATAAATTGCTAACCCATCTCTGTTTCTTTAACATCAACTTCTTTTAATCCCTGAGCCTGCAACCTATTGTCTACTCTTTCTTGCTGACTTTAAGCATGTCTTCTGCTTTGCCTGCCTAGTTTCTACTGGATTAGGCCTATTGGAAGACAAGATTCTAACCACTTCAAGGAAAATGAGGGACCAAATTCTTAAAACGAAGGCACGGAGATAGAAAAATAACTATAATTAATAATTTTATGTATTGTGGCTTTGATTAAAGTACCGTTTTTTCTTTGAATATAGTCCACTGTGAAACGGAATTGCATTCAAATGGGTTTGGTTTCATGTTCTCTGAAGAAGGACCACAATATCTTAACACAAAATTTTTGGTCATTTGATGCTATATATCTTACTGTAACAACTCAGAATCATTTTTTCCTGTCCATTGACATAGTTTCCCTTAAAGCAGTTTGAGGAAATTGTAATAATGATCCCAGGTAAATAGCTTGCATCAGAGGCCAAGGAAAGGAAGCGCTTCTGGGAAGAGTGCCACTGCTTCTGTATCGCTCATCTGTTTGTTTGTTTTTTTTTTCTAACTTCAGTTCTCTTTAAGTTGTGCATTTGTAACTTTGTGTGTGCCTTTTTGGAATAGCATTACAGAACTTAACAACCTTTGTTGAACTTTACAATTGTGGTTCTAACATCCTTCAAATGACAAGTCTATGTTCTTTATGCAGAGACAGAAATATTTTCTTCACAAAGCTAACTTATTTTCTAAGACATTAAAACATCTATTAACTTTTCAGAAAATACAGTCGATTCTTCAAATTGCAACGCAATATTTGACTGTAGAAATATGGATGGCAAGGACAAAACTGGGTGAGATGGGAACAGGGGTGAAAATGACAATCATGCTTTTCTAAGCATGCTAAGAAGATGCTTCTTCAACATCGAGGATATTGGATCTTGGGACTACATGTTCATGGAGTTCAAAAGTTCTCAGTATTGCAAATTTTCTTCCTCTCTTTTCTCTAAGGATACTGTGGATTTCATAGTTTTTCATTACTTTCTGTTGTTACTTCTGTTCCTATATTTCTGCAGTAGCATTTAGGTCAGCTTTTTGTATGTTAGAAGGTCCTAGCAGGCCTGCTGGCTAGCACAGCACTGGGTCCTGTGACAAGATTTCTTATTTAGGGATGGCTGTGACCCCTCATTCTCTTCTCGTGATTGTATCCAGAAGGCCTACAAGACCACAGATTCAGACTTCAGGTCAGTCAGTTAGCATATACTATTATTTGCCTTTTAAATTGAACTCAACGTAAAATTACTACCAACAAGTTTACATTCTACAAAATAACTTTTTTTATGTTACCAACCTAATCAAAAAAAATCCCAGTTCAATCAGAGTTTCTCAGAGCTGAGCTATGAAATGTCCTCCTATTCTAAATTTTAATCTCCACTTTGAGAGAAATATGCAGAAAGGCAGCAGGTAATCTGGCAGTGATTTTTGCATAAAAAGTTAGTTTCTAAAGCTTATTGCTAAATTTCAAAATTAACCCAAAAATACAACTGTAGATAAGCTTTTTTATAAGGAAAGATTTTCCATATAACATTTTGACTTTAGAAAGAAGGAAGGGAGAAAAGAAACTGACATGTGCCAAACACTTTCTTCCTGCAAGTTATGGGTTGGGTATTTTCACTGACCCTTGTAACCTGGCCTTCTTCAGCTTTGGTAACAAACCCTTGTAATAGTTATTATGTCCCATTTTCACAGATAAGAGCGTGGACTCTTAAAAAGTTCAATGACTTCTCTAAAATTACACAAGCTGAGAATGGCTAGGTTTTAAAACGAGGTCTGCCTATTTACAGAGACTATACTCTTTCCACAGTGTGTCAATTCCTCTTAGTTTCTTGGGACTGGTGTATTCTACCCCATAGTTAACTTTATTGCTTTGTTAAAAGTTAGCCTTTCAGACTCATGTTGTTCCTCAAGTTGTTATTCTTATTGTTCAAATTTCTATTTAATTTTATTTAAGCAATGAAGATGGATTAAGATCATAATACTAGGTGCATATATCTTCAATGTTCACCTCTTCTGCAATTCTCTACAGCTTATATTCTTTTTTCTTAGCCTAATATACAACTCTAATCATGTTAATTATATTGAAAAATCTTTTTCTGGCCCCCAATTTAGAAAAAAATTTCTATTAGGAGAAATGAACTAATAAAATTAGAGGGGAGGTTAGATTCTTACCAAATTATTCTATTTTATTTTTATTTTTTTTAGTTGTTGAAAAAAAATTTCCGCCTCCTCCCCATTTCCCATTTCTCTCCCCCTCCTCCCACACATTGCCCCCTTCCCCCACTCCCCTCCTCCTCTCCCCCCCCACTCCATTGCCCCTCCATCTCGAGAATGAAGAGCAGTCCAGATTCCCTGCCCTGCGGGAAGTCCAAGGTCCTCCCACTTCTATCCAGGACCAGGAGGGTGAGCATCCAAACAGGCTAGACTCCCACAAAGCCAGTTCATGTATTAGGATCGAAACCTAGTGCCACTGTTTAGGGAGATGTCCCCAGATAGTACCTTGGGCAACTGAGAAGAGGGAACCTGAAATGACCCTATCCTATAGCCATACTGATGAATATCTTGCATATCACCTTAGAACCTTCATCTGGCGATGGATCGAGATAGAGACAATTTATTCTTTATTGTTTAAATACTGACCTGGTTGTGTAAGTCCAACCTAATCCCACATTCCTAGCTCAAGCAATTCTGCTTTAGTCTTCCAAGTGTCTGGTGCTAAAGTTATTGGTCGTAGGCCTGGATATGTCTATTTTCTAAATTGCTAGGTCTGGATTGATTGCATCAGACAATCACAGAAATGTAAGTTCGTGGAATGAAGTAATTTAAACCATCATTTCTAAAGATGTGGTTTTCTGGGTGAACACACTCATAATTATTAATTGGATAAAGAAAAATATTCCTGAAGTGCATTCCACAATGTACACTTCAAAAAGTTGTCTGTTATGGTCAATTAAAGAAGTGAGATAACTCACAACTCTTCTCTGAATGAAATGTAAGTTTAGAAGGCTGTAGGTCGAGTTCCAACATGATAAAATTTACTAAGACTAAAAAAAAAAGGAATATTATCAAACAGTGAATGGGGTGACTATGGAGAATCACTTAGCAGCATTTACTCTACCATATGGAGATGGAAGAAGGTTAAAGATCACTCTGAAGCCTACATGGGAACAACCTAGGTCCTCTGCATATGCATGACAGTTGTGTCCCTTGGTCTATTTGTGGGGCTCCTAGCAGTGTCCCTGCTACTTGAGTTAGCTTTTGTGAACCAATTCCCCATGCTGGGTTGCCACGCCCAACCCTGATGTGGGGGGGGGAGCGGGGGAGGAGCTTGGTCTTGCCTCAACTTGATGCTTCAACTTTGTTGACGCCCATGGGAGGCCTGCCCATTTCTGAATGGAGATGGAGGATGAGTGGACAACGGAATAGGAGGGGGGGAGGGAAAAGGAGGAGAGGATGTAGGAGAAACTATGGTTGGTATGAAAAATAAATTTAAAAATTAATTAAAAAAGATCAATCTGAAATAATTTTAAGGTGAATTATGTAAGATCCCTTCATCCAACTAGATCAATTCAACTCTTCTTCATTGAAATTGCCCCCTCCTCATTCATGGGATTTGTAGGAGACATAGCATTGTGACAACCAAGTCATGTCAGACATACCATTGGCTGGAGGTGGCTTTCGCTAACCAATCAGAGCTCAAGGGCCTGGCTACTCATTGTCCTGAGGGGCTATAATATGAGAGGTCAGGCCTCCTGAAATTTACTGTAGCAGGTAGAACTGCAACATGTCGGATCTTAGTGAAGATAAAGACGATAGTAGTTCGGAGAGTTTCTCTGAACTCGACTCTGACGATGAATCCGTCACCAGTTCTGAAGAAGAAACCACTCTAAGCCTGAAGAGAAGGATTTGCTGTCTGTTGAAGACGTTTAGAAGGATAAAGGTCAGATAATCTCTCTTACGTTTCTCCTCTTCCCCCCTTCCAGCTCCTCACCTATCGTTCCTTCCCTGTTATTATCTGCTACAAAATTCTTCTTCAGTCCATAGCCATCATTATAAATATAAACCATATGCTTTGCTTGAAACAGAGTTTTAACTTGTGCCCTCTCTTACCAGTTCCCCCACATGATGAACAGAGTGCTACCTGTGAACGAACCGAGTCCAGAAGGCAAGAAGAACGGAGAAACCATCTTTATCTTTTACTATTGCCTGAAGGAACAAAAGAAAGAAAATCAAGAAAAGAAGGAAGAAGTCCCGGAGGAAACTCATCCTTCAGAGAATACCGACGCTCAATCAAAGCTATCCCAGGAGTCAGAGCCCTCTCCACCCCGTTCACCAAAACGAGTGAGGAAATGTTTCTTCCGTTAGAGACCAAATATTACACCCATACATAAGAATGTTTGGGAACGGTTGGTTGAAATACAATAAAAATACCTGATGAGAACTTGTTTGGTTTCAGTGTGTGGTGTATTTGGTTTGAGGGGAAGGAGGAAAAGGGGAAGAGGAAACCATTTGAGGCAGGAGAGACATGGAATCACTTTGGGATGTGGGATGGGCCCACTGGGTGAGAGTAAAAAGAACAGGAGAGAGGCTGGACTCTGAACAGGACGTTTGTCAACACTTTCTTCCACAAGGGTGGAAAAGGGAAGGAGGAAATGGTTCTTCAGTGGGATTGGGCCACAAGTATAAAAGGGAAGAGGTATGATATTTATGGAAAAGGGGCATGTAAGAATTGATCGTATTTTTCATTTATTTGCTACTTTAACCTATTTTCTACTGATATACCTCAACAGCAGAAATTGTTTAAAGGTACAAAGATATATTAGAATAAAAGACCCTGAGGTATGGAGGTCAGGGGTTCAGATTTGATGGTCATCTTGTTGCTGGTGTGAACACTGCCAGAGTCCAGAGGGGAGCAATGAACCAAACAGTGAGAGGAGCCTGTAGGAAGGACAGCGACAGACATGCTGTTCTAATAGATAACCCATCACCCATTAATCTATGATTTATTTATTCAGGAACTAATCACCAATTAAAATTTCTACTTGAACTCAACCATTAACACCACAATGTAGTGAAAATTTTCAACATGTGTTTTGGAAGAGATTTTCTGAGTGTCACAAGTGCTAACAGCTCTTAATCTTCATTATTGCCCTTTCCTCTCCTGGCCATATCTGGGAAGGCTGATATAAATAGAATTCTTCATCATAAGATAGAAAGAAGCAAATATGATTGGTTTTTAACATAGGATCAAATTAATTTCCTTAAGTTATTTGTATGCAGAGTAGTTATTATTTTGAAATATCTTCTGTGGATTGAGAGTAATATGACCCAGAAAATCATAAAATTAATATCAAATAATTATAGAATAAATTTTAAAGCATGGTTCCCTATGAGATAGATTATTTCTCTGTTTAAGAACTAACATTTTTGTCTTTTTCTTAGTGGAAATAAAGCAGGACCTTCAATGACTAAAGCCCATTATGTGAGACTTAAATAGACAAAGAGTTGTTGACAGAGTTCTACTGTACTGTACACATTTCTATAAATTTTGCATTCTGTTTTTCCTGTTTCAGTGCTGACCCCTGATCTACTGGGTGCTGGTCTGGATGGAATAACACCCACAAATAATTTTTTTCTGAATATTGTGAAGCAGCGCCACAAAATTTATCACAACAGACACATTTCTAGCAGTTTTGCCGACTACCAACTGTTGTAAAAATAGGTTTAATATATTTAGAAGTACCAGTAATTTGTTGGCACAGGCACAAATATTTTGAAAGCACTTTTGCTTAATAAGTAATACATTGGACACACAGTTTAACAAAGGCTATAGTAGCACTAACATGTCTCCAGGGGCCTATCATTTCTTCAGCACTGTTTCTTTCCTAGCTTAAAATAACAAACATGTATTTGCTCCTGTGAAGTAGGCTTCAAGTAAAATAAGAAAGATGATTGCACATGTAACAATTGTGCCACTATTTAATCAGTGAATACTCATTGCCTGGAATGCTGATGGCCTTAACATACAGGACCCATAGCTACGTAGGATCATTAATCATTCTCCGCAGAAGCCTTCAAACCACCATCTAGTAACACAAATGTATTCTGTCAGGTAAGAGGCCTTGAGTTAGGGCCTGCTTGATATCTCCAGATCCTGAAGCCAGAATATATGGACTCTTCTGTGGTAATGATTTACCATTGAGTCTGACCTACAGCAATAGTCAATATTCTGTATGGAAGTCTTAGAGAGAGTACCTGGACAACAACTCAAAATTAGGATTGATATCTTCTTTCAGTAACCATATTTCTTCAGTGAATCACCTTTTCTACTGATGTAGGGTATTTCCTGCATTTATCTGCCATTTTTACATATGTATAGGCATAGGATGTTGCATGATTTTCATAATCATGTCACAGAGCATCTGTTTATTCAAGCATAAAATTGCCAAGAATGCCACAGTTGTATCCCACACCTTCATCCTGTGTAGACTGATTTCTCATCCTTGCTCCTTTAAGTGTGTTATGTATCTTTTTATATATTTGGTTGTGAACCTAGCCTTTAATGGCTGAGCCATCTCTACAGCCTGCATTATGCATCTTTTTAATGGATTTTTAAAAAAATGTTTTCAGGGTACTTAAAGGATTGCATTATATAATAAAGTCCCTTAAAGAGGCTCTACAACAACTCTGAACATCCATTCCTGGCAAGTAATAGTTGCTCTTGGGGTTCAGCAGCCATCCGGAAAGTAAACATACCAATAAGGCCCAATAAGGCTGACGTGATCTTACAATTATATCATTTGTTGCATCAAAAATGTAATTCTGGATACAGATGTATGGATTGGGACACCAAGTTAATTGTCAGTCTATAATTAACTGTCATTCTCCATGAGATATCTGGTCTCTTTCCCAGACAAACCTGACTATTAACATGGTCCAGAGCTGGAACAACTATCTCCAATCCCACAAGCTCCCCCTTTCTTCAACCACACAAACTAAGTTTATGATTCACATCTTCAGATACAACTTATTAACACTGCTATATAGAGCACATCCTAGCAGTATATCCATGTCCCGTACACCTCTTTAAGTGTGAAAGGTGCATAGTATATTTTGAAGGGGATATTTCCTACCCCCAGTGCAAGCTTAATCGTTCTCCTTCTCACATAAACTTTCTCTCTCTATGTTTAGCCTCTGATACCCTTTGCCCATGATGCTTTTGGGATACTCAAGGAATCAAGGCAAACCTGGCCTTGGCAATATCACAAACCCAAACATGTTTTGTGTGTTGGTAGGGGGATGAATAAAATCCCCATTCAGTGTTAGGATTCTGGTAACACTGCATGACTCTAACCTTCAAACCACCTTGGTCACCCTGTTACGAAAGGGGCTTGGACGTTTCCTATTTATGAAACCTGCTTCCTACATAGGAGTGAAGATGTATGGTGGTAGTTAGTTAGTTGCCCTCTATAATAGTTACTAATCTGAAAACTGTTGGACAGGCTTTGAAAACTCCCAGATGCTCCTTAGTACAAAATTATGCTTCTGACATTTATTTTAATCTGTTTTGAAAATCTTACTCAATACAAATGTCAGCACATTTATACTTTTTGGTTTTTTGTTTACACAAGATCTCGCTATGTATATCTGACTCATCTGGTACTAATTATGGACCCTAGACTGACCTCAGACTTATGGAAATCAACCTGCCTTAGCCTCCTCAGTACTATGACTATAGGCATGCACCATGGTACCCAGATACAAAATTACTTTCAAGTGTTATGAAAATATCCCTTCTTCTGCTTTCTTTTGTGTTTTTTTTTGCTATAAGAAATAGTAAGCTAATACATTTTTTTCATCCTCCCACTTTTTCTACCTATACTGCTAAACCATAGGTAAATGTGGAAGATGCCGATCTATTTGCTATTAAAATTCCTTCCATCTTCTTGCAAGTTATCTCCATGTAGACAACAGTTCGGCTTAGTTTTGGTCTTATCACCCACCCAGAAATTATTACAGTCCTGTTTCATGGTTTACTTTCAGACATTTAAGTATGTCCTCTGCTGTTCAGCTGTTTCAGTGATCATCCACATAATAATGCGGAGGGACCCAGTTCATTAAGTATGTGTGTTATCTCATTACAAATATAAGAAAACAACCCCATGAGGATTTCCTACCTAGATATTTCACCCTGACTTTGCTTCTGGGAAAATAATTCTACCTTATATACATATTTTACCACTCATAACAGGGACCACACAACTCTAGCCATAGAAAAGTGATATTCTGTGCATACCACATGGAGAAGGATAGTCATACTGATATTTCCCCTGTCAATATTACTATTTCAAATGACTAAGCCTCAGTTGCATGTCATAGCAAAGAGCATGGAACTGTTCCTCCCAAAGTTTCTTTGTGTGGTGTATATAATCTACATGTGATTCCTACCTTAATCATACTTATAATATCCGTTTTGTAGTGTAAGGTAGTTTAAGGTAAAATACTGATTTTGGTAATTGATAAGAGTATTTTACTTTGTCTACTATAGTGAATAACTAGGGGTTAAAATACTATATTTATGACATCACATGACTATTTCCCAACACTGAAAAAAACTTGTAGTCTAGCCATAGTTTATTTTAGGATTGGCATTAAATTTCAAGCAATGTTATTATGTTAAAGTTAAAATCTTCCTTTTTATTTCGACAGAAAAGGGAGGATGATATTAGATTACCCTCTGTATGCTGTGAATATGTTGTATTAATAAAGAAGCCACTTTAGCTTGTAGCAAGACAGAATAAAACAATGTGGGGAATCCAAGCAGAGTTAGAGGAAAGAAGGCAGGGTCAGGAAGCTGCCATGTAGCTACCCAAAAAGCAAGAGGTAACAAACCACGAGCCTCATGGTTAAATATAAAATAATAGAAATGTTTTAATTTAAGATGTGTTAATAAGAATGTTGACCTAATAGTCCATTGAGGACTATGCTCATTCATAGTCAGATGGGGAATATCCACATTCACATTCATAGTCTCCTATCTCTCTCTCTCTATCTCTGTCTCTCTCTCTCTTCCCAGAATTTTTGTATCTTCCTCATGTTTTTTTTATTGTTATGCTTTCTCCCATAAAGGACACAGCCAAGAGATTTAGTTTTCATCAGGTCTGGTTCACTGTTTAGATTTTCAGATTCAAAAACTATGGACTAAATACTTATTTCTTTGTATAGTTACCCAGCTGCAGATACTTCACAATATACACTGAGAGAGGAGTGTTGAAGTCTCCTACTATTAGTGTGTGGGTTTGATGTGTGCTTTGAGGTCTAGTAATGTTTCTCTTACATATGTGGGTGCTTTTATATTAGGGGCATAGATATCCAGGATTTAAACTTCATCCTAATGAATTGTTCCTGTTATGAGTATAAAGTGTCCATCTCTTCTGATTGATTTTAGTTTGAAGTTAATTTTGTTAGATATTAGTATAGTCACACCTGCTTGTATCTTAGGTCTGTTTGATTGAAAAACCTCTTCCCAACCCTTTACTCTGAGGTAATTTCTTTCTTTGTGGTTGAGGTGTGTTTCCTGTAAATAACAAAATGTTGGATCCTGGTTTGTATCCATTGTCTTAGCCTGTGCCTTTTTATAGGTGAATTGACTCCATTGATATTAAGTGATATTAATGACCAGTGGTTGTTAACTCTGGTTATTATTTTTTTGGTGGTAAAGTTTGTTTGTTTCCCTTCTTTGAGTTGTGGTGGTGGAGGGCTGTTAAATGTCTCAGTTATTGTGGGTGTTGTTGGCTTCCTTGGGTCGTGATTTTTCTTTTATTACTTACTTTCTGTAAGGCTGGGTTTGTGGCTACATATTGTTTAAAGTTGTATTTATACTTGAATATCTTGTTTTCTCCATTGATGGTGAAATAAAGCTTGGCTGGGTATAATAGTCTGGGCTTGCATCCATGGTCTCTTAGTTTCTGCAGTACATCTATCCAAGACTCATGGTTTTCATAGAGAAGTCAGGTGTAATTCTGATAGTTTTACCTTTATATGTTACTTGACCTTTTCCCTTTGCCGCTCTTAATATTCTTTCTTTATTCTGTATGCTTTGTGTTTTGATTATTATATGGCGAGGGGATTTTTTTTTGATCCAGTCTATTCAGTGTTCTGTATGCTTCTTGTACCTTTATAGGAATATCCTTCTTTCAGTTGGGAAAGTTTTCTTCTATAATTTTGTTGAATATATTTTCTGGGCCTTTGAGCTGTAATTCTTCTCCTTCTTCTACTCCTATTATTCTTAGGTTTGGTCTTTTCATGGTGTCCCAGATTTCCTGGATGTTATGTGTTAAGAATTTATTGGATTTGCTGTTCTCTTTGAACAGTGTGTTTATTTTCTCTATTGTGCCGTCAGTGTGTGAGATTCATTCTTCTATCTCTTGTATTCTGTTGGTTATACTTTTCTCTGTAGTTTCTGTTTATTTATCCAGAATTCCATATCCTGCCTTCTCTTGGTTCTTGTTTTCTTCATTGTCTCCATTTCAGTTTTCAAGTCTTGAACTGCTTCCATGACCTGTTTGGTTGCTTTTTCTTGGTTTTCTTGGATATTTTTCAGGGATTTATTCATTTCTTCTAACTTTTTGTTATTCTTCGCATCCATTTTTTAAAGGAGTCTTTCACATCCTGTTTAATGGTCTCTATCACTTTCATAATGTTACATTTAAAGTCTATTTCTTCTACTTTTTCTGGATTAGGGTGTTCAAGTCTTCCTGTTGTATGTTTGCTGAATTCTGGAGTTATCATGTTGTTTTTCAGATTGTTGGAGGAATTCTAGCATTGGTACCTGCCCATCTCTTCCTTCAAATGCTGTTAGGGGAGTCTTGGCGGCTTGGTCTGATCTTTGCTGTGGTTCACTGTGTACTTGGGCTTTTTTCTTGGTCTGCCCTCTCTTAGGTCCCCTCAGCACTGGAGTTGGCTCTTAGATCCTCTCCACCCTGAAGTAGGCTGTGGTGGTGGATCCCTCCAGATGGATCTACTGGTACTGGATCTGGGCCACTTTCTGGCCAAGGACCTTGCACACAAAAGTGCAGGCTTGGTAGATGCTCTGTGGAACAAAGAAACCCCTGAAGCCTTGCACTCACCACTGTGTCCCCAGACCCTCAGCCCTGAAGCAGGCTGAGTTGGGGGACCTTAGGACCCTGCAGATAGAAAAGGGTGCTTCGGGGCAAGCTGGGGTGGGATATGTAGAGAAAGCCAGTAGCCAGGGAGAAGCCCCACTGAATGGCCAGAGATTTTAGGGGATTAGAGGGTGCCTGTGCTCTCTTCCCTGGGCGTTTATGTAAGATGAACCCCATTCTAATTTTTTTATGTTCTTGTAGAAAGAATCTCAAGTGAAAAAACAAAGGCATATAAAGGTGAAATTCGATATAAGGAAACCTATCTTTCAACTCTCAAGCTGATATATGTGATCACATTCAGTCTAGGATACCTATAAAAACAGTGGCTTAGGAGATGGTCATGAGATAAAAAATGAAATAGTATTAAAATAATATTTATTATTTGGATCATATTTGACTATCTTAATGATATATGATCATGTGAATAGCACAAGGAAATTACAGAAAGAGGTTGAAAATCTATGGGTCATAGGTTATTTTTGTATTGCTATTGAACTCAGAGTACATTTTTAAAAAGACTTTAATGTATTGTAAACAAGAATGTGGAAGAGGAGGTGCAGGAAGAAAAAGATATGTAGGACAATGAAGAGAATAAATAAAAGAAAGAGAAGGAAGGTGAGAGGGTGAGGAAAAGAGAAGATAAGATAAGACAAAGAGGAAAGGTACAGTGAAAAATATCCCATCACTTTTAGAGATAAACTATTTAAAATCCTGGATGTAAATAATGTTTTAACCTTAGAAATAATTTAAGTAGAAGACCAATAACTGGTTAAGTTAACTCTATTAAGTGAAAAGGTATGTGGAGAAACTTTGCAAGTAGGGTATTTACCACAGATATCAGGACCAAAATTTGAGTGGTATACAAAAGTATTCACTTAAGTGTGCCAGTTATAAAGGCAGATTCTAACTCCTGTGGATCACATTTCTCTTCTACTTTAAACTTAAGTTTACAGCGACATAGAAATTTTTTGGTTTGAAATAAATTTTAGTTTATCTACTTCATCTTTTGACATCAAGTCCCTCTAAGGATCTTTGAACTGAAGAGAGACAGAAATAGACTCTTAGTGCCTTGTATAAATTGTATGTAATCAGTATAATCTTGGAAGTCTGCACTTGACATTTTTTTTTAATTTTATTTATTTATTTTAAATCCCAGGTGTAGTTTCCTCTCTCTCCTCTCCCCCCAGTCCCTCCACCTACCCTCTATGTTCCCACTCCCCAATCCACTCCTCCTCCATTTCTCTACAGAGAAGGGAAAGCATCCCATGGATATCAACAAATCATGCCATATCAAGTTGCAGTAGGACTAAATACCTCCCCATGTATTACATTTTGACAAGGTTTCCCAGTGTGAGGAATAGGATTCTAAAAGTCTGGAAAAAAGTTAGAAACAGCACCTGTTCCCACTGTTAGTTACACAAGAAGACCAAGTTACACAACTGTAACATATATACAGAGTGCCTACATCAGTCCCATTCAGGCTCCCTGGTTGTTGGTTCAGTCTCTGTGAATACTTATGTGGTGTGGGAAGTATTTCTGTATATGTGTTGCTTTTATTGGTTAATGAATAAAGAGGCTGCTTTGGCCTGAAGCAGGGCAGAATAGAGCTAGGTGAGGAAACTAAACTGAATGCTGGAAGAAAGCAGGTGGAGTCAATGGGAAGCAATGTAGCCACCAGAGGAGACAGACTCTGGAACTTTGCCTAGTAAGCCACAGCTAGAAAGATCCATAAGCTATTGGCCAAAGAGTGTTGTAAATAATATTGTCTTGTGATTATTTTTGGTCTGGACAATCAGGAACAAACAAGCAGTCCCAGCCAACAATTTGACATCCAATGTGGCAACTATGTCCACATAAAACCTGGGGGAGCCTCTGCCAACACTAATGAGCCTTTATGACAGTAAAATTTGGTTGTTATCATTATCTTCATTATCTTTGCTATTATTATTCAATAATAATAGCAATAATAATAAAAGCATGTGGCTTCAAAGTCTAAGACTCTTAAAACTTCCCTATTTTCAGACATAGATAAAATCAAATAGTAAATGACAAGAAAAATATATGATTTTTAAAGGAAAATTCATTCACCAACCCTTGAAGATCATTTAGAATACAATCTAAAATATAAATATCCAAATAAGGAAATGAGCCAGAGACTGAGACATTCAAAAGGATATGTGGAGAGATAATATTAGAAGAATGTTCTAATTTTACAAAGATTAAATACAGATTGTTTGGATTCATTCTGTTTGACTCTAATGAAATAAAAATATCAATGCACTAAACACATGCAGGACACCTACTTTATATGAGATATTGTACAGAAATAACCCATAATTATTTTACACAAGACTTTGTAATATTTGTACTTGTGCTTCATGAAGGACATTTTAACTGCCATTAAATGATTCAACCACTTTTTATCCTACAAAAGAAACAAATAGAAGTCCCAGGTGATTTAGAGTCAACTTTGTTAGGGGTTTTGGTTGAAAGTCACAAATTCAATGTCATAGGCTCTAATACCTGTGAAGGTCATGCCCGTTGTCTAAGGAGCTAGAGTAAGCAAGTGGTTACCCAAAATATGAATGACTTATCTGAGGTAAGTTTCTGTCTCCAATGATTTTTGCCATACAAACAAGGTGTTCAAATGTTGTCAGATCCTTTGGAGTGGGGGTAAAAAAGTACATGTACTTTAAAAGAAATGAAAACAAAACAAAACAACGAAACCTCTTAATTTAGCTCATCAAAATTTACTATATTAAAACAACAATGGTAATATCTTTCATAAGAGCATCTTTCTCTATCTTCTAGAGCTTATGATACCCTGTACTCCTGCATTTATTTTGTGGAAGAAAAATTTGAAGTTAATACTCTGAAGTTAATAAGAAATGAAGATGACCTGACTAACACTTTGGGTGGTAATTTGGAGGTTGTGTGGTTTGAAGAGCTCTAAAAACCATATTTTGATCAATAACATTGAAGCATCCCAAGCTTTCCATTAAGATAGTAAAATCCTTGGATGGAGGAAGCGGGCACATAGTGGTGTAGTTTAGAGAACAATGATGGCAGAGCTATAACACTTGAGCTCCTGACAACTGGTACTGAAAATACATTTAAAAAGATAAGCATGCCCAATGAAAGGAGATTATAAGACTCTTTTTGTTGAAGAAAGCATAGAAAATTCAAACTGGAACTGAATTCAACGACTTACATCCTGATAGCTAGCTTTCACAGTGCTGGAAGATGCTCTATAGGATACTGAGGGGTAAAATCAATGATTTTACTCAGCTGTGAACACAATGAACTACACTGTCAACCTATTAAGACAAGATGTGCCTTCTGGTACAATAGTGTCATGACTGTTACAGAAATTAGCAGACTCTTCTCCTTTGGTTTGAAGCCTGTCCCATAGGATGGAATCCACATCTGATACTGGCAACTTGATTAAAATCACGAGGCTGAGGAGGTGATAGGGCCTAGTGGTGAAGCTACTACTGCTTGTTTGTTTCTAAACTGACAGGCAGAGTTGTTAAAATGACTTACAAATATTTATATTTATGTCAAGATATTATTGCTGCTATCACATTTGGTCAGAGAAGATTCTTATGACAGTCAGCAGCAGTTATTGCATAGACATCACTTAACAAAGTGTGGAGAGTAAGTTCAATGCTAAGCTCTAAATATCACCCTTTTGAGTGAAGATCGGGAAACATTGTAGAAAAGGGATCAGAAAAAAATTTAAGAACCAGAGGAAGAAGGAACATCCTGTGGAATCTGAACTTCCAGGCATGGCCTGGCCACTGAACATATGAATTCATTGCAGTTGTGATTTCCTACACATGGTTAAACCTATCAACATTCCATCATGGGGGCGGTGCTCATAAATTCCTGCCCCTGCAGTTAACTGTTGCAAGGAGAGATCAATCTATAGATAGTTAGTTAATGATTTCTGGGGCAAGTTTGAAATTTTATTTTGTAGTTTAGCTGTTGATAAATTGACCATACTCCTATAAATAACTGTAGTGAGGAGTGGTGGGGCTGCGTCCCACCACCTGGCTAGCTTAAAACCTGTTGTCAGAGCTGCAGGCTGCTTCCCACCGCTCAGCCCCCGGCCACCAGCTAGCTTTACCAGAAATAATTACACAGAAACTGTATTCTTTTAAATACTGCCGGGCCTATTAGTTCTAGCCTCTTTTTGGCTAATTCTCACATCCCGATTAACCCATTTTTAATAATCTGTGTAGCCCCACGAGATGTGGCTTACCAGGGAGATTCTTTTTTTTAAAAATATTTATTTATTTATTATGTATACAATATTCTGTCTGTGTGTGCCTGCAGGCCAGAAGAGGGCACCAGACCTCATTACAGATGGTTGTGAGCCACCATGTGGTTGCTGGGAATTGAACTCAGGACCTTTGGAAGAGCAGGCAATGCTCTTAACCTCTGAGCCATCTCTCCAGCCCTACCAGGGAGATTCTTAACCTGCGTCTGTGTCCGGTGGGAGAATCATGGCGAATGCCTGACTTGGCTTCTTTCTCCTAGCATTCTGTCTACTCCGCTTACATAATTTTCTGTCCTATTAAAGGGCCAAGGCAGTTTCTTTATTTAACCAATTAAATCAACACAAACAGAAGACTCTCCACCATTAAATAACCCCAATTAAACTCATTGAGTCATTAAAAAACTAAAGAGGGAAGAAAGTAGAAGTACTAGTTGGCAAGAGGGTCTGTTGGAGTGAGAGAGGAATAATAGAGGGTAGCAGAAAGTAGATATGACCTATATGTATTACATACATATAAGGAAATGTCATAAAAGCAATTACTACATATAATTAAAAAATACTAGTAAAATAAGTCAAATATGTTAATAAATAGAGTCAACCATAGCCAAATTCTAAAAATTCAAAATTTTCTAGTGCCTCTGGGAAAATACTATGCTATTTAGACAGATCATCCTCATTATCTAATAACCACTCTTGTTTTTCCTAAATAATTCATAGAATTCTGATTTAATGTTATTTTTAAATGTCCTGTCAAAACAAATAAATGTAATATAGCATTCATTTGCACTTAGTGTTCAGAAACATTCGGTATCCTCAGTACTAAAAATCAAGAAATAAAAGTTGTTTTTCACTATAAAATTTAGCAAAAAATATAACAATCAGTGAGGCAATATTGCATAGTGATACTTTCTTTGTGTTTTAATTAATAAACCTTGCCTGAAGATTGGAGTGCAACGTTAGCCACACTAGTCAATCATACAGGCCAGGCAGTGGTGACACATACTTTTAATACCAGCAGCTACACTAGTTAGCCATAGATGCCAGATAGTGGTGGTGCAAACCTTTAATCCGAGCTCTAGAAAGGAATATAAAACAGGAACAGACAAGAGCTCAGAAATGAGTCAGCAGTCTGAGGTTTAGTGGACAGCATTGTAGTCTGCAGTCATGCCGAGGATAGAGGTAAGAACTCTTTAGAGGTTTGGCTGCTTTCTTTACTGATCTTCAGTTTGAACCCCAATATCGGTCTCTGGGTATTTTATTATTTGTGCTACAATATTGTATACCATTTTAGTTTATAAATTCTTCCAGAAATACCAACTCCAATGCCACTACCAACATTTGCATCTGTTGACAAGTCTTATAGGTTCTCTGAACCTCAGTTTCCTTATTAATAGTTTAGAACTAAAAAAAAAAATTCTACATCTTAGTGTTATTGGGAGAATCAGTGATGGTAATGCATGTAAGGCAATTAGGCCATGTTATATATGTCTTTATTACTAAATCATATGGAGTAGGATGATGGCATGGTGGTAGGGAAATATTAGTTGGCCTTGAGACTTCTGAGAGAGAAGTTACCAGCATGGCAATAGCATGGCTGAGGAAAGGAACAGAAAACAGTCATGTCAGAGGCAGCACAGCTGAAGAAAGTAAGGTGGATGTGAGCCCATGACTGAGTCTTGTCGAATAAAATGGGAACCAGGACAGATTTAATGCTAACAAGACAAAATGATTATTAAAAGACTCTCAGGCCACTTGTTCTCAGAAGCAGCAGCATGACACTTATGCTGAGGATTAAAATCTTTTCACTGGCCTGTCTCAAAGTCACACCTTGGAAAGGGAAGCAATGTGCTTGACATGGATCATTGCCTGTGTAGAGACTTACTGTTAGAAACAGCTTTTCTTGAAACACATTGCTTTTCTTAATGTTTCTGTTAAGTTAGTTTAAACATTCAATATTCCAGAGCTAAAGCATATTTTTGGAAGCTTTATTTGAATTCTGAGGCTTTTTATAGCCAATTCCTATGCTAAATTTCTGAATAAAGTGGTAAGGTATAAAAATTCATTTTATTCCACTGTAGAATAACTTTGGCTTGATTATAAAAGCACATATGGTTTTCTTTAAATTCAGTGAATGGATTCCTAGTTTATAGAGTGCTAGGTTTCAAAGATTTGAAAAAAAAATCACACATCAGGATGGATGATATATAGTTGTGACAAAATTACTTTTCTCTCCGGCCCCTGCAGGGAAGAACATGATTTGTTCCAGCAGAGATTTTTGTGGCATTTTCATCTTCATTTTTCTGTATTAAAAGCAACTCTATATTGATTTCCAAGCACATCTTGACATGTTTCTTAACATCTCATTTTATTGTTTCTTTAGTTAATTTAAAGTTGCAGTTTTGAAATAAGCCTGAAAAGGAAAGTCTTAGTATGGAAGGCTTTGCAATGGCATATTCTTAAATTAGTTAGTAGCTATTTCCACTTTAATGTTGGCAGGCAAAGTCGTTAAATCATATTTATTCTATTAACTATTTTTGTAAATGTTTTATTGGTATATATCAGATTGCAAGGTAATGGTTATCATTGTGACTTTTCCATATGTGTGTAAGATATGATGATCATATGCACTGCTTTGTGATTACCAAATAAGGGCTTTCATTTTTCTAGCTAAAAGAAGCAGCAATCATTGACTTGTAACTGGTAATAACGAGGAAAAACTATCTGAAGTTGTTTTTTTTTTATATATATATAGTCAACAATCATTCTATTAGAATGATGGGAACAAAAAGAAGTCCATTTTGGAATAATTTTTCTTTTGGCAGTTGGCAATAGTTAAGCAGAGGAACATTGCTGGAAGGAAATCACAGAAGAAGTTTTATGCATAAAGTGAAAATTATTAATCTGTAGAAAACGAAAAATCTTTTGGGAGAATTAAAATATATGGGAAGTTGTATCAAGGTAGGATAAACTAAACTTGTGGTAGTGACTGTGTTCTACGCACTGTGTTGATCTTTATTTTTTTTATTGAGAAAAAAAAAATTTCCGCCTCCTCCCAGCCTCCCTCTCCTTCCCCCCTCCCCCCACTTCTCTGACCCTCTCCCCACTCCTCTGCCCCTCCCCACACTCCTCTCCCCCTCCCTCTCCAGTCTGAAGAGCAGTCAGGGTGGAAAGTCCAAAGTCCTCCTCCCTCCATCCTGGTCTAGGAAGAAGAACATTCAAACTGGCTAGGCTCCCACAAAGTCAGAACATTAAGTAGGATCAAACCGCAGTGCCAGTGTCCTTGGATTCTCATCAGGCCTCATTGTCTGCCAAATTCAAAGAGTCCGGTTTTATCCCCTGCTTTTTCAGTAACAGTCCAGCTGGCCTTGGTGAGCTCCAATAGATCAGCCCCCCTGTCTCCGTGGGTGGGTGCACCCCTTGTGGTCCTGACTTCTTTGCTCGTGTTCTCCCTCCTTCTGTTCCTCATTGGGACTTTGGGAGCTCAGTCCAGTGCTCCAGTGTGGGTCTCTGTCTCTATCTCCATCCATCGCCAGATGAAGGTTCTATGGTGATATGCAAAATATTCATCATTATGGCTATAGGATAGGATCATTTCAGGTTCCCTATCCTCAGCTGCCCCAGGAACTAACTGGGGAACTCGCCTTGGGCACCTGGAAGCCCCTCTAGGTCCAAGTCTCTTGCCAACCCTAAGATGGCTCCCTTAATTAAGATATGTGCATCCCTGCTCCCCTATCCAACTTTCCTTTATCCCAATCATCCCGTTGCCCCAAGTTATCCCCATCCTACCCTTCTCACTTTTCTCTCCAAATCTCCCCTCACCCCCCTCCCACCCCACCTTTAAGATCCCGATTTTTGCCTGGCAATCTTGTCTCCTTCCCATACCCAGGAGGATAGCTATACGTTTTTCTTTGGGTTCACCTTCTTATCTAGCTTCTTTAGGATAACAAATAATAGATTCACTGACCTTTATTTATGGCTAGAACCCAATTATGAGTGAGTATATCCCTTGTTCATCTTTTTGGGACTGGGTTACCTCACTCAGAATACTATTTTCTATTTCCATCCATCTGCATGCAAAATTTGAGAAGTCATTGTTTTTTACCGCTGAGTAGTACTCTAAAGTGTATATATTCCACACTTTCTTCATCCATTCTTCCATTGAAGGACATCTAGGTTGTTTCCATGTTCTGGCTGTGACAAATAATGCTGCTATGAACATAGTTGAACAAATGCCCTTTTCATATGATCGGGCATCTCTTGGGTATATTCCCAAGAGTGGTATTGCTGGGTCCAGGGGTAGGTTGATCCCGAATTTCCTGAGACACCAAAACACTGCTATCCAAAGTGGTTGCACAAGTTTGCATTCCCACCAGCAATGGATGAGGGTACCCCTTCCTCTACAACCTCTCCAGCAGAGGCTATCATTGGTGTTTTTTATTTTAGCCAATCTGACAGGTGTAAGATGATATCTCAAAGTTGTTTTGATTTGCATTTCCCTGATCACTAAGGAGGTTGAGCATGACCTTCAGTGTCTTTTGGCCATTTGAACTTCTTCTGTTGATAATTCTCTGTTCAGATCAGTGCCCCATTTTTTAATTGGGTTTATTAGCCTTTTACGGTCTAGTTTCTTGAGTTCTTTATATATTTTGGAGATCAGACCTTTGTCAGTTGCAGGGTTGGTGAAGATCTTCTCCCAGTAAGTGGGTTGCCTTTTTGTCTTAGTGACAGTATCTTTTGCTTTATAGAAGCTTCTCAGTTTTAGTAGGTCCCATTTATTCAATGTTGGCCTTAATGTCTGTGCTGTTGGGGTGATACCTAGGTAGCAATCGCCTGTGCCCATCTGTTGTAGGGTACCTCCCAATTTCCCTTCTATCAGGATCAGTGTGTTCGGACTGATATTGAGGTCTTTGATCCATTTGAACTTGAGTTTTGTGCTTGGTGATAGACATGGGTCAATTTTCATTCTTCTACAGGTTGACATCCAGTTGTGCCAGCACCATTTGTTGAAGATGCTTTCTTTCTTCCATTGTATTATTTTAGCTCCTTTATCGAAAATGAGGTGTTCATAGGTTTGTTGGTTAAAGTCTGGGTCTTCTATATGATTCCATTGGTCGACTTCTCTGTTTTTATACCAATACAAAGCTGTTTTCATTACTGTAGCTCTGGAGTAGAGTTTGAAGTCAGCGATGGTAATGCCTCCAGAAGTTCCTTTATTATATAAGACTGTTTTGGCTATCCTGGTTTTTTTTTTCCATATAAAGTTGATTATTGTCCTCTCAAGATCTGTGAAGAATTTTGATGGGACCTTGATGGGGATTGCATTGAATCTATAAATTGCCTTTGGTAGAATTGCCATTTTTACTATGTTGATCCTCCCAATCCAAGAGTAAGGGAGATCCTTCCACTTTATGGTATCCTCTTCAATTTCTTTCTTCAATTTCTTAAAGTTCTTGTCAAATAGTTCTTTCACATCCTTGGGTAGAGTTACCCCAAGATATTTTATGATATTTGTGGCTATCGTGAAAGGTGATGCTTCTCTGATTTCCCTCTCTGCTTCCATACCCTTTGTGTATAGGAGGGCGACTGATTTTTTGGAGTTGATCTTGTATCCTGCCACAATACTAAAGCTGTTTATCAGCTTTAGGAGTTCATTGGTGGAGTTTTGGGGGTCGCTTATGTACACTATCATATCATCTGCAAATAATGAAAGTTTAACCTCTTCTTTCCCAATTTGAATCCCCTTGATCCCCTTATGTTGTCTTATTGCTATTGCTAAAACTTCAAACACTATATTGAAGAGGTATGGAGAGAGTGGACAGCCTTGCCGTGTTCCTGATTTTAGTGGGATGGCTTTGAGTTTCTCTCCGTTTATTTTGATGTTAGCTGTCGGTCTGTTGTAAATAGCTTTTTTTATATTTAGATCTGACCCTTGTATCCCTATTCTCTCCAAGACTTTTATCATGAAGGGATGTTGAATTTTGTCAAAAGCTTTTTAGGCATCTAATGAAATGATCAAATGATTTTTTTCTTTCAGTTTATTTATATGATGGATTACATTGATAGATTTTCATATGTTGAACCAGCCCTGCATCTCTGGGATGAAGTCTACTTGATCATAATGGATAATTTTTCTAATGTGTTCTTGGATACGGTTTGCCAGTATTTTGTTGAGGATTTTTGCGTCGATGTTCATGAGTGAGATTGGCCTGTAATTCTCTTTCTTGGTTGAGTCTTTGTGCGGTTTTGGTATCAGTGTGACTGTAGCTTCATAAAAGTAATTTGGCAATGCCTCTTCTGTTTCTATATTGTGAAATACATTAAGGAGTATAGGTAAAAGCTCTTCTTGGAAGTTCTGGTAGAATTCCGCATTGAATCCATCTGGTCCTGGGCTTTTTTTGGTAGGGAGGTTTTTGATGACAGCTTCTAATTCTTCGCGACTAACAAGTCTATTTAGATTGTTCACCTGGTCCTGGTTTAACTTTGGTATATGGTATTTATCTAAAAATGTGTGCATTTCTTTTACATTTTCCAGTTTTGTGGCATACAGGCTTTTGTAGTAAGATCTAATGATTCTTTGAATTTCCTCTGTGTCTGTGGTTATGTCCCCCTTTTCATTTCTGATCTTATTAATTTGCATATTCTCTCTCTGCCGTTTGATTAGTTTGGATAGAGGTTTATCAATCTTGTTGATTTTCTCCAGGAACCAGCTTTTTGTTTCATTGATTCTTTGGATTGTTTTCTGTGTTTCTATTTTGTTGATTTCAGCCCTCAGTTTGATTATTTCCAGTCTTCTACGCCGCCTAGGTGAGTCTGCTTCTTTTTTTTTCTAGAGCTTTCAGGTGGGCTGTTAAGTCTCCAATGTGTGCTTTCTCTGTTTTCTTTAAGTGGGCACTTAGAGCTATGAGCTTTCCTCTCAGGACTGCTTTCATAGTGTCCCATAAGTTTGAGTAGGTTATTTCTTTATTTTCATTGAATTCAAGGCAGACTTTGATTTCTTTCTTTATTCCTTCCTTGATCCAGTTGTGGTTCAGAAGTTGACTGTTCAGTTTCCATGAGTTTGTAGGCTTTCTGTGGGTAGCATTTTTGTTGAATTCTAACTTTAATCCATGGTGGTCTGATAAGACACAGGATTTTCTGAATATTTTTTGTAACAGTGGAAGTTTGCTTTGTTACCAAGTATGTGGTCAATTTTCGAGAAGGTTCCATGAGCTGAAGAGAAGAAGGTATATTCTTTCCTATTTGGGTGGAATGTTCTATAGATGTCTGTTAAGTCCATTTGATTCATTACCTCCATTAATTCTCTTATTTCTCTCTTAGGTTTCTGTCTGATTGACCTGTCCATTGGTGAGAGAGGAGTGTTGAAGTCTCCTACTATTAGTGTGTGCCGTTTGATGGCAGCCTTGAGTTTCAGCAATGTTTCTTTTACGTACATGGGTGCTTTTATATTAGGGGCATAGATATTCAGGATTGAGACTTCATCCTGATGAATTGTCCCTCTTATGAGTATAAAATGTCCCTCTCTATCTTTTCTGATTGATTTAAGTTTGAAGTCCAGTTTGTTAGAAATTAGTATGGCCACACCTGCTTGTTTCTTGGGTCCATTTGCTTGATAAGCCTTTTCCCAGCCTTTTACTCTGAGTAGGTGCTTGTCTTTGTGGTTGAGGTATGTTTCTTGTAAACAGCAGAATGTTGGATCCTGTTTTTGTATCCAATCTTTTAGCCTGTGCCTTTTTATAGGTGAGTTGAGTCCGTTGACATTAATTGATATTAATGACCAGTGGTTGTTAACTCTGGTCACTTTTTTAGTAGTAGAGTTTGTGTGTTTCCCTTCTTTGAGTTGTGCTGGTGAAGGGTCTCTAGATGTTTGAGTTATTGTGGTCATTGTACTCCTTAGTTTGTGATTTTCCTTCTATTACCTTCTGTAAGGCTGGATTTGTTGCTACGTATTGTTTAAATTTGTTTTTATCCTGGAAAATTTTATTTTCTCCATTTATAGTGAACGAAAGCTTGGCTGGGTATAATAGTCTGGGCTTGCATCCATGGTCTCATAGTTTCTGAAGTACATCTATCCAGGACCTTCTGGCTTTCATGGTTTCCATAGAGAAGTCAGGTATAAGTCTGATAGGTTTACCCTTTAAGTAACTTGACCCTTTTCCTTTGCAGCTCTTAATATTCTTTCTTTTTTCTGTATGTTTTGTGTTTTGATTACTATTATGGCGAGGAGATGTTTTTTTTTTTTTTGGTCCAGTCTCTTCTGTGTTCTGTATGCTTCTTGAACCTTCAAAGGAATATCTTTCTTTAGGTTGGGAAAGTTTTCTTCTATAATTTTATTAAATATATTTTCTGGACCGTTGAGCTATACTTCTTCTCCTTCTTCTATCCCAATTATTCTTAGGTTTGGTCTTTTTATTGTGTCCCAGATTTCCTGAATGTTTTTTGATGAGTATTTGTTGGTTTTGCTGTTTTCTTTGATCAGTGTGTTTATTTTCTCTATGGTATCTTCAGTGTCTGACATTCTTTCTTCTATCTCTTGTAATCTGTTGTTAGTACTTGTCTCTGTAGTTCTGGTTCATTTACCCAGATTTTCCATCTCCATCCTTCTCTCGGTTTGTGTTTTCTTCATTGCTTCCATTTCAT
The DNA here is from genome assembly GCF_018167655.1 of Microtus oregoni. Classification (NCBI taxonomy): domain Eukaryota; kingdom Metazoa; phylum Chordata; class Mammalia; order Rodentia; family Cricetidae; genus Microtus; species Microtus oregoni. The sequence goes on along the minus strand of NW_024543828.1, from coordinate 5,763,795 downwards.
TCTTCATGTCTTGAACCACTTCCCTAACCTGTTTGATTGCTTTTTCTTGTTTTTCTTGGTTTTCTTGCGTGTCTTTGAGCAATTTATTCATTTCCTCTACCTTTTTGTTTGTAATCTCTAATTGTTTATGGCAGTTTTTCACCTCCTGTTTAAGGTCTTCTATTATTTTCATATAGTTCACTTTTGAGTCGATTTCTTCTAATTCTTCTGGAGTAGGGTGTACAATTCTTCTTATTTCGGGATCACTGGATTCTGGTGATGTCATGTTGCCTTTCAGGTTGTTGGAGGAATTCTTGCATTGGCACCTTCCCATCTCTTCCTTCAAATGGTGCCAGGAGAGGCCTGGTGTCTTGGTCCAGTCTTTGCTGTGATTGACTCTCTGGGTGTATCTCTTCAGTGTAGAAGCAGGAACCATTCCAGTCCAGATGAACTCCTTAGCACCAAAATATGGATGCCTGGTAGTCTAATAACCCGAGGACAAAAGGGGGAACTTGGGGGCAGTGTGGGGACGAGTAGAACACAGGACACCCTGCCGCACAGGCTGAAGGTGCGTGTGCTCCCTTACCAGGGGTCCTTGAGGCCTGCCCCGTAGGTATGCTCTCACCGCTCTGGGTGGGTAGCCTTAGTGTAGGAGCTTAAAACTGTTCTTGAGGACTGGTCCTAGCATACAGCAGGGCAGGGTTGGGGAGGGGTGCTGGGGAGCTGGGACGTGCGAAAGAAAGACAGCCCTACAGAAGGAGCTGGGGGAGGGATGTTTGTGCTCTCTTCTGGGACAATCCGCCCCTGGATAGCACACACTCACCCGTCCAGATGGGATTCCTCAGCAACTCCACTGTGTTGATCTTATCACATGCTTAATGTCATTTTTTACTAGTAATAATCAAGTGGGCTGCTGCTATTATTACCTCTGTTTTACAGATGAAAATAAGACTGTAAGATTAAGCTCATGTGTTAGTGATTGTAGATCCATGGTCTGTTTCTGTATGTTTTCATAACTTAAGAACCCAGTTTTCCAACAGCAATTCAATTAGATCGTCCTGTCCTTTGCCCTGGTGATCATATATACTGTGAGCATTTCATGAATAAAATCTAATCTTAGGATTGCATTGATTTTGCCTGTATTCCACCTTCAGACAGTCTAGTGGATAACAGTGATAGCAAAACAACTTTGGCAATACTACTAACATTCATCCTTTGGGAAGTGTGCTGATTCCCAGAAAGATGGTGTAAGTTACAAAGCCCCTGGGGTAGGTTCAATTGATGCTCTGAGTCAGGATTTACAAGCATGGGGAAACAGTTCCTTTAAATGACAATGACAAAGAGAAACCATTTTAATGTGATCCAGATACAGTTATGATTTTGATTAAATGTTTGCTAGTAACCATACTTACATGGGAACATCTGCCCACTGATGAGCTCCCTGGAGTTTTAGCAGGTGAATTTATTTAAAAAACACAACTCCAAATGCTCTCTGAGGAGAAAAGTTTGGGAGGAACACATCTCACTTATATTTCTTTCATTTTTAACACAAATAGAAGATCTAAATAAATGTTTACCAGTCAGACACAACTGTTTCCTTACCCAACTCCAGAGTGTTGACTTTGTATGTGCTCAGTGTGTGCTGATGTCTGCATCTAAGTCATGTGTGTGCCTCATGCTGGAATGTTCAAGATAAGTGCATAGCTCCAAATGTCTATAATAGTAACTCACTGCTATTCTTCAAAATAAACACATACATGCACACACACACACACACACACATACACACACATTCATTTCTTCCTTTCACCACTGCCCTCTAAGATACCTTTTTATTGACATTTATATATTCTTCTGGACTCTATATCAGAAAAAAAAAAACTGTAGTTACTTCCTAGTGTACCATATAATTACAAGAAACTGGAAAAAAATCCTCAGTAGTTTTCAGAATCCAGATGGGTACTCTGGGATGTTGTTTGAACAGGTTAACTGTCTTTTGAGTGTACCAGGATTCTTCCCACCTTGTTTCATCACCTATACTGAAGTCACCATGGTAGAGATTATCCAGCATTACCTGGATTTTATTCCAATATTGTCCTGTATATTACTAAATTAGATAAATTTATCCCTGAAACATCATAAGTCCTTTTTATGATCTTTCTAACTAAGAGACTCATGTCACTTCAAATTTATTTCTTAATGTTTCATTTATCTCACTTTTCTAATTCTAAACTGGAAGCACCCTGAGGGGATCAACTCCTTCACTACATTTTCTGGGTGAGATATAGTTTTCTATACATACTGAAGAGGCTAGAAGTATGGTGGGTGGCTGTCCTGATCTTCACTGACACTCACAAATCATTTCTCTTACATTATACTTTATGATATAGGCATCCTCCTCGGTTCCTAACATTGGAGATATTTACTGCCATGTGCTCACTCTTCCCATACATTTCATCTTCTGTCTTTCCAGTCACTCTTCCTCATTAAGTAAACCTCTTTAGGTAATGAATCACTGCTCTTTTCTCTTCCTTTACTTCTGACACCATTTTGGCAACTTCAACCATTTGTATATGTTCATTTAATGCTTATCAGTCTTTAGACCCCTTTCTCAGTGATATTTTTCTCTGTGTCACACATAAACCACTGACTTTAATGGTTATGACCTAGACACCAAACTGACTATATTACATCTGTCAGTAGCCATAATTTCATGATTTTATTCTCTGCAATTAATCTATAACATCATCTATTCTCAGATAAAGTTATTCATTCTATGTTTGCTATAGATCTCATTTGTATTGCTTTGACTACTCCTATTTGCAACTGTCTTCTTGCTCATTAATGTAATCAGTTTCATCGAATTATTCACATCAGCACGCAAATGTGCTATAAGCATATCTCCCTTAAAAAGAGTTTTTCAAGCCAGATGCAACTCTAGCTATTGTTCCATATTTTTCTTTCTAGTAACAAACATCTAACAAATTCTGTATCAAAGCCTCGCTTTATATTTTTCCTAAACAGTCACTATTCAAGTTTATATTAAATAATCTCTATTCTTTTATTTTACTTTTTCATACTACCAGTTTTAATTGTCATTTATAGACATCCACTTCACTTTTGCAAAACTTACCAAGTTTAACTTTTTGTAACATTATCTTCACCTTTTGGGATGTTCAATTCCACTGTACTTTTCTGGCTTCAGCTCTATTTTCTATATGCTCAGAGGTCAAAATGTTGCATCACTTGGAAAAAAAAAGACAAACTCTGTTTCCACCATAGCTGTATAAGAGTTTCATTTTTCCCATAGTCTTCCAAAAATGTAGTTTATTTTTGAAAATATTTAAGATTATAGCCATTCTAGTGGCTTCCTTGGCTTTTTTAGCTTGGGCCTGTGGTGATGCACAACATTATGGAAGGTGGCATGTGGCAGCACAGAGTTGCTTACTTTGTGGTGATTATAAATTAGAGTGGGGAGAGAAAGAAGAACATGGATCCAACACACCCTCCAAATCCACCTCTTTCCCTTAACTTATATCTTTGAACTAGGTCCTCCCCCTCTCTGAGTGCCCATCACTTCCCAATAGCATCTTTAGCTGGAGACTAAAATTTCAAGATTTGTAGAGTCACATAAATTTCAAATTCCAACAAACCTTTTGGTTATCATATTAAAAATTTGGTTATTATATTGTTACTATATAGCAAATGTATTTTATATTTACATTTTTCAATCCACTGGAGAATAAGCAACCTATCCAGGGGCTAACTCCCTGAAGAGAATTGATGTTCCCCTCCCCCAGTAACTATCAACTGCCAATAGCTCCTTAGGTAGAAGGCAGTTTAACAACATGTACTCACGTAGTAGGTTCTCCCCTAGGGTCTATGGTCGACCAGCCTTGGAGATTTTTGACTCAGTTAACAACACCATCTATGACTTCAGTCTTTTGAAGTAGGCCTTAAATCTCGTTATAAAGCAGCTTGTTACTCCTAAATATTCCTGCCACTGTTCAACCAATGGACTTATATTTCTAGGTCAGTCATCTTTGTAGCTTACAAGGTTAAAAGCTGGGTAAAACTGATAATTACTTTTATCTAACAGTAACATTCACAGCATCTCCCTGCACTAAAAATTAACTAGATAAATAGCAACTTAATGTCTTCATATACTGGAACCAAAATTCATTATTTCTTCTGCAATATGGTCTTACCAGAATAGTTTGTTTGACCACCAAGAGCAATACCCATGCCCTGTATTGTTTTGGAGGCCTCTGGGACCACTTTGATCAACAACTATTTTTTTTAACTTTTTAATTAATTAATTGTTTTTATTTTAAAATTTAAAATTTCCCATTTTGATTTTTAATGTTAATACGATATATTTCAGTCATATTCTTTTACATCTCAAAAGCCTCCCAAATCTCTTCTCCTTAACCACCTACCTTCATATTATTTCTCTTTCTTAAAACATTCACATACACATACATACACACACACACACACACACACACAAACAAACACACATTGAGACAAACAACAAAAAAGTATGAATACAAACAAGCAAATGAACCAAACAAAATACATTGAAGTCATTTTACGTTGGTCAACTATTCCTATAACCAGTGTCATCCCAATGAAGAAAACCATTTTCTCACTTGCCAAACAAGTATTGATTGCAAACAGCTACTAGTGTAGAGATGGAATTTTGCTTATACTTCAGCCTTCTCAGTTCTGAGATTTTATCTGATCTGAACCTGTGGAAATCTTCTGTATACTGTTTCAGTCACTCATACATCTATCAGTCCTTTTGTGTTTGGAAGACACTTCTCTTTGGAGGCATCAAACACCTATGACTCTTGCAACCATTCTGCCTCCTCTTATACATTGATTTATAAACCTTGAGGTAATGACTGTGATACGGACATTCAATTTAGGGCTGAGTACTTCAAATATTCTCACTCTCTATATGTTATATAGTACTGTGTTTCTATATTAATTGGTATCTAGTGAAATAAGAAGCTTCTGTGATAAGAGTTGAAGAATGTACTATTCTATGGAAATAGGACTAAGTTTGTACAAGTCATTTTATTGCTATGTTCACTCAGCAGAATCATTTTAGGAGGCTTCCCCATAGAGCCTATGAATGAAGTAATCTCAGGTTCTTGGCCTCATTAACAGTGTAGGATATGGATTCCATCTTCTAGAGTAGGCCTTGAATCTAATCAAAAGGTTGGTGGTTGGTCCCATTACATTTCTGTCACTATTTTCCCAGTTGGTGTATCTTGCCGTCAGCTTGCTATTGTAACTTACAGGGTGATATTGACAATTGTTTTTCTCTTCTGGCAGCATATATAGTACCTCCCAGCGTAATGAACACTAGTCAGTAGGCTGAAGCTCTAGTTGACCACCACCTTTTTTTTTCTCCATGTTTGATGGATTAATATATGATATCTTTGGCAATAGTTTTTACTTTTGGATTGTGGAATGTAATCAAATATCATTAGCAATAACTTTGAATGTTTGACAGGGTCTAAAGTACCCTTTTTACCAGTGAGTGTAAAAGATATATCCCATTGCTGGTATTGTGAATTTTATTTGGTAACATACAATGTATAGTTTGAAAATGGGCCAGCAGAATGATATTTAGTTTTCAGTCTTGGGGCAATTTTTTGTTTTATAATTCAAGCTCTGGTCCCAGATTTGAAATTCAGATTACAGGCAGTCCTGTATCAGTGTAGTGGATGGGATGGGTCACAAATTAGCATGTTTCTAAAGCCCGTACATATAGTCTTACTCCAAAGACAGCAGAGCCAGAGAGAGGAAGACTCTAGGTCTAGCCACAAATGGTAGCAAATCCCAAGGGGATGGAGATGGTCTAGAGAAGGGGGTTGAGTGTGCAGCACCAGAAGGTCTAAGAGTACTCTAGAGAGACTAGAATATGAGAGGGGAAAGAGTACACAGAGTTCAGCCATCTGTGACTGCGGTGTGGTCCCTGAAGAGAGTGGCTCTGCAATTAGCACAAAGTCAGAAAGGAAAAGCACTGGGCTCTGAGAAGTAACTGAGCGGAGTGGTGAGGAAGAATTGGAGGCATCCTGCTTCTGCATCTAGAATGGTGGTTGAGTTCTGAGAATGGGGTTGGGATGCTTGGGTACTGCAGCTTTTAAAATGCGCATTGATGAATTAGTTGGTGATGGTGGCTCACACCTTTAATCCCAGCACTGGGAAGGCAAAGGCAGGTGGATCTCTCTGAGTTCAAGCCAGCCTGGTCTAGAGTGCAAATTCAGGACATGCTCCAACGCTATAGAGAGAAACTTAAACAAACAGACAAAAAATGAATTGTTTATACTTATTCATTGTTGGTTGTGCTTTGTGGGCTGTCTACAATACATTGCCATGTTTAATATCTTACAGTTCTATATAACTTAGGACAAAAATCAAACACATACATTCAACAGATATGAATATTTATCATAAAAAACAAATCAGTAATTCAGAGGTTGCCAGACAATCTCTAACATTAAAGCTATCTTCTTCTACATAAACTTCTTTTTTCTTGGAGTTTTGGTGGCTATTTAAGTTTTTTTTTCAGTTTTCTAAAATTTTATATGCATGTGTGCATGCACATATGTGTGTTAGTATACTCATTTATGAATGTCCATGTAAATGAGTGTGGCCAATGTTGCTCATCTGTGTCTATTACTTTCACCATTATTTTTCTGAGACAGGTTCTCTCATGAAACCTATAGTTCGCTTGCTTCAGCTAAACTGGCTAACTAGTATGGCCCCAGGGATCTAGTTTCTCTGCCATACTCCAGCCACTGGAATCAAATAAGCTAAGCATGCCATCATGCTTAGCTTCTTATTTGGGTACTAAATTTAGTCCCTGTTACTTGCATGGAAGTCACTTTGCCAATTGAACCATTTTCTTTTTTTTTTCGTCACTTCAATTTTTTTCTATTATTTATTTATTAAAGATTTCTGACTCTTCCCCGCCACCGCCTCTCATTTCCCTCCCCCTCCCCCAATCAAGTCCCCCTCCCTCCTCAGCCCGAATAGCAATCAGGGTTCCCTGCCCTGTGGGAAGACCAAGGAACCCCCACCTCCATCCAGGTCTAGTAAGGTGAGCATCCAAACTGCCTAGGCTCCTACAAAGCCAGTACGTGCAGTAGGATCAGAAACCCATTGCCATTGTTCTTGAGTTCTCAGTAGTCCTCATTGTCCGCTATGTTCAGAGAGTCCGGTTTTATCCCAGGCTTTTTCAGACCCAGGCCAGCTGGCCTTGGTGAGTTCCCAATAGAACATCCCCATTGTCTCAGTGTGTGGGTGCACCCCTTGCGGTCCTGAGTTTCTGGCTTGTGCTCTCTCTCCTTCTGCTCCTGATTTGAACCTTGAGAATTATGTCCGGTGCTCCAATGTGGGTCTCTGTCTCTGTCTCCTTTCATCGCCTGATGAAGGTTAATATTCAGGAGGATGCCTATAAGTTTTTCTTTGGGTTCTCCTTATTTATCTTCTCTAGGATCACTAATTATAGGCTCAATGTCCTTTGTTTATGGCTAGAAACCAAATATGAGTGAGTACATCCCATGTTCCTCTTTTTGGGTCTGGCTTACCTCACTCAGGATAGTGTTTTCTATTTCCATCCATTTGCATGCAAAATTCAAGAAGCCCTTGTTTTTTACTGCTGAGTAATACTCTAATATGTATATATTCCATACTTTCTTCATCCATTCTTCCATTGAAGGGCATCTAGGTTGTTTCCAGGTTCTGGCTATTACAAACAATGCTGCTATGAACATCGTAGAGCATATACTTTTGTTGTATGATAAGGCCTCTCTTGGGTATATTCCCAAGAGTGGTATTGCTGCGTCTATTCTCCGTTTAATTTAATGTTAGCTGTTGGACTTGTTGTAAATAGCTTTTATCATATTTAGGTATGACCCTTGTATCCCTAATCTCTCCAAGACTTTTATCATAAAGGGGTGTTGAATTTTGTCAAATGCTTTTTCAGCATCTAATGAAATGATCATATGGTTTTTGTTTTTAGTTTATTTATATGGTGGATTACATTGATAGATTTGTGTATGTTGAACCAGCCCTGCAACTCTGGGATGAAGCCTACTTGCTCATGATGGAGAAGTTTTCTAATGTGTTCTTAGATTCGGTTTGTCAGTATTTTATTGAGAATTTTTGCGTTGATATTCATGAGTTGTGCTAGTGAAGGGTCGCTAGATGCCTCAGTTATTGTAGGCAGTGTTGGCAATGTTGGATTCCTTGGGGTGCGATTTTCCTTCTATTACTTTCTGTAGGGCTGGATTCGTGGCTACATATTGTTTAAATTTGTTCTTATCCTGGAATGTCTTGTTTTCTCCATTTATACTGAATGACAGCTTGGCTGGGTATAGTAGTCTGGGCTTGCATCCATGGTCTCTTAGCTTTTGCAGTACTTCTATCCAGGACCTTCTGGCTTTCATTGTTTCCATAGAGATGTCAGGTGTAAGTCTGATCGGTTTACCTTTATAAGTTACTTGGCCTTTTTCCTTTGCAGCTCTTAATATTCTTTCTTTAACCTGTATATTTTGTGTTTTGATTATTATATGGCATGGGGATGTTTTTCTTTGATCCAGTCTGTTTGGTGTTCAGTATGCTTCTTGAATATTCAAAGGAATATCTTTCTTTATTATGGGAAAGTTTTCTTCCACAATTTTGTTAAAAATATTTTCCTGGTTTTTGAGCTGTGACTCCTCTCCTTCTTCTAATCCTATTATTCTTAGGTTTGGTCTTTTTATTGTGTCCCATAATTCCTGGATGTTTTGTGATGAGAATTTGTTGGCTTTGCAGTTTTCTTTGATCAGAGTGTTTATTTTCTCTATGGTGTCCTCAGAATCTGAGATTCTTTCTTCTATTTCTTGTATTCTATTGATTATGCTTGTTTCTGTAGGCTCTGCTCGTTGACCTAGATTTTCCATATCCAACTGGTCCTCATTTTGTGTTTTCTTCCTTGCTTCCATTTCATTTTTCAATTCTTGAACTGTTTCCATTACCTGTTTGATCATTCTTTCTTGGTTTCCCAGGGTATTATGTACATATTTACTCATTTCTTCAAATTTTTGGTTATACTCCTCATCCATTTCTATAAGGGCATTTTTCACATGATGTTTAAGGTACTCTATTGCTTTCATAAAGTCAATTTTTTCCACTTCTTCTGTGTTAGGGTGTTGAAGACCTTCTGTTGTAAGATCATTGCGTTCTGGTGTTTTCATGCTGATTTTCAGATTATTGGGTGAGTTCTTGCCTTGGCGCCTGCCCATCTCCTCCTATCGATGCTATCTAAGGGGTCATTTAAAACTGGTTCAGGTTTCCCTGCTGGCCAGGGGCTCCTCTTACAAAATGCCCTTGCTCTGTTTCCTGGTTCCTGCCGGGGGCCAAGATCCCTCTCACCTCTCAGAAGGGTCTTCAGGAATAGGACCCAGCTCCTCCTTTGCCAGGGACCTCACCAACGAAGGGCCTACCTCTTTGATTTAATTGTAGTGGGGCGATCTGCTCTCAGTGTTGCGTGCGGTACCCGCAGCCTACCTCTGCTGCCAGGATGGTGCCTGCTGCCTGCGGCCTGTGTCCTCTGCTGCCGCTCAGGTCTCAGCCAGTCCCTGCCAGTCCCCGCTGGTCCCCGCCTGCCGGGGAGGGCGTCCTTCGGCTGCCTTAGCAGTCCGGGTTCCCAATTGAACCATTTTCTAAAGACCTCAAGGTTTTGCCATTAAAATGTGAGTGGGAGTGACTACTCTCCCTTTTGAGTATTGCATCATCTTGTAGACCTGTTTCCTTTTTCCTGAAAAACTTAATGCATCCAAAGGCAGTTTGGATGCTTAAATTACTAGACCTGGATGGAGGTGGGGGTTCCTTGGACTTCCCACAGGACAGGGAACCCTGATTGCTTTTAGGGCTGAGGGGGGGGCTTAATTGGGCGAGGGGGAGGGAAATGGGAGGCAGTGGTGGGGAAGAGACAGAAATCTTTAATAAATAAATAAATAAAAAAAATAAAAAATAAAAAACTTAATGCATATTTACAATGGCTCTACTCCAAAAGCATAGGGGAACCTAAGGTTTAATTTATTTACTAAACTATGTAATCTCTATCCAATATATTGATTTGTTGTATAATATTATTTTAAGGTGTGGTACATTTGTTTATACTGTGGAATTTTGTTTAAGGATGCAAAGATGTGTCACATTTTTTTATGTTGTTGCACTTGTTTATCTCTGTGAAGTTGTGATACTTGCCTGTCTAAAACACCTGATTGGTCTAGTAAAGAGCTGAATGGGCAATAGTGAGGCAGGAGGAAGGTTAGGCAGGGCTGTGAGGCAGAGAAAATAAATAGGAGAAATCTGGAAAGAAATTTTGAGGAACAAGATAGAACGAGGGGAGACGGACATCAGGGGCCAGCCACCCAGCTATACAGCAAGTCATGGAGAAAGAAGTAAAGAAATGTATACAGAAAGAGAGAGAGATAAATGCCCAGAGGCAAAAGACAGATGGACTAATTTAAGAAAAGTTGACAAGAAATAAGCCAAACTAAGGTTGGGCATTCATAAGAAAGAATAAGTCTCCATGTGTGATTTTGGGAGTGTTACTATAGAACTGGTTTTAGACTGTCTCTCAAAAGAGCAAAGAGAGTAAAAAGAGTAAAAAAAATGATTAGACAGTTTAAAACCAGGTTTGTTCTATAGTAACACTCAACTGTACCATAGTATACTAAGTACAAACTCTTTCTTTTCCATTATTTTTTAATTGAATTTAATATTATTTTTGACAATTGTGATTATATTAACTGGCATGCCTTCTTTTATACTCTTCCTATTGTTCCCCTTCTTCTTCAAAAACGGTCTGCTTCCCACTTTTATTTATTTTGTGATTGTGTTTAATTAGGGATGAGATCATGGGCTATTTATTAGATAGAGCAAGAACAACTTACCAGTAACTGTACCACTAAAGATAATGACACCCCCTTTCATTAACCGTTATCTGCCTATAGCTATCCAGGGAGGAGTTAAGTCTCATGAGCCCTTCCACCATGCATGATGGAATGTTGAAGGACCCAGCCTTGCTTGTTTCAAGCTTCATGGTCATGATTGCAATAACAGTGCAATATCCACAAATAGTTTTTCACAGCTTCTCTGATTAAGGCTGGGAGCCATTTTGTGTATGGGTATAGCCTTAATTTAAAACACATTGTTTCATTAGGTAAGTTTAGATATGTACCAGAAATATATTCCTTGCGTGGTTTTCAGGTAAGTGGGTGAAACTGTTTTAAAAAGTCTAAAAGGAGGTAATCCAGGCCTCAAGGGACAAATAGTGCGTATTCTATTTCATATGAGAATCCTAGCTTCAACTCTTTTAATATGGTATGTCTATAATGGAGTACCATTGCAAGTCAGGAAACAAGAATGACAATAAGGGAAAAGAGTTACCTCAAGGAAGAGGGATTAGTAGAGCATAAGAAAAAAGAAAGGGAATATTGTTGGTGCAAAGCTTTACAGAGGGAGGACAAAGAGGGAATGGGGAGGGTACAGGATGTGGGAAACTTAATCAAGACAGAATATAAATAAACCAAGATAACCCTACCACACAAAAGTGACATGGCTATTGAGGGAGTAAACAACTGCTCTCTGAAAGGATACGGGACCCTCCTCACTGGCGCAGGGGATTACTGCAAGCCTGGCTAACAATATTTGATTTAAATACATCTAAACTCTAAAATGTGTGTTTTGGCCTGAAACTATGTTTAATTGGGGTTTAAATAGCTGTGAAGAGACACCATGATGAAGGAACTCTTATAAAAGAACATATTAAATGTGGGGCTTGCTTACAGTTTCAGAGATTTAGTCCATTATCATTACAGTTGGTAGCATGGCAACATGGAGGCAGGCATGGTGCTAGGAAAGTAGCTGAGAGCTTTACATCCTGATCCACAGGCTGCAGGCAGAGGAGCCTTCTTGTGCATTTTTATGGAATAGAGATAGAGAAATTTCTCTGTGGTCTCTCATAAAGATACTAACATTAAAAGACTGGAATATTTATCATTAATGATGTTTTAAAGTCTTATCTGCAGATACAACACATAGGCATTAGGGCTCAGAATAAGAATATTCTGAAGCTGAACTATTAAAAACATGCGCATGTGTGTGCATGCACACACACACACACACACACACACACAAACATTACAGGTCAATAAAAATGAAAGGCCAAAATATTTTCAGACAATTTTTAAAAATGTACAAACATGTGAAGTTTATTCTCATTTTTAATATGTGAAATTAAAATATTTTTCTCATTCATATTTCCAAGCATAAATAATTCTCATGCAAATATTAATAATAGTAATAAGCAAATCCTTTGGTTTATTTAATGATAGATAGTTTACAAAGTACTTTACCAGAATTATTTAGTGCTATTATAAAACAACATTGTGATATATTTCCATCATTATCTTCAATTTATGTATGGGCCACTTGGGACCCAGTGAGGTAACAGGCTTTCTCAAGGTCATGGTGGTTTCAAATTATAAAGCAAAGCCAGAACCTTAATCCTGAAATCTCATTTTTGTAGTTTCTTATTAATGGGAGCAATAGCAAGCTGATTTCCAAGGCAATAGGCACTGATCTAAATACTTGGCATAAATTAATACATTTAATTCTACAACAACCTTATAAGATATGTAAAATATGACTGTTACCTCCATTTTGCTCATGAGAAAATAGATACAGTTAAAGGATCTGTAACCAGCAGTCTTCAGAAGAAAATTCACTACCCGATAGATACAATTCTAAATAATTCTAAATACCATAACATTAATCCAACTATTATTGCAAATTGCAAAACTCTGATACCTGTGAAGGTTTTAAACTATATTAAAATTTTACCACTGAACATATTTATAAGCAGGTATGTCAGTCTGCAGCTTCATAAAATGATGTGTTGTTACGTATCAAAACTTTCCAGGGGATGCAGCCGGAAATTCTGTTCACCCCAGATAGCAAACCCATGACAGACCAGATGCCAACAAAGTCCAGCATGGTGAAACAGTTTTATTGGGGTTAGTTACAGGAATATGTGTGAGGGTTCATTTACAGGAGCAGAACTCATTCAAAGACAGCTGCATCACCAAAGCCCACCACGTGCTGGAAACCTGGAACACACTGCATACTTTACAGACAATGCAGCATGCTTGAGAATGTCTTGTGCAGGTCCAAGTGCCTCAGTTGGTCTAAACCTTCTACAGGTAGATCAGCTGTTTTCCAGTTCTTCCAGGGAGATGGTTTGCTCTCAGAGTCTTCTTTTGCAGCTCAGTTACCTTCTGTCAGGGAAAGAACTCTCAGCTTCTATTGCTTATTCTGGCAGGAAGGGGCATAGTGAATCTGGTCAGGTTCAGGGACTTCCTGAAGCTATTTTGAGTTGTTTACCATCCTGCTTAAGGACCTTTTTGCAGGGTAGAATATTTCAATTTGAAAGGATATACAACAGATATGTTATCAGTGAGATAAAACGAAGGTACTCATAGATTAAAAAATGAATAATCCTTCTGTAACAAAATGTCAGCAACTAAATGGTTTTCATTTATCCAGAACTCAGCCAAAGCAATGAAAAGTTTCATCATTTGTATTTGAGCCCTAAGCATTCTTAGGGAGCTCCTGGAAACTCTCTGCATTAACTCAGTAACAGGAAAGAGTGAGTCAGCTATAGACCAATATTATTAATGAATTATTCTGCATCTGGAGAAACAAATATCTCACTGACATATGACATGGAAATGACAGCAACAGACTAAAACTATAATCTCAGTGTTCTCTAATCAGTAGTGAAGGAGGTTAATTTGAGACCTTTAGGGAGAAGAGGCCTGTTTTGTTTTGTTTTTTTTCCAAGCAACAATCACAACAAGCATTACCCTTTAGCTGCTGACAGGAAAGTTCAAAAATTCCATCATGTCCTAGTTTCTTGTACTTGATAAAGGTTAATAAAACACAGTTTCAGGAAAGCAACATTTCTCCATTTCTTAATCCTCTGAAAAAGACAATAATAGGTTTTTCTTATGTTTTATTAATTTATTTATTTAGGTTTTGAATTTGGTTTTTCTAGAAAGGGTTTCTGTATGTAGCAACACAGGCTGTCCTGGAATTCACTTTGTAGACCAGGTTAAACTCAAACTCACAGATCTACTTGCCCCTGCCTCCCAAGTGCTGAGATAAAAGGTACGTCCCACCGACGCCTGGCTTGGTAGATCTTATAGATCTGAAGGTTGATGAGACGATCCCTTTAATACATTTTCTTGAGCTGATGATTGTTGGAGGAAGTACCATCAGGGGAAGATCTTTTGGGTTCCGGACACAAATCATGATTCTTCTCTCGTCAGGATTGGTTTTGAGTGTCAACCATTTTTTGCAGCTGTTCTACTCCTTGACCCAAGTAATCTGAATCCGTATCTTTGTAGTCTGCTCCAAAATGTCTCCACTGGAAACCATAAACTGGGTCCAGGTCCCCTTCCTGTCATGCAGAGAATCCCATGCTGTCCAGAAAATCTCGGGACCCATTGGCATCCCAGATTCTCACTCCTTTGGAGGACAGTTCTTTAGCATTTGTGCATCCTTTGATAAACCACAGCAACTCCTTCAAAACACCCTTCTAGAACACTCGTTTGGTTGTGAGCAGAGAAAATTCATCTCTCAGGTTGTATGGTGCCTGCATGCCTAACACCGACAAGGTGCCTGTGCCCGTGTGGTCCTCCTTGAAACCAGAGGGCATAATGTGCTCCACCTGCCCCAGATACTGCAGCTTCCCTGCCTTGGTGTCTCCAAGCCCTGCTGCTGAGCGGTGGACTACAGCTCCAACTCGGAGCCGGCAACCGCCCCACACCAGATGATAGTAACTAGCAGGGTTTACATTGTAGTCCTGTGGGAAGAGAATATCTGAGAATTGGCAATAGATTACCCATCAGAATTGCCACAGTAGCTGGACAGTGAATAGCTTATGGCATCTTAGAAATGACGTAATATTTCATCCAGGACCAAATAATTCCACGAGCTTCTGAAATCTTCAGATGTTTATCCTTTGACTCTTTAATCACTTGATCATTTTTAAAAATTCTTTCTTTTATTTTTGAGATTATAATATATTCATATCATTCCTCATAGTACAAGCCACATTCTGGTTACCAGTACTTTCAGAAATTTGTAGAAAACATATTAGTATCAGTTAATCTATAACTCAAAGGTTAGGTGAGAACAAGTAAAGTAGATGATTGAACAAGAATTCAAATACATATTGATAGGCATAAATGGGCAAAACACATCAAATTGACTTTTAATGAGATTGACTTAATTTTATACCTTCAAGATAAAAAAAACCTATTTCACATAACCATATTGGGTAGACTCATTTAGCAATAGCACTTGTAGAAGATATCTGGTTTAATGTCAATGGCAGTATGTATGAGTCACATACGTTTATATAATTTCAATTTCCCAAAGAACAAATACTGTCTTTGGCGACATGCATAAGTGTTTAGTGACTAAAATGAGAGGAAGGGTAATAAACATTTCAGAACAGTATTTAACATTCTACTAATTTGGGGGTGTATTTAAGAAGGATGAACAATGAAAATCTACTTAGAATAGGATTATTTTCCAAGATGATAAGAGACCCAATGCTGTCTTACCTGTAGAGAGTAGACAGAAAGGAACCAAGGCACCTTCCTTTGACACTTGGTGAGGTATAAAGCTGTTAGATGCTTATATTAAAAGAATGATATTCTGTCTTTCTTTTAATTGCCACAGAGTAGGAAAATAGAAGAGAAAAGAAGAAGTAAATATTTAAACCAAATAGGGCAGGAGACATTGCTTAATGATGTTAAAGACTACTGGCTGTTCTTAATACCACCTGGTTTCAATTTCCAGCACCCACAAGGCAGCTAACAGTCACCCATGACTCCAATTCCAGGGGATCTAATGCCCTCTTCTTGCTTTCACAGGCACTGCATGTTTGAGGTACATGCAAGCAAAGCATTCATATACATACATACATACTTACATACATACATGAATGCATGCATTGCAAAATCCCAATATAAGTGCCAGGAAAGAAACAAACTAAAAGAGAATGTGTGGCAGTAAGTGGTGTGTTACTTTAGTTTAGTGTTGTCAGAAAAGGGCTTGAAAGGTAGAGATGAGTTTTGAGTGAAGAACTATATCGGTGCAACAAGTAAAGCCCACAAGAATAACATATAATTTTACACTGGTTTATTTAGAGTCTAAAATATATACCAATCTGAATGATGCTTATGGAGAAGAAAGAGAAGTATTATACGTGAAGGTGCACATGCACATAAACTTATTATATATAAGTCAGTTTTTATTTCTACAAATTATACATTTCTACATTCAACTAACTTTGTACAAGTAACTTAAAACTAAATCAATACTAAGAACATTATTCTAAGGACAATATGATATAGTGCTTTTTAGCCAGCTTTCGGGTTTTAAACATTTTGTGTATTAAGCATTATGAGTAATCTAAAGGTGATTTAGCATATATGAGAGGATATATATATAGTCTGTTAATAAACAACAAATCATTTCGTAGTATATGGAACTTCATTCATAAACTACTTCATATTTTTTTTATTGAGGAAAGAAGAAAAAAACATAAACAAAAAACAAGTTTCCACCTCCTCCCAGCCTCCCATTTCCCTCCCCCTCCTCCCACCCTTCTCCCCCTCCCCCCCACTCCTCTCCCCCTCCCTCTCCAGTCCACAGAGCAGTCCGGGTTCCCTGCCCTGTGGTAAGTCCTAGGTCCTCCCCCCTCCGTCCATATCTAGGAAGGTGAACATCCAAACTGGCTAGGCTCCCACAAAGCCAGCACATGAAGTAGGATCAAAACCCCGTGCCATTGTCCTTGGTGTCTCATCAGCCCTCATTGTTCGCCATGTTCAGAGAGTCCGGTTTTATCCCATGCTTTTTCGGTCACAGTCCAGCTGGCCTTGGTGAGCTCCCCGTAGATCAGCTCCACCATCTCAGTGGGTGGGTGCACGCCTCGTGGTCCCGACTTCTTTGCTCATGTTCTCCCTCCTTCTGCTCCTCATTGGGACCTTGGGAGCTCAGTCCAGTGCTCCTGTGTGGGTCTCTGTCTCTCTCTATCCATCACCAGATGAAGATTCTATGATGATATGCAAGATATTCGTCAGTATTGCTCTAGGGTAGGGTCATTTCAGGTTCCCAATCCTCAGCTGCCCAAGGAACTAACTGGGAACCTCATCTTGGGCACTTGGGAGCCCCTCTAGGGTCAAGTCTCTTGCCCACCCTAAAGTGGCTCCCTTAACTAAGAATTGTGGTTCCGTGCTCCCCTATCCACCTTTCCTTTATCCCAATTCTCCTGTTTCCCCAGGTCCCCCCTCCTTCCCTTCTACCTTTTCTCTCCCCATCTCCCCTTACCCCCATCCCACCCCACCCCCAAGATCCCATTTTCTCCCCGGCAATTTGGTCTACTTCCCTTAGCCAAGAGGATAACTATATGTTTTTCCTTGGGTTCACCTTCTTACACTACTTCATATTTTTATCCATGTTTTTAAACTTTAATTTTCTTAGTCACTTTCCTATTTGATTATTTCTCTTCTGCTCAAAATTTTTGCCCAATTATTTCCGTTAACTTATTTGCTGTGTACTTATAGGTTTAATGGACACTTATTTTTATATCCTGGATATTAATCCTTGATCTAATGTGTACATTGCAAATATTTTCTATCAGATATTCACTTTCCTCTCTGTTTTCTATATGATGTCTTTCAATATAAAGAGGTACCTAAATGTGAGGAAGGTAAATTATTGTGACTTTCTTTTAGAAATTACTTAATTTTATTGAATAGAATTGGTCTTTATAGACAAGGTCATATTGGCTTAGAATAAAGTAAAGAAATGAAATCTAAGAACAAGTCTTGCAATATCCATATTATAATATTTGTAAGTAATAGTATAAACCAATAGAGGAATCAGAGAAGCAACCAGCAATAATAAGCTTTTTAATACAGAATTTTGGAGAGGTTCCCCACTTCCTTGGTTAGGTTTGGTCCTAGATATTTTATGTTTTTTGAAGCTATTATGAATGGGAATGTGTTGCTTATCTCCTCTGTATGCTTGTGGTGGAGGCTGGGCAAGTTGGCTCTGTATTCTGCCACAGTACTGAATTTTTCTATGATTTCCAATTCTCTGGTAGAGTTTATGGGATTTCAAATGCATAGTATCAATATCATCAATAGAGTTTGATTTCTTCTTTCCCTATTCATATTCTTTTAATTTCCATTTCTGTGTATTAGTGTGATCTAGAATTTTAGACGCAAGTCATTATTAATGAACAGGTGATTACAAAAATAAGTTAGAAAAAAAATAATGTGTTTTTCCTTATGTATTACTATACCATTTCTTATTTTTGCTTCTTATTGTTCCTTTTTGCCACCAGTGGAAGTATTTTATCTGCTAAATTTTATTGCTTTGTACTTTCTGGATTTTAATGGATTATATACTTTCAAAACACTAGTAGATATTGCCTTTACTCTTTTCAAAACCTCTACTTCATTGTTTTCCATGTATATTAAACTCCAAAGTGAGCCCATATCTTTCTTATTTCAATAGAGAAATTGAGACACATTTAAAACATTCTCCTTTCATTAAATTGGTCCCTAGTTTTTAATGTAGTTTATAACTGAATTCAAATTATTGTGCCACTATTTACAGTTTATCTACTTGTTAAGAATATTGAAATAATTTGACTTTATTTGTGATTAATTTTAGAAGCTACAATGACTTATTAATTATTCAATATTAGTTTGGTCCTATCTTTCCCCTTTCTGTATGTGCTACCTTTGCTAGACATATCAGTCAATGTAAATATTATTCAAATAACTTTTGAGTATACTGGAGGAGACTGTAGTCTGCTTTTTATACTTATAGCTGCGTATGCAAGTCTTGGATTGCAGTATTTTGATGTATCTGAAAATATCACACTATCCTTTTTCTCTATTTTGTGTTTCAGTTAAGACATGTGAGAAAGGTTTCACTTATTTCATTTTAAATTTAACTTACATTATTATTCAGCTGATTGTAGATATTTTTATGTCTTTAACAAAGAAAAGCAGAAAGATCAAAGAAGTTGCTTATGTATGTTTATATGTGATTCTCTTCACAATGATTTTTTCACAGGTTCAGATCTTCCGAAATACTTTAGCAGTTCAAAAAAGGTTACTTTTGATCAGATTTCTTTTTTTTAATTTATTTATTTATTAAAGATTTCTGTCTCTTCCCAGCCACCACCTCCCATTTCCCTCCCCCTCCCCTAATTACGTCCCCCCCCCCCTCAGCCCGAAAAGCAATCAGGGTTCCCTGTCCTGTGGGAAGTCCAAGGAACCCCCCACCTCCATCCAGGTCTAGTAAGTTGAGCATCCAAACTGCCTAGGCTCCCACAAAGCCAGTACGTGCCGTAGGATCAGAAACCCAGTGCCATTGTTCTTGAGTTCTCAGTAGTCCTCATTGTCCGTTATGTTCAGAGAGTCCGGTTTTATCCCAGGCTTTTCCAGACCCAGGCCAGCTGGTCTTGGTGAGTTCCCAGTAGAACATCCCCATTGTCTCAGTGTGTGGGTGCACCCCTCATGGTCCTGAGTTCCTTGCTCGTGCTCTCTCTCCTTCTGCTCCTGATTTGGACCTTGAGAATTCAGTCCTGTGCTCCAATGTGGGTCTCTGTCTCTGTCTCCTTTCATCGCTTGCTGAAGGTTAATATTCAGGCGGATGCCTATATGTTTTTCTTTGGGTTCTCCTTATTTAGCTTCTCTAGGATCACTAATTATAGGCTCAATGTCCTTGGTTTATGGCTAGAAACCAAATATGAGTGAGTACATCCCATGTTCCTCTTTTTGTGTCTGGCTTACCTCACTGAGGATAGTGTTTTCTATTTCCATCCATTTGTATGCAAAATTAAAGAAGTCCTTGTTTCTTACGGCTGAATAATACTCTAATATGTATATATTCCATACTTTCTTCATCCATTCTTCCATTGAAGGGCATCTAGGTTGTTTCCAGGTTCTGGCTATGACAAACAATGCTGCTATGAACATAGTAGAGCATATACTTTTGTTGTATGATAGAGCCTCTCTTGGGTATATTCCCAAGAGTGGTATTGCGGGGTCCAGGGGTAAGTTGATCCCAAATTTCCTGAGAAACTGCCACACTGCTTTCCAAAGTGGTTGCACAAGTTTGCATTCCCACCAGCAATGGATGAGTGTACCCCTTTCTCCACAACCTCTCCAACAAAGGCTATCATTGGTGTTTTTGATTTTTGCCATTCTGACAGGTGTAAGATGGTATCTTAAAGTTGTCTTGATTTGCATTTCCCTGATCGCTAAGGAAGTTGAGCATGACCTTAAGTGTCTTTTGGCCATTTGAAGTTCTTCTGTTGAGAATTCTTTGTTCAGCTCAATGCCCCATTTTATAATTGGGTTGGTTAGCCTTTTACAGTCTAGTTTGTTGAGTTCGTTATATATTTTGGAGATCAGACCTTTGTCAGTTGCGGGGTTGGTGAAGATCTTCTCCCAGTTAGTGGGTTGCCTTTGTGTCTTAGCGACAGTGTCCTTTGCTTTACAGAAGCTTCTCAGTCTCAGGAGGTCCCATTTATTCAATGAGGTCCTTAATGTCTGTGCTGCTGAGGTTGTATGTAAGAAGTGGTCTCCTGTGCCCATGTGTTATAGAGTACTTCCCACTTTCTCTTCTATCAGGTTTAGTGTGTTCAGACTGATATTGAGGTCTTTAATCCATTTGGACTTGAGTTTTGTGCATGGTGATAGATATGGATCTATTTTCATTCTTCTACAGGTTGACATCCAGTTTTGCCAGCACAATTTGTTGAAGATGCTCTCTTTTTTCCATTGTATACTTTTAGCTCCTTTATCAAAAATCAGGTGTTCATAGGTTTGTGGGTTAATGTCAGGGTCTTCTATTCGATTCCATTGGTCGACTTCTCTGTGTTTATGCCAATACCAAGCTGTTTTCAATACTGTAGCTCTGTAGTAGAGTTTGAAGTCAGGGATGGTAATGCCTCCAGACGCTCCTTTGTTGTATTAGATTGTTTTGGCTATCCTGGGTTTTTTGTTTTTCCATATAAAGTTGATTATTGTCTTCTCCAGATCTGTGAAGAAGTTTGATGGGATCTTGATGGGGATTGCATTGAATCTATAGATTGCTTTTGGTAGAATTGCCATTTATACTATGTTGATCCTCCCAATCCAGGAGCAAGGAAGATCTTTGCATTTTCTGGTGTCCTCTTCAATTTCTTTCTTCAAAGACTTAAAGTTCTTGTCAAATAGATCTTTCACATCCTTGGTCAGAGTTACCCCAAGATATTTTATGCTATTTGTGGCTATCGTGAAAGGTGATGCTTCTCTAATTTCCCTCTCTGTTTCCTTATCCTTAGTGTATAGGAAGGCCACTGATTTTTTGGAGTTGATCTTGTATCCTGCCACATTACTAAAGGTGTTTATCAGCTGTAGGAGTTCTTTGGTAGAGTTTTTGGGGTCGCTTATGTATACTATCATATCATCTGCAAATAACGAGAGCTTAACTTCTTCTTTTCCGATACGAATCCCCTTGATCCCTTTATGTTGTCTTATTGCTATTGCTAGAACTTCAAGCACTATATTGAAGAGGTATGGAGAGAGTGGACATCCTTGTCGTGTTCCTGATTTTAGTGGGATGGCTTTGAGTTTTTCTCCATTTAATTTAATGTTAGCTGACGCCTTGCTGTAAATAGCTTTTATCATATTTAGGTATGACCCTTGTATCCCTAATCTCTCCAAGACTTTTATCATAAAGGGGTGTTGAATTTTGTCAAATGCTTTTTCAGCATCTAATGAAATGATCATATGGTTTTTTTCTTTCAGTTGATTTATATGCTGGATTACATTGATAGATTCGCGTATGTTGAACCAGCCCTGCATCTCTGGGATGAAGCCTACTTGATCATAATGGATAATTTTTCTAATGTGTTCTTGGATTCGGTTTGCCAGTATTTTATTGAGAATTTTTGTGTCGATATTCATGAGTGAGATAGGCCTGTAATTTTCTTTCTTGGTTGGGTCTTTGTGTGGCTTTGGTATCAGGGTAACTGTAGCTTCATAAAAGGAATTTGGAAATGCCTCTTCTGTTTCTATATTGTGAAATACATTAAGGAGTATAGGTATTAGCTCTTCTTGGAAGTTCTGGTAGAATTCTGCATTGAAACCATCTGGTCCTGGGCTTTTTTTCGAAGGTAGATTTTTGATAACGGTTTCTAGTTCTTCGCGACTAACAGGTCTATTTAGATCGTTCACCTGGTTTTGGTTTAGCTTTGGTATGTGGCACTTATCTAAAAACATGTCCATTTTTTTTGTATTTTCTTGTTTTGCGGCATACAGGCTTTTGTAGTAAGATCTAATGAGTCTCTGAATTTCCTCTGTGTCTGTGGTTATGTCCCTTTTTTCATTTCTGATCTTATTTATTTGTGTGTTCTCTCTCTGTCGTTTAATTAGTTTGGATAGGGGTTTGTCGATCTTGTTGATTTTCTCCAAGAACCAACTTTTTGTTTCATTGATTCTTTGGACTGTTTTCTGCGTTTCTATTTTGTTGATTTACGCCCTCAGTTTGATTATTTCAAGTCTTCTGCTCCTCCTGGGCATATCTGCTTCTTTTTTTTCTAAAGCTTTCAGGTGTGCTGTTAAGTCTCTGATGTATGCTTTCTCTGTTTTCTTTAAGTGGGCACTTAGTGCTATGAACTTTCCTCTTAGCAATGCTTTCATAGTGTCCCATAGGTTTGAGTATGTTGTTTCTCTATTTTCATTGAATTCCAGAAAGACTTTAATTTCCTTCTTGATTTCTTCCTTAACCCAGGTGTGGTTCAGTAGTTGACTGTTCAGTTTCCATGAGTTTGTCGGCTTTCTGGAGGTAGGATTGTTGTTGAATTCTAACTTTAATCCATGGTGATCTGATAAGACGCAGGTGGACACTGATATTTTTTTGTATCTGTGGAGGTTTCCTTTGTTTCCGAGTATGTGGTCAATTTTTGAGAAGGTTCCATGGGCTGCAGAGAAGAAGGTATATTCTTTCCTATTTGGGTGGAATGTTCTATAGATGTCTGTTAAGTCCATTTGCTTCATTACCTCCAGTAGTTCTCTTACTTCTCTATTAGGTTTCTGTCTGATTGTCCTGTCCATTGCTGAGAGAGGTGTATTGAAGTCTCCTACTACTAGTGTGTGTGGTTTGATATCTGCCTTGAGTTTTAGTAATATTTCTTTTACATACATGGGTGCTTTTATATTAGGGGCATAAATATTCAGGATTGAGACATCATCATGACAAATTGTTCCTGTTATGAGTATAAAGTGTCCATCTCAATCTCTTCTGATTGATTTAAGTTTGATGTCAGTTTTGGTAGAAATTAATATGGCCACACCTGCTTTTTTCTTAGGACCATTTGCTTGAAAGACCTTTTCCCAACCCTTTACTCTGAGTAGATGCCTGTCTTTGTGGTTGAGATGTGTTTCTTGCAAACAGCAGAATGTTGGATCCTGTTTTCGTATCCAATCTCTTAGCCTGTGCCTTTTTATAGGTGAGTTGAGACTATTAATATTAAGTGATATTAATGACCAGTGGTTGTTCATGCCGGATATTCTTGTTGTTTTTGGAAGTAGAATTTGTGTGTCTCCCTTCTTTGAGTTGTGCTAGTGAAGGGTCGCTAGATGCCTGAGTTATTGTAGGCAGTGTTGGCAATGTTGGATTCCTTGGGTTGCGATTTTCCTTCTATTACTTTCTGTAGGGCTGGATTCGTGGCTACGTATTGCTTAAATTTGTTCTTATCCTGGAATGTCTTGGTTTCTCCATTTATAGTGAACGAAAGCTTGGCTGGGTATAGTAGTCTGGGCTTGCATCCATGGTCTCTTAGCTTCTGCAGTACTTCTATCCAGGACCTTCTGGCTTTCATTGTTTCCATAGAGAAATCAGGTGTAAGTCTGATAGGTTTACCTTTATAAGTTACTTGGCCTTTTTTCCTTTGCAGCTCTTAGTATTCTTTCTTTAACCTGTATATTTTGTGTTTTGATTATTATATGGCGAGGGGATGTTTTCCTTTGATCCAGTCTGTTTGGTGTTCTGTATGCTTCTTGAATATTCAAAGGAATATCTTTCTTTAAGTTGGGAAAGTTTTCTTCCATAATTTTGTTCAAAATATTTTCTGGGCCTTTGAGCTGTGACTCTGCTCCTTCTTCTATTCCTATTATTCTTATATTTGGTCTTTTTATTGTGTCCCATAATTCCTGAATGTTTTGTGATGAGAATTTGTTGGCTTTGATGTTTTCTTTGATCAGAGTGTTTATTTTCTCTATGGTGTCCTCAGAATCTGAGATTCTTTCTTCTATTTCTTGTATTCTATTGATTATGCTTGTTTCTGTAGGCTGTGCTCGTTGACCTAGATTTTCCATATCCAGCTGGTCCTCAGTTTGTGTTTTCTTCCTTGCTTCCATTTCTGTTTTCAATTCTTGAACTGTTTCCATTACCTGTTTGATTGTTCTGTCTTGGTTTCCCAGGGTATTATGTACATATTTTCTCATTTCTTCAAATTTTTGGTTATACTTCTCATCCATTTCTATAAGGGCATTTTTCACATGTTGTTTAAGGGACTCTACTGCTTTCAAAAAGTCAATTTTTTCCACTTCTTCTGTGTTAGGGTGTTGGAGACCTTCTGTTGTAAGATCATTGCGTTCTGGTGTTTTCATGCTGATTTTCAGATTATTGGGTGAATTCTTTCCTTGACGCCTGCCCATCTCCTCCTATCGATGCTATCTAAGGGGTCTGTTCAAACTGGTTCAGGTTTCCCTGCTGGCCATGGTCTCCTCTTACAAAATGCCCTTGCTCTGTTTCCTGGTTCCTGCCAGGGGGGCCAATATCCCTCTCACCCCTCAGAAGGGTCTTCAAGAATAGGACTGGGCTCCTCCTCTGCCAGGGACCTCCCCAACCGAATTCCTACCTGTTTGATTTAATTGTAGTGGGGCGATCTGTTCTCGGTGTTTCGCGCAGTCCCTGCAGCCTGCTTCTGCTGCTGGGATGGTTCCCACCACCAGCAGCCTGTGTCCTCTGCTGCCGCTCTGGTCCCCGCCGGTTCCAGCCTGTCCCAGTTGCTCCCCGCCGGCTGTGCTGGGCGTCCTCAGGCCACCCGGTGTTCTGGCCGCCTTCTGCCTGCCTCTGCCTCCCAAGTGCTGGGATTAAAAGCGTGCGCCACCACCGCCCAGCCATGTGAATAATTTTTAATTGAAGTATTTTCATACAATATATGTGGGAGACAGAGAACATTTCTAATGTTTGCCAGAGATAACAGTGGTATATAAACAATAGTTCTTTGCGCAAAGCTGCATGCTGCCTGTTATATCAAGAGACTTTGTGTGTATATGTGTTTGTATGTGTCGATGTATGCTTGTGTGTCCATGTGTGTATGACAGTGGAAGCCTTCAGTCGATGTCATGTTTTCCTTATCTGTTCTCTCCCCTATGTTTCCAAGACAGGGTATCCCCCTCACTTGGAGCTCACTGATTTGGCTTAACTGGTTGTCTCCTGATCTACCATTATCTTCCTGTCTCTTACCCTACCAAACACTGTGATTCCAAGCATTCATAATAACACATGGGCTTTGATGTGCATTCTAGAAATAGGAACTTAGGTCTTTGTAACCTGCCCAGCAGGTCCAGTTATTCCAAGGTCTGAAGGGGCACTACCTGAAAGAATGTGGGCGAAAAAGGGAAAGAAGTCCAAGCAGGCAAAACAGAATTCTGTTCTCAATTTGTCAAGGTCTTCACTTTTGAAGCAAGCTTTTTGTCTTATATACTCTTCTGTAGTAGTAGGAGCGGCGGGCTGCATCCCCGGCACCCAACTGCCCACACGGCTAGCTTTACCCAAAATAATTACATGGAAGCTGTATTCTTTAAAACACCGCTTGGCCCATTTCTAGCTAGCCTCTTCTAGGCTAGCTCTCGCACCTGGACTAGCCCATTTCTAATAATCTGCTGTAGCCCATGAGCTGGCTTACCAGGAATGATCTTAACCTGCGTCTGTCTGGAGTGGGAGAATCATGGCGACTCATTGACTCAGCTTCCTTCTCCCAGCCTTCTGTTCTGTTTTCTCCACCCACCTATGTTTTAACCTATGAGGGCCAAAGCAGTTTCTTTATTGCTTAACCAATGAAATCAACAGATTGATATATGACACTCCCACATCACTTCCCCTTTTTCTGTCTAAACAAAAAAAGGAAGGCTTTAACTTTAACATAGCAAAATTACATATAGCAAAATAGTTATCAAGCAAGAATTACAGTTACAATATTTATATCTATTTTATCTTTTATCATAACTAAGGAAAACTATAACTATCTATTCATTCTTCAACTCCATCAATGACTCCAGAAGGATATAATACTACCTAAGTAAACAAGAAATAAGAAAACTCTAGAAATGACAGAGATATCTCGCTGCCTGGACAGTCACCTAAAGTTCCTCTGCACTGTTGGGCATCCATCTTCAGCCTTCAGGCCCATAGTATCCAGCAGACATTTTCATGAAGCAGGAAATTCCAAAGAGAGTTCAGTCACTTTCTGCTGTGTCCTGCAGAATGTCTCACAGACTCTTTCATGAGTCAGGAGCCCCGAAAGACCTTCTCACCTTTAGGCAAGTTCAGCAGTCCTCTCTCTGCGGGTTCTTTGTGTCCAGTTTATGCATCAGTCCAGGCAAGAGCAGTTTCTTGCCTAAATGGCTATCAAACTCCATAACGAGCCTCTTCAATGCCCATCTTCCTCTTGAAGTAGATTGGTGCCGCCAGGAGCAGACATGTCTCATTGTCATGAAAAGTCCTAAGTTAATAAAATATTTTAAATGCCATATTCTGCAGCCTTTGAGAGAGATAAAGAATGCCTATATAAAATATAACTCTATATATCTAGAAAATCTAACTAACATGACTACAAGCTTTACTATTATTGATGATTATCCATTAACAACCTATATTTTCTAATTATACATTATACTTTTAAAATAAACTACACAATCACAATGCCTTATTCAAGATCAGAAATACATATACATATACCAAAATTGGCCTTAAAATCCACACCAATGTAAATAATTCATACCTATATCATTTTCCCCTTTAAATGTAAAAGAACATTTATAAACAATATTTTGGGAACATGGGCGCAGTTTTTTTTCTCTCCAAACTGCTTCCTGCTGAATGGAGGCGCTGTTAATCAGATCATTTAGGGTGTAACCTGTGTGCCAGGTTTATCTCAGTTGGCAGTTGAGTGAAGTAATTTTTTGAGGGTGTTCACAGAAACTTTTCGGGAGGTCGTGGTCTAACATACCATATCGGGATAGATGCAATCCACAGGGTCTGGTCCTCTGTGAAAACAAAAGAAGCCCTCTCCAAAGCATCATATCCTTAGACCCAAATTTTGAAATCATAATACCCTTATATCCATTCTGGATTATCTTGGCAGCCCATGGAATGAAATGTCTCTCTGTACTTAGCTCCTTCACAGTCAAAAATTTTAAAGAAAGCACAATAATACAAAGAATCCAGACTCTGTGAATTTTCCATTTTTACGTGGCTTATTTTTCTTTATTTCTTTTAATCTCTTAACTATCTGTACTCTGTCTCTTTAATGACTTTACCTTTTTAAAACCATTAACTTTATTCTCTATATTCTTTTTCTTCTCTCTCTCAAGCATACATACATTCATCCAACAGTGTGACTCTTTTAGTGGTCTGAATCTGTCCTATTGTGAATCTGCAATTTTTTACTATCCAGGAGCACTTTTGATTTGCGCCATTAAATCACTAGGAGAATTCTCAACAGAAGAACTTCAAATGGCCAAAAGACACTTAAGGTCATGCTCAACTTCACTAGCGATCAGGGAAATGCAAATCAAGACAACTTTAAGATACCATCTTACACCTGTCAGAATGGCTAAAATCAAAACCACCAATGACAGCCTTTGCTGGAGAGGTTGTGGAGAAAGGGGTACACTCATCCATTGCTGGTGGGAATGCAAACTTGTGCAACCACTCTGGAAAGCAGTGTTTCGGTTTCTCAGGAAGTTTGGGATCAACCTACCCCTGGATCCAGCAACACCACTCTTGGGAATATACCCAAGAGAGGCTCTATCATACAACAAAAGTATATGCTCAACTATGTTTCATGGCAGCATTGTTTGTCATAGCCAAAACCTGGAAACAACCTAGATGCCCTTCAATGGAAGAATGGATGAAGAAAGTATGGAATATATACATATTAGAGTATTACTCAGCAGTAAAAAACAATGACTTCTTGAATTTTGCATACAAATGGATGGAAATAGAAAACACTATCCTGAGTGAGGTAAGCCAGACCCAAAAAGAGGAACATGGGATGTACTCACTCATATTTGATTTCTAGCCATAAATAAAGGACATTGAGCTTATAATTCATGTTCCTAGAGAAGCTAAATAAGAAGGTGAATCCAAAGACAAACACATAGGCATCCTCATGAATATTTACCTTCATCAGATGATGAAAGGAGACCGAGACAGAGACCCACATTGGAGCACCGGACAGAAATCTCAAGGTCCAAATCAGGAGCAGAAGGAGACGGAGCACGAGCAAGGAACTCAGGACCATGAGGGGTGCACCCACACACTGAGACAATGGGGATGTTCTATCGGGAACTCACCAAGGCCAGATGGCCTAGGTCTGAAAAAGCATGGGATAAATCCGGACTAGCTGAACATAGCGGACAATGAGGAATACTGAGAATTCAAGAACAATTGCAGTGGGTTTTTGATCCTACTGCACGTACTGGCTTTGGGGGAGCCTAGGCAGTTTGAATGCTCACCTTACGAGACCTGGATAGAGGTGGGCAGTCCTTGGGCTTCCCACAGGTCAGGGAACCCTGATTGCTCTTCGAGCAGATGAGGGGGGGGGACTTGATTGGGGGAGGGGGAGGGAAATGGGAAGCGGTTGTGGGGACGAGGCAGAAATCCTTAATAAATAAATAAATTAAGAAAAAGGAAAAAGAAAAACATAAAAAAAAGAACATTAAGCACACTTAATTGCAGAGTCATCATTCTACTCCCAAATATATACTTGCATAAGTTAAAAGAAATTGGATTTCAGCTGGGTGGTGGTGGCACATGCCTTTAATCCCAACATTCAGGAGGCAGAGGCAGGCAGATGTCTGTGAGTTTGAGGCCAGCTGAGTAGTATTCTAATATGTATATATTCCACACTTTCTTCATC
Source organism: Microtus oregoni (assembly GCF_018167655.1). Taxonomy (NCBI): domain Eukaryota; kingdom Metazoa; phylum Chordata; class Mammalia; order Rodentia; family Cricetidae; genus Microtus; species Microtus oregoni. The sequence continues at coordinate 5,734,448 of NW_024543828.1, read as the reverse complement.
CACTCTTCCATTGAAGGGCATCTAGGTTGTTTCCAGGATCTGGCAATTACAAATAATACTGCTATGAACATAGTTGAACAAATGCTTTTGTCATGTGATAGGGTATCTCTTGGGTATATTCCCAGGAGTGGTATTGCTGGATCCAGGGGTAAGTTGATCCCGAATTTCCTGAGAAACCGAAACACAGATTTCCAAAGTGTTTGCACAAGTTTGCATTACCACCAGCAATGGGTGAGTGTACCCCTTTCTCCACAACCTCTAGAGCAAAGGCTATCATTGGTGTTTTTGATTTTAGCCATTCTGACAGGTGTAAGGTGGTATCTTAAAGTTGTCTTGATTTGCATTTCCCTGATCGCTAAGGAAGTTGAGCATGAAACACTATCCTGAGTGAGGTAAGCCAGACCCAAAAAGAGGAACATGGGATGTACTCACTCATATTTGGTTTCTAGCCATAAATAAAGGACATTGAGCCTATAATTCATGTTCCTAGAGAAGCTAAATAAGGTGAATCCAAAGACAAACACATAGGCATCCTCAGGAATATTAACCTTCATTAGGCGATGAAAGGAGACAGAGACAGAGACCCACACGGGAGCACCGGACAGAAATCTCAAGGTCCAAATCAGGAGCAGAAGGAGACGGAGCACGAGCAAGGAACTCAGGACCACGAGGGGTGCACCCACACACTGAGACAATGGGGATGTTCTATCGGGAACTCACCAAGGCCAGATGGCCTAGGTCTGAAAAAGCATGGGATAAATCCAGACTAGCTGAACATAGCGGACAATGAGGAATACTGAGAACTCAAGAAAAATCGCAGTGGGTTTTTGATCCTACTGTAAGTACTGGCTTTGGGGGAGCCTAGGCAGTTTGAATGCTCACCTTAGGAGACCTGGATAGAGGTGGGCAGTCCTTGGGCTTCCCACAGGTCAGGGAACCCTGATTGCTCTTCGAGCAGATGAGGGAGGGGGACTTAATTGGGGGAGGGAGAAGGAAATGGGAAGCGGTTGCGGGGAGGAGGCAGAAATCCTTAATAAATAAATAAATTTAAAAAAAAGAAATCCACTTCTTCACTAGGGCAATAGCTACCTGGTGTTTGCTTTGTGATAATGAACTAAGCTGTGAATTTATCTATTGTTCACTGTATAAAACTTCATAACAAAGCTTAAATACAAATAAATGTCAATATTAGGAAAAAAATAAAATGACAGTTCAACAACAACAAAAAAAGAATCTAAGCTGTGACATTCCTAGGTCAAAAACAGGTAATGCCTGCTGGCCCCGCCCAGTCCAACATGGCAGAGCCGCTCGTGCCTCTGATCCTTGCACATTGCACCACTAGCATGGCAGAGCTGCTTGTGCCTCTGAGCTGTGGCACGCAATGTCCCCTTTTTAGGCACACAGCAGTCTAGTTGCCATCAAACAAATCGCAGCACTTTACTCCAAATGCTCCATTCAAAAGCCCTGTCTCTCGCTGGAGCCAGACAGAGATTGCGATGGCGGCACAGCCCAGAAAGCCAGCATTTTAAAACAGCCAGTTTTTTCCTGCTGCTGAGTCAGGAAAATTTCTCTCTGCAGCATGCCACCCACAAACAGCAAAAATCTGTGTTAAACTTTCTTTTCCTTATTTTTAAGCCTTCTTGGTTTTTTTTATTAATTGAGAAAAGGAGAAAAAAAACAAGTTTCCACCTCCTCCCAGCCTCCCATTTCCCTCCCCCTCCCCCCCACCCTTCTCCCCCTCCTCCCACCCTTCTCCCCCTTCCCTCACTCCTCTCCCCCTCTCTCTCCAGTCCAAAGACCAGTCAGGGTTCCCTGCCCTGTGGTAAGTCCTAGGTCCTCCCCTCCCCGTCCATATCTAGGAAGGTGAACATCCAACCTTCTAGGCTCCCACAAAGCCAGCACATTACGTAGGTTCAAAACCCCGTGCCATTGTCCTTGGCTTCTCATCAGCCCTCATTGTTCGCCATGCTCAGAGAGTCCAGTTTTATCCCATGCTTTTTCAGTCACAGTCCAGCTGGCCTTGGTGAGCTCCCAATAGATTAGCTCCACCATCTCAGTGGGTGGGTGCACCCCTCGTGGTCCCGACTTCTTTGCTCATGTTCTCCCTCCTTCTGTTCCTCATTGGGACCTTGGGAGCTCAGTCCAGTGCTCCAGTGTGGGTCTCTGTCTCTATCTCCATCCATCACCAGATGAAGGTTCTATGATGATATGCAAGATATTCGTCAGTATTGCTATAGGATAAGGTCATTTCAGGTTACCTATCCTCAGCTGCCCAAGGAACTAACTGGGGACCTCGGCTTGGGCATCTGGGAGCCACTCTATGTTCAAGTCTCTTGCCAACCCTAAGGTGGCTCCCTTAACTAAGAATTGTGCTTCTGTGCTCCCCTATCTAACCTTCTTTTATCCCAATCCTCCTTTTTCCCCAGGTTCCCCCCATTCTCCCCTTCTCCCTTTTCTCTCCCCATCTCCCCTTACCCCCATCCCACCCCACCCCCAAGATCTCAATTTTCTCCCCGGTTCAAGAAGCATACAGAACACCGAATAGGCTGGATCAAAAAAAACCATCCCCTCGCCATATAATTACCTTCTCGGGTTTTTACGTGGATTTAGTCCATCACGTCTGGGCGCCACTCTGTAGTAGTAGGAGCAGCGGGCTGCGTCCCCTGCACTTGGCCGCCCACACGGCTAGCATTACCCGAAATAATTACACAGAAACTGTATTCTTTTAAACACCGCTTGGCCCATTTCTAGCTAGCCTCTTCTAGGCTAGCTCTCGCACCTGGACTAGCCCATTTCTAATAATCTGCTGTAGCCCATGAGCTGGCTTACCAGGAATGATCTTAACCTGCATCTGTCTGGAGTGGGAGAGTCATGGCGACTCACTGACTCAGCTTCTTTCTCCCAGCCTTCTGTTCTGTTTTCTCCACCCACCTATGTTTTAACCTATGAGGGCCAAAGCAGTTTCTTTATTGCTTAACCAATGAAATCAACAGATTGATATATGACACTCCCACATCACTCTTCAGTGAGGAACTCGGTCAGGGGTAAATTGGGAAGGAGGAAGGAGGAAGGAGGAAGGGATTCTGCAGCTTGCAGCTTAGCAGGGCAGTTGCAAGGTCAGTTGCTAGAACACCTGCTGTTAGTGATAAGCAGCAAGCAATGAAGACACTCTGTGGTGCTTTCCAGAGCTTGAGTCTCCTAGGTTAGCACATAATGTTTTGGTTAACTTTAAGTTTTCTGTCTCAAAGTTTTTACTTCAAGGCCTTGTAAGAAAGGAGAAGCATGAAATGGCTCCTGACAGGTCTTCATGCTTTTGCAGCAAGTACTTTGACCATCTGAGTCAACTCTCTAGCTCCTTGTCAGTATACTATTGTTTGGAAAATCCACACCCATTAGTTGATATACATTATTTGTATAATTTATGCTATGATACAGGAGTTCACTATCTGGAATTGAGACTGTATGGCATAAAAAGATTAAATCAGAAAAAAAGCTGTTTTCTGATTCTTTACATTAAAATTATGCTGACTCCCAAATAAAACTGCTAATCTATCATAAATTGAAAGCCCTATCCACATTAAGACTCCAATATTCATGTCTTGATAAACTTTAATCATTTCTCCTATAATTTCATTTTTATATACTTCTTATGTCATTTCATTAATAATTCTTCCCAAATAAGAACACTAATTTACTACTTACTAATAATCTATATTACTGGGTAAAGTGTACATGGATTTTTTACTAGAATACATTAATGCTAAAAGAAATAGATTTTCAAGAATTTCTTTGCATAATATGACCTTGTCTCCTACTACTTTGCTCTCTGCCCACTGTGGTTTCGGCACATTAAAGTATTATCCCTCCTTTAGTTTGCCAATCATGTTCATGCTTTGGAAGTGGATACTCTGTGTTTTCTGGGATAATTTCACTGCCTTTGTTCATCACTGTCTTCTACTTGTGTCACACAGACAGACTTATTCAGTCATCTACTGTACATTATTATTCTTTTTTGTAAATTCATTCTCATTTTAATGTGATAATTTTTATTCATTATTCTGACATAATTGATTTCCTTTACAGAAGTGTTGGCATCATGAGAGTATTTCACTATGATTGATATTATAATATTACTGCATATCACAGTTTCGGTAGCATAGTATGTATTCAACTAATATTTACAGAGTCAATGAATAATGGATCTAGGAGATACATTGGAGAAGGGCTGTTTTGGAAATCAGTGGTAGGCCTTTAGAATGGTAATGTGCAAGAACCTGGGTTCTAAACTTAGTAGTGCAAAAACAAAACATGGACACCTTTAAGAAAATTGGTCGATTTATTTACATAGTTAGATAAATATAGTAAATATAATTTCAGTAAATATAAGTTCAGTAAACTTGAACTAATTACCTCCTTTTCAAACTTGGGTTTATCATCTGCAAAACTGAATAATTAATAACACATATCCTATAACTTGATACATTGATTAAAGTGCATATAAAAGTTTGATCAACTTCAAGTGTGTAAAGAAAATTTTCACTTTGGATTTTGTCCTGACTGCTTAGAAACAAAGCACTGAAAACTTGATTCTAGCTGTAAAGTAAATGCATTTCCATTATAAATCAGATTATGTAGATAACAAATGCTATTATTATTACAAATGGAATCCTTTTAAGTAGGAATACTAAGTGACTGTTGTCAATATATGTGAGTATATTAATATATGTGCATATGTGTGTATATATATATATATGCAATATATAAACAATATGTATGGAGAAAAGGAAGGGGAGAAGTTATACTTTGTCTGATCTACAACTGTTTCTTTTTGCAACCTCTTTTCATATTTTCTTTGGAAATTGTACGTGGTCTCTAAACAAATGTCTTGGCAGGAACCAACATGGACCACTCTTTCCCAGTATTTATGAAATATTGAACACCCAAAGAATGAATATGAACATTTTAGCTTCTTGAAGTTTTGTTCTGCTCTAATTTCAATACATGTCATTCTTTCACCTTAATATAGTTTTATAGTTTGCATGTTTGATGTATTACATTATTAGAGTGACTAAATGTTCTACTTTTCTCAGGACTGAAGGAGTTACTGAGACAGCAATCAACCCTGGATAGAGTGATAATGCTGCCTTTGCATATATGTTTATGTGGTCATATGTGTAGATATATTAATGTAAGTGCAATATTTAAGCTAGAATCATGAGGTAAATCTGATGATATATACATTATGTCTCCAAACTGTTGTAAATACCATCTTTTCCTGAAAATTTCCTAGAAACAGGTATTATACAATTCCTTTGAACTATATTTTTCCCTATCTTCATATTATATTTGAATTTCATTTCCCAAGACTTAGTACCTAAAAATCTTGAGCAGGTATAAATTCATTTTGTAGGAATTCATAACAAATGCCCATTCTTGCTTCTGTCTATCTCTGTTTCAACTAACTGAGAAGTAGTTTGCTATTAAAATAAGACAAAATCTTTATTTTTGCAATAAAGATCATGGAATAATTATCATGTATAGTCTTGTTGGAGGCTGAGCAATTTTATTCATTTAGGTGATGTGCATCTTTAACACACTGATGCAGAAGCATAAGACCACTTTATCATTATCATTAATCAATGCTGTTACCTTTACTTAAATGCTTGGTTCATTAACTCCCGTTCATTGTGATGAATCTTCAATCTCACTAAAAGAATGAAGCTATACTTTGCAGTAAGAAAATCAACAGTCCCTGAAGTTTTACCAAAATATATTTGAATTTGCTTCTCTTTTTTTACCCACTGAAAAGAGAATGTAAATTGAAAGAATTTTCAAAGAGGGATTATATGTGTCTCTCACTCAAACTCAGGCAAAAATTAATTCAGTGGGTCATTCACAAAATGAAGATATGAAAGAAGAACTTGGACATATTGAGAATAGGAGTACCAGTGGGAGGGGGCGTGAAAAAGGCAAATGGAGGATGACAAGACTGAAATTCATCATGGATGTGTCTGAAATCAGGGCTGGAGTGATGGCTCAGTAGTTGAAAGGATCAACTGAGGAAGTGTCCTTGGGGTGTGATTGCTAGCTGTAAAGTAAAGGATAGTCACTCTGCATTCCACAGACCCAGAGAGGTAAGGTAACAAAGAGATCACAAGGGGACACTCAGATCTCCCTGGAAAGGTAAAATAAAGGAGATATCCTAGGAGAATTGGGGAGCAGGTGAGGGCAGGAACATGGGGGAATCATGTGAGTGAGGGATAGAGGGGATAATACTGGAAAGACAACTGTAAAGGGAGGCACTTAGGGTCCCATAGAAAACTGATGGAAAGAAAACTCCCAGGAAACTACAAGAATGATCCCAGACTCTAAGCAATAGGGATATGTAACCTGAACGGACCATTTCCTGTAACTAGGCAAGTCTTCCAATGGAGGGATTGGGACACCAACCCAACTACATAACCTTCTACCTGTATTCAGTTTCCAGAATCCCACATGGCATCTGTAAACTCTGATTACAGGAACTCTTATGCAATGCTGTCTTCTGACATCCATGGATACCAGATATGTAAGTGTTACACATACATATACATGCAGGCAAAACACTAATACACATCAAATAAAATCACTCATACACATCAAATAGAATCTTTAAAATGTATGAAACTGCAAAAAAATAAAAGAGGGATTAAACGTTTAGTACTTTAAAATGTGCCAGAGTAAGTCTGGCAGTTGTGACACATGCCTTTAATCCCAGCAATGGGAAGGCATAGACAGGTGGATCTCAAAGTTTGAGGCCAGCCTGGTCTACAGAGTGAGTTCCAAGACAGCCAGGGCTACACAGAGACACCCTGTCACAAACAAAACAAAAAAAAAAACAAGCAAAAAAGGACTAATATACATTTGAAAATAAACAGTATTCAAATAACTCCTGTATAATATATTGCTATCGAGTATTGTTTTCTCTATATAGTTTGTTATCATCCCATGTCCTCTTGTTCTCAATATCAGCAAAGTCATTCAGGAAACTCAAACGTTTTTCAACATTTTCTAGTAGTTATCAATCAAGGTATTTGCTGAAGGATGGTATTCAAGAAATGTTGGTTCAAAAACTGAAGAAATTTTGGAATTGTAAATTTGTGCTGAGAATGTGCTAGGTGATATTCCCATGTCCCCCTTCACTTCCCCTTAAATTCATGATCTGCTCTGATTTAATATTATTACATGTATGTGTATACACACATATGTATGCATACATGTATATATGTATATTTATATATGTATATACAACTTACTAAGTCTATTTAGCATTGCTCATGTGTGCATTATTCAGAGTCGATCCCATGAAATTGGACTACCTATATGAGAACTTGTTACTAGAGAAAACCGATTGTCATTTCTCAGTAACCATTGACTGTCTGTAGCTCTTCTATGAGAAGGTCCTTGTGAAGATACTTCTATCTGAATTGACATGTCAATTGCTGTTGTCATCATGGATATCTTGTTTTAAAATGATTAATTATAATAATTTTGTTTTCCAGTGATCTTTTCTGGCCACTGTAGATTAATAATGATGAGTATCTTATGTATAACAATATTTTCACAAAATCTTAACACATCTTACTACAACTTACCTTTTTCTGAAGCATTTTACCAATTCTTGTAAAGTAGATTGAAGTCTTTATCTTTCATTGGGGCTCCACTTTCATCATTTTAATGTCAAGTTGTCTAGTCTATGTTATATGAAAATTCAAAATTTTTAATGCTGAGTTCACCTCCCAAACCAAACAGAATCTCCACACATTATTTATGGAATGTTTTTTGTATGCATGATGTATATGTATGTGTGTGTTTCTGTGTTTGTATGTGAATGAGGGTATGCGCATAGAGATCAGAGAGCAACCTGCAGTGTCAGTCCTCACCTTCCTCCTTTGAGATAGGGTCTCTGTTGTTCACTGCTTATGTATGTCAAACTAACTATTCTAACAATCCACAAGCATCCATAGATTATTTTTTCCACTTCCCATATTTCTATAAGAACACTAGAATTAGAGATGTATGCTACTGCAGTCATCTTCCATGGGTGCTAAAAATGTAATTCTGGTCCTCATGCTTGTGCATTACATGCCAAGAATTTTTCTCATGGAACCATTTCCCATCCCTGGACTCTTCATCTTTAACAAGAATCCCATGAGTGTATTGATCTTGGCTATTTTATTCTTTGATTAATATAATCAGTGCTTAGTACACTGCCTAAACTTTGGACAATCTTTGGTATTCGTTCCAAGGGTGAACATTCTTGTTATAGAACAACTCTGTGCTTTGGAAACAGAAATTTTCTGAATCACCTGCATCTTAGAACTTGACATTAAATACTTAGTGGATCACATCAGATTCAAACTGTTTGCTTATTTTGTATGCTTGTGGTGAGATTGCCATTTTTACTATGTTAATTCTATCTACTCAAGAACATGGGAAATCTTTCCACTTTCCTGTCTCTTCTTCAGTTTCTTTTTTCAAAGATTTAAAGTTCTTGTCATATAAATCTTCCACTTGTTTGGTTAGAGTTACTCCAAGATATTTTATGCTATTTATGACTATCGTAAAGGGTGATGCTTCTCTGATTTCCTTCTTGGCCCATTTATCATCTGAGTACAGGAGGGCTACTGATTTTTTGAGTTAATCTTGTATCCTGCTACATTACTGAATGTGTTTATGAGTTGTGAAGCACAATCCCAGAGAACCTAGACAATAATGAGGACCCTAAGAGAGACATACATGGATCTAATCTACATGGGAAGTAGAAAATTACAAGATCTCCTGAGTAAATTGGGAGCATGAGAACTATGGGAGAGGGTTGAAGGGGAGGGTAGAGTCAGGGAGGCCAGCAGAGAAAAATGTAGAGCTCAATAAAATCAATTAAAAATTTGCTTATTTTGGCTCCATAACTTTTGAAGATTGCTGTCTTATTTCTGATGGTTTTGTATGGTCATTCTAGAAAAATATTAATTACTGGTATTCCATGAGGCAGACAAAATGCCAAACATAAAGTATTTTCCTTAGTGCCTTTGTAATACCTTCCACAATACATGTATGTGTTTAATGTACATACAAGGAATTAATACAATAGAATAACTCAACATAAGTTTATGTGGATAGTAATTAAATTCCTATTAGCTGTCTGTTATGTAGTGCTACTATATTACTCTAAATTCCAATATTCACTAAAAATCACATTTGTTCATACATACATATGCATAGACAGGCACAATATAAGAGGAGTCCAATTGGAGTCCAAAATATACAGGCCCTGAAACACTAGTGATTTAGTACTCAGAAGTGAACAGATGCTATACTGACCATCATTTTGGCAAGCAATATCTGCAGGCAGAAGGTGAACTAGATACTGTCCTGGTGTTAGAGGGAATTTTATTTCAGATTTTAGCTATTCGAACTGAGCCATCAGTAGTGTAGTCAGATTGCAGTGCACTGATAACCTAATACTGAAGAGGAAGCAATGAAAATCCCTTTATCACTCTAAGGTTTTTACAGGAGAATTTGAACTAGAGGACTATTAAGAGATACAGGACAGGAAAAATATGTCATACTTCAATAATTGACCTTGACACGGACATTTAAGAAATGTAAAGGTCAATATGATCGAAAATAAATAAAAGCAGATATTATGTAACCAAGCAATCATTTTTACTATATCATCTACCAAAGCCCTTTGCTTAATTCTGGGTGTTGAGATGAAACACCATGTTTTTATTAAAATATATTCTCAGTCTTCCAGGCATTTGAAATATGTCCTCATTGAAGGTCAATAAAACAAAGTTTATTTGTTTAGCTCAAACAACTTATTTCAATTGAAAAATTTCTTAATTCATGCTAGAAATCTTAGTGCTTCATGACTACACAGAAAAAAGTATCTGGCATTTTAGATAATTAATTTGATAGAGAATGTTCTTGGTATACACTTCCAGGAGGACACAAGAAGACCACAGCTATGTACCTAATGACGACTGAAGATAAATGGCTTTTAGCTTACTGTCTTAAAACCATGGTGTGTCATACTGTGATTAATGGTTTTATTTTGCATTCTTTTCTCCACCCCTTACCCAGCCTCAGTAATCAGACTTCAATGCCTTGCTCTTTTAAGCTTTAGACATAAGGTACAGATTCTTCATTCCCTGGGTATGCTCTTGCCTTTGTTTTTGTTTCCTGTGGGTAACAGGCTTAGCTCCCACTGATAAATGCTTATCCATTCATCACATCTCCATTCAAATATCACCTCCTTTGGGAAATTTCCAGTAAATAATTCCTAAGTCCAAATGAGCTAATTTTCCTCTATAAATTTCATGGCACATTCTTTAATTGCAGTATGTATCATATTGTAAATTATCATGGTTTTCTAAAATCATTTTATTAGGTAAAGGGCTCATATATGCATTAAATATTGTATTAATTTAATTATACCAGACCTCATTTCCTCAAAATTTTATGAAACTAAAGGCTTCTTAACAAGAAATAGGTGAGAGACAAGTGGGAAACATGGTAACCAGGATGGGAAATAGAGACACAAATAACCAAGATTAGGCCTGTGGTATCCATCTTTGTTTTTTAATAAAATCAGCAAAGTGATAACTACTTAGAAGACAAAGAGCATAGCTGGAATCTATCAAACATCTGTCTATCTATCTATCTATCTATCTATCTATCTATCTATCTATCCTTTCGTTGAATATACTAAGAGTTATTTTCAATACTTCTGTACAATTTTTTATTTACTATTATTGTTTGTATGTATGTTTTGTGTGCGTATGAACATATGCCATGTAACAGATGTCAGGGTCAAAGAGCAACTTTTGGAGCCATTTCTCTTCTTCCATGTATAGATGGGTTTGAGAGTTCCAACTTAGGTCATAAGGCATGCACAGAATGTACTTTGCCCACTGAGTAATCTTGCTGACACCTACTAAGCAATATTTCACCAAATCATTAAAATCCCCTATTTTCAGACTTAACTTTCAGCTATTGACACCACAATGTCTCCTAACAAGCATGGGAATTCACCAGATTAATTTATTCCAACAACTCTTCTTTTGAATTTAGGAACAAAGGCTTAAAGAGACAAAGCAGTGTTTCTTTCATGGTTAAATTCTCAAACAGTGAAATCATCTCTCAGAATTACATCTATGAAATGACAAAAATTAATAGGAACTCAGTATTCATTTAGCCCAAAGTTCCACAAGAAAATGATTCTAAAGTAAATTTGAATACAATGTACTAAAAGTCATTTCTCATTTTCATTAGGTCAAGTTCCCTGATGTTCTTTTTATGTTGTTTTTTGTTTATTCACAAATGGTCAATTTCTGTAGAAATTTCATGCATTATTAAATTATTTGATTTATTTTGTTTTCTGTGTCTGTGAGAGTTTCTGAGTCTGTGGTTAGGTCCTTACAGATCAACAAACTGGCATTTTCTGTTATGCCATGCATTGCTTTTGTAGCTGCAGTAAGAAATTAGTTTGATCACTGGTGTAAACTATTTACATTATTAATGGATGGTATGAGAACATGTTTTCCCATTGCATTTCAGAGTGAAGTTTTTTGTATATTCCTGAAAAAATGTCAATGTCTGTCATATATCCAAGGAATCAGCTGGAGAAAAGGGAGCAATTGGAGGGATGTGGAGGTTATGAAGGAAAGATAGACTGAGGATTGATGAGATAGCTCACTATTTCAAGGCCAATATGCAAAGTCTAAGGACTTCAGTGTGAACCCTGGGACCAAGCAGGAAATTCGAAAAAGGCCTTTTGTGGTAGAACGTGTTAAGGGAAGGAGAGAGCAAATTATGGGTAAAGCAAAAGTAGTGAGTTGCAATACTGGGGGGGGAGGGGCAGAAAGGCTTATTAAAGGAAAGGCCTGGGATTATAGGGGAAATCAGTGAGTAAAATGGGGGCTAACACAAAGAACATATGAAAAGATATATGTAAACCTACTATCTCAGGACTTAACTTGAAGAAAATATATAAGGAGGATAGTAGGACACTTGTGAAATGAAAGAAGATGGAGGATACCGAACAATAGTAGATTAAGTGGGCATGGAGGCTGAATAATGGGGAAAAGGATGGGGCAGTGAGTAGCTTAGCCAAAACTAAGAATTTATGGAAAGCTTTATGGGAACCTTTGGGGAGCATCTGAAGTCCTGAGTGAAAGTGCATTATAAACATGAACATTGCATGGGCGTGTCAAGAACTCCAGTGACTCAGGTCCATGGGAATGCCAACCCTTTCACGGGGTCAGTCTCAGAGAAATCGTGGTTTTCTCTGGTCCAAATATGGATGTTTAAAAGCAGTTTACATTTAGTTAAAACCAGTGTGCACAGAAACTCTCAACTGCAGCTTTCTCCTCCTGGATGGCAGCCACCTAAGTATGTTTCTTTCCAGACACCTGCCACTGAAGTTAGCTAAACTGCCTCCTTCTCATTTGTGCTGTACATATAAACTCACTGAATTTGTGAGTTGTTATTGGTGTGTCTCCATTAGAGTGCATGGCCTACCAGATCCCAGCTTCTCTGTACATGTGTCTGCTGTTTTTTCACTCCTTCATCTCTGTAGTCAGGTCAATACCAAAGCACTGCAGATCATGCCAGAAACTCACTAGTTAGTAAACTAACCTCAATACACAACAACAAAGGAGTTTGAACATAATTGTCATGCATTTGTGAACAAAGCAACTATCAGAAGGCAATGCCAATTGAAGAAAAAAATCACAGGAAGAGGCATGGGATACCTCCCTGTGAGTTTGTATTAAGGAGGACCCACAGGCTCCAAGGCAACATTGGGCTATTGTCATTGCCTTTGGCTATCCACCAGAACCATATTACTGAAAGAACCACCCATTTTGACTAAAGGGTATAGAAAAATCAGTCTCACAACCAGAAATCTTCTCCCTTCTGCCTACCATTCACAGTTCTGGAAGGTACTCTGCAGGATTCTGGGGATGAAAAAAACCAACAATGTTCTTATTCAGTGCCATCATGCAGGGACTCCCCTGCCACACATTACCTGGCCTTAGTGATCTTCAAAACTAGAGAGGAAGATTATTTGAACCCTCTGCTTTCATGACTCAAAAACCATCACCATGTGGACAACACTGCCAAGTTCGATTAACATTTTTGGTTGGGAACTCACTCACTGAACCTCATTTATAGAAGCTTTTGTTTGCTTTTTGATATTTAGGAACATTAAAGTCCTTAGGCCTTTTCCTTTCAAGGCTGGAAGCTTAGGTGGGTAGAATTTTGCTTTGAGAGTACACTCTCCTTTTGTCCAATGCAAATCTGGCTTCTACTTAATAGTAAATAATTGTAGCCTTCCTCCAACATAATCTTTAGCTGTTACATTAACTTTGCCAGCATTTTTCTCACTCCGAATAGTACATTTTGTATTTCTTTCTGTCCCATTTGATCTTTTGTAATTTGGAGCTGCATAAGAGTGATTATTAATGGCAACAGGACATAGTCGTTATTAGGCTGCCTTGAAATCACCTCTGCCAACGAAATTAGCATATTACTTTTAAATGTATCCTTTGCCAGTTCTGATGTCAAGAACAGAAAACAGCCATATTCTTTCAAAATATGACAACCCTGGTTTCTAGCCTACTTGCTACTCTTGTTCTTTCTGAAACCTCTTGAGCTCCATAATCCACACGACTATTCGCACTCCTGTCTCCCAAACTCCTACTAGGATAACCAATTACGCTCTGCTTACATCATTCAGTTACTTCAATCTTAATTCCAATGTCTTTTAAATTCCTCCAAAAAAGAAAGAAAAGAAAGAATAAAAGAAATGTTAAAAAAAATAAAGAAAACAGCATGGTCAGATGTTACGGGAGGTCCTCCCACTCCTCCAGCCTATCGCTGCTGAGATACCAGCCCATTGGGGCGTGGTCTCTCTCCCTTTAAAAAAGTGGCCACTTCCCTCTCCTCTCTCTCTTCACTTCCTGCTCCGCTGGTGACTAGACTCCCTTCCTGGTTGCGCAGAGGGCTGACGGTGATCTGTAAGTTTTTTCCCCTTTAAATAAATACCACCCTATTAATCATAATTCCAAACTGGTGTGGCATTGTTTATGACTTACGCCTACAGTCAGATTTTACACTGAAAAAGCTAACTCCCTGCTATGATGTTCTGTATCAATTTCTTTCTCTTACTATTTCATTGGAACCCCAGCTCACTTCTGCTTGTTCTGGAAAGCACCATTCCGCTCTGTCTCCCTGCAAACCCCACCCTCTCAGAGAATCTCTGAACAAAGGGAAGGCACCAAAATGCCCAGTTCCACATTCTTGGTAGGTAGTGCAGTTTCTTCCCTGATGCCATCAGCAGCCTAAGTCCCCACCCAAATCTTCCAGCTTTTGGCCATACTTGGTCACAAACCCAGCTTGTGGCAGACACAGCAAAACAGCATTGGCACTTACCTACAGGCTATATAAGCTCCCTGTTTTAGTTTCTGTGTGTGACTTTAGCTTTGATCTCTGGGGCTGAAGAACTCACCTGGGAGTTGCTTTCCTCAAGTAAAGCTTTACTTTTACTTTTTCAATTCAGCTTGATCTGCCTTACTGATTCAGCAGAGAAATCTATTACATGGGTACAGAAAACCTATTAGTTACTGTGATAAATACCATAATCAAGGTAACTTTTAGAATGAAGGGTATGTTTAGTCTTATAGTTCCAGAGGGTTATGAGTCCATCACAGGAGGAAGCATGGGAGCAAGCAGCATAGAGACTCACATCTTAAAACACTCACAGGAAGCAGAGAGGGTGAATTGCAACTGGGGTAAGGGATTGAAATGTCAAAGCTTGCCCCAGTGATGTATGTCCTTTAGCAAGGCCACATCTTACAGAATTCCTCGAATTATACCACCAACTGTCAGACCCTATGGGGGACATTCTCATTCAAACTGCACAATATGTTTCTGCACTGGATCTGGCCATGAAGATATGGGCAAGGTAGGCACATTAAGTCTAATTTGGACTTAATAAATGCCTTCTCAGTAAATGAAGAAGTATATTTCACAATAGAGAAATTTGTAAATGTCCTAAGAAGACATAGAAGAGTTTCAATACATCTTGGATGGATTGGCTTGAAATGTGAGAAAACTACGTTTGCTTTAGTGCAATACTGAAACATGTTTAATATTTTAATATTAACCTATTCTTTAAAGCAAGCAATATGAAATAGATATCTTTTTAATTTGAGACCCCTACTGAAAGATTAATAGCCACACAACCCTGACAGGTCCCCAAGTGGGTGGGAGAGAGACAGATATGCCATACAGAGAGAGCTTGGGTATAGAGTTTATTTAGTGGGTGTTGGAAAGAGTATAAGGGTAAGGGGATTATGGAGGGAAGAGAGAGAGAGGGAAAGAAGAGAAGGGGGAAGGAAGGGAGAAGCAATGTTTACCTCTTCAGAAGAAGAAGGAGAGAGAGTAGACAGAGAGAAGGCAAGAGATAAGTTTGCCTTGGTGGGGGGATTGTGGTGGGTGGAGCTTGTCTCTTAAGAGGGACAGGATACCCAGGTGATAGGGAAGGCTAGTAAAATGATAACACTGTTATTATTATCTTGAAATAAGTTTGTCTTATACTCTGGATGTAAATGCTTAAAGGTATGCCGATGATCATACAAAATTAAAACAAAATATGTAAATAATAAGGGTATAGTACCATAAAGTGAAATAATCCTGGTGAGGTCAAATCACAGGGAAGCAAAAGAATGTTTAAGGGTATAGCTGCCTTACTAATAAGGAAAGATCTCATCCCAAACATCTCAATTCCATTAATAACCTGTCATAGTTATTTATCCATGCAGTTAGCTAAGCCTTCTTTTCACCCACCATCAGCTTTTAATGTAATGAAGTGGTTTACGATGGTCATTTTCTATTGTCTGTTTCCTGATCTTCAAGGTTAATTTAAATGAAATACTATTTATAATGTATGAATATATAAAAATTGTACCATAAGTTTCTGACTTTTCAATGTAGCTGAGAAGCCCTACATATTTTCACAGAATTAATAATATTTATATTTCCCTTTTCTTCTTCCTTATATTTTCTCATTGATTTTTATTTATTTATTTATTTATTTATTTTTTGTTTTAGAGACAGGATTTTCCTATGCAGTAGTCTAGATTAACTGAGAACTCATGGTGCTTCTATCTCAGCCCCTTGATTATTGAGATTGCAAGCATTTGCCACCATGGCCAACTTTCATTTATTCATTTTAAAGTTTATATTTCTAAATTTTTTATGGTGGACCAGCCACTGGAGTTAGTTATCTACTTTAGATACAAATATCCATAAGACTAAAACATTTTCTTAGATGGAATGATTAATATGATGGACTAGTAATCTAACTCAAGCTTATTGAGTCAATTATTACTAAACAAATATCTCTATATTTTTGAAGTTCTTTACTCTGAGATAGGGGAGAAAAAGAGAGCCAAGGTCTTAATCTTTCTGTCTCCCTTATTGGGTAAGACATTTACACAAATGGTTTAATTCTCCCCACTCAGTAAAGGCTTTGTTGACACAAAGGCACCCTGCTGCATTACAGGAATTTGATGGCCTGGATCAGTGATCTCTTGTCCTTTCCTCTGTCATTCCCTGTGTGCCAGTTCTTTTAACACTAGCTAGCTGAATAAGACTGTTAAGTAGGACCTCAGTAACTGAGAAAAGACAGTTATCACTTGAGTTAGAATAAAAACCAAACCAAATGTATTTCTTAGTTGTCTGTAGTTCTTCATGTAAGGTTAAGGCCAGCCCTGAGACATACATAATGACATCATACTGACTGAGCAGGATGTACTTACATATTTAGAAATTTAATATATCTACACATACCTGTTTGTACATATATACACACATATACTATGTATATGTATGTATGTAACAACAGTTAATGAAAACAGAGGCTATGAGTTGGAAAGAGAACAAGGAGTGAGTATACTAGGATTTGCAGGGAGTAAAAGGAAGAGGAAATAATGCAATTATATTATAAATGCAAAACATAATTTGAGAAATAACAAAGTGCACTTCCTGTAGATGTGTGCTCACTCTTTCAAGCACATCCTCTTGATTAAGAGTAAAATTTGCCTCGTTCAGACACTTCAAAAAATATATTTTTGCCCCAGTTGTATTTAATTTCTTAATAACAAATAGATGAACATATAAATTGTATTGGGACTGGCGAAGAAAGGAAATGTAGTAATGGGATAATGCTAAGCAGGGGCCGCGTAGCACACTCTGATGGGTGAAGAAGAATGTATTATTTCAACAGGTGAGACTTAAATAAAATCAGAAAAATGAAGACTTATACATTCAAAAATCAGAGAGAAGAATTTCTAAGCAAAAGTAACATCATCTGAAAATTCCCAAAAGTATTAAAAATATTTGTCTAATATATAAATAGAAATGGGCCAATATTTAAAAAGAGGAAAATAGAATACATGAGAAGACGGGAGCTAAGCTCTTTGAGGTTGCTATAGACCAGTGCTTTGGGGTGGGAGGATGTTAAAACTTGTGTACAGAAGTGTATTGTTATTTAATTATACTTTTTCTGAAAATGTTGTGGGGATAATGAATTAAGGAGAGGAAATTAAAAGATTTTATTCTTAAAACAAGTTTAATGAATCAAAGCAAAGAATGAAAAGGTAGCTTAAAGTAGCAGCTATAGAAAAATAAGTGGGTGACTTAAAGATAATATTTGTAGATATGGCTCATAAGTAATATTAAGATGCTTATTTCTCTTTATCCATTCCAAGACAGGGGTCCTTTGAATGAAGAATTAATGTCTTATTCGTATTTACTTCCAGATGAACCTATTCAATGAAAAACATGCTTAACAGCTTGTGGTATCAGGTACATGGAGTTCACTCATTAAATCTCAAGGTAGATTTTTCTACGCTTAATGAAACCCTTGCTAGTTTTGATACATTGAAACATAATGAACAGGACCATATCTTCTTTTACAATGTCCATTTAAGATCTTGCATAATCATCAGCAGCATTATTTTAGGATTCTCATTCTTCAGGTTTAAGAAACATGATCTTTTTATTTTTCTGTCATATGGAAATTCTTGCTTTTCATTGGTTATTCTATTACTTTCCTCGGGATTCTCATTAGCCATTTTATGTCTTGTTTAGAATGTGATAACAATGCACTCCTTGTGTGAACCCACCACAATTTTGTATATCAGTCAAATGCTAGATTTTGGTTCTATTTCTATTTATTTTTTAATAAAGTCAGATATTGTAAGGCCGTTTTTTCATTCTAAGAAATAGGGTCCAAAGGCTACATATTCTCTGTAAATGCACATTATACACAGACCTTAAAATGAAGTGGTGTTAGTTTTTTTCTTGCCTTTGTCTATGATGAAACTTATCTATTATTATCTTCCCTTTTATATAGACTATTGCAATTTTCTTATATTTTACCCCTGGAAGTTTGGCATTTCACTATCTCTAGAAGAACTTAGTGTCAATTACATTTGTTCCTTCAAATTGCTTATAAAAACTGTCAGATTGGGCTGACCGCTAGGAGATTTCTCCATTTGTGGTTTTTGTGTAGAACAATTTTTTCTCTACATTGTTTCTTTTCTGCAATGCACCTTTCTTTTCACAACAAAAATAGTCTTTTCAAAATAAGTAACATAAGGCAAAGTTTTTAAAGGGTATTTTGAAATGAAAATGACATAAAAAATTGTTCTAGTTTTTCATATTATTGGCAATGGAAGAATTTAATCTGATTAAGTCAATATGATTTCCCTTATAGAAATTGCATTCCTCCATCATGAATATATCCCTTCAGATATGTGCTTATTTTTCATGACATTGTTTGATATGTAGTAAAATTTAGAATCCCCACCAAAACCTTTCTATCAATACCAACTAGCATTATTTCTACATTTCTGATTACTATTTTTACCATTAGCTAATAACTTCAGAATCACTCCCTTTTCATTAAATCATATCCTTTTCAGTTTTCCTATGCTTTAATTTATCAAGTAAATCTATAAATTCATAGCATTTTATAATTTCTCTTTGTGTCTTTACCTTTACTCTCTCCTAAGTATCATGAAATTAGCAGCTTCTTCCTCTTGTTCCGATCACCTGTATGTCAGGGTTTGAAGCTATCCATTGGAGCCTGGTCGATTCAACAGTACATACAACTAACAGTGACAGCCCTTCTCTCAGAATCTATCTCTCACTCATAATTCAGTGGTAAAATGTAGGTTTCCTTGAGCCCTTTTCCCATCTTCCATTGACTGTTTATAAGGCTGGTCTTGCATTGTCTCAGTGCAGGTGAACTACAGTTGATGCGAGTTAATGATTACAGTAGATTTTTTTTCAGTCTGGAGAATAGCATTTCATGGCCCTTAGCTCTTTCTTCTGCATCTTATAAACTCCCCACACCCTCCCCTGCAATGCTCTGTGAGCCTTACGGAGGATGGTATAAGGGATTTTGGGTTTGGGTCTACATCATTGCTTATTCTCTGCATCTTGAATTATCATGAGTATGAGGCTTTGCATTCACCACTGTTTATAGTAAAAAAAATGCTTCTCTGATCAATTTTGGGAACTGATTTTGTTTTGGGATTTACATATACACATAGGTATTTAGAAGGATGTTTGCTGCTGAATCAATTGAGTTACTATAAGAAATAGACTATTCACATGGGCCTACTTCCCCTGGCCTGGATTGTTAGCCAAGTTTTCAGTGCTAAACATTGCTTCGCCCATCAGCAGTACAAAGGTTCTTGAATTCATTCAGAATGCAACTGTCAGCCCTTCAAGAGTCAGACTACAGAACTAAACAGAAAGTGCATAAAAGAAAGAAGCCAGGCAGTGGTGGCACACACCTTTAATCCCAGCACTCCGGAGGCAGAGGCAGGTGGATCTCTATGAGTTCAAGGCCAACCTGGTCTATAAGAGTTAGTTCTAGGACAGACACCAAAGCAACAGAGAAACCTTGTCTCAAAACAAAACAAAACAAAAGCAAAAAAAGAAAGAAAAAAAGAAGAAAGAAATGTAAATGCCTAAGAAGCGCTTTATTTATTTGAAACTCTATAGCCCTTTTCCTTCTTTTCTTTCCTTTCAGTCCCCGCCTCTCATCTCCTCTCTGCTCCCCATCGATTCCTCCTCCATTTCTATTCAGAGAAGGGAAGGGCTCCAATGGATATCAACTAAATATGTCGTATCAAGTTGAAGGCTGGATAGGCAATCCAGTATGAGGAATAGGATTCCAAAAGCTGACACAAGAACCACACTGTTAGGAGTTACATAAGAACATCAAGCTAACACAACTGTAACATACATGCAAAGTTCCTAGGCCAGTCCCAGGCAGGCGTTCTGGTCATCAGTTCGGTTTCTACGGGCTCCTATGGTCACAGGTAGTTGATTCTGTGGGTTTTCTTGTGATGCCCTTGACCCTTCTCGCTCCTACAATCCTTCCTCCCCCACATTCTCTTCCATGGAATTCTAAAAGCACTATCTAATATTTGGTGGTGGGTCTCTTCATCTTCCCTCAGTTGCTGGGTGAAGTATCTCTGAAAACTATTGGTCTAGAAATCATCCAGTCTATGAGTATAGCAGAATATCATTAGAAATCATTTCAGTGACTTTTTTAACCACACACACACACACACACACACACACACACACGACTTGTGAGTGTATACCCAAAGGACTCTCATATAATCAAATGTACCCTATTTCAGGGATTCCTAAACATTAGTGTCCATTGTTGCCATATTCAGAATACCTAGGAAATGGAGACAGCCTAGATATTCAACAACTGTTGAGTGAATAATGAAGATGTAGTACATGTACACAATAGAACATTATCCAGCTATAGAAAAATAATGAAATTTGCAGAAAAATGGATTGAGTTAGAAAAAAATCATATTAAGGTAACCCATATACAAGAGGACCAACACCTTGTTTTCTCTCATATGAAGGATTTTTCAAATCTTTAGTATTGTGTGTGTACGTGCAATGGAGTAAATAGTAAATAAGTTGGGGGAGTGTCACCTTAAGTAAGTGGATATTATATAAAATAGCCTAAAAAAAAGGAAAGAGTCAGAATAATGTGAGTGGTAATGTTTAGACAGAAAAAGAATCGTGCATTTGGAGTGTAAAGAAACCAATTGGTAAAGATTTAAAAATATTTGACAAGCATTTGAATAAGGTGAAAGATAAAACTTAACTGTTAGACTTGGCAAGATGAATATTTGGTCTCCTTAGCAAGAATTATTTAAGTAAAAATATGGGAAAAAAACTGAATTAATGGACTAAAAAGACAGAGATTGTAAATATAGAAAGCAAATTTAAAAGATTTTCCTCTAAACAAGAATAGAGTTTAAAAAGGGGTAATATAGTAAGAAATGTAATGAAAGAGTTAGAGTTGAATGCAAGGGGATGATAGAACTGACAATGAATAGAGGGCTGTAAAAGAGTTCTTTTTTTTTTATTTTTCGAGACAGGGTTTCTCTATAATTTTGGAGCCTGTCCTGGAACAAACTCTTGTAGACCAGGCTGGCCTTGAACTCACAGAAATCCACCTGCCTCTGCCTCATGAGTGCATGGATTAAAGGCATTGCCACCTCCATCCTGGTTGTCAAAGGGTTCTTTGTGCCAGTGTTAGCATATAGTTAAATTTTTGGGGCACTAGAGGGAGTAAGTACATGAGAAAGTGGTAGATAAACTTGGTATTTTGGTAAGAACAAAAATTCAGATCAAGACAGTGTTTCAGGAACAAATATAGGCACACATCACTGACAAGATATCTGAGTTGAAGAAATCAGAAATCATATTTTTGTAGGAATTACCTAAGATATGTATACTGAAGTGATGAATGATAAGCCTGTGACTGGGTTTATGGTGGAAATTTCAAGGTATAATGAATGAGCATTTATATGTGTTTTGCAATGTTTTCTAAAAGTTCTTTGTGTCTCATGATGTTTTGACATTGCAGTACCTCAGAATCAAGGAAAAAACATATATACATAGGCAACACTAAGCAGATTCAAGAGGTCGTAGTTATATATTTACTCATATTTATATGTATTCATACATGCATATATGGAAGAAAAAGAGGCTATTAATTTGGTGTGAAACGCACCTGGGAGCAAGTGGAGAGAGAAGAGAGTGGAGAAAATGTTGTAAATAAATTAAACATATATGTAATTAAAAATAAATGTATTAAGAAAAGAATAGAAATTATCATCCATGGCTAAGTATGGAAGAACAAACCTTTAATTCCGTCATTTGGAAAGCAGTGGCAAGTGGATCTTATAGTGACCTATATAGTGAGTTCCAGGTTAGCTAAGAGCTTCATAGTGAGACTCTATCTCAAAAAAATAAAAGGTTTTACTAGAATACAACATCTACTAAATTCCTTTATATGTATTGGCTTTGCTATATTGACAGAGGTCCTACGGCCATGAACTTTAAGTATCTGGCCCTATGGAGGCAAAGATTAGCAGTTTCTGGTCCAGACCTATGTCTCTTATACTTTAGTGGAAGAGAATTTTCTTTAATAATATGTATCCACCCCTCCCAGAGACTCATTCAATTAGTCTGCTGTGCATGCTAGTTCTGAAAATGATTCAAAATTGCTCCAGGTGATTCTCACACAGAGCTCTCAAGCAGCAAATGTGCTAGTACTTTGGTGTGAGTCAGGGTTGTCCAGCTTTTCTTTCAAGTGTAAATATTCCAAGGTATATTTGGTAGGATATATATATATATATATATATATATATATATATATATTCTAAGATATATATATCTTAGAAAATATATTCTTATGTATATAATACACATAGAATGTATATACAGAATATATATAAACCTTAGAATGTATTATATATAATTTAAAGATTCATTATCTGGAGATCAGTTCAGTCAGTTGTGGGCCTGACAGTGTGTTTCTTTGATAATCAGTGAGAAGAGAAGAGAATTTGGCAAGGTAATTGTGGAAATGTGATCAAAGTGCATTTTACACACAAACACACACACACACACACACACACACACACACACGTATATATATAGAGAGATATATAATTTTAGATGGATATTATTGTGAAAGAGTAAATGAGTTAATGAGTCCCTGACCATTGGTTAATTCAACAAGCATAATACCTCCTTTTAAGGACATAGAAGTTAATCGGACAAGAGGGTGTGTATTATGTTAAAGAATAATTTCATGAGAGAACCACTATGCATCAATTAAAATGGAAAACAATAGTAACAGGGGTAAATGAATGATTGGGGAATGCTGACAATTTAGTGAAATGATTTTTAAGGTTTTCAGATTAGTGCATTTTATTCTTAGTGTACCACACATAATTATTGATATAAATCTGCTGTGGGTACCTTGAACTTGTGCTCAGGTGTGAACAGATGATGATTCTATATTTGTTGTTCTTTTTGTATTGATCAATGAAAATATCATACCTTTGGTGTCACAGACCTTAAACCTTCTTCCTCTGGGTTAGGTAGAACAAACTTGTATAAATATTTCAGACAGAATTCCCAAAAGGTGGACATGTGTGTATTTTGCATATAGTTAATTTTAGTTTCTACATAAATGTTACTACATAAAAATGAATAAAGCATAATACTCAAAAAGGAAAGAAATTAGGAGAAGCAAAACATATGTATTAAGTTTTCATTTCCATGGTAACAGTACTACTTATAAAGGGTTTTGATGCAAACCTTCACTCATGTTTGACAATAATTCAACCAAAGATAGGTGTTATTATTATTTTGCTAATAATGAAGCCAAGACCAAGAGATAGGAGATAGAAATGCATAGCTTGAAGTCAAACTACCTGGCAATATCTTCTATTTCTTATTATAATGAAAGGGTTGCTCACTCAATTCTGTGACTTGCTTCAACCTGCTTTCTCTCCTCTGTTCCCTGGGAGCTTGCTTATTTGCAGTTCAACAAGGCTCCTGCAATTTTGATTTGCTTTTGCCAGCTGTTCCTGCTGTTTGAAAGCTGGGCCATCAAAGCTCAGTTTGAATTCTGCCACTTTAGCCATGGAAACCTTTATCATTTTAACTGCCCTACTTGGAGCTTTAACTATAGTCAAGTACATTCCTTCTCAGTGGAGAAAGTACCAGATCAGGAACCTCATGTGGTTCAAGCAGCTTAACTGAAGATAGCTTACAGTCTCAAAGGAAGTGGCTATAGTGTCCTAGTGGGAGGACATTTCTAGCGAATGAGCATATATATATGTTCCACCACTGCTCTTCAAATGTTCCTTCTCTGCCTGGCCATCTGTATCTATGTTTATTGTAAGGATTCCTCTGCACAAAACAGACTTTTTTTTTATAGAATGCATCAACCCAAACTATTCTCCCAGCTTTTTCTCATTTATTATCACTAGAGACATTTCCTGCTATGACCATTTGTGAGCGGACATTTCAAAAATGAAGCATTACATTTTTGAAATTCTCCATCATTCCTATGTGCACTATCAACACTAGAGAGCATGGACTTTTCTCATGTCTATCTCAATCAATACTGATGCAGACAGTTCTGAGCTTCACCACAGGCTCTTTTTCATCTTGAACTATATACTCTTTGCTCTGTATCCTTTAGTGATTTTCTCTGATTCTCAGACTAGCATCAAATAGAAACTGCAGTTGTTCATGAGTTCTTAACAAATGCTTTTTTCAAGTTCATTTTGGATCTAGATGTAAGGCATTTTCACATCCAGACACATTTTCATTCTTTGCCATTAGATAAAGTCACTTGCTATATCTGAAAATGTTCTTCTTCTATCATTGAACCTTATAATTTAGTTCCCATTCACTACTTTAGCCTACCCTACCATTTTCTGATCATCTCCACAAAACATCACGCAATGCTTACATGCACATAAGTGCATACTTATTATTGTTGAAACAACAATATTGAAACCTCTGATCTCAATGGATTTAGGTGCCCAATATCTGAGTTAAAATTTCATTTCACAACTCATGTTGTATATGATCATGAACAAGTTGCCAAATCTCTCTGGATCACAGAGTTTACATCTGGAAAATGGAAAAATTAAAAGGATTTGCCTTAAGTCTTTCTTCTTCATGGTTACAAAAATGAAAGATGGTAGAGCACAAGAAATGCTGACTTTTCTGGTTTCAGAGACCAAACAGGTCCTTGTTCTTATTAGATAAACACTCTACATGTGAGCTCCACACACAAGACTCTATGCTTGAAACAAGATACTAAAATTATATGTCCTTCTGTATATGTTCTGTTTTTTATTTGTTAATGAAAAAATCTGTTTCTACAAATGGCTTAGCAGAACAAAGTCAGTTGGGAAATCTGAACAGAGATATATAGAGTAGGTGGAGTCAAGGAGACACTATGTAGTTGCTGAAGGAGACAGACGCCTGGAACTTTATCTGGTAAAGCACAGCATTGTGGCAACATACAGATGAATAGAAATGGGTTAATTTAAGTTACAAGAGCTAGCTAGAAAGGTGTTTGAGTCATTGGCCAAGCAGTGTTGTAATTAATATAATTTCTGTTTGGTTATTTGGGTCTTGGTGGCTGGGAAATGAAAGAGCATTTTCCGACAACAAAAAGTAGAATGATTATGAGCTGTGTGATTTCTACCATAGAGAGGGTTTCTGTTGGATGCAGTCAAGCTTACTGGTTTCACAAGGCTGCAATGAAGCTTGGATCTGGTAATAGCACAGGGACTGCCAATAAAAGGTATTCTGTAAATAATAGTGTTCATCCCTCCATTCCATACTTCCTTCCCTCATGAAGACTGCTTTCTCTTGTGTATGTTTTTGCTTTTGTATGTTAATTGTTATGCTGCTATTTAAAAACTAGCTTTATTGTTCTTGTTTTGAATAAAGTTCCTAAGCAGAAAAAATATAAATAGGAAAATCGTTAGGCATCAGCTTTTCTCACCCCTTCCCCAGGAACAATAGAGCAGTAACTCAATTTCTAGCAAATTTCTTTTGATTCTACAAAGAAGTAGCCCTTGTAAGAGCCCTGCCTTCTGGTCATTTGGTACCCAAAAGCTGTTAAGGAAACTGAAGTCCATATTATTCTGCTGGAAATTATTCTTCTTAATTGAGTGAGGTCAGGAGTAAAGTATGACCATTTCTCTTTGGTTCAGCTGGGGACACTTTTCATTTTGCTGGTTTGCATTGTTTCATACAATTCCAGGACTCTTTGGGACTAACAAATGTCATCTTTATGATTCTAGTTCTAGTGTCTGAACTTGTTCTGGGTTCTTTCTACATATCCTGATTTAGTTGATAGTTGATACATTCTAAGGGGAGAAAGTTCACAATTCTCTTGGGATACATATCACTTGATAAAAGTTATGATAAGCCAGCTTTGGTCTATACTCAACATAAGGAGCTGCCTGTCTCTTACTCTTTCTTTATTTTAATTCTTTAATGATTTTATACCTGTGTATAATATATTTTGGTCATATTTCACTGCCCGTTGCTCTCCTGTATCTTTCTTTCTTCTACACTTGCCAAACTCCTTTCTTATAAACCCCCTTCCTACATTCATGCCTTTCAATTACGTTTTATGTTCTCTTTCTCCCTCTCTCCCTTCTTTCCTCTCACCTCTCCCTATCTCTCTATCTGTGTTTATGTGTATGTGTGTATTTCATTAAATATAATTAAGGTTGCTTGCATGAAAATGAATGGAGGATTATACCTTGGAGCATGGGCAACTACGTACCAGTGCCTATACCACTGGAGAAAATTGTAACAATCCCCACTTCAACTTAACTTCTAATAGGTCCTCATAGATGGGTGGGGACTCATCTTGTTTAGAAAATTTTACATATTCTATTATCACTCTATTGAGAATTCTGCATTATTTTTGCTCAGATAGGTGGAAAGGAAAGCCAATCATCATGATAATACGTGAGCGAATGGAGGAAGATGATAGATTCTCTTGATCACATGATTCTTCTGCTTGATCTGTGTTCATTATTTTCACATTCTTTTTTATTTTTTTCTTCAGGATGGCCTCTAAAGTATACAGAATCTACTGCAAATGTTGATAGTACATGCCTTATGGAGCATTATTAGCTGGAAATACAAATAAATTAGTGACCATGAAGGTCAATAATAAGCACAGATTGTTGCTAACTAGTCATGTCGCATTGCACTAAAGCTACATCTTGATAAAGAAGAAAGGATGACACCCATTAGAGGACTTAATTCAGTGATGGCAGTGACACTTTATTTGATGATTGATTCATGTATGCTATCACGTCTAAGAATTTTCTAATGGAACCAGGTATGGAGTTGGAAATCAATTGATGGCACTGATCCTGTGTTGGACCTGGATAATGTGTGTGTTATATGTCAAAAATAGTTAAAAAATAAAAACCTTAAAACAGAAAATAACTTATATAAAAATAAATGCTTGTGTAGTTATGTTTGTGATTTGTACTCTAATTAAAAGCAAATGTTAATAATATTAAAAGCTCATAAAATAAAATATTACAATAAAGTCAGATGAATTTATTGTTGAAAAAGAAGTATGTGCAATCAGGGTTCCCTGACCTGTGGGAAGTCCAAGGACCACCCACCTCCATCCAGGTCTAGTAAGGTGAGCATCCAAACTGCCTCCCACAAAGCCAGCACATGAGGGGGACTTGATTGGGGGAAGGGGAGGGAAATGGGAGGCAGTGGCGGGGAAGAGACAGAAATCTTTAATAAATAAATAAATAAATAAGTAAGTAAATAAATAGAACTTGGGTAGGTAGGGAAGGGAGTGGATGTGGGAAGAGTTTGAGGAGAGCTGAGTGTTCTCCCAATACGTTAATGGGTTATTAGAAACATTCAAAGAACTGATAAAAAGTAGCTAAAAAGCAAAAAGAAAAGAAGTTTATGTGCACATTATTGCTATGTGTAAGTACAGTTAATACATTCAACTACTCACTGACTTAAACACAATTTCCAGTCCTGCAAGTTCCATTCATGGCATCTTCTATTTTATCTTTTTTGGGGAGGGGGTTTGAGATGCAGTTTCTATGTAACTTTGGAAACTTTTCTGGAACTAGCTCTTATATACCAGGCTAGCCTCAAACTCATAGAGAACCATCTGCCTCTGCCTCCTGAGTGCTGGCATTAAAGGTGTGTGCCACCACTACCCGGCTTATATTTTTACTCTTGTACATGATAGTTCACTGTGCCTTTTATGGTTATATATGTTCATATATGCAAATGCCATTGTATCATAATTTTATTCAGTGAACTAGTATGCTATATGCTTTAGTGGCCTGGGACCATTCTTGTAATATGTAGTCTAGGTATGTAGTAGGTCATATTATCTCATTTTGAGTAAGTACACACTATCATTTTTGTATGAAGAATTTGACTCACAAGACATTACTCCTATGTTGTGTGATATATTCCAGTATCATGACAACAAATCCCTACATATTTAACATGTGATAGTTGTTACTATTATGAGCAACATTTATGAAGTTATTATTTCTTTACCTTTAAATCCACTACATTAAACTTGATGTATAGCTTTTTAATCGTTATTACATTGAGAGTAAAAGCAAAATGGTTAACATTGTATATGTTAAGATTAAAGACAACTAATGAGTGTATTAGTATCTTGTTTCTGTGATTACGTAGAAATGACCAAAGAAACTGGAAGAAGATTTAGTTTTGCTTACTAAGGTTTCAAAAGGATAAAAGTACATCATGGCAGAAAGCTATGATAGTGATGGGTATGATGGCAGGAGCAGGAAGCTATGAGATCACATTTTCAACCACAAACATGAAGAGAGAGCAAAGTGTGAGGTGAGAGAATGACATCTCAAATCCCATAACAACTGATGCACTTCCTCCAGCAAGGCTAGACCTCCCTTGATCTCCTGAAACACTGCCACCAACTGAGGATCAAGTATTCAAATATGTGAGTCTATGGGGATATTTCTAATTTAAACTACCACATTTCACTCCCTGGTGTTTTAGGCTCCTGGCCATATTATAATGTGAAATGCTTTTGATTAAGCTTAAAGATTCCCCATACTGTTTCTCTGTCATAATACTGTTTGAAAGTACAAAGTCTCTTCTGAGACTCAAGGCAATTTCTTAACTGTAGCCCTCAACAAATTAAAAAGGCAAAAAACATACTTCTAACATACGGTGGTGAAGAATGTACATTATCATTCCAAAAGGCAGCAATGAGAGTACAGTGAGGAAATACTAGACAAAAGAAAAAGTGAAAACAAACAAATAAGAAACCTGAAAGGCAAATACAAAATTCTGTAACCCCACGTCTGATATCTAGGATTTCAGTTTCAAAGAGATTAGGCAGCTTGGGCCCTCTTGATTTCCTGTCTGTATTATCCATCGTTCTCTTGGCTTGATTCTGTTCCCCATAAATAGCTCTTCTTCTTGGCAGATGTCTGTATGCTATAGCATCTCCAGCATCTACTGTTGCCTGACCTCAAGTACTTTCAGAAATCATGGAAGAAAAGAAACCCTCTCACTATTGCATCTTTCATCCCTCTAAAATCAGTGTTATACCATCAACAGTGTCAAGTTTGGCAGGCAGATTAGAATAAACACTGGTCCCTTTGAATATCATCAGAAGAAGATTTGTTTTTTATTCAGTTGCTTTCTAGGAGCATGAAACTCTTTAGTAATTCTCTTTTTACGACTTGGAAGTTTAGCTGGGTGGGGTGTTGCCCTCAGAGCACAGCTCTTTTTACTCCATTGTAGAACAGGAGACCTTGCCTCAATTCTGGCAATCTCCATAATATTTACAGTTTGTCTTCAGCACAAGTTTTTTTTATGGTAAAATTAAGCTCGCTTGTGTTCTTATTCTCTCTAAAACATATCCTTTAAATTTATTTTTGTTACACCTTTCTGCTTTCATTGTAGAACTGTAGAAGCATAATTAGTTACTAACATACCACAGATTTAGCATTGTGAAATCTCCTACTCCAAAGAAATTAGTTGATCATCATCATCATCATCATCATCATCATCAACATCATCATCATCATCATCATCATCATCATCATCATCATCATCATCATCATTGAGATAGGGTTTCTCTGTTTAGCCCTGGCTGTCCTGGAACTTGCTCTCTCTTTAGAGCAGACTGGCCTTGAAGTCACAGAAGTCCGACTTGCCTCTGCCTCCCAAGTGCTGGGATTAAGGACATGTGTCACCACCATGTGACAGTTTATTAGTTTTTAATTTACCTTCAGGCCAGTTCTTAGGACAAGAAGAGAAGGAAACCATAGTTTTTCCAAACAATGACAGGAATGGTCTCTAGCCCTTTTGTTAATTCCCCCCCCACCTCTGAATTCTATTGGGTTGGGTCACAGTTCACATTGCTCTTACTACTATGCTGCAGGCTTCTGTAAGAATGGTCTGTTATACTGGGCTTATAGTGTTTGACTTCTTTTCTAGTCTAAAGTTCCAAATTCTTCCATGCCTTACAGAGGAGTCTATCATGGATGGAAGACATGATGGCAAGCAGCAGGCATGGTGGCAGAAATAGAAAACAGAGAGTTCATATCTTCAAACACAAAAAAAGCAAAAAGAGCAAACTGGAACTGGTATGAGGTTATAGACACTTAAAGCCAGCCCCAAGTGACATATATCCTCTAGCAAGTCTTCATTCCATAACCTCTGCAAAAGAATAATACCAACTATTCAAATATCTGAGTCTATTGGAGGTATTTCACATTTAAGCCACCTTAGAGGTTAATCTTATGATTATTTTTATCTGTATGTTAATACTCCCTTTAAAATGAATAAAATCTTGCTTCAAAGATATGTAACTGAGTAATTTAAAAGTAAGATCTTATTTCTGGTGTGTTTACTACTCTAAAAGTGGTGGAACCTGTATAATGGAGCCTTATATGAGGCCAACTAAAGTCAAAGGCAATAGCCAACCTTATTCAGAGCATCAGAAAATTTATACTTGGACAGTTAAGAAGAGTCTCATGGGTAAAGTGTATAATCAAAACCACAAGCCACGTGTAGCAAAAACGTGTTTTTTCCACAGAGGTATGTAAACAAACAATAGACAACTTTAATGAATATTCTAAAGTAAACTTGCTCCTATATGTTACACCTGGAAAAAAACACAAAAACATACCCCACGAACAATTCTATGATTTTGAAGAAACTGAGGACACAAAACTCTTATTTTCTCATAAGCATTCAGAATTTTCTTCCGATGACTCCATTCTTGGACACTGGTATATCTAGGTAAAGGGTAGTATATGCTGTCTTCGGAAACTGTTTGGCGCTATTCACCCACATTAACCCCATTATCAAGGAATTGCAAGTTACATTTCAGAAGCTCTTATTTCCACATGCCCTAGAGTTTGCATTTAGTAGGAAAGGTGTTCATCCAAGTAGTCCCTATTTAATGGTCCAAGAATCATTTGATTCGATCAGCTTACATTGTGTGCTGATTCCTCTACTCTGTGAAATATGTGTATGTTGACTTGGCACTGAGTGACATTATGCCACTAGTAATTTGTATATGTAAATTTGTTCTCAAAGAAGATAGTTCTTGCTGTTGCTTTACATAATTAGGTTCTGCTGTTGTACTTGATTAACCACAGTTCACCTTCATTCATACAGGTTCTATTTTCATGCTTGATACCACAGTACAGTGGAATTAGAGACAAAGGAATTGAACAAGTTTGTTAATTAACCTATACCTTATCACACTATTTATGGTAATTAAACATTTATGAGATAAGCTCCTGCATTTTGTAATACCGTGTCTTGGGAAGAGTAAAGTAAAACAAGGACACCTGCATACAGGAAAACACTCTCATTGCTAGGTAATGGAACCTGTCTGTAATCCCAGCATATAGGAGGCTAAGGTAGGATAGTTGAGTTTGATGTCAACCTGGATTGTACAACAATATATTGCATTTTGGAAAATAACCGAAATACAAAACCTCAGACTCATGTGGTAATTGGTAGAAAGCTGTTTGTAGTATGTGATTATGTGTGGGCTGTCAAATAGCAGACCAGTCACAATATGCCCAGGAAATGCAAAAGACAATTCCAATCATGAATATGAAAAGAATAGAGAGAGAAAAAAATTAGGAATGTAGATAGAAACTAGGTGACACCTATAGAAAACTTTTGATTTAAGGTAGTGCTAGATCTTTCCAAAACAGATTTGAGTATACAATAAAGAAAATTTCTGGACTTAAGGCGTGTATAATTTTCATAATTATGAGTGTATGCTTTTATTTTGTCCAATATATTATTTTCACTTTCTGCTTCTATTTCTTACTAGTAGTTTTTATTTTTTATATTAAGGTACAAAATAAAACTCTTCACACCTATAAATTTCTAGAGACAATATTTTATGTCCAGTACTTATTGTTTTTTAAAGATGTATTTTATTTATTTTACTTTGTATTTATGTGTGTTTGTGCTATGTGTGTGCAGGTGGCTGTATGAGTTAGGCATCAGATACCCTTGAGTAGAAGTTCTTGGCAGTTGTGAACCATCAGAAATTGGTATTATGAACCAATCTTGGGTCCTCTATGAGAGTAACAAATATTAATTGTGCCTAGTCCCTAATTTCTGTTTATTCTGGGCATGTGCATATGCCTCTTGATTCAGATGTAGAACTCTTAGCTCCTTCTCCAGTAAATGTCTGCCTGCATGCTACCATGCTTTCTGCCATTATGATAAGGGAATAAATCTCTGAATTGTGTGTCAGTCTCTGTAGTATGAGGTGAGCAGTGGGCTATGTCCTGCCACTCAGCTGGCTTAGCCCCCAAAATAACCACACAAAAACTGTATTCATTTAAACACTGCCTGGCCCATTAGCTCTAGCCTCTTATTGACTAGCTCTCACATCTTGATTAATCCATTTCTGTTAAATCTGTGTATCATCACGTGACTGTGGCTAACAGGAAAGATTATAACCTACGTCTGTCTCAGGCTGGAGATTCATGGCATCTGCCTGTCTCTGCTCTTCTTCCCAGAATTCTGTTCTGTCTTCCCAGCCTACCTGAGGGCTGCACTATCAAAAGGCCAAGGCATTCTCTTTGTTCAACCAATGAAAGCACCATAAATACAGAAGGGCCTCCTACACTAAGACCCAACTAAATGTTTTATTTGTTTGTTTGTTTGTTTTTCATAAGAGTTGCCCTTGGCAATGGTGCCTTTTCACAGCAATAAAACCCTAACTAAGATAGCTTTTTTGTTCAGGTGATAGCAATGCAGGTTAGCTGATGTCATTATTTTGGGAGGCTTACGAGGTGTGGCCTTTTGTATATCACCAGAAGTGTTTTTTTTTTTTTTTCCGAGACAGGGTTTCTCCATAGCTTTTGGTTCCTGTCCTGTAGACCAGGCTGGCCTTGAACTCACAGAGATCCACCTGCCTCTGCCTCCCGAGTGCTGGGATTAAAGGCATGTGCCACCACTGCCCGGCCAGAAGTGGTCTTTGAAACTTTATTCTTTTTGCTTCCTCATTGTGGGTTAAGATGTGAAATCTCAACACGGTCTCAGCCTTCATGCCTCCCTGCTGTCATAGTGGGGAACTGTTATCCCTTTAGAAGCCTAAATCATAAACCACTCTAGAGTATCTTTGGCCTTGGTGTTTTATCACAATAGAAAAGTACGTAAGACAAAGTATATATGCTAAACCTAATTATTATGCATAATTATAAGGTAGACAGAAGAAACATTTGTGATATTCTTTAGAAACTGTTTTAGAAAGTACTAATAAATGTAAATAGAAACCAAAATTAAGGAAAAACCAAACTAATATTTCAAATTGAGAAAAGATTATTTGTCACAGTAAGATGTGTATTTTATGTGTGTTTTATATTTCTTTTGTTAAGATGTAATGAAATTATGATTATAATTATAATAAGCAATTTTCAGAACTATTTTCATTGTCTAAATCTCATTTAAATTCACTGGGGAGCTGAAATGCATTGATGAACATATTTAATATTTGTGGAGGAAATTTTAGACAATGCCTCTATATTTTCCCAGTATTTCTGAGTTTTACTTTACCAGTGACCTTGGGATCCTTGCTGTAAGATCACAGGTCAGGTGGATAAAGCACAACTAATTCACCTTAGAGTGCTTGAATAAGTAAATTCCCTTAGATTCAATCCAAGTGCCCATTTTTCTGACTTCAATGCTTTTACTGTATTAGCAAAATTAAAGCTTACATTCAAACTTCTATTACTTCACTCTTTTTATTTAGCAAATTTGTGAAGTTCAGTATGCTAAAAGTAGTTTTGGGACTTGCAATTGTGAAGCTATGCTAAAACTAAGGGAATGCCATATTGAGCTTCTGGTTTTTCTTATTGACTTTCCAGTAATAACTTCTTGTGTTTACTCGTAACACAGGCATAGAGCTCTTCCTTTTAAGGTGTTTTACCCGAAGGCAAAACTCCTGTTAATCACAAATCTGACATGACTTTGAATGGAAGGGTACATGGTGACTTTCAAAGTGTCTTTTGGAACAAAACATGAGTGAATTTACATATGTTGGAAAACACATATCATGCCAGGGCATTGTACTCAAATTGTTACTTTTCTTACCCAACACATTTATGAAATGTATATCTCCCATTGTATTATTTACTCCAGATTGACCTGGGGGTGGGGGAACTGTTACCCAGTGTGAGTCAGGGGTCTCAGTTTCCATTCTCAGTTTGTGCAATGTCAGGCAACTGAATTCAATTAACTCTCTTTAATACAGGAGATGGTTCAGGAACCTACTTTCTGTCTGCTTTATACAGCCAGGAACAATTTCTCCTTGTATATGGATGGCATGAAATGTATTTTTGGTCTCTGTTAATTGACATGCAAATGTATCCACTGTATCCAAGTAAAAACTCATTAGAAGCTGCTGGAATGCAATTGTGTTATCTCCCAGGAACACAGAAAATAGCATTAGTCATCAGTTCAGCGCATTTCCATTTGCTAACTGAGTGAAATCACCCACCCCATCCCCATTCCCCCATGGTTTCCAGAGAAGATTTTTATATTTTATTCCAGTTTCATCAGAAAAAGACTCTAGGTGTCTATTTATCACCAATATTTTTTTTATTTAAATTGAAAACTGTCACTATATCCTCCCATGAAAACTTTTGTAGCAAACTATTTCAAGAATGTCTGTTTTTTTATGTTGTTAAAATTTCGACAATAATGTTTGGAATTGCTTAGATAATGAATATTTAAATAAATTAGACAGAATAAGGGGATTTATATATAGCAAAGGTATATAATATTTTGCTTATTTGAAGGAAGAGACTTGTTTTGCTGAGAGATTGCCAGAGCATTTTGTGTCTGAATGTACTCCATTCATAGGAACATAAAAATTAGCATTTGAGACTGGGAGAAAGCTCTGTTGGTAAAATGCTTGCTTTAAAGGCATGAGGGACAGATTTTTTTTCCCTTCGAGCCCATGTAAAAAAGCCCAGCACGTCAGTGTATGCTTATAATTCCAATGCTGCAGAGGGGGAGACAAGTAGATTTCTTAGGATCTTTGGCCAGCTATGTTAGTCTAATTTAATTTTAAAGGTTAGGCTAATGAGAGACTGTCACCTAAGTTATGGTGGGCAGTGCCAGGGGAATGATATCAGACGTTGATCTCAGGCTTCACTATGCACATAAAAACAACTGCACAAATCCTCATGAACACACACACACACACACACACACACACACACACACACACACAAATACACTCACTGTATTGCTTCAGTTTTCTGAGTGATTGAATGGCAGATGTGTGCCACCAGACCTGCTTAGGCTTATATTTACTTTGTGCATATTGTCCATAAATATTTTTTCATTTAATATGATATTTGGAGTACTCATTTTCTTTCCTCTTTTTCTTTACTTCTCTCTTCCAAATCTTTTCTTTATTTTCATACGTGAATGCAGTAATTTATGATCATATCTCCTCCCTCATTTCCCCCTACAACTTCTCTCCTATTCCAACCAGTGTGTCCCCTTTCCAACTTCATGTTTTTTTTAAAATTTGTTTGTGTTGTTGTTGTTCATTTTAGCTCAAAATTATCATAATCTTGCCTCAGCCTCTGAAATGCTAGGATTGCAAATGTTTACCAACATACCCAGACAGATATTTTATTTTTCTCAGTTCTATGGTAGAACCCAGGGCTCACTAATTGCATGAAAGTAGTTGCTATTGAGCTACATCCCCAGAACCAACAGTTATTCTTTGAGAGTAGACATATTTCAATTGAAAAAGTATCATGTTCATTGAGGATAGCAATTCTTTGGTATTGATACAAAAACAGACATGCAAGACTAGACTAGAAGAGGAATACAAAATTCTATCCAATTTTTTTCAAAGATACAGAAAATTCAGCATCTCCAACAAGTGTTACAGAGAAACCTGGATTTTAACATGCAAAAAATTGAAACTAGATTATTATTATTATTATTTCTCATTTTTCACAAAACCCAGTTTCAACCAAATGAAAGACCTTAACGTAAAGCCTCAAACCTGAGAAAACTGTTGGAGAAGACAGTAGGAAATACACTACAACTTACTGGTATATAAGGACTTTCTGAACAGTGTTCCAGGACCTCAGGCAGTGAATTTTTAACGTCTTGAGTAGCCAGTCCTCTTCATCACTTGCACTAGTCACACATGTTATCAGTGCCTTTGCTTAAAATGCTCTTTCCATCTTGATGAATTATAAAGGCAAATATCAGCTTCTTCAGAATACGTTACTTACCCAGGGACTGGTTGTATATTACTTTCTCTATAGTTCCATAGATTCTCATACATGCATTTAAAATAATGTTTTCCCCACAGCTTGCCAGAAATGATTTATACACCTGCTTTTCCCTCTTAATTGTGGTCCAGGAGGACTGTAAACATGCTGTTCCTCTGCATATTTTTAACGGGTACCACAGAATCTGGGCAAAATTATCACTTGAGAAATGAATAAATGACTCCCCATAAAGTTTTATTTTAAAACAAATTCCTTTATCTTCTCTTGTCCCCTGACCATACATATGTATATTATATGACATCTAAAACTGGTATCTAAACTAATTTTCAAAGCAGTAAAACATATTTAAACAAAAGATTAAACAAAAGTTCTTGGGATTAAAAGCTTATCTCAGCATCTTACTGTGACAGTATATAACTATTACCATATGGACCTCACTGATAGTATCTGTGAATTGTTAATATAATTATGTATTTTGGATGTTCTCTTCAAAGCCAAAAACCACAGTAAACAGGGAGTGACAGATATTCCGAACATCATTTCTGTCTTAGTGAAGCTCTCTATTGCTGTGATAAAATAACATGGCCATAAACAACTTAGGGAAGAAGGGTTTATTTCAACTTAAATTTCCAGATTTGCAATCCACAATGAAGGGAAGTCAGAATAGAACTCAAGGCAATAACCCGGAGTCAGGATTGATGTAGAGGCCATGCAGGAATGCTGCTTACTGGCTTGGTCTTCTTGCTTGATCAGTCTGCTTTCTTATACTACATAGGACCACCAGCCCAGTGGTGGCACCATTGCCTATGGATGGGCCATCCCATATCAATTTTTAATCAAGACAAATCTCAGAGACTTGTCTACTGTCAATCTTATCGAGACATTTTCTCAATTAAAGTTCCGTCTTCCCATTGTTTAAGTTTTTGTCAAGTTCACAAAAGCAATCTGCACAGTATCTCACTGTATTAGTCTCCAACTTAAAACGTTTGCCTTTCTTTTCTACACATACATCCACGTTCTAACAAAATAGTTACAAATAACATAATTCATATACATATATTTAGTATTATCAAGGCAAAAATTAAGAACTCTGTATGCACTGATTATCCATTCCTTCATTCATTGAGCAGATAGTATTTTGAATTAGTTGTTGTTCTAAATATTACTGATAAAATAGAGAAAAACAAGAACAATGTATCTCTGCTTCAATATGCATCACAGATTAGGTAGTTGGAACAGTTAATGAGCACAAAAAAGCTAAATGTATGCTGTCACATAGTAATGCTATTTGAAGGAGAAATAATGGCAGTTCACAGGGGGCTTCATTGAAAAATCAATATTTTTGAGGAAGGATGGAGATAGATATGGAACAGGCATGCAGAAAAAAATAACTTATAACTAATGAACAAGTGCTATGGTCTTTGAGCAAAAATGGGCTTAGCTTACTCATAAGATGAGAAAGCAATCATATAGTGTATAGAAGAGTAGAAGAAGCAGGGTCCAAATGGTATCAAATTTGAATTTTGTACTGGGTGAAATAGAAAGCCATGGCTCATTTTGATGTGGCTGGAAAATGGCTCAGCAATTAAGATCACTTGCTGCTATTGCAGAGGATCTGGGTTTGGTCCCTAGCATGTACATATTGGCAAACATATTTTCATTCATCTAGTTACAGTACATCAGATGCCTTCTTTGGCCTCCCCATACACTAGGCACATAGTACACTAAGCTACATGCATGCAAAACACTCTTATACACAAAATAAAAATAAACAATAATTTCTAAAAAATACAACCGTTTTAGTTAAGTTTCCATTGTTGTAATAAAATACCATGACCGAAAGTGTCTTGAGGATGAAAAGGTTTGTTTTACTTACAGTTCTACATCATAGGAAGTCAAGAACTCAAGCAGGGCAGAAACTTGGAGGCATGAGATGATGTACAGGTTATGGAAAATACTGTTAACTAGCTTGATCAGCTTGGTTTATATTTTTAAAGAATTTTTCTTCTTTTTTATTCAATATATTTTAATCATATTCTTTGCCCTCCTCCAATCCCTCACAGATACTTCCCACATTCCTACCCACAAAACTTTATGTTCTGTCTCAAAAATAAAACAAATCAAATAATATTATTTTGTATAATTTTATTATTTTATAAAATATATGTACTTTTGATAAGTGGGCAGATATTAACTGAGAAACATGGATGAATCAGTGAATATCCCTCATACTGTCTCTGTGCATATTATTACCTGCACCTTGTATTTCTTGTATTAGTCATATTCAAGACAGCTCTAGTTTGGCTCAATATCCTCTCAACATGTTATATGAGTATTGCTAGTCTCCTCTGGGAATTGTGTATGCAATATACATACTTGAATCCTGGTACAGAGGAGATCTGGTAACCTGTATATGAATTGAAAAATAATGTTGACTGTCTTACATTAAGCTATCCTACTAAATCCATGGTGTTTTCTTATTATCATAAGTCAATGAGTTTTAGCTTGGTAGGGATTTTCTTCTCTTGTCCCATACCAAGGAAGATGGGCTAATGTTTGAACATAACTTTGGTACATATAACTTGGAGATAAGTCATAAGCACTGCACTAGATAGTGATCCAAACAAATCATTAGCAGGTACCAAGGACTGATGGTGTAGATGCTGAAAATTATTGTGTAAGCTTCAAATTTATTGTAGGTTTAGTATAGAGTGAGATAAACCAGACCACTTCAAGGATTACAAAATTCTGAAAGACATTGAGTAGGAACATTGGGAAATAGTGGTCTCAGAATCAGAAGGTGAGAAGGTAAAGAGCTTAGAAGAATCCCTTGTCCTTGTGCAATATGGCCAAGGACATACAGAGTGGAACATATGTTATTCAGTTACTATACTAACCTTGAGAATCAGTTGCTATGGAGAAAAAGGATTATAATATAATTTCATCCAGGCAAGATAGAGCTTCAAGTTCTCTAATCTCTCCCTGGAAAGAAAATGAATGTTGTTACCTGCCTTGTGTTTTATCTTTTTTCTCTTTCCCCTCTCTCTGCATTTTTTTTCCATTTGTTCTTTCACCTAACTCAATGAAGCCTGAGTTGGCACTATTATATATGGCAGTCCTCTGAGGTAAAGTGAGTTTGAAAGTCTTTTCACCATTTATCTAATCTCACAGATTGTGGGGTCAAGAGATCTGAGAGATGAGTAGTTACAACAGTGTTCTCTGTTAAAGCCTTCAATCCTTCTATTCCTTTGGACAAATATTTGTCAACTCCTAACATAACCAGGATTCTTAGATATAATCTAGTTTTTTTCAAAATTATGTGTTCAAATATTTTTCTTCATTTTTTATTGATTTTTATTGAGCTCTACATTTTTCTCTGCATCCCTCCATGCCTCTCCCCTCCCCTACAATCCTCCACCAAAGTCCCCATGCTCCCCATTTACACAGGAGATCTTGCCATTTTCTACTTCCCTTGTAGATTAGGTCTATGTATGTCTGTCTTAGGGTCCGATTCTTGTCTAAGTTTTCTGGGATTGTAATTTTTGGGTTGTTTTTCATTGCTTTATGTTTAAAAACCACTTATGAGTGAGTACAAGTGGTAATTGTCTCTCTGGATCTGGGTTACCTCACTCAAAATGATGTTTTCTAGCTCCATCCATTTTCCTGCAAAATTCAAGATGTCATTATTTTTTTCTGCTGAGTAGTACTCCATAGTGTAAATGTACCACGTTTTTCTTATCCATTCTTTGATCGAGGGGCATTTAGGTTGTTTCCAGGTTCTGGCTATGACAAACAATGCTGCTATGAGCATAGTTGAGCAGATGTCCTTGTGGCACGATTGAACATCCTTTGGATATATGCCTAAAAGTGGTATTTCTGGGTCTTGAGGAAGGTTGTTTCCTAATTTTCTGAGAAATCACCACACTGACATCCAAAGGGACTGTACCAGCTTGCACTCCCACCAGCAATGCCGAAGTATTCCCTTTTCCCCACAACTTCTCTAGAATAAGATGTCATTAGTGTTTTTGATCTTGGTGGTCTCTAATGAAAACTATCACATCATCAGCAAATAGTGAGAGTTTGACTTCTTCTTTTCCAATCTGTTTCCCCTTGATCTCCTTTTGTTGCCATACTGCTCTGGCTAGGACATCAAGAACTATATTGAATAGATATGAAGAGAATGGACCATCTTGTCTTGTTCCAAATTTCAGTGGGATTGCTGGGAGTTTCTCTCCATTTAGTTTGTTGTTGGCTGCTGGC
Organism: Microtus oregoni; assembly: GCF_018167655.1. NCBI lineage: Eukaryota > Metazoa > Chordata > Mammalia > Rodentia > Cricetidae > Microtus > Microtus oregoni. The sequence goes on along the minus strand of NW_024543828.1, from coordinate 5,693,382 downwards.
TTGCTGTGTATTTCCTTTATTATGTTTTGTTATGTTCCTTGTATCCCTGCTCTCTCCAAGACCTTTATCATGAAGGGATGTTCTATTTTGTCGAAAACCTTTTTTTTTTTCGCATCTAATGAGATGATCATGTGTTTTTTATTTATCAGTTTGTTTATATGGTGGATGATGTTGACAGATTTTCATATGATGGACCATCCCTGCACCTCTAGAATGAAGCCAACTTGATCATGGTGGATGATGGTTCTGATGTGTTCTTGGATTTGATTTGCCAGTACTTTCTTGAGTATTTTGCATCAACGTTCATGAGTGAGATTGGTCTGTAATTTTCTTTCTTAGTAATGTCTTTCTGTGGTTTGGGTATCAGGGTAATTGTAGCCTCATAAAAAGAGTTTTGCAATTTTCCTTCTGTTTCTATTGTGTGGAATAATTTGAGGATTATTGGTATTAGATCTTCTTTGAAAATCTTGTATAATTTTGAGCTGAAACCATCTGGTCCTGGCTTTTATTGGGAGACTTTCAATGAATGTTGCTATTTCTTCAGCAGTTACAAATCTGTTAATTTGCTTATCTGGTCTTGATTTAATTTGGCGAATAATGTTTATCCGGAGATTTTCCATTTCCTTTAAGCTTTCTAATTTTGTAGAGTACAGGTTTTCAAAATATGACCTGATGATTCTGTGTATTTCCTCTGTGTCTGTTTAGTTATGTCCCCCTTTTCATTTCTGATTTTGTTAATTTGGATTTTCTCTCTGCTTATTGTTTAGTTTAGATAAAGGTTTGTCAATTTTGTTGATTTTCTTGAAGAACCAACTCTTTGTCTCTTTGATTCTTTGTATTGTTTCTATTTTTTGATTTCAGCTCTCAGTTCGATAATTTCCTGCTGTCTAGTTCTCTTGGGTGAGTTTGTTCCTTTTTGTTCTAAACTTTTCAAATGTTCTGTTAATACACAAGTGTGGGATTTTTCCAGATTCTTTATGTAGGCACTTAGTGCTATGAACATTCCTCTTAACACTGCTTTAATTGTGTCCCATTATTTTGGGTGTGTTTGTGGTCATTTTCATTGAACTTTAGGAAGTCTTTAATTTCTCCCTTTATTTCTTCCTTGAACCATTGATGATTCAGGTTAGCATTGTTTAATTCCCATGTGTTTGTGCATTTTCTGGAATTAGTATTGCTGTTGACTTCTAGTTTTAAATCATGGTGATCTGATAAGATACATGGGGTTATTCCAATATTTTTGTATTTGTTGATGTTTGTTTTGTTACCAAGTAAGTGGTCAAGTTTTGCAAAGGTTTCATGAGGTGCTGAGAAGAAGGTATATCCTTTTGGATGGAATATTCTATAGCTATCTGTTAAGTTCATTTAAGTCATAACACCTGTTAGTTTCCTTATTTCTCTGTTCATTTTTTGTCTGACTGACCTGTCCAGTGGTGAGAGGGGAGTGTTGATGTCTCCCACTATTAGTGTGTGGGGTTTAATGTACGATTTAAGGTTTAGAAGTGTTTCTTTTATATATGAAGGTGCCCTTATATTCTGACCATAGATGTTCAGTATTGAGATTCCCTCTTGATGGATTTTCCCTCTGACTAATATGCAATGTCCCTCTTTGTCTCTTTTGATTGATTTTAGTTTGAAGTCTATTTTGTTAGATATTAGGATAGCTACACCCACTTGTTTCTTAGGTCCATTTTATTGAAATATTTTTCCCAACCCTTTACTCTGAGATGATGTCTGTCTTTGAGGTTGAGGTGTAATTTTTGAATGCAGAAGAAGAATGGATTCTGTTTTTGTATCCAATCTTTAGCCTGTGCCTTTTTATAGGTGAGTTGAGTCTATTTATATTAAGCAATATTCATGATCAGTGATTGCCATCCCCTGTTAATTTAGTTTTAATTGTTGGTGATGTTAATTTGTGTATTTTTCCCTTCTTTGGGATTTGCTGTTATAAGAGCATCAATTGTCTATGTTTTTGTTGGTGTACCCAACTTCCTTGTGTTGGAGTTTTCCTTTTAGTATTTTGTGTCAGACTGGGTTTGTGGCTAGGTATTGGTGAAATCTAGTTTTGTCATGGAATATCTTGTTTTGTCCATCTATAGTGATTGAAAGTTTTGCTGGGTATAATAGTCTGGGCTGGCATCTCTGGACCCTTAATGTCTGCATAATGCTTGACCATGACCTTCTGGCTTTTATTTTCTCCAGTGAAAAGTCAGGTATAATTCTTAAAGGTCTCCCTTTATATGTTACTTGGCCATTTTCCTTTGCAGCTCTTAATATTCTTTCTTTATTGTATATGTTTAGTGTTTTGATTATTATGTGGCAAGGGAACTTTTTTTTTTCATCCAGTCTATTTGGTGTTATATAAGCTCTTGTATCTTCATAGGTATATTTTTCTTTAGGTTGGGAAAGTTTTCTTCTATGATGTTGTTAAATATATTTTCTGTGCTTTCGAGTTGAACTTCTCCTTCTTCTATACCTATTATTCTTACATTTGGCTTTTTCATGGTGTCCCATATTTCCTAAATATTTTGGGTTAAGCTTTTGTTAGATTTAATGTTTTGTCTGACTGGCAAGTCTATTTCCTCTATTGTATCTTCAGTGCTTAAGAATCTCTCTTCCACCTCTTGTATTCTGTTGTTCATGCAGAATAAAAATTTTCTTTGAGGAAATTTCTCATTTACGCTTTAAGAGTTTCGAATATTCTCCTGAAATTATTTTTAGGTCATTATCTTATGCTTCATCTATATTTAGTTGCTCGAATCTTGCTGTTGTAGGATCTTTAGGTTTTATTGGTGTTTTGTTGCTCTTTATGGTGTTGTGTGTGTTCTTACCTTTTCCACTCATCTTTCGTCTAATAATAGGTGTGGTTGTGGCTGTCTGTGGTTCTGTTGATTAATCTTCTAGGTACCAGTGAGTCTAAAACTCAGGTGGTTGTTCATCTCTGGTCCAGTTGGTGCCACAGTTCTAGTTACCCCCATGGTCACTCTGTGTTCTGAGAGGTCACTCAGCACTCCCGGGCTTTGCACCACTCCCTTGGAGTTTGCTGTCTCAAGCCTGCTCTAGCCTAGGTTACTGGCTTTGACCTGGTTGTGTAAATATTGGTCTAAATCTGCTCCTGAAGAGGTCCCTCACTTGGAGTTAGTCCTGCAAATGTCTCTGGCTCCGGTCTACTTCATCAGAGCTCCCATGCTCAGGTGTGCCTAGACCCACATAGGACCTGGCTTAGGCTTACTCCCTCAGAGAGGTCCCAGACCAACGTCCAGACCCACAGAGATCCTGGCTCAGTACTACTCCCTCTGATGTCCCAGACTCATGCCTGGACTCACAGAGATCTCTGGTTACTGCCTATTCCCTCGGAGGTCCCAGATTCATGCCCAGACCCACAGAGCACCTGGCTCAGGCCTAGTTCCTCAGAGGTCCTAGACTCATGCCCAGACCCACAGGGGTCCTGACTTAGGTCTACTCCCTTGAATGTCCCAGATTCACATCTAGACCCTCAGTGGTCTCTAGCTCTTGCTCACCTGCTCAGCGGTTGCTCCCCTATACCTGTTCTGGTGGAGTTTACTCTCAGGTCTGCTCTGTCCCAGGTCTTTGGCTCTATCCTGGTCCACCAATGTCCCTGGACTCGATCTGCTCCCACTCCTGTGGAGCTTGCTTTCTCAGGCCCACTCTGGCCTAGGTAGCTGGTTCAGTCCCACTTCTCTTCTGGTAGAGTTCTCTGTCTCAGGTCTGATCTGATCTAGGTCGTTGGCTCAGTCCTCGACATAATTTAGTTTTAAGAAGAAAAATTCTCAGACATGAATCATCTAAAACCTTATAGCACATCAACAGCAAACTCATTATAATAAGTCAGATTTTCTAATGCCCTTTTAGAAAAAAAATAAAATTGCTACCAAGACTTTTAACTAAGCCCATGTGGTAGTGGGAACATTAGATAAAAAGATATGTTTCTGAATTCAGAAGAATGCTTCCTCGTTTTGGAAGTCTGATTACCAAGGTCTTGTCTGGACATCAAAGTATTCAATTGACATATCTGTAAAATTAAAGCTTATGTGGAAACATGGGAAAATTAGTAACAGCATCTTAAATTCAAAAACAGTGAGTACCTAATGACAAAGCTATTCAAGTCTTCCATGGTATACAGGTATATTAAAATTACCTAACAGAAACAAGGGCAGTTGTGTATTAGGTGCTTCCTCATAAATAAAACTCAAATGACACACAAATATATTGTGGTGTATTCAAATTCTGGAAAGACTAATGTAGTATACCCTGGCAGTCATTAATATGCTTATTGGCTCAACACTGGGGAACATATTGGACTTGATTTTCATTGGTAAAGACTAGCTGTGATCAGCTTGATTTAAGAGTTACTTGAGACAAGGCGAAATCACTAGTAATGAAAAAAAATCTACTGTGATGATAATTAAGGTTGGACAAGTCAGGCTTCTTGCATCTACTCAGCCGGGAAGTCAAAATTTAGACATCCTTTATTGTATGAGCTCACAGGTTCTACCTCCTTCTAACAATCAAGCTAGTGGGAGATCACTACACATTTCAAGAAAAAAAGCAAAGATTTTTGAGTAGAAATAATTGCTGTTGTGAAATTGATGTAATCTCCCTGTCGCTGTCTGTCTGTCTGTCTCTCTCTTTCTGTGTGTGTGTGTGTGTGCGTTTCCCCTCTCTTAATTTGTTGGTTTGTGATCATTTATTCCTTGTGTTTTCTTGGGTGTTAACTCCTTTAGGTTCAAGTTTTCTTTCTTATGCCTTCTGTAGGACTGGGCAGGACTGGGCTTTTAGACAGTGCTTAAATTCAGTTTTTATCACAGAAAGCCTTATTTTATACATCTATTGAGATTGAAAGTTTTACTGGGTGTGATAGTTTGATCTGGCATCTGTGGTCTCTTTGAGTTTGTAGAACATCTATCCAAGTTGTTTTGGCTTTTAGAGTCTCTACTGGGATGTCAGGGATTCTTCTAATAATTCATCTGTTATTTGGTCTTTTTCCCTTGAACATTCCTTCTTTGATCTGTACATTAGCATTTTAATTATTATGTGCTGAGGGGAATTTCGTTTTTGATCCAGTCAATTTAATGTTCTGTATGCTTCTTGTACCTTAGGCATCTCCTTATTTGTTAGGGATATTTTCCTCTATGATTTTGTTGAAAATATTTTCTGTGCCTTTGACCTGGGTTTCTTTTCCTTACTCTATTCCTATTATGCTTAGATATGCTCTTTTCACAGTGTCGCAGATTTCCTGGATGTTTTGTCCCAGAATTTTTCACACCTTATTTGGCTGAGGTATCACCTTCTCAATTGCGTTTTAAGTACCCTATATCCCTCTTCCATCTCTTTTATACAGTTTGTGAGGCTTGCCTGTTTGCATTCCTAAAATTTTCATTTTCATATTTTCCTCAGTTTGGTTTTTATTTATACTTTTTTCATTATTAGGTCTCGAACTGTTTTATACATTTCCATCCATGATTTGTGTTTTCATTGATGTCTTTATGGAATTTATTCCTTCCCTTTGTAAGGATCTCCATCATATATAAAGGTTATTTTAAAGTCTTAGTCTTGTGTTTCAGCTATGTTACAATTCTCAGGGCCTACTGTGCTAGGGTTGCTGGGCTCTCATGAAAAAAAATCTTGTCCTGGCTATTTTTGATTGCTTTTTTTTCATCTGGTGTCTGGGTATTAGGGTTTGGGATGGTAGCAATTTTAAGTACTGGTTTCTGGCTTAGTCTTTGTTGGGTAGTTGTTTTTTTTTTCCCTTGGTTTCTATTGCTCTCTCTGGTCCTTTGGGTGGGTATAGTAGCTGTATGTTGCCTGGTAAGGTATTTTGGGACCCTGCTGGGTGGGGCCACTAGGGATTCCAGGTAAAATGTGTTTCTAGGGGTATTGGGAGCTTCCATTTAGAAATGGGATGGGCTAGGATGGGCAGGCTGAGGGGGTCCACAGGAGGGATGGGGGAAAGCAGGATCTGCTTTATCCCCTGGAAATGGAGGTAGAGAATGATAGGAGGCCAAGACAGGTGGATTGGTACAAAATGAGGATGAGACTGGGGGAATGGATTGGGAGGAGAGGAGGGAGAGTGAAGATATGCAGCTAGCCTACCTCCTTCCCTGGCTGACTTGGCCTATGGGTTTCTAGGAAATGCCTTTTGATGTTGGGGACTGAGATAATGTGATGAGTTGGGGGATGAAAGGTTGGAGAGGAAGAACTATGTGATATACTAGAGATGGGGGAAGAGAGGAAGAAAAAGCCACAGTAAGTGTTTCTGTTACAGAGGTGAGGATGACATTGGGGATTGGATTTGGAGAACAGAAAAAATTTTATAGTTAGCCTTTATGCTTCCCTGTCCAGAGTGAAACACACATTATTTTAAAGATGAGTGCAGTAGGTACTTGAGGCAAAGCATTCCAAACCACAAAGGCTGCTGGTTCATTAAATGTATGGGTATATTGTCTTCACTTCATTTTACTGCAGAGCCAGAAAACAAATAATGCAAAAGGGCAAGGTTACACGTCTGTCACCTGGGCATCCTGATTTCTCTCTATTTCTTAAACAAGTATACCTGTGCATTATGGTTTTGACAGATTACTTCTTATTCTTTTAGTGGCTACTTCAAACAAAAAGATCGAAAGCTAAATGCTTCCTACTTTCATAACGTAGCTTCAGGCTTGTTGATGAGTAGAAAGGTTCAGTATTCTGCAGGGGGTGTATATGTTATCACCACACAGGGAAATCATTGATGGGCTCATTATATATCTGATTACTTTCTTTATGTACCATAAGATCTTTGGATATTCGATGCAGATATTCTGTTCATGACCATATTTAGTATGAAAGGGAAGAAAGAATGCATAAATTTTACTCCATCTGAAAATGTTAATCAAAACCACAATATATTAATCATTTTTTAAAACTGTTAAACTTTTAACATTTAATAGACATTGTGCTCAAAGTCTGTCTCTTACTGTAAGAAATTGGCAAGAATCTGGATGTATGCCAACAGAATGGTCTTCATTAATAATTCTGTTTTGGCAGTTTGATATTCTCTTCAAGTTTAGGGTTTTGATTGAAATGGAGAAAGCCCAGTGGAAAGATGGAACAGTTTATAGATCAGTAGCAACAAATTACTAGCTGAATGCTTTCACCTTTGTCTGCCTTCTCTTCAAGTCTCCAACCTTAGTTATTAGGAATTATTGGATTATTTAATATATTAAACATATTTAAGAAGGGTTGTAGCATAAATATGAGTAAAACAAGGAAGACTGTATCTTTCTGATTACACTGAATTTAGTGTTTACTGGGTTTCCTAGGTTTTCAAAGAAAAGTTATATTATTTCTAAGCACTGACCACAGAAATCTTTGATTTAAGAAGTGATTTTTAATTAGGAATTATTTTATCTTACCCGAGAACAGATGAGAGAGGAGGATTTGCTACTTGACCTGCTGAGTGAAAACTAAAAGTATAGGTAAACTTCTTATAATATATAATGTATAATGTAGACTGAGCTTAATATGTTTATAAATATCATATAATGTATAACATAGCACCCTAAAGAACAGTTATTCAATTAAGAGTGTTAGTACTAAGGTAGAGAATCCCTGCTGTAGGTTTAATGTCATTTTTCTCCATAGATATTCCATTGTCTCACATATGCTTTTCAATTTTATAAGTCAAAACTCTGTGTGTTTAGGCACTGTATATAGTAGTAATTCTGGAACAAACTTTGAAAAACCTGTGTTTTATTTTTGTAGGTTTTTTTGCTTATTTAGACTACACATTTGATTTTATTTTCTAACAGAACTATGAACCAGTTGGAGATCATTCCTGTGAACTTATCGCTAATCATGTAACTTAAAATAAGAAATAAAATCTTCCATATTTTATAAATATCTTGAAATGTTACATGATTTTGTTTAAGTATGCATTGGTATTATGTATCAATAAAAGTGAAAAATATTATAATGTCTCATATTTACAAAATATTTGTTCTACTTTTAGTGTAATAGGCATAATATTCCAGATAAACAGTAGTGTTTTTATGGATGACAAGTTTGTTTTACTAGTGGTGATATACAGACTTTGGAATGATGTACTGCACTAATAGGATTTGATTTGTCAGCCTTAGTCAGGTCTCATACTTTGGAAACCATTTGTTTAAAACAGATTGCCAGGCAACGAGACAAAGATAATGAGATGTGTTGTTCATTGTACATTAAAATGATGCAAATGTTTGGGGTGTGTGTGTGTGATGAAATAGTGTTTTAATGTTCCTTGCCATAATTCTGAATGTTGTTGTTCACAAGTGTCCATAAATACAATGCATTTAGTTTTCATTGAGTCCAGGCAGTCCAAGAAATTATTGTCAGTATTAATGAATGGATAGTGAATATATATCTTGATAAGAGAAGTCAAACAAGCAAGATATAATGAGATATACTGGAGATAAGCAATCAGTCCACTGTTACTTCTCAGTGTTCCCTGGACTAATCCAACAGTGGGTCAAAATACGATGACATGAGAGCTCAAAGGGAAATGAAACAAAGCACAATTTTCTGACAGCTGACACTGAGCTTCATAGTCCAGACTTTGAAATCACACGAACTTTGGAGATAATATTGAAGACCTCCTTTTTATCTCAATGTTCTTGAGCAGTAAAACCTCTGAGAATCCCAGTACTTTTATTTATATCTATACTATGAGGATAATGATATTTAGATCAAAAATTTTTGTGAAGTTAGCAATGAGATATCACATAAAAGAAGATGATTAACATTTTATATGTTTGAAAATGCTATATTGTAAATAAAATGTATTGTTTCTTTCTGTTCTCATTCAATTTATTTCCACTTAGACTTTTACTTATAAGTTTAAAGGAAATCCCCATAAGTAATGCTGTTCTTATGTAAGATTTTTTGGTTTAGGTATTCTTTTATTATTGCTACTATTTTATTTTTGACGTGGTGTTTTAATTTAACAATAATCGATGATTTACAAAATGTTAACTATAAACTTCCCGATGTTGACATTTCACAAGGAGTTGGTTTTGATGTGAGCTGCTTTTGACAAAAGGTATTTTATCAGGTTGGAAATGTGGAAGAGGAAAAGTGACTTTTTCATATAGAGTCTTGTCTTAGTTGTGTTGTTAGTGTTCTATAATATATAAGACTTATGTGGGATTCCTCTTTGTATACTATGAATATGTTTTGATACCATTGTTTAAAAAAAAGCAGCTTTAGCCTATGGCAGGGCAGAATGTAGGCAGGAAAATTAAGCTAAATGCAGGGAGAAAGAATGCAGAGACAGGCAGATGCCATGTAGCTGCTAAAGGAGAAAACACCAGAACCTTACTGGAAAACCATGAGCCTTGTGGTAAAATATAAATCAATAGAAAAGGGTTAATTTAAGACTTAAAAATTAACTAGGAATATGCTTGAGCTATTGGCCAAGCAATGTTGTAATTAATGTAGATTTGTGTGATTATTTGGGTCTGGGCTGCCAGGGAAACTAAAGCAGAGTCTTCATTTACATAAGACTTCATTACTCAGCAAATCAAAATGAAGTAACTTACTTCTGAGCTTTTAGATATTCTGTGATATCTGGTATGGACAATGTTAATTCCCTCCTCTCTATATACATAGAGTTTGACTAGTCTAGAATTCCCTAAGTATACCTAAGTATAGCCTTGAATTCATAGAAATCTGCCTGCTTGTGCATACTGAGTATTGGATTTATAAGTGAGACAGTGTATAATTTATTAAAAAATAAATTTTATGCTACATTTAAATGGGTGTGCATAGACACATATGTGTTCATGTAAGTGTCACAAACACATATACACATACACTTTTTTTTTTAATTAACTTATTTATTTATTAAAGATTTCTGACTCCTCCCCGCCACCGCCTCCCATTTCCCTCTCCCTCCCCCGATCAAGTCCCCCTCCCTCGTCAGCTCGAAGAGCAATCAGGATTCCCTGCCCTGTGGGATGTTCAAGGACCACCCACCTCCATCCAGGTCTAGTAAGGTGAGCATCCAAACTGCCTAGACTCCCACAAAGCCAGTATGTGCAGTAGGATCAAAAACCCATTGCCATTGTTCTTGAGTTCTCAGTAGTCCTCATTGTCCGCTATGTTCAGAGAGTCCGGTTTTATCCCATGCTTTTTCAGACCCAGGCCAGCTGGCCTTAGTGGGTTCCTGATAGAACATCCCCATTGTCTCAGTGTGTGGGTGCACCCCTTGCGGTCCTGAGTTCCTTGCTCGTGCTCTCTCTCCTTCTGCTCCTACTTAATTGAAAATGCAGAAAAATAAATGTACTGAGTTCTGGTTGAAATATATTAAGAACTGCAGTAGCTGCTTAAGCAAATGGTTATGCATGAATATGATACAAACAGAAAATCCAAGTGAATAGGCTATTTAAGCGTATAGACTTCAGATTGTATTGTTGCCTATTTAGTTCAGCTATAAACTCATTATCCTGTAAAAGAATTATTTATACTTCACTTATATAAAATCTTATCTAATACATTGACATAACAAAATCTATCCTGAAGTACAACTTAAGTTATCAAATTCCCTTTTTCCTGAAATTTAGGGATGTTCAATTAGATTTCACCTCCATAACAATATTTCACGAAGAATAAGAAGCATAGGTTAGTGAATGTGAACATCAGTAGATAATTGGCAGATGAATGGCCTGGTAGGTATATTTGATTAAACTGAGAGATAGTCTTAAAATTAGGTGTCAAAATAAGGGCATAAATTGTACCATTATCTACTAAATTACTACTGTTTTCCAAATTTTAAGAGACAGGGACAGAAATAACCCTAATTATGTAACAGCATGTGTAATATTTAACTTCGTGTATGTCTACCTAGATCTCCCTAAATGCAGTCTGGTCAGTTCCACAGATGACAAGGCTATCTTAGGAGTCTTCTTTCTTTTGTTCCTTTTGGCTGATTAATATTAGTAGCTCCTTGAGTTACTAAAGATGAATCTTATGCCAATATGTTACCAAAGATTTTCATCAAAATAAATTTGTTGGAAAACAAGAGGAAGAATAGAAGGGAAGAACAAAGTGATAAATTTTTCTAAAGCAAGTTCGCACTCCAGGCTTCTAATTCTGGAAGTGTTGTAATGTTTACATTCTATTTTGACATTTCCACTGTTTCTTTTTTATTCAGTTATGCCCTCAACCTCAGTAGCTCAGTGATTTGCCCCATAGAAAGGATTCAGAGGGCATAAACAGATGGTGAATTCACCATGGAGGTTATCAGTCCATCAGTGTAGAATTATGCAGAAATAAGCCCAGAATGAGTTTAAGCCCATTTATTCTACCTTAAAGAAAGAAAAATGACTAATAACATGGATTTGAATAATTCTCTACCTTTGTGGAGTAGGATTAATTTGGTTTAGCTATATTTTATTCGTTCTTTACTCCTAATAGTTGTATTTTTCATTTCTGTTTAGGTAGTTATGAGTGTTATTTTATTGTGTCATTCTCATGATTTTTATAATCTAGCCATGCTTTCTTGAATGAGTCTGTATGTATTGTATGAACTTCAATGTTATCTTTATTTATTTATTCATTTATTTTGGTTTGGCGTCTGCAGCTATGCATTGGATTGTGTGATACTTGCTGTGTAGCCCAATAGCCAGAGTTAGCCTCAAATTTGCAGCAATCTTCCTATGTTTGCATGCTGATTGCTGAAACTACAGATACATGACAACATGCCAAACTTTAAAAACAAATTTTATCTTACTTTTTTTTTGAGACAGTCTCTTTTTCTCTTGTCCTGTCTTTTATCATCATCATGATTTCACAGATATTTATCAGGGTGCACACTTTTTTGGATCATTTGGTTCTTTTTCTTGTTATTTAATCAAATGCTTCCTATTGATGATGATTCTGCAGTGACAATATTTGTGCATATAATTGTGTGTATGCCCTTTTTGCTGTTATCTTAGGTAATAATTATAAAATATCTGCTAATTAATTTTTTAATTGCAGCACAATGTTAATTGCCTTTCTAAAAACCCTAGTATAATTTATATGCTCATTCATACACAAATATTCTCACATCAGTTGGGAGTCCCCTTGCTCTTTTATTTGTGTTAAGATTTCCTCTTATTATTAATGTCACGAGAAAAATAAGACATTTTAATCTACACATTTAATAACAAGTGAAGAGGAACAATATTTAATTTTATAACTATTTTCAATGTTGTTTATCACCTGACTTATTGTATTGTTCATTACTCACTCACACCGTTTAAAAATACTATTGTTCATGGTTTTATGTTCATTCATAAACACTTTGAATATTAAAGAAATGTATCTTCAAATGTATTGAAAATGCTTCCTTCCCAACTATTTTTTAATTTCATTTATATAATTTTTATCTAAAAAGATGCTTCAGGTTTCTGTTAGCATATTTATTGATTTTTATTAGTTTCTTGATATGCCTGTAAAGCTTAAAAAAGTATGACCCACATTAAGATAATATAATCACTTACATTTAAATATGGAATCTTGGTGTAATTTATTTGAGGGCATCACAATGCAGTAATCAAGCTTACCAGTGAATACTTAGGCTTTTCTGGTAAGAAAAACTTGTATTGAGGTCAGGCTCCACCACTTAATTGCCAAATGACCTTGAGAAAACCACTTAACCTCTTGGATCCTGATTCTTCATCTGTGAAAAAGAAAAATCATACTTTTAGCTCACAGATTTGTGATCAAAATGAAAGAATTGGTTAGAAGAATTCAGAACAAAATGTGAAAAGCAGTTTGTATGCAATTTATATTAGTTGAGCTTCATAGTACACCCATTATCATTCCAAGTAGATAACTACCCTCCCACATGATTTATTGATTAGTTCTCTTTTAGCAAGATTGAAAATGATGCTTTCATTACAAACTTAATGGCAGTACATAATTAGATGCATGTCTAAACTCTATAATTAGTTCAATTGTTCTGTCTGTACATATCCATGACATAATTATAAGAATAAAGAAATAAAAATAGTTTTTCATATCTGTTAGGTCAAGACTGTATGATTATTCCTCTTATCTAAAATTTGCTAACAAATGTTTCATTTATTCTGGCCAGACAAATTTTGGAATTACTGGGCTAAGATTCATATACAAATGAAAAGGATTTTACTCAACATTTTTTTTAATTTTTTATTTTTTGGTTTTTCGAGACAGGGTTTCTCTGAGGCTTTGGAGCCTGTCCAGGAACTAGCTCTGTAGACCAGGCTGGTCTTGAACTCACAGAGATCCGCCTGCCTCTGCCTCCCGAGTGCTGGGATTAAAGGCATGCGCCAACACCGCCCGGCTCAACATTATTTTTAATTTATTTTTTATCTAAATAATATTTAATTTTACATACTAGCCCCAGCTCTCCCCTTCCCTTCTTTTGCTCCCCACCTTCCCCCATCCCACCACCATACACTCCTCAGAGAAAGTAAAGCCTCCCTTGGGAAGTCAACAAATTGTGACATGTCATGTTGAGGCAGGACCAAGTCCTTCTCACCTGTATCAAGGATGACCTAGGTATTCCACTATAGGGAATGGACTCCAAAAATCCAGTTCATGAACCCAGGATAAGTCCTGGTCCCACTCCTAGGGCTCCGTTCCTCAACAAATCAAGCCACATAACTGTCACCCACATATAGAAGGGTTAGTTTGGATTCATGAAGGGTCCCCAACTGTCAGTCCCTTGTCCATGAGTTACTAATATCTCAAGTCAGTTGTCTCCTTGGTTTTCCCAATAATGATCTTAACACCCATTGCTCATATGATCCCTCCTCCCTTTCTTCAACTAAGCTTCAGGAGCTCAGCCTAGTACTTGGCTGTGGATCACTGCATCTTGTTTCATCAGTTACTGATGGAAGTTTTATGATGACAATTAGGGTAGTCACTAATCTGATTATAGGGGTAGGTCAGTTCCTACCTACCCCTATAGTGATTATAGAGGTAGGCACCCTTTCCACTATTGTTAGGAGTCTTAGCTGTGGTCATTCTTGTGGATTCCTAGGAATTACCCTAGCACCTTATTTCTCCCCATCTAGAGTCCTCATATTCTAATCCCTGATCCCCTTCTTTCTGCTTCCCCTCCCAGTTTGCCCAGGAAATCTTAACTATTTCCCTTTCAGGGGGCTGTCTATGTGTGTACCTCTTAGGGTCCTCCTTTTTGCTAAGCTTCCCTGGGTTTATGGATTGCAGCCTGATTATTGTTTGCTTTATGTCCAATATTCATTTATGAATGAGTACACGTTGTATTTGTTTTTCTGGATCTGTGTTACCTCACTCACGATGTTTTGTTCTAGTTCTATTCATTTGTCTGCAAATTTCAAGATGCCATTGTTTTGTACTGCTGAGCAGCACTCCATTGTTTAAATGTACAACATTTTCTTTATCCATTCTTCTGTTGAAGGGCATCTTGTTGGTTTTTACTCCCACCAGCAGTTGAGGAGTGTTCCCCTTACTCCACATCCACTCTAGCACAAGGTGTTACCAGTGTTTTTGATTTTTGATATTCTGACAGGTGTAAGATGGTATCTCAGAGTCATTTTGCTTTGCATTTCCCTGATAACTAAGGATGTCTTTCTGCCATTGGAGATTCTTCTTTTTGAGAATCCCAGTTTTTAATTGGATTTTGATATTTTGTTGTAAGTTTCTTGAGTTCTTTATATATTTTGGAAATCAGCCCTCTGTCAGATGTGGAGTTGATGAATTTCTTTTTATTTATTTTACATCTTTATCACAGCTTTCTCTCCCTCCTGTCCTCCCAGTCCCTCCCCCTACCTCCCTTCTCTCCACCTACCAATGCACTCCTCCTCTATTTCTATTTAGAAAAGAGCAGGCCTCCCATGGATAGCAACAAAACATGGATTTTTTTGTGGGGGTTTGAGACAGAGTTTCGCAGCCTGTCCTGAAATGAGCTATTGTAGACCAGGCTGGCCTTGAACTCACAGACACCCACCCGCCTATGTGCCACCACTGCCCAGCCAAAATATAGAGTATTAAGTTGCAGTAAGACTAAGCAACTGGATAAACCTTGACAGGATTGTATTGAGACTGGACAAGGCAACCCAGTAACAGGAATAGGTTCCTAGAAGCCAGAAAAGGAGTCAGATACAATACTTGTTCTCACTGTTAGGAATCCGAGAGGAGGACCAAGCTACATATCTGTCACATATATGTAGAGGGCATAAGTCAGTCCCATGGAGGATCCCTGGTTGTCGTTTCATCTCTGTGATCTCCTCTGAGCCCAGATGAGTTGGTTATGTGTATTTTCTTGTGATGTCCTTGAAACCTCTGGCTTCTACAATTCCTCTCTCCTCTCTTGAACAAAATTGCCTGAGTTTGGCCTAATGTTTGCCTGTGTCTCTGCATCTGTTTCCATCAGTTTCAGAATGAAACTTTTCTGAAGACAATTGGGGTAACCACCAATCTATAAGTATAGTAGAATATCTTTACACATCATTACACTGACATTGTTTTATTCCCTATGGTAGTGTTTAGTTTTATTCTAGGTCTATGGGTCATCTAGCAAAAGGTATAAATGCTAATTTTGAAATTAACTTCCTTCATGTCTGACATGAAATAAATATTTAGATACTTTTTTCTAAAATGTTTGTATGGTAGTCGTAAAATAATTTTAGATAATACTGAACATCCATTTTTATTCCTAGAATTAATTTAATTTTCTCATCCATAATCACACATAGTTGAGTTTTTATTTGACCCATATATTTTATCTGTTAAGAAACCATTAGTTGTCTATCAAGAATTGACATAATTTTATTTTTTAACATTTTGCATGAAAAGACCACATTCCAACAATTTTTCTAAAAACAACTTTCCTCATGTCTTTACCTATCTGTTAACAAAATTGTCAAGAACATGAAGGACTTAGTAGTTAATTTTTGTAACTGTGATCAAACACCATGACCCAGGAAATTTATTTGGGCTTATGATTCCTGAGGGATGAGGTTGTCATAGTGAGGAGGCATGACATCAAGGAGAAGGTCAGCAACATAAAGCTGAGAGCTCACATTTTCAAATGCAAGCATGAAGCTGAGACAGCCAAAAGGAAGGGACAGGAGATTTTTAAGTCTATCACCCGTGGCATACTTCTACTGACAAAATTATATATCACCTAAACTTCAACAAACAGTACCATGGATTGGAGGCAAAGTATACAGATGTCCAAGACTTTTCTCATTCAAGCTACAAATATGAACAAAAGTTCATTTTAAGTTTCATTTTAAATATACAAAGAACAGAGATACATGCATGCTATTACATTTCTGTAATGACCTGAGTTCTACCTTTATTCAGGTCATTTGTTGTTAATTTCTCTCAATAAGGTTTTATACAGTAGGTTGGTTGCCTTGTTTAGAAGAAATTTTATTGATTTTAAATATATTCCTTGGAATTTTCTTCATATTTTTGACTACTTACATAAATGGACTTTTTCATTACATTTAGTACTTTGTTGATATAAAAAGATTTTAATCATTGTATATTAATTTTGTAATATCTTGTATATTAAATACATAAAATTTTAACTTGTTCCTTTGTCTAATTACCTGCAACAGTGAGGAAAGCAGCATACAATTGTTTTCATAAAATTAATCTTTTAAATTTTTTATGTATAATTCATACACTTAAAAATTCATTTTTAGTCTTTTTAAAATACACATGCAAAGTAATGGGGTTCATTATGGCATTTTCTTTGTTTTTTATTTTTTTTAAAAAAGAAAACAAACTATCTTTTTTCATTATACATAACAATTCAAGTTCCCACTCCCTCCCCTCCTCCCATTCTCTCCACATACCCTTCCACCCTACCCCTATCCAATTATTAGAGAGAGTAAGGCACATTGCTTTGGGGAAGGTCCAAGGCTTTCCCTAATATATCTAGGCTGAGAAAGGTATCATCTAAAGAGCATAGGTTCCCCAAAAGCCAGTGCATGCAGTAGGGATAAATCCTGGTGCTACTGCTAGTGACCCCTCTGTTTGCCCCAGCCATGCAAGTTTCAACCACATTTGGAGGAACTAGTTTGGTCCTATGCTTGTTCTTTCCCAGTCCGGCTGGAGTTGGTGAGCTCCCTTTAGCTCAGGTAGACTGTTTCAGCGGGTGAACCCATCATGGTTATGACCTCTTTGCTCATATTCTCATTCCTCCCACTCTTCAACTGGACTTTGGACCTCAGTCCAGTACTTCAATGCAGGTCTCTGCTTCTGTTTCCATCAGTTGCTGGATGAAGTTTCTATGGTGAGATTTAAGATATACATCAGTCTGAATACAAGGGCAAGGCCAGTTTAGGCACACTCTCCTCAATTGCTTAGGGTCTTATCTGGGGTCATCCTTGTCGATTCCTGGGAATTTCTCTAGAGCCAGGTTTCTTGCTAACCCTATAATAGCTCCCTCAATCAAGATATTTTTTTCCTTGCTCTCATCTCTGTCCTTCATCTTTCTTGACTATCCCATTCCCTCAAGTTCTCCTCCCCCTCCCCTTCTCCCCTTTTCTTCCCCTTCCATCCTTCCTACTACTCCCCCCCACCCCATGCTCCCATTTTTTCAGGCAATCTTGTTTGCTTCCAATTTCCAGGGGGATCTATATATGTTTTTCTTAGGGTTCACCTTATTATTTAGCTTCTCTAGGATCAGAAACTACAAGCTCAATATCCTTTGTTTAGAGCTAGTATCCACTTATGAGTGAGTACATATAATATTTATCTATTTGGATTTGGGTTGCCTCACTCAGGATAGTGTTTTCTAATTCTTTCCATTTGCATGCAAAATTCAAGATGTCATTGTATTTTACTGCTGAGTAGTACTCTAATGTGTAGGACATTAGGCTCCAGAAGCAGTCCTAGGATATCTAGAGATCTGAGTACCAGCCTGAGAGAATCAATATGAGGCTCAACAGATGGTGGATAGAAGGCTAGAGAGGAGGTAGAGTAACTAATGACAGAGTAGCCAGCTGGACAAAGGCCAAAGTCTAGGATAAAGTATAGGAACAAGAAGGGCAGAAGAACAAATGCCTGGGAGGAGGCAACAGACTCAGGGCTGTTATGTAGAAGACAGAGGTAAGGCCAAAATCTAGGTATCAGGATTGGACATGGAGACTGGAAAAGAAGGGCAGAAGTCAGAGGAGGATGGCAAGTTTCTGAAAGGGAGGACAGGAGGTACAGCGAGTGTCTCAGAGGTCAAAGGAGAAAATGTTTACTGTATCTTTGTAATGAAACATTTGAATTAGGACATATGTATTTATTATTTGTTACATGCCGCATATCACGGCCCCGGTCTGTGCTCTATGCGCTAGACCCCAGTTCGCAAGCTTCGGGCAAGGGGCTGGAGGTTGAGAATACACACGCAGAGACAGACTAACATATAGACCTTCAATCACTGATACCAAAGCCCCTCTTTATTAGTACCATTTAGGCTTAAATACACTGCAGTCAATGGCCAACAGGTTAAAATCCCATCCTCCGATCCTCTAAACTAGGCACAGCTTCTAGGAACTTTAATTAGAAGGTTCTAGGAGGGAAGAGCAGCTGAAGGCCAGGACTCATTAATCCCAACACCCAGCTAAAGGCCAGGATTCATTAGTCCCAACAGTTACTTGTAGAAATTGTGAAGCTAAGCCTCCTAATGCACTAATCAACTACCATAATGCATGTGTACACCCTTTACAAGGCATTATAAAAAAGAACCACATTAATGAATGAAATATAAAAAATTAGCTAAATTTTAATAAGAATAATCATTTCAGTATAATAATCTATGTAGCATCATTTTAAAGTCATCTTTTTTATTACACAGATGAAAATTATTATAAGGTATGGGAATAACCAATATATACTAGACTTAGTCGAAAGCATTTAATAAGATTCAACTAATTCAATTAATTATTCTACAAACTCAATGACAGTTTTTATTATTATCTATATTTTAGGAACAAAAGGGAATGTTTAGAGTCCTTAAGAGATTATGGCTTTATTCACTGTATCAAGATATCATCTTGGAAGGAAGTGATTCCCAAAAGCACTGTGAGGATAATTTTTGTACACAGATCCACTCAATAATAAATTTAATATTCAGAAAGGCTAGGGGCTAAATCTGGATTATCTTATGGAAGCCAACATGATGAGGGTGGGAATATAACTTAGGTCTCCATAAATGGAGTGCAGTTTCTTGAACAGACTTTTACTTAGTATTTCTTTACCTGCTTTTCTTTCGATTCCTTTCTTTAAAAGTTAATTGTTTGAGGATTTTATACATGTAAAGGGGAAATATGTTCATGCCTACTCCAACTTTCCTTCTCAACCCCTCCAATCCATTTTCAACACATCTCACTTCCAAATTAATGTTATTTTGTTTTTAATAAACTATCAAGTCCAATGAAGGGTGCTCATGTGTATTAGTTAGAGTTTCTATTGCTATAAGAAAACTCCAAGACTAAAAACAACTCAGAAGGGAAAGGGTTTATTTATACTTACAATGTCCAGGTCACCCTCCATCACTGAGAGGAGCAAGAACAGAAACTCAAAACAGTTCAGGAATCTGGCAGCTGAAATTGATGCAGGGGACATGGAGGACTGATGCTTACTAGATTTCTCAATCTTCTTTCTTACAGTTAAGACCACCAACCTAGGGGTGGCAATAAAAATATCAGTCACTGTTGTGATATGAGCGGCAGGGCTGCGGCCTGGCTCCCAGCTAGCTTTACCTGAAATAATTACATGAAAACTGTATTTTAAACACTGCTTGGCCCATTAGCTTCAGCCTCTTACCAGTTAACTCTCATATCTTGATTAACCCATTTCTATTAATGTGTGTAGCACCACGAGGTGGTGGCTTACCAGGAAGGATCTTAACCTGTGTCCATCTTGGAGAGGAGAGCTATAGTTTCTGCCTAAGGTGTCTGCCTCATTGCCTTCTTCCCAGCATTCTGTTCTGTCTACTCTGCCTATCTAAGTTCTGTCCTATCAAAGGCCAAGGCAGTTATTTATTAACCAATAAAAGTAACACATAGACAGATGACCATCCTCCATCAAATCACTAATTAAGAAAATGCCCTTAAGGCTTGCCAACAGGCCAATTTCTTAAGGACATTTGATCAACCAAGGCCCTCTCTTCTTAAATGACTCTAGCTTATGTCAAGCTGACAAAGACATAGCCAGGAAAATATATGTGCATCATTTTAATGCATCTACTGGAACATAATTAACCTACCAGTGATCACACCCTTGAAAAAAACTGGCCCTTCCTTCTCCAGCAGCTATCAATTGTTCGTAGCTCTTCAGCTAGGGGTGGGGCCTTGTGAGCTCTTCCTATATTCATTCTGGGATTTTGGAGGACTTGATTGTGCAGGCCTTGTACATGGAGTCATATTTGGAATTGTAATCACAACAAACTAGTGAAACAGCAATGCAATTACACTAAAGGAAATCAGATTTGTCAAAAAGAAAAAAAAAGCTATGTTTTTCTAGCATCAAATTGTTTTTTTCATTTTCCCAGAAATAATTATGAATAATGAAAAACACAATGTTTGTTAGTGAGCTAGAGAGTGACTGATAATGATCACCCAGAGTGTTTGATTTCACTGTCATTAATTTCTATTTTATTTTCTTATTTCTTTCAATTTTGAGATTGTAATATAACTACATAATTCCCCTTTATCATTCACACCTTCAACCAGCCCATATATAATTCCTTGCCCTCTTTCAAATATAAGTCCTAATTTTCATTACTATTAAATGCATATATTTAATTATCTATAAAAATGTATTCCTGAATACAACCTGCTTAGTCTGTGTAATAATACTTTGTGTATATGTTTTCAGAGCTGACCAAGGACAACACTTATATACACGTCAACATGGGCAGAGATGTGATAGAGAGACCTCATCGTTACACAAAGAACTATAGGTTGGTAAGGACTGTTGAGAACAAATGTGTCTCGAGTATCTATTATCTGTAAGAGTAGGTACTCAGCACCAAGTATAAATCAGTGAGCCAAGTGGATAAAAATTTTTACAATGGTTTAGCCAATTCTGCTGGATAGAGTATGTTTTGAAGAGAAGTGTAGAAGTTACAGAAGCAGGATGACTGGCTTAGCAATGTAGAGGCAGTAATGGTATAAAAATACTAGCATTTGGTACACTCAAGAAGAGCTGAGGTAAAGTGCCATACAAAAACACAAATACTCAGATTTTAAATCAAGAACTTCTACAGAAGACAGGATTAGGGCAATTGAGGTGAAGATAGAAGGAACGGTGAAAGTATGTGCTTAGAACTGGTAGATAGCAGGTTTTCACTTTTGTTTTCTGTTTCATTTAGAAAAATACATTTAGTAATTTATTTGTAAAGGTGAAATTAGATTATTATAATTTAATAATGTATCTATTGCATGAAGATATAATTATATGATAATGTAACATAATAATCTAATTATTACTATAGTTATAAATATCTTCAGTACCAGCAGTTAGGATGAATGAGGAAGATCATGAGTTCAAGCCCATCTTGGGCTATGTGGGAGCTGTACATCAGCCTGATGTATCTGTTTCATTAGTTTATTTTAATTATTAGATTGTGAATATAGTTTTGAGGCCCATTCTTCCCCAGCATGCATATTTATGCTTATAAAAATTAATAGTTAAAAAACTTTCAGTTTTTCTTTCTTCTTTTTTTTTTTTTTTTGGTTTTTCGAGACAGGTTTTCTCTGCAGCTTTGGTTCCTGTCCTGGAACTAGCTCTGTAGACCAGGCTGGTCTCGGACTCACAGAGATCCACCTGTCTCTGCCTCCCGAGTGCTGGGATTAAAGGCGTGTGCTACCATCGCCCGGCTTCTTTTTGTAAGTGTTTGTGTGTGTGTGTCTGTGTGTGTGTGTTCATGTGTATGTATGTGCTGTCATGCCACGAAGCACATGTGGATGTTAGAGAATAACCTTCTGGAGTCACTTCTAGCCCTCCACCTTCTTGAGGTGGGGTCACACTTGTTTCTGTCAAGCACAGCATGCTCCAAGTTAGCTCACCAACAATTAACTGGATGAAGGTACTGCTCTGTGGGTTCCAAACTTTTCGCTGGGATCAAGATACATTTATTCTTGAGGAAAAAATCATAACAAACATTCCTAATGTGTAATCAATACGAAGCAGCAGGGTTAAGGGAACAGACATTGTTAATCTTTTTACTAATATGAACTTTCTAATATTTTAAATTCTTGAACAAGTTATCTTCAAGATTAAATTTTCTTCTTTATAAAGTGAAAATGATTGCAACATGTTTATTGATAATAGCATACTCTATATATTTAATAAGCGACAGCAATTTGGTATGTAGCAGAAACTATATTTTTACTTAGCCTACTTCCCCTAACCATCTATAAAAATCTAAATAGTTATGACTGTGTAAAAGTTGAGAGAGACAAGAGCTAGTTTACTTTTTCATAAATGACCCACTTCAGAGAAATTTACAGATCAACCTCTAAAATTCTCCCAAATTTCTGAATAATGCCTTTACTAAAACACTTTGGAGTGTTGGCTTTCTGTGGCCTTGGAGCCTGCTTTACAAAGGTTTGGCATATATTATTATGAAGAACACCATTTTATTTAAAAAGCTCATAAACCTTCATCCTCAACTATTACTGATTTAAGAGTAGCAGATATATGGAAACTTTCACACTCTACTGAACGGAATTATACATTCTTCTCTGGCCCACATAACTCATATTTCCAGGCTGCTTTCTTCTAAGTTTTCCCCTTTTCTGATTAATGACGTGAATAACACAGCTCTAGGCAGTTTTCTCTTATCTGACCATGCCACAAACTCACTTTCAGTTGACCTTCAGAAGACATTTGGCAGCAGTTTAGCAAAAATTCTTTAGTAATTCACATCAGAAAAAGAAGTTAGCTTCTAAAGCACACACACAATCACTTGTGCATTCAGATCCTTTTTTCATTACTTGGCTTTCATTTTTCTCAAGGAAAGTATAGTTAATTAGGTAAATATACAACAAATTTCTCATTAAAGATAAATGGAAACTGGGAAGATCACACGGATAAGTCATCTCCTGCCTTCTTAAGATTGAAAGAAGTATGTGCACTCTAGAGAGAACAGGGAAAATGTGTATATTATAGAGTTATATGTTTTAATAACTTCATCTCATCCTATTAAGACTCTGCACCCAATGGTACCATAAAGGGTTAATATTGAGATCAACCCTTAGAACATAAATTAGGCATTGCCATAACTTCCCCCAAATGAGCCTTAAGCTATGTAATGACTTGATCAGCAGGAAATTTCCTTTTTTATTAAAGAAATGAACATACACTGTATTGAGTGACATTGCTGAGAATGCCTAAATTTTCTCATTATCCTGCAAGTGTTTAAAATCACTATTACAGATTTCTGTAGGCGAAATCCCAGGTCCCAGTGGCCTCATTCAGAGTGCTATGAAATACTATTAGGGAACATTTGCTATTGCCCAAAAATACATACTTATAGAGCCATATCTGTTATTCTCTGGTAGAAATAAAATATTTTATTTTCATTCCTTCTGTAAAGAAAGGTCATTCTAGAATGTTATCCTGGAGTTACAGGCCACAAATCAATACTGGGGCATAATAAAAAATACCCTTCATTTATGTACTTTTTATAGTATCAAAAAGCACAACCTTATCTATCTTACCTTGCTCCTTGTATGGTTTTACGTTTCAGCATTAGATATTACTTTTTCACATTTGCAATTCATCACATTTAAAACTGGTACTTGTCCAACAAAAATAGTTTGATATCCTTGCAAAGACATTGTACTTTTGGATTGCCATCTATATCACTATCTCCAGAAAGAAATTTTTAGATGATAAGTAATGAAAAGGAGGCTTTATCACAGGTAAAATAATTCTACATGAATCTTCCCTGACACCTACTGCTTCCAAACCTGTCAAATTTAATTTGTAAACTTCAAAAATTCTTGTTTCATCAGCATCTTTACAGAGATGTGAAATTCTGAATATTTTGAAGGGTATAAAACATTAATTCTTTAAATTATGTCATGAGACTTAGTGGTATTCATATTTCTAGGATATTAATATTTCCCCTAACATATATTCTTTTTAAAGCATTCCTTTTAATGTTCCAATAATTGTCTTGTAAAGGTTCAAATGCTTCTTATTTAAATATTCAAACAATTATGAATTATTATTGTGATTTAGATTGCCCAGGAAAAACAATGGCAGGAATATACCAAAAGGATGTGCTTTCTTAACATTAGTACATTAAAGCTAACAATGCTGGAACTGCATTTATCCTTTATAAGTAGTGATTTATCTTTTCTTCTTGAGTGATTGTATTACCACAGAGATATAAACAGAGCTTCTATATGCAATTATTCCATATCATTACTATACAGAAGAGTAATATTTACATTAAATATTTGTTATAAACATAGACATATAATGGGTGCTCAACAAGTATTTATTTGATGTAAAGGTTTTATTATGTGAAGAAATTGCAACTCATTGCTTTTAAACATCATGTTATTGAAGCACAACTTGGGGCTGGAGAGATGACTCAGTAGCTGAGACTCCTAGTTGCTCTTCCAGAGGACCCAGATTAGATTTCCTGCACTCACATGGTATCTTACAACTCTCTGCAATTCCAATACTAGAAGACTTGATGCATTATTCTGGCCTCTGAGGGCACTGCACACAAGTTGTGTACTTATGAGGGGCCTACAGATGAATACCAGAGGAATAGGCATTTTTGCCCATCCTGAGAGACAAGTCAAGTTGGCATGGTGCTCTGCTCTCTATAATATCATGGGGTCATACATGTGAGCCTCTATGATATACCTCTGCACTTACACGGCAAACACACTCCACAGATAAGAAGGAACTTAATTTTTATCACTCTTGCTACACTGGCCAGGAAAGAATAAGATCCCAGAACCTTGATAGTTCAAAGGAAAGCAGAAGAATAAGTGCACCAAGGATAAGATCAAGCCAGTACTGACTGGATGTGACCTCCCTCCAACAGAGACCACCTAAATATAGAAAGAGTAGGAAGACATGGCTTAAGCTCTTCTCATTACTTTAAACTCTGACCCCCCTCAAAATTAAGCAAACACAAACAAAAACAAACAAAAAGAAACCAGCTAGGCCTCAGTTCTAGAGTGGAAAAGAAATGGTAGAGACAGAAGAGACGGGAAGGAGGCAGGGGGAACTCACCTCTTACTATTTTTTTTAAAGAATGGGATTAAAATGTCTTCATAATGAGTTTTTATTGTCTTCATAAATATGACTTGGAGTTACTTATTTAAATTTAGTGAGGATTGCTTGAAATTCAGTCCATTGGAAACAAAGATTACAGTGTTTCTCAAAATTGCTATAACCTAACTATGCAGTACCTTGAAATAAGAAGTTTGCCCCACATAACCTAGCACTGTAGTATAGAGATAGTAAAATAATAGATTATTAATAATTACAATTTATTCATCATTTACTTTATACCATGTGTATGAATGATTTACGTGGTTCATAATATTTACACCTTGCAGCATTTTGGCAAGGCCACTTCATTATTGTCACTTTGTGAAGAGGGAAAATAAAACATAAATAGCAAGAGGCTAAGTAACGTCATTCAAGGTCTTAGGTGTAGAAAGAGGAGAAAGCATTTTCATTTAAGCAAATGGGATCTAGTTTATACTCAGTTTCCATGTACCACAGCTTCTATGGATACTGTATAAGTAAGAATAGCTTTGCATAAGTACATGCAATAAAAATTAGTGAATAAATAGGCGTTGAATTTGAAGGTATATGGGAGATATTAGAGCGATGAAAGATAAGGGAGAAATCTTGTAACTATACTACAATCTCAAATATATAAAAAAGATTAAAATTAAATGGACAGAATTTTTAACAAATCAATTGCCCTGATAAAGCATAAAGCAATCAAGTCTAGAAATTGAGAAGATCAAAATTCTTAGGCAGATTTAAAAATTATGGGACAGAATTTGTAAAAGATCCATCTATATAAACTGGCAATACAACATGACACAGGTTTTTAGATAGCAGATTTTTGTGAGAGGTAAAACAGAACGAGGTAGAACTATTGTGGAGACTGTGCTCCTCTTGCATTGGGGAATGCTGCAGTGTGTAGAGAGGCTAGTAGGACTAGAAATATATGTTCTGATATATTCTTATATGGATTTAGTTTTATGCGTCATGCCAGGGAATGCATAATCCTGAATCAATGAACCAGGGAACTCAACTGAAGTTGTTTATCAGTGTTGAAGAGTGATCCTGTCACATGGAAAAAAATAATCAGGATATCACAGCTCAGTTTTTCCAAATTAATTGCATTTCTGAAGCTTGTTCACTCAGAAACAGGACATGATGGAGCAAGAAGAGTTCATGTAGGTAAGAGTTAGCAGGGATGAAAAGGCTGCCAAAACAAAGTAACAAATAAGCCACATGCATATTGTTCTTAATATATGGTTCAAACTTAAAATTCATATACACATGTACACACACATCCTCAACAAGTATCATTGAGAGTTTGCAAATTTCTTTGATTTTCATTGTATCACATTTAAAGTAGAAATTGTCTTTTACATATTATTTATTCTTCTATAGCACTTAGTTATTTTACAATACTAATAAGCAATCAATATCATATAGTTTGCAAGGAGTAAGCCTTTACTTCTAATGGAAGGGATATAAATTGTTCAAGCTATTATATCAAACTATCATAAAGAGGCTTGGAGATCCAAGTTCAAAGTTCCAGAACATTTAACTTAATTCTAAATCTTCCGTTCTTCTGGTTAGTAGACAGCTGCCATTCCACCAAATAGTCTACGGCTCCTTCTGCACACACACACATATGCATACACACAAACACATACACACATATGCATGTATGCACACAGGCACACATACACACATGGACAGGTAAATGCAACCCACTGAGTCCATTTAGAGTTCTTTGCTCATATGTATATATGTTTATGTATGATCAATGAGGATTGGACAATCTCTTAGGATGTTCATCTCTGGAAGAGACTGTTCTCTCCCTCCTCAGAATCCATCAGTTGCCTGTAGCTGATCATTTATGGTGGCACCTTGTGAGGATCCCCACATCCACACTGATAAATCAACTGGTGTTTTCACTGAGGAGGTTTTGTTTATTCAACCATGTTGTTGAGAGTTCACGTGAGCCTCTTCCATGTCCTATACAAAAAATGCATCACAGCAGATGCCCTGGTTCTTTGGTTACTACAATCTTCTCAACCTGTCTTCTGTGATGCTCCCTGAGCCTTAGGTGTGAGGATTGTGCTACAGATGGTGTTACTTGGGGTTGAGCTCACAATGGTCAGTTGCCCTTTGAAATTTGACCAGTTGTGCCTTTCTGTAATGATTTCTTTCTGCAACAAAAAGAAGCTTCTTTGGTGTGTGGCAAAAACTTCAGTTATCTGTGGATATGAGAATATGTATTCGGCATACAATTTTGAATTATAATATTTTAGGAAAGCGGTAGTAGTAGGTTCACCACTAAGATACAGGATCTCACTAACTAATGTTGTTAGCTAAGTTTACAGCACCAAGTATGATGTTCTGCCTGTTGAGTGAGCCTTATGTCCAATTAGACAGCTTTTGGTTATTGAAAGGATGAGAGTGCTACTGTTGCCATTGGGAATATCTTCAGAATCATAGTGGTGGTTTCTTGGATTTGCTGTTGGGTGGGACTAATGATTGTTTTTTGCTTTGGCAGCTTGTAAAGCCCCCCTTTCACATGCTATGAGATGCAGTTCTCAGGGAGCAGGCTTGCAGGTTACTTTCTTCCTGGTTCTTCCAAGTGCTGTGATGAAAAGCTGTAGTATCTTTAACAATAAGGAAGAGCCATCAAGTTCTGGGAGGCAACTTAGGGCAATGGCAATAGTCTATGTTGTTTCTATAGTCTCTTAGATGATGCTGACCAACTCTTGAAGGGATGTTTCTAATGCCTGGTATCAGGCATTTTGGAGTTTATAGTTTTTGTAAGGAGCATTATCACCCCTAATATCTTTTCCAAATGTTAGCTATTAGTCTTTTTCAGAATTTTAATTTTATTCTGATTTTATGTTATATTTCACATTCTTTTTGACAGAAAAAGAATAAAATATTTTATTATTTTTTTGGTAAATGTTTTCCATCTCACATAATTTTAAAATATAGAATTTAATTGCATACATAAATTATTAACCAACTCACTTTCAGTGGATATTCCTATCATTTTCCTTACTTTCACTAGTACTAAATGTCAGCCTGGCATTCTTATACTTGTTTAGAAGTAAACTTAATACAAATTCATTTATAGATGTTAGTAATTGTGTAGTGTGTTTCCTATACATTATTTCATTGGCTGTCGCAATGACTCATTATAAAAAAATCAAGAAATTTTAAAATAAAATCTTTCCAAATTACAATGAAATAAGATTTTCTGAAGTAAAATCTCATTTCAGGATTGTTCAGTATCATTCCTCTTGAGACAATCAGAATAACTATAGTATAACTTAATTAAAATATGAGGCATGAAATGGAGTTATAACAAACATGACTAATCATAAAGAATACTGACCTGATTGAAATTACAGATTTCGAGATTTAAATTTTCCAAAATTAAATATCATTTTTATAGAAATTGCACTGACTAGCACATTGTGATTTTGGAGCTGTATGAGAATATTTATATCCAGTAACATTCAATATCACTATACTCTAGTTACTTAAGATGAGACACATTAGAAGCCAAATGTACACGAGGACAAATTTTTTTTATGTTCCTGGCTGTACTCATGTTTTTCTTTTTTGTCATATTACCTAACACTGAAGAGACAATACATATTTTCTGAACCAATAAATAAATGGACACTCATTTCTCAGCACTGAGTAATATATAGTAATTTTATCATATCAGGGAAAATATAAAATAGCTTGTTCTTTTGTATCAATTTCTAGCTTTTCCCATAATATCTATGGGACAGGAGCTTAAATTTGTAAGAGTCCCCTTGGTGATTGAAAACTGCACCCATACTTCAGAACAAGTTACCCAGTGCAAGTTCATTATCATTTTCTCCAAGAGCTACTTTTTAATTGAACTATTTCTCTTATAGTTTTAAGTGTGACCTTGAATCTCTGAGAATAATTTCTCTTTATAAATTATCCTTTGTCCTTCCTCAAACAAATTGTGCCTATCTAGTTTGCCACCAGATGTGGCAAAATATTGGTAGGCAGTCATGTAGATTCGGCTAGAATAAATGGAAATAGCAAATGTGGATACATTTACCAATATTGAAAGAGCCATTTTAGGTATTCCATTTCTGTGTTCACTGATTTGCAGATGTTCTGAAAAGCATCCTGTAAATTCTTTTTCACTGTGTGAATCAAGAGATCATTCTAATCATTTAAAAGAATTTTCATTATCAGAATTTTAAAGAAAGTTGTGTGCTATCAAATGATATTCAATATATATATTTTGAAAAGAAATATATTTTTGAATAGTTTCCATTGAAATTCTCCTAGAAAACTGGGCCATGTTGTGCCTTGCTTTTCAAATGGGAATGTAGATTGGAATGAATTTTGGTTTGACTGTGTCTCTGATGGCCTATTTACAGAAATGGGAATTTAAAAGCTGTTTCATTTTCTCCCTAGAGACTAACTTCATTTTCAGGAAAACCCATCCAGGACTAGTAAAGCATACACAGACAGACTTGGATTATAGTTTCAGTTTTGCCTGATAGGATTAGATTGTATCATTGGGATTTCATTTTCTCATTTATAAAGTAAGAGTTATTTTAACTTCTCATACATACAAGTCTCTCTAAAGTAATTAAAATCTGATTGAACCATACACTAAATAATGTTTCCCAGATATCTAATTTCAGGCTAGCTTCAGAAACTTCTGTACAGATATTTAAATGTGTAGATACCATGTCCCTACCTTGAGAATCATATAAAACTCCAGTTTCTTTAAGTATTTTCTGTAAAAGTTTCTCTACGTAGACCTGCTGCACTCATCCCCATGAATCTCTAGCTTTTACAGCCCTGCTTGCAAATACCTCCCAGAATTGTTTCTTTCATTATGAACACACATTGGTTCAATTTGAAAATATATTTAATTTTTATCTTATTACTTTCATTGTATGAATTGTGCAAGTGTGGGCACATATGTTGAAGTCAGACAACAGAGTTTATGGAGTCAGTTTCTACCTTTATGTTGGGGATCAAACTCAGGTAGTCAAGCTTGATCACCAAGTGTTTTTACCCATCAAACTATCTTATCAGCCATAAAACATTCCTTTAGTTTCCCCATTTTTTCATGTGATTATTTTCTTTTAGACTCATTTACTCACATAACACTATAATTAAGATTTATTGTACAGAAGGAATTTTCTTTTTTATTTCATATTTTCTAGTTAAATTCAATGTCCCAATATGGAAGAACTAAATCAAAGGCTATTGACACTATTAGGAGAAATTGCTCTGGATAGAAGATTCAAATATGTAAATGCAATATTTGTAGAATATCAAAAGTTCCTTATAGAACAACTTAATAAAATTGCAAAAATATAGGATCATATTGCTCCATTTTGATTTGTGCTCTAATATTCAGTACTTTGCTAGCATTATTTGAATATTTCAATTTCAAAATTTATTTACAAACCTTGAAGGAGAGGATCTATTCCCTCGCGCAACTAAGTAATCACCCTTCTTAACACGGCACTGACTGGCATTATGTAGAGCCTTACTTGGAACTCCATGAATGTCCTACAGATGCATTTTCATTTCAGCTCACCTATCAGTCACCCTGCCCACTGTATGACAAAATAATATCTTATTGAGACAATTTCCCTCCCATTCATTTTATAAATATACCTTTGTGCCAAAATACCACAATGAAGTTAAATGACTTGTAGATTTTACCTAAAATGGCAATTATAATATTAAATAAAAGCACAAAAGACATGACACTATAATTATTTTTGTTTGCTTCTTTCTAGTTTTGTAAACATTTCAGATCTCTGACATTTGGTCCACTTTCTCATCATAATTCTCTTCTAGATGTCTTGTTTCTTCATCAAAGCAGTGTGCTGGCCTTTGTTCCTATTAACATTTTCCCTTTCCATTATGTTTTGATACATATTTATAGTGCCTGATTCATTTTTTAGCATTTAACTAGATATTGTAATTACTCTGTTCTTTGGTTTATATGTGACTTGTAACTATTCCAAAGCTGGAATCTCCTAGATGCTAATTTGAGTATCTGCCTTTCAATAGACATGCTGAATTTTCTCTGCTCCCTTCCCTGCCTCTCCCCTCCCCTTCAATCCTCTTCCAAGGATGCCAAGCTCCCAATTTACTCAGGAGATTTTGTATTTTTCTACTACTCATATAGATTAGATCTATGTATGTCTCTCTTAGGGTTTTCATTGTTGTCTAGGTTCTCTGGGATTGTGATTTGTGGGCTGGTTTTCTTTGCTTTATGTTTAAAAACCTCTTATGAGTAAATACATGTGATAATTGTCTTTCTGGGTCTGGGTTACCTCAATCAAAATGATGTTTTCTAGCTCTATGCATTTTCCTGCAAAATTCAAGATATCATTATATTTTTCTGCTGAGTAGTACTCCATAGTGTAAATGTACCACATTTTCCCTATCCATTCTTTGGTCAAAGGGCATTTAGGTTGTTTCCAGGTTCTGGCTATGACAAACAATGCTGCTATGAGCACAGTTGAACACATGTCCTCGTGGCACGATTGAGCATCCTTTGGATATATACCTAAAAGTGGTATTACTGGGTCTTGAGGAAGGTTGTTTCCTCATTTTCTGAGAAATCACCACACTGACATCCAAAGGGACTGTACCAGCTTGCACTCCCACCAGCAATGCCGAAGTATTCCCTTTTCCCCACAACTTCTCCAGAATAGGTTGTCATCAGTGTTTTTGATCTTGGCCATTCTTACAGGTGTAAGATGGAATCTCAGAGTCGTTTTGATTTTTATTTCTCTGATGACTAAGGATGTTAAACATTTCCTTAAGTGTCTTTCAGCCATTTGAAATTCCTCTATTGGGAGCTCTCTCTTTAGGTGTGTACTCCATTTTTTTTAAATTGGATTATTTGTTCTTTTGATGAGCAATTTCTTGAGTTCTTTGTATATTTTGGAGATCAGAATTCTGTCTGATGTGGGGGTTAGTGAAGATTTTTTTTCCCATTTTGTAGACTGTTGTTTGTCTTGTTGACTATGTTCTTTGCTTTACAGAAATTTTTCCGTTTCAGGAGGTCCCATTAATTAATTGTTTCACTCAGTGTCTGTGCTGTTGGGGTTAGCTATATTTAGGAAGTGGTCTCCTGTGCCAATGTGTTCGAGTGTACTTTCCATTTCTCTTCTGTACTGTTCAGTGTGGTCGGCTTTATGTTGAGGCCTTTGGTCCATTTGGATTTGAGTTTTTGTGCATGGTGATAGATAAGGGTCTACTTTCATTCTTCTATGTGTTGATATCCAGTTATGCCAACACCAATTGTTAAATATGCTTTCTTTTTTCCATTTGATATTTTTTAACTCTTTGTCAAAAATCAGGTGTTCGAAGGTGTGTGGATTAATATCTGGGGCTTTGATTTGGTTCCATTGATCCTCATGTCTGTTTTTATGCCAACACCAGGCCATTTTCAGTACTGTAGCTCTGTAGTAGAGTTTGAAGTCAGGGATTGTGATACCTCCAGAAATTTTTTTATTATACAGGACTGTTTTGGCTATCCTGTGTTTTTTTGATTTTCCATATGAAGTTGAGTACTGTTCTTTCAAGGTCTATGAAGAATTTTTCTGGGATTTCAATGGGCATTGCATTGAATCTGTAGATTGCTTTTGGTAAGAAAGAAATCAGAGAAACATCACCCTTCACAATAGTCACAAATAGCATAAATTATCTTGGACTAACTTTAACCAAAGAAGTGGAAGACTTAAATCTTTGAAGAAAGACGTTGAAGAAGACACCGGAAAGTAGAAAGATTCCCCCATGCTCTTGGATAGGTAGAATTAACATAGTAAAAATGACACCTGTGTTTTTAAAAACAACTTGTGTGTTTACCTGTGAGCCATCATACCAGTTCTGAATGCTTCTTCTCAATCTTACTCTAAGGAATAGTTGTAATGGTACTGATTTGATTTGTGATATTTCCCTACAGTGTTCCATTAACTCATTTAAATACGTTACATATGTGTAACTTACTCATACCAGCAATTCTTAGTAGTATATATTGTTGAAGTGAAAAAGACAAGATTAGAAAAGAATAGGTAATCTGTGGAAGATCAAATAGCTGGTTTATACTCTAGTCATTTTGCTTGATGTTAGAGATTATGCATTAACCACCATATGTTAAAAAGAATTCCTACAATTCCTTGTGTGTCATGACTTGGGTATATCTTTAGGTCAAATGCTCATGTTTTCTTAGCTTTTTATAAAGAGTACATTAAGACATGCTATCTACAGAGAATTTTTTTCTGCTCTTTAAATTATTTATATGTACTTTTCAAATAGTATCTGTCTGCACCATGCCAAGCAAACAAAATGTTATCCTTTATACTAATGGAATTTTTCTTGTACTTGCACATTTTCATTCTGGTTTTCATTATGCTTATTGTTTCTCTTATGTAAATTGTAAGATGTTATTTTGTCTAATATGTTCTAATTGTTCTTTATACTAGTTCTTCCTAAAGAATAAATGTTGCTTGGATTTCTATTTTTTATATTCAATTCTAGTGACCTTTAAATAATGCTTTGGTGAGTACGTTCCCTAGGTAAATATTGCTTTAGCATTAAGATGCCATTTACCACTCCTCATGTAATGTGAAATCTCATGACGAATTTTTTCTTTGTATGTTGACATATTGAAAAACTGTTTCAAGTATAGGATAACTGGCAAATTACTATCAAAATACTTTGAAGAGGCATAGTGCTCTAACAATATCTTCATTAATCTACATGCTAAAACTTTATACTTAAGACTGATTAGAAATTTACTGCAAATAAATGTTATCATTAATATCCAGTTCTTTATTCATCCATTCTGTTTCTTTTGTCAAATACGTACTTTAGGGCAAAATAAACAAGGCAAAGGTGAAGAAGTACTCAAGGGTAGATAATCAGTAGGAAAATAAAATAAAAATAAGGTATTCCAGGGAAAAATGTTTACAAATGTGTTATGTATATCCTGATTCATTATAATACTGATCTGTGTGGAAAAGCTAGAAGTGCAGAATCAAACATTTTTCTGCAGCTTCTCACTTTGGTGGACTGTTCAAAGCAGATATTTTAAGTACGATGTTGACCAGAGGCTAGTAGTGTTCTGTAAGGATGTGCTGGGAACACACACAGTATCATTTCCTCAACTATTCACTATGGACACAGCACAGAAGCCTCCATAGGCAATATGAAAATGTATTAACGTCACTGTGCTCTACCACACCTTTATTTATGGATAGCAATATCTGAATTTCTTATAATTTTGAGCCTGCTACAAAAATGCTGTTCATCTTCTGAGTTTTCAATAATTTCAGAGTGTAAAACACTCTTATCTAAGAATCCACAAACTAGACTTGGCATAAAGGAGCAGAAAGTTAACCCGATCCCCTGATCTAGTTCAAAGAAGAGTCATTTTGTAGAGTACCTGCCTATATTGGTAGATAGATATAATGTATAAAAGACAACTGTTTGAAATGTTTTCTAACATAGCTAAAAGTATTCAAATTCTTAGCTAGTTTTTTTTTATTTTTATGTTATTATTAAAAACTAACAGCATTTTGCTTATCAGTTTTGTTCCTTGACTTCCTCGTAAACAGAAAATGGAGCAATAGTGAGCTAAATTCAGATATACTCATGAGGATTTTAGATAGGGAACCAGAATTTAAAAAGATATTGTGTGTTAGAAACATTTTCTCAGATGAGGTTTAATAAATACAACTAATTAAATAGTAGGAACAGATGGATTCAAACATCGCATTCATCCCATACAAAATATGAGTCTAGAAATAAATCACTTTATCAAGCCTTTCACATTGCTAAAGAAAGGTGCCTATTATGTAAGGTACTGAGGATTAAATGAACATTTAGCACAGTGTTATGCATAAGAACGTAAGTGTTTGCTACAAAATTCTTTTCTGCTTTTCTTACTCTGTATTTATGTTTATGTTTTGTCTATTGATGGGTTGCTGGCTATCCATCTTCCTTTCCTTTTCCTTTTTTCTGTACAATTCACCTTTCTTCTTTTAGTGGAGGCATTTCTAATGTTCAGGAGGGGACTAAGTCTTATAGGGGTTAAGATGCCATTTTGCTCCATGGATATAGTGCAGAAAATTCTTGGGCAACATACACAAGCTTAAACAAGGGAAGTTAGAGGCCACTATTTGTTTTATTTTGGGCTCCTGAACTACAATATTCAGAAACTGTGCTTGGGCCTGGTAGCTTAGTTTTGAAAAAACTGTGGAAGTATTTTGACAGCTCGGTTTATTTTTATCTTCATCAAGAGTTAAATTATGCTTTAATTAAAATTTATCATTTTGTAAATAATTTTACATTTTTGTTAATTCCATGATTGCATATTGATCGCTCCAAATGAAGTAAAGGACTCTTTTTAAGTTATGAAATTTAATTGTATTGCATTTATTGATTTATTATAAATAGACAATCTTGTTTTACTAGGATTTCTATTTAAAGTGACTTTATAAGTTCAACATAGCGATGAATTTACCTCTAGTTCCAATTCTCATATTATTTATTTTTACTTCATGAGACTCTATACCTATGTGTTTACTTTAAGTATCAAGATGGCTAATGAATATTTTTTTAATTTGCCCTCTGTTTTGAAAATAATATTTTCAATTTTGAGATTGTAATATGATTATATCATTTCTCCCTTACCTCTCTGCAAATCCTATCATGTACTCTTTTCCTTGTTCTTTCTCAAATCCAAAACCTCTTTTTTCATTATCTTTACATATGTATATACATATATTTCTAAATACAACTTGCACATTCTAGATAATATTTGTGTTTTGGAACTGGCCATTTAATACTGGATAACAAGTTGATGTGTTATTCCCTGGGGAAGATTCTCTCACTCTCAGCATTCCTTAGTTGCCTGTTGTTTTTTGTGGGGTTTGAGGACTCATAAGAGTTCTCTGTTCCATGTTACCATATCTGTTGGTGTTGTCCTTCTTCAGGTCAAGTCATGTTGGTGATGCTTTATGGTGCTGTAGGATGTCTTACAGCCAGTGGTTATCCGCCCACTGGGGCGTGACCTCTTATATTATTTATGCTGATGTAGAGCATGTGTCCTGTGGGATTCGGTTTCTGATCTCCATTTTAGCAGAGGATTCTGATTTGTGAGTCTACCCCTAAATAAATAACCATCTATTTCTCAATTCAGAGCTAGTGTAGGATTTCTTTTAAGCATCCTTCCATATTTGGTGCCCAGCATGGATTCTGTTGAAGTGAGACCGGATTGCTCCTGGCAGCACCAATCTATTCCCAAGACAATGTTCATTGCTGAAGAAACTCCACTTGTAGCTTGTTTTCTTCTTGGCAAAACTGGCCTTTGGGAAAAACTACCCATGCCTCAACCACTGACAAGTTGCTTGGTATCTGGAAATGGACAAGCAGAACTGTCAAATCTTGCTCAGACACGGTAAAACAGTTTTGAAAATTTTCCTGCCTCTGAAAATGGTCTGTCAGTTATTCTAAGCCTTAGCCAAAGTTGGTTACTTCAACATTGCGAATGAGACTTTGGGTGATTGCCCAGGTAGCCAGTTGTCTCTGTCATTTGTTGCACATTTTGAAAGTTGCTTAATTGCACTTTCTGCTTACTCAAGTAATATTATTTCCCTTCTCAGATCTTAAATGGGGTTGAAGACTAGATAGTTGTAGTTACTTTCCTCTCATGAATTGGCCAGGTTATTTATTATACAAGACTTAAACTAGTTAGGATAGGATAATTATTGAATATGTTTGTTCATATTGTATATAATTTTGTATTAGGCTTAAAACTCTATTATTTAAACAAAAGGGGAAGGTGCTGTAGGAAGTCTTACAGCCAGTGGTTACCCACCCACTAGGGTGTGGGCTCTTATACTATTTATGCCAACATAGAGCATGTATCCGGCCTCTTTTCCAGTTTTGGAAAACGATTTCTGATTTCCGTTTCAGAAGAGGATTCTGATTTGTGAGTCTAGCCCTAAATAAATAGCTGTCTATTTCTCAATTCTGAGCTAGTGTGGGATTTCTTTTAAGTGTTGCTCCACTTTATGGGTGTAACTTCTGACAATTCTAGGAGACAAAAATCTCACAGCGAAATTCCTGATCCTATGATTCTAACAATCTTTCCACCTTTTCTCTCACAATGATCCCCGAGTCTTAGGTGTGGGGATTACTTTACAAATTTATCCCTTGGGAATGGGCAAAATCCATAACTCTGAATTTTGAACGACTGTGCGTTAAGTAATGAGTTCCATCTATTGTAAGAAGTTTCCTTAGTGAAGGAGTGTGTTGGTTTGAAGGAAAATGGCCCCCAAAGGGAATGGCACTGTTAAGAGGTGTGGTCTTATTGAAGTTGGTGTGGCTTTGTTGGAAGAAGTATGTCACTTTTGAAGAAGGCTTTGAGGTCTCTTCTGCTCAAACTTTGTGACACTCAGACAACTTCCTGTTGCCTGCAAGATGTAGGACTCTCAGATATTTTTCTAGCATTATATCTGCCTTCAAACTGACATATCTCACCATGATGATAATGGACAGAACCTCTGAAATATAAGTGAGTCACTCCAATTAAATATTCCTATTTATAATAGTATCTGTGGTCACGTTGTCTCTTCACAGCAATATAAACCCTAACTAAGACATATGTGTGGGTAGAAGGATAAATAGAAACTAGTTTAAGGATTATGAGGGCTTAGTAAAGTTGAGTTTGTAGATTCTCCTCAAAGAGACACAATTTCATTAGCTTTGGGTGATTGGCTAGGTTTTCAACACCAGTCATGGTTTTCCTTTTGGTGAGCATATCTTAAGCCCAATTAAAGAGATGTTTCTTATCACTGAGGTAAGCATGCTGCTACTGCACCCTTAGGGCTAGAGGTCCAGGCTGGCCATTATTGTACTTCATAGTTACCTTAACTAGGTAGGACTACTGGTTGCTTTCCTCCTTTGCAAGTTTGTATAGTACCTTATGTTACTTTTATCTATACCAAGAATGCCTCTCACCATTTTCCCTATTTCTCCCTTCAGATCACTTGTACCATACTACTTCCCTCTCTGTATTTCCAACAGATGGAAATCATTACTTAAAGCACAATCGTTCAAAATTCAGAGTTATAGATTTTGCCCACTCCCAAGGGATACATTTGTAAAGTAACTCCCATACCTAAGACTCAGGGATCATTGTGAGAGAAAAGGACACTCCCATCTCTTGCGATAATCATTTTTTACTTCACTGGTGTCTGCAGTTAATGAGTGAAACTTTTTAAAAATTTTTTTTAATTTATTTGTTTATTAAAGATTTCTGTCTCTTCCCGGCCACCGCCTCCCATTTCCCTCCCCCTCCCACAATTAAGTCCCCGCCCTCAGCCCGAAAAGCAATCAGGGAAGTCCTGTGGGAAGTCCAAGGAACTCCCACCTTCATCCAGGTCTAGTAAGTTGAGCATCCAAACTGCCTAGGCTCCCACAAAGCCAGTGTGTGCAGTAGGATCAGAAACCCATTGCCATTGTTCTTGAGTTCTCAGTAGTCCCCATTGTCCGCTATGTTCAGAGAGTCCGATAAGGAGAACCCAAAGAAAAACATATAGGCATCCTCCTGAATATTAACCTTCAGCAGGCGATGAAAGGAGACAGAGACAGAGACCCACATTGGAGCACCAGACATAAATCTCAAGGTCCAAATCAGGAACAGAAGGAGAGAGAGCACGAGCAAGGAACTCAGGACCGCAAGGGGTGTACCCACACACTGAGACAATGGGGATGTTCTACTGGGAACTCACCAAGACCAGCTGGCCTGGGTCTGGAAAAGCCTGGGATAAAACCGGACTCTCTGAGTGGAACTTTTTAAAAGCATATCTAATTTCTTTATTTTCCTTATTTTATTCTCACATATAATGCTATTTTTAATTATGTCTTTTAATATAATTTTCTTTTTCCTAAAGTAATATTATCTAACATCTATTAGTTGCATGATGGCCATGTATTTTAAGCATGAAAATGAACAAAAAGGAGCACGAGAATTTCAAAACTTTAATGGAGCTTTTAATTTGTATTAGTCAGATATTGTAGCAAAAATAGATGGCATATTCAAAATGAATAATTGAAGATATTATTATGGCCAGATTATTTACAAATATGTGGACAAGTTCATAGACTTCAAGCAAGGTACCATAGAGGACCAAATTATGCATTCTACATCTTCATTTGAGGTGTTTATTAAGGAAATGATGTGATGAGAAATAAATACTAGTAAATAATGTCAGAGCATCTTTGGGCTTACAAAATTGGAAACAATGATTCTATTCCTATTCCTGCTATGACAAGGGAAGGCAGTATTTCCAGAACTCAGCTGAAACCCTACCTGTAGTACAATTTTAAATATATAGAAACATTCTACATCAATTCTGCAAGAAACAAATAAGTTATAGAAAATAACTGAAATTTCAGTTTTTCTCTACTTTCACAAATCTCACCAATATATCCTTTTGGTAAAGGGAGATAAATCAATACAGATTTCTCAGAAATTAAAACAAGAAGTAGATAGATAAGGATTCCATTTATAGAGACAAATCAAGCACAACTAGAATTTAATAATTGTGAACAGGTATATGAGTGGTTGAGTATTATATGGAGTGATAAATATTATGCTAGAAAATGTTGTGTACCATTGAAGAGAAAATTAAAAAAGAAATATTTTTATTTTCTGCTTACTAGTTGTCTAGTATTATTACTAAACTATTCTAGGCACATTGATATGCATACTACTATTCAAATCTAATAACATCACTATAGTAATATTCCAATGTTCTCTGTTTCTTATGACTTCTTTTTCTTCTGCTGGTTGACTTTGTCCAAATCTTATGTGATGGCCTTTGTTTTATCTTGTTATATGTTAATTTGGTATGTTTTGTTGTTTGCTTTTATAAGCCTGTTATTTTCTGATGATAGACAGAAAAGGAGTGGATCTGTATGAGAGAGGGTATGGGTAGGAACTGGAGGAGAGAGGGAGGGAGACCTAATCGGGATATATTGTAAGAGAAAACATTTTTTTTCAATAAGAGGGAAATCAAAACAAAAATAATGAAAATATAATAGATACTCTGTAAACATCATTTACTTTGGATATCGACCACTACTTAAGAATCTGGAATATCCTAGTTACACCTTTTATTTTTAGTATTATTTTTAAAGAGTAGCTCAGAATAGATGCTTATGTTATTCTTCCAGAAAATACTTAAGTGTATAAGTATATCGGATAATTTTTTTCCAGGGTCTCTGAGCTATCCAGACTATAGTTCTTTGCCTTCCAGACTCCTTCTCTTTGTGTGGGCCTCAATTTGGACCAGTCATTTGTTGACCACTCTCATAAGTTTTGTACTACCATTACCTCACCATGTTGTACAGACAAGATGGATTATGGGTTGAAGATTTTGTAGCTGAATTGCTGTCTTAATACCACTATCTGGTTATAGAAGAGTACCAATTCAAACTCTCTAGATTTTGCTAGGTCCACCCTCATAGATTCTAGGGAGATTTCACTGCATTAGACTTCTACATCGCCACACAAATGTCCCAAATTTCAGTTGTCTCTCCTAGTATTCAATTTCTCTGTCACTCCCAACCACACCTTACCCTTCCTGTTCCCATTTCCATCTAATTCCAGTACACCCTCTGTAAAAAATCTGTTTTATTTCTCTTATTAGGGAGACCCATGCATCCTCCCACTCAGCCTTCTCTGTTATTTAGTCTCCCTTGGTCTGTGAACTGTAACATGATTATCTTTTACTTTATAGCTAATATCATGTTTGTTTTTCTGGATCTGGGTTGCCTCACTCAGGATGTTCTGTTCTAATTCTCTTCAATTGCTTTTAATTTTGAGATATTAGTTTTTAAGAGCTGAGTAATACTACTCCTAACAGTGGAAACAAGGGTCACCTCTGACTCTCTTGCCTGCTCTTGGAACCCTTTTCCTCCTACTGAGTTGTCTCTTCCATAAGAGTTTGTGCCTAGTCTTATTATAATTTGTTATGCAGTGTTTAGGTGATATCCCTTAGAAGTCTGCAATTTTTTCTGAAGAGAAACAAAGGAGTTGATTTGGGGGGAGAGGGGATGTGGGGGAGGACAGGAAGAAGTGGGAGGAGGGGAACTGTGGTAAGGATGTTGATGTGGGATTCCCCTCTGTATGCTGTGAATATATTTTATTGCCATTGGTTAATAAAGAAGGTACTTTGGGTCTGTGCAAAGTAGAATAGAGTTAGGTGTGGAAAACTAAACTGAAAGCTGGGAGAAAGAAGGTAGAGTCTGAAAGAAGCCATGTAGCCATTTGCAGGAGACAGAAGCCTCCACTAGAGCCCACCGGATCCTTGTCGGTAAGCCACAACCACATGGCTAAACAGATTAATAGAAATGGGTTAATTTAAGTTAGAAGAGTTAGCCAAAAATGTGTTTAAGCTATTGGCTAAACAGTATTGCAAATCATAGAGTTTCTGTGAAATTATTTTGATTCTGGGCAGTCAGGAAACAAACAAGCAGCCTCTGACAACAGGGTGTAGTGTATGAAAGAAGAATAAAAGATATATATATATCTTTTATTCTTATAATATATTCAAATATATATATATATATATATATATATATATATATATATATATATATATATACTTTGTGTAATAGTTTTGTTTCATTGTCATGCCATCATTATACCTAACCCACCTAATCACTATATCTAATTAACCTTGATTAGATCCTTTAAAATTGATACCATATATGCTTAAATTTCCCAGATTCTCTTCAATATTCTGAAAAAGAAACTAATAAAAACTTTCATTTGTATTAGTTAAGATCCAAACAAGTTCCAGCCATTACACTTGGCTATCACATTTCCTGTATCTTTTTACTAAGTGTTTTATACTGGTCATAACTTAAATCATGAAATTCAATGAGAGACCAACCAGATCATTTGTACTAGACTTTATCTCACAGATTTGACAGATGTCTTCCTCATGACATTATTTAACATACTGTATCCCTTGTATCTCTATCATTTGTATTTGCAATATATGTGTAGTTGGTATTAGAGTATTACTTGTATTTTTCTTCAATTTTTAGCAAAAATAGTTTGTGGGTGATAGGGTAGATTCCTTATTGCATCCTATCTGGAGGCACAAATGGCTGATTGTGGATCATCTTACTTTCAATAATGTAAACTATTATGTGAATTCAAGTGCTATCTCTCTGATTCTTCTACCATTATATTTCTAATCAACCTTTCTCTAAATGTTTTCCTATTGATTTTTTTAAAATATTTATTTATTTATTATGTATACAATATTTTTATCTGCGTTGTGCCTGAAGGCCAGAAGAGGGCACCAAACCTCATTACAGATGGTTGTGAGCCATCATGTGGTTGCTGGGAATTGAACTCAGGACCTTTGGAAGAGCAGGCAGTGCTCTTAACCACTAAGCCATCTCTCCAGCCCCTCCTATTGATTTTTTGACATAGTTTATTATGCTGTTAGAGATACCAAATATATTCTAAAGGTCTTCCTGAATTATGTGAGACTATTATAAAGAAGAATTTTTTATCTCAAAATTTTATCTGATTACATGAGTATATAGTTTATAAGGAATTAGAAGATAAATGCTTATTTTTCTCTCATTTTTAATGCTTTCAAATCAATGTTTTAATGTGTTAGTAACTTTTGATGTTACCTAATGAGATTTAATCATCAAGAATTCATGCATTTTGATCCATCAAAATCATCAAAGCTCATATTATGCCATTTTTAAGCAGTGAGGGCTCTCTCTAATTAACTTTTATATTCAAATTCTACTTAACTTCAAATTGAATTCTCTCTTTGAATTATATTCATTTTTGACAGCTATTGCTTTTGAATTGCTATATGTGGCTGCCGGAATTCAATGGCTTATTGCATAGATATTCTTCAACAATCTTGTTACTAGACACACATTTAATTGTGTTTAATATTCATTTTATCATAAAAAGTATTATCAGTTGTTTCAGAATCAATTAATTCATTCATATCACCAAACACCTATGCATTTATCTGTCTGTGCCTGCCTATCTATCTATCTATCTATCTATCTATCTATCTATTTATCATCTATCATCTATTTATCTTTCTATCTACCTATCTATATATGTTGTATACCCTTTTCAAGTCTAGGTATGTGGAGAGATTATGAGATAATTCCAGAAAGGCTCAACATAATAAATTCTGGATAACAATGTTATATGTCCTAAATGCCATTTCAGTACAAATGTGAAGTATTCTATATTTCTATTGCTGTTGCCTATACAACTTATGCTGCTCTTTATATTCAAGCAGGCAGAAAGTTTTAATTAGAATATATCATTTTCAGTGGATTTATAGAATTCAAAGGTTTTTACATCATAGTCAATTTCTGGAATGCTGCACTGAAAACACTACATATATTTAATATACACATGTTGATTATATAATGTGTTGTATATATAAACACACATATACATATGCAAAGACACCACACACATATGTGTATGTGTATACACACACACACACACACACACACACATATATATATATATATATATATATATATATAGAGAGAGAGAGAGAGAGAGAGAGAGAGAGAGAGAGAGGAGGGGAGTCTAGTGTGGACTTTTGAAACCTCAAGTTCTACCCCAAGTGTCATACCTCCTACAATAAGACCATTCCTCCTAAAACAAATCCACACCTGTCCTAATTTTTTCTTAATCTTCCACCAGTTGTGAACCACACATTTAAATACCTTTGGGGGACCATTTTCAACATTCAACAACATATATCACATTTCCCTTTGTATTATTGCGTTTGAAGAGATATTAATATCTTCAAAGTTCCTCTAAGAAGCATTCAAATGAAAACAACTTTCTTCTTTAAGTATTAGTGGGTATTAAGAACAAATAGTGGTCCTCATAGATTGGTGGTAAACAGGAACATAGATCTGAACATTACTTTTAAACCAAACAGGGTACTACCAAAATATAGAGCTTTGACAGTGCCAGACTAATGCAAAGCAGCCATGTTGAGGAAAAATGAATACAATTTTGAGAAACATGGGAGCAGGAATTAATCGTCTTCTTTGCTACTAATTAATTGCATGATTGTAGGCTCTTATTTAAAACTTGAGATTTCAATTTCTTTATTTATAAGGGTATTAGGAAAATGTCCCCCACTCACTTTTCTAGGTTTCTTTATGCCAAATGAGGGGGCTGTTTTGTTCCTTTCTGAAATGTCAATCTTGCAGTGTTAGAAATATCTTATGAGTCACTAATATAAAGGTCACATTCTAATTCATAAATCCTTCATCGAAGGCTTAGAGATGTTCAGCTGTTAATA
The DNA here is from genome assembly GCF_018167655.1 of Microtus oregoni. Lineage (NCBI taxonomy): Eukaryota > Metazoa > Chordata > Mammalia > Rodentia > Cricetidae > Microtus > Microtus oregoni. The sequence continues at coordinate 5,648,683 of NW_024543828.1, read as the reverse complement.
AGAACATGAAAGGGCAGCAGGCTGAATCATTTGTCTGAAAAAAACTTCTTTTTATTTTATAACTTTTTGATTGCTTTTTTATATCAATTCAATTTTAGTGGCTGATTTTTTTTCTGTTTATGGGATCTGAACATGATGGCTTTTCGTGCATCTTTTGGTGTTTTTATATTATCATTCCTTTTAGGCAGAGTTAGTTAAAGTCACATTTGTTCCTCAAGGCTCCTGCAGAATTTAACATTTCTAATTCATCAAAGTCAAGGGGCTATAGTAATACCATAACATATTTTATTCATTAAATACATTAAGGATTTTTTCCTTAGCTTACTTTCACTGATTTTGTTACAATGTTGTGTTTGGAGAAAATTGTTTCCTTTTATAATAAAAATAGCAGGCATAAACTACAGACTGACAAGTGAGAAGAGTTTAAAATGTTCATTTTCACTAATAATGAAATAAAACTTAGATCATTGATCTCTAGTTTTAGCTTATCAAATTGACAAATATATAAAAGGATAGATAATCTGGCAATATCATAATACTTCTTGCTATTAGAATGATTAACTAAACTATACTATGATGATGAGCAGTTGATTAAAGCAATGTAAAACACATGAGAAATGAATGATAAATACATGATTTTCTTGGAAGAAATGCAGTGAAAACTCAGCAGCAGCAAATGTATTTCGATGATGCATGATTTTGGAAGCTTTATTTTTAATCTCTCTCTCTCTCTCTCTCTCTCTCTCTCTCTCCATCTGTGTGTGTGCATGTCATAAGTGTGTGGGTTCTTGTGGAGACCACCAGAAATTGTTAGTTCCCTGGAGAGCAGCTGGAGTTATAGTAATTTGTGAGCTACTTGATGTGGTGTTGGTGGAAGATCAGCAAGTACTCTGAAGTAGTGAGTCATCTCTCCAGCCCCATGTTAAGATGATTTAAATTTTTGTTATGTTTCTTTTCTTTCTTTCTATTTTTGAAAATTTCTTTCAACATAACCTGACTGTCCTGGAATTTGCTATGTAGACCAGGATTACTTAGAACTTACAGAGAGCTACTTGCCTCTGCCTCCTAAATGCTGGAATTAAAGACGTGGACCTCTGTGCCCAAATGGTGTTTTATTTTTAAGTTTTACCTTCGATTTTCCTCTAGTGATTATCATTGCTTTCAATTAAGATAAAAACAAAACAGAATATGCATTTGTGTATTTATTCACGTGTGTATAAGAATTATCCCCAAATTGACCATTACTATTATTTTAAAAGTTTTATCTACCCCAAATGAAAGCAGCATTCTTAACTGAGCTGGAACTATGCATGTAGTTTGCTTATCTTTTGTTATATCAATGTCTTTTGTTTTGTTTTTTTGTTTTATGGGTAGTAGATATTATCAATATCAATATTGGAGATATCATTAGTCAATCTAACTGAAGTATTATTTGGGCTATAAGCTTCCATAACTTGTTGTTGAGATATACAAGACTAGTTTTTGTTCTATAATAGTAAGAAAGTATATTTAAACTAATATTTTGCACTATAAACTCAAAAGTAGAACCTTATCTAGGAAACCACCATTTTATTTTTTATGCATACTATCTCTAGCAAACATGTAGCCATCGATATTTGGTAAGTCATAACTACTTGTAAGGGTAAATCTCTAGGTAAATCCTACCACAAGAAAACTTGTTCAACTATGTTCAAAGCAGCTTTATTCACAATAATCAGAACCTGGAAACAACAGAGATGTTCTTAAACCAAAGAATAGATGAAGAAAATATGGTACATTTATACTAGTATAGTGGAAACAATGTGGAATTTATGAAGTGTCCCTAGTGAGGACTCCTGGTAATGAATGATACGGAATCTAATCCTGCCATCTTTTCTAGCAAGGAAAGGTTTCCAGTGGAGAGACTAGGTTGTGTTCTTTTGAGTTGCTGACTGAAGGAGTCCCTTGAAGATTACTAAACAACACAAGCTGATGCTAAGACAGAAAGTGGCTCTCTGAAAACTGACAGCAGAACTTTCACACAGGTCATTGAACATAGAGAGGATGAGCTTGTGCCTGTATGGAGCCTTCAGCCCTGTGTCGTAGTCTCTTTGGAATTAGAAGGTACTCTGAAGTCTATTAAAGGAGAAATCTGTTCACCATCTCAGCCACAAAACCCTCCACCTGTCCTGCCTACAAGATGTCCTGGGGCAATGGTGGCACAAAACTTGTGAGAATGGCCAACCAATGTAGAGGCCCACAAGAGGGAGCCTGTGCCCTATAATGCCTAGATGGCCAGGATCCTGAGACTGAATAGCTCAATGACCTGGGGTAGATTCAAACCTAACTGGAAAAAAAATCAATGAAATTATTCTGCTATACTCATAAATTGATGCCTTGAGTTGTCATCAAAGAGGCTTCCTCCTGCAGGAGATGAGAATTGGTGCAGGAATCCATTACCAGACATTATATGGAGAGGTTGTCTAAATTGCAGGTCTCCATCAGGTCCCTCCTCTCAGAGGTCTTGGAACCTTGCAGAAAAGGAGGAGGAAGACGTATAAGACTGAGGGTATGGAGTACACCAGGAAAACACACCCCACTAAGTCAACTAAAAAGGGCTTAAAGGGCTCACAGAGACTGAAGTTTAAGCACAGGGCCTGCATGGGTCTGTACCAGGTCCACTGTGTATATGTGTATGTCAGCTTGGTGTTTGTGGTACTTCTAACAGTAGGAGTGGATGTATTTCTGATTCTTTTGCCTGCTTTTGGGACTCTATTTCTCCTATTTGGTTATCTTGTCCTGCCTCCTATTGGGTTGCCTTGTCCAGGCTCGATATGAGGACTTTTCCTTTGTGTTGTTGTATCTTGTTTTGTCCTGTCTTGTTGCCATCTCTTGGATACTTGTTCCTTTTTGAAGAGGAAATATAATTGAGTGTGTCTGGGGAGTGGGGAGGTGTGATGAGAAACTGTGAGGCTTGGAGAGAGGGGAAAATATGGTGGGGATGTATTGTATGTGAGAACCTATTTCCAATATAATATAAAGCTTACAAATTTATATTATCACCCTCCCATAAGAGAAAAAAATAAAGTTTTACATACCATATATTCTGATCATGGTTTCTCATAACCAAACTTATCCCAGATCCTCCTCACCTTTCCAATTAAATACTCCTTTGTTTCTCTCTTTAGAAAACAAACAGGCACAAAACAATAAAAATAATTTTAAAAATGAAAAAAAAAACGAGAGAAAGCCGAAGAAACATGCAAGGCACACACAAAACCCATAAAATCACAAAATTAGAAACCATAATGTATAAACAAAAGAGAATTAAGACACAAATAGTTCCACAAAAATAATATGAGACAAAAAAGTCTTGAAAAATAAATATCACAAAGTACATTTTATGTGTTGGTTGAAAGGTCTACTCCTTTTTGTCTGTTTTGTTTTATCTCTGTTTTGTTTTCAGCTTTTTTATTTTTATTGTTTCATTTTTATTGCCTGTGTAATTCACTTTTTTTTCATTTGTTTAACATACCAACCAGTTTCCTCTTGCTCCTCTTTCCCTGTCCCCCTTCCCTTTCCCATCTAGTTGTTCCCCATGTACTCCACCTCCATCTCCATTCAGAAAGGGACAGACCTCCCAAGGTCTTGCACAAAGCATGGCACATCATGTTGAAACAGGACCCAGCTCTTCCCTTAATGCAAGGAAGGTTCAGGTAATCCATCATGGGGAATAGGTTACCAAACACTAGCTAAGCACCACGTAAGGTCCTGCTCTCACTGTTAGAAGCCTTACTAGGAAATCAAGCTACAGTATTATCACACACATACAGAAGGCCTAGGTTGGTCCCATTCAGGCTCCTTGACTGTTGACATGGTGAGCTCAGGTCTGCTGTCTCTATAGGTTCCTCAATCGCAACACCCATGCCTGGTACTTTATCTCCTCCCATTCTTCCACAGGACCCTCAGAGTTTAGCACAGTGCTTACCTGTGGATCTCTGCCTCTATTTCCATCAGTTACTGGATAGAGTATCTCTGATGGAAATTAGGGAAGTCATCGATCTGCTTATAGTAGATAGCCAACCAGTTCAGGCACCCTCTCTATCATTGCTAAAAGTCTTATTTTAATTCATCTTTGTAGGTTCCTTAGGGTTTCCCTGGAACTAGGTTTCTCCCTAGTCTAAAATTGCCCCCATAGAGACATCTCCTTTTTTAATTCCCCTCTCCATCATGCCTCCAACAACCCTCCCACATCCAGTCCTCCTGACCTGCTCCCTCTAGTTTCCATCCTTCCATTCCCCCTCCCTAGGAGATCTTTTGTACTTCCCCTTCCCAGGAAAATCCTAGCATCCCGATCCTTGGGCCCACCTTGGATTTTTTTTTTCCTCTCTGGGGCTGTGGATCGTAGATTGGCTATACTCTACTTTACTTCTGATAACCACCTATAACTGAAATATATCATTCTGTCATTCTGGGTCTGGGTTACCTCATTCAGGATGATTTTTTTCTAATTTCATCCATTTGCCTGAAATTTTCATAAGGTCATAATTTTTTTGGTGCTGAGTAGTACTCCATTATATAAATGTACCACATTTTTCTTACCTGTTTTTCAGCTGAGGGGCATCTAGGTTGTTTCCAGGTTCTGGCTATTACAAATAATGCTGCTATGAACAAAGCTGAGCAAGTGTCCTTGTGGTGCGATTGCACATCTTTGGGGTATGTGCCTAAAATTGATATAGCAAGGTCTTGATGTAGAATGATCCCCAGTTTTCTAAGAAACCACCATACCAATTTCCAAAGAGGTTGTACAAGTTTGCACTCCCACCAGCAATGGAGGAGTGTTCCCCTTATTCCATATCCCCTCCAATATAAGCTGCCATCAGTGTTTTTGAGCTTAGTCATTCTGACAGGTATAACATGGCATCTCAGAGTCATTTTGATTTGCATTTCCCTGATGATTTAGGTTGCTGAGCAATTCTTTATGTGTCTTTTGGCCATTTAGGATTATTTTGTTGAGAATTCTCTGTTAAGATCTGTACCCCTTTTTAATTTTTATTTGGTATTTTGAAGTTTAGCTTCTGGAAAACTTTATATATTTTATAAATTAGGTTTCTGTCAAATGTGGGGTTGGTAAGGATCTTTTCCCACTCTGTAGGCTGCCATTTAGTCTTATTGACAGTGTCCTTTGCATTACAGAAGCCTTTCAGGTTTAGGAGGTTCCATTTATTGATTGTCAATCTCAGTGGCTGTGTTACTGGTGCTATATTAAGGAAATAGTCTCATGTGTCAATGTTTTCAAGGCTACTTCCCATTTTATCTTCTATCAGGTTCAGTGTCACTGGATTTATGGTAATGTCTTTGATCCATGTGGACCTGAGTTTTGTGCATAGTGATATTTATCAATCTATTTGTATTCTTCTACATGTCAACATCTATTATGCCCGCACCAGTTGATGCAAATGCTTTCTTTTTCCCATTGTACCATTTTGGTTTCTTTGTCAAAGATCAGGTGTTCATAGGCATGCAGATTAATGTCACAGACTTTGATTCAATTCCATTGACCCATGCGTCTGTTTTTATGCCATCATCAATCTGTTTTTATTATGATAGCTTTAGAGTAGAGTTTTAGGCTGGGGATTGTGATGCCTCCAAAAGTTGCTTTCTTGTACAGGATTGTTTTACCTATCCTGGATTTTTAGTTTTTCCATATGAAGTTGAGTAATGTTTTTTTGTTTTTTTTTTGGACATCTGTGAAGAATTGTGTTGGAGTTTTGATGGGCACTGTAATGAATCTGTAGCTTGCTTTTGGTAAGATTGCCATTTTTACTATGTTGTACTACCTATCTAAGAGTATGGGAGACCTTTCCATTTTCTGATACCTTCTTCAATTTCTATCTTTAAAGAGTTAAAATTATTGTCATATAGGGGAGTTACCACAAGATATTTTATATTATTTGTGGCTACTGTAAAGGGTGATGTTTCTCTGTTTTTTTTTTTCTTGACTCATTTGTAAACAGGAAGGTTGCTGATTTTTTGAATTAATCTTATATCCTGCCACATTACTGAAGGTGGTATTTATCAACTGGAGGAGTTCAAAGGGCCTATTCTTAAGTGTGATTAATATACCTAGTGAGACTCCACTGGAGAAAACTAATTTTTGCTTTGCAAATAGACACCAATTAGAGATAACTTCTTGGTTATGGATGGAAGTCCATTTCTACTTCCCCTGCTCAGTGTTGGAACCCCGTCTAGCTTGAACTTGTGTAGCCCTAAATGTACTGCCACAGTCCCTATGAGCTCATATGCAATCAGTCCTGTTGTGTCTGAAAATCACTGATTCCATGATGTCATACATCCCCTTTGGCTCTTATAATGTTTCTGCCTCCTCTTCACTGATTCCTGAGGGGAGGAGTTTTATAAAGTCATATCATTTCAGACTACCATTTAGAAACCTTTGAAATTTCATACTCTCTGCACTCTCCAGTAGTAGGAGGGTAGCTGGAACAGGAGAATTAAATGTGGAGGGAAAAGGAAAAGAAAAGAATGGGAAGAGGAAGGGAAGGAGGGAGTGCAGGGAAGGACAACTAATACAAAGGGCCGTATGAGTAGTCATATGGAACTCCAATACTGAAAAAGCTTTTATTTTTTTGTTTGTTTCTTTCTTTCTTTATTTATTTATTTTTTGGTTTTTCAAGACAAGGCTTGTCTGTGTAACAACCCCGGCTATCCTGAAACTAGCTTTCTAGACCAGGCTGGCTTCGAACTCACAGAGATCCACCTGTCTCTGCTTCCTGAGTGCTGGGATTAAAGGTGTGCATCATTTGTTGAAGATGCTTTCTTTCTTCCATTGTATACTTTTAGCTCCTTTATCAAAAATGAGGTGTTCATAGGTTTGTGGGTTAAAATCCGGGTCTTCTATTGGTCGACTTCTCTGTTTTTATGCCAGTACCACACTGTTTTCATTACTGTAGCTCTGTAATAGAGTTTGAAGTCAGGGATGGTAATGCCTCCAGAAGATCCTTTATTGTATAGGATTGTTTTGGCTATCCTGGGTTTTTTGTTTTTCCATATAAAGTTGATTATTGTCCTCTCCAGATCTGTGAAGAATTTTGATGGGATCTTGATGGGGATTGCATTGAATCTATAAATTGCCTTAGGTAGAATTGGCATTTTTACTATGTTGATCCTCCCAATCCAAGAGCAAGGTAGATCCATCCATTTTTTGGTATCCTCTTCAATTTCTTTCTTCAATGCCTTAAAGTTCTTGTCAAATAGATCTTTCACTTCCTTGGTTAGATTTACCCCAAGATATTTAATGCTGTTTGTGGCTATCGTGAATGGTGAAGCTTCTCTGATTTCCCTCTCTGCTTCCATATCCTTTGTGTATAAGAGGGCGACTGATTTTTTGGAGTTGATCTTGTATCCTGCCACATTACTAAAGCTGTTTATCAGCTGTAAAAGTTCTTTGGTGGAGTTTTGGGGGTCGCTTAAGTACACTATCATATCATCTGCGAATAACGAAAGTTTAACTTCTTCATTTCCAATTCGAATCCCCTTGATCCCCTTATGTTGTCTTATTGCTATTGCTAGAACTTCAAGTACTATATTGAAGAGGTATGGAGAGAGTGGACATCCTTGTCGTGTTCCTGAGTTAAGCGGGATGGCTTTGAGTTTTTCTCCGTTTAATTTGATGTTAGCTGTCGGCTTGCTGTATATAGCTTTTATTATATTTAGGTATGACCCTTGTATCCCTAATCTCTCCAAGACTTTTAACATAAATGGATGTTGAATTTTGTCGAATGCTTTTTCAGCATCTAATGAGATGATCATATCGTTATTTTCCTTCAGTTTATTTATATGCTGGATTACATTGATAGATTTTCGTATGTTGAACCAGCCCTGCATCTCAGGAATGAAGCCTACTTGATCATAATGGATAATTTTCCTAATGTGTTCTTGGATTCGGTTTGCCAGTATTTTGTTGAGGATTTTTGCGTCGATGTTCATGAGTGAGATTGGCCTGTAATTCTCTTTCCTGGTTGAGTCTTTGTGTGGTTTTGGTATCAGAGTAACTGTAGCTTCATAAAAGGAATTAGGTAATGACCCTTCTGTTTCTATTTTGTGGAATACATTAAGGAGTATGGGTATTAGCTCTTCTTGGAAGTTCTGGTATAATTCCGCATTGAAACCATCTGGTCCTGGGCTTTTTTTGGTAGGGAGGTTTTTGATAACAGCTTCTAATTCTTCGCGACCAACAGGTCTGTTTAGATTGTTCACCTGGTCCTGGTGTAACTTTGGTATATGGTATTTATCTAAAAAAGTGTCCATTTCTTTTACATTTTCCAGTTTTGTGTTATACAGGCTTTTGTAATATGATCTGATGATTCTCTGAATTTCCTCCGTGTCTGTGGTTATGTCCCCCTTTTCATTTCTGATCTTATTAATATGTGTATTCTCTCTCTGCCCTTTGATTAGTTTGGATAGGGGTTTATCAATCTTGTTGATTTTCTCCAGGAACCAGCTTTTTGTTTCATTGATTCTTTGGATTGTTTTCTGTGTTTCTATTTTGTTGATTTCAGCCCTCAGTTTGATTATTTCCAATCTTCTACTCCTCCTATGTGAGTCTGCTTCTTTTTTTTCTAGAGCTTTCAGGTGGGCTGTTAAGTCTTCAAAATGTGCTTTCTCTGTTTTCTTTAAGTGGGCACTTAGTGCGATGAACTTTCCTCTTAGCACTGCTTTCATAGTGTCCCATAAGTTCAAGTATGTTGTTTCTTCATTTTCATTGAATTCAAGGAAGACTTTAATTTCTTTCTTTATTTCTTCCTTAATCCAGGTATGGTTCAGAAGTTGACTGTTCAGTTTCCATGAGTTTGTAGGCTTTCTGGGGGTAGCATTGTTGTTGAATTCTAACTTTAATCCATGGTGATCTGATAAGACACAGGTGGTTACTAATATTTTTTTGTAATTGTGTAAGTTAGCTTTGTTACCGAGTATGTGGTCAATTTTCGAGAAGGTTCCATGAGCTGCAGAGAAGAAGGTGTATTCTTTCCTCTTCGGGTGGAATAATCTATAGATGTCTGTTAAGTCCATTTGCTTCATTACCTCCATTAATGCTCTAATTTCTCTGTTAGGTTTCTGTTTGATTGACCTGTCCATTGGTGAGAGAGGAGTGTTGAAGTCTCCTACTATTAGTGTGTGTGGTTTGATGGCTGCCTTGAGTTTTAGTAATGTTTCTTTTACATACGTGGGCGCTTTTATATTCGGGGCATAGATATTCAGGATTGAGACTTCATCCTGATGAACTGTTCCTGTTATGAGTATAAAATGTCCCTCTCCATCTCTTCTGATTGATTTAAGTTTGAAGTCAACTTTGTTAGAAATTAGTATGGCCACACCTGCTTGTTTCTTAGGACCATTTGCTTGATAAGCCTTTTCCCAGCCCTTTACTCTGAGTAGGTGCCTGTCTTTGTGGTTGAGGTGTGTTTCTTGTAGACAGCAGAAGGTTGGATCCTGTTTTCGTATCCAATCCCTTAGCCTGTGCCTTTTTATAGGTGAGGTGAGCCCATTGACATTAAGTGATATTAATGACCAGTGGTTGTTAACTCCGGTCACTTTTTTAGTAGTAGGGTTTGTGTGTTTCCCTTCTTTGAGTTGCGCTGGTGAAAGGTCTCTAGATTACTGAGTTATTGTGGGCATTGTTGGACTCCTTGGTTAGTGATTTTCCTTCTATAATTTTCTGTAAGGCTGGATTTGTGGCTACGTATTGTTTGAATTTGTTTTTATCCTGGAAAATTTTGTTTTCTCCATTTATAGTGAACGAAAGCTTGGCTGGATATAGTAGTCTGGGCTTGCATCCATGATCTCTTAGTTTTTGCAGTACATCTATCCAGGACCTTCTGGCTTTCATGGTTTCCATAGAGAAGTCAGGTGTAAGTCTGATAGGTTTACCTTTATAAGTAACTTGGCCTTTTTCCTTTGCGGCTCTTAATGTTCTTTCTTTATTCTGTGTATTTCGTGTTTTGATTATTATATGGCGAGGGGATTTTTTTTTTTTTTTATCCAGCCTATTTGGTCTTCTGTATGCTTCTTGAACCTTCATAGGTACCTCTTTCTTCAGGTTGGGAAAGTTTTCTTCTATAATTGTATTAAGTATATTTTCTGTACCGTTGAGCTGCACTTCTTCTCCTTCTTCTTCTCCAATTATTCTTAGGTTTGGTCTTTTTATTGTGTCCCAAATTTCCTGAATGTTTTGTGATGAGAATTTGTTGGTTTTGCTGTTTTCTTTGATCAGTGTGTTTATTTTTTCTATGGTATCTTCAGTGTCTGATATTCTCTCTTCTATCTCTTGTAATCTGTTGTTAGTACTTGTTTCTGTCATTCCTGTTCGTTTACCCAGATTTTCCATCTCCATTCTTCCCTCGGTTTGTGCTTTCTTCATTGCTTCCATTTCATTCTTCATGTCTTGAACCGCTTATGTCAACCTGTAGAAGAATGAAAATAGACCCACATCTTTCACCGTGCACAAAACTCAAGTCGAAATGGATTAAAGACCTCAATATCAGCACGAACACACTGAAAAGGATAGAAGAGAAAGTGGGAAATACCCTACAACAGATGGGCACAGGAGATCGCTTCCTATGTATAACCCCAGAAGCACAGACATTAAGAGCAACATTGAATAAATGGGACCTACTAAAACTGAGAAGCTTCTGCAAAGCAAAGGAAACTATCACTAAGACACAAAGGCAACCTACTGACTGGGAGAAGATCTTCACCAACCCCGCAACAGACAAAGGTCTGATCTCCAAAATATATAGAGAACACAAGAAACTAGACTTTAAAATTCTAATTAACCCAATTAAAAAATGGGGCACTGATCTGAACAGAGAATTCTCAACAGAAGAAGTTCAAATGGCCAAAAGACACTTAAGGTCATTCTCAACTTCCTTAGCAATCAGGGAAATGCAAATCAAAACAACTTTGAGATAAAGGTGTGCATCACCACTGCCAAAGGAAATGTCTTAATTCATGTTTTTTTTGCCTTGTATTGACTATATAACGTGACTATCTCATTCATATAATGGCACAATAGAATGTGAGGTTTTGTTTGTAATATTATTATTATTATATTTCAGATTTATTTATAGAGTTGAAGGATAATTTATAGAGAATGGCAAGTGCCTAGTTTCATCACATGCTTAGCTATTTTTCAATTGGCTCAATTAAATTTTGCTTAAACAAAGGGTGAACATATGACTGTCTAATTTTTGGCTACCATAATTGTTTTGACTGTGTGTCATAGCCTGATCACCAGTAACATTGTAAACATGTGCATCTATAAAAATATTAACTCTGATTATTGTTCAATGGGGATCTATTTCAGCCACAGGAAAGTAATTCTGCATACTCTACATGTGCTTGAAAATAACATCATGTTGTGTTGATAGCTATAACTCTAAAAAATATAGGTGATAATTGTAAATTTTCCTTCTTGAAAGCATCTATGTTTTTATGACATTCTCCTCTTTAATGCTTATTATCATTTTCTCTGATCTGTTGCAAACTAAGAGTAAAACACATCCTTTTTGTTCACTACTGACTGTACATTGTATTATATTCCTTAACAAATACCAGGTATCCAATTTTTATCATTATTACATATGTAATATGCATTTACACATATAGATGATATTTATTGATTTTATACATAAGGATTCATTAATTTTCATCATCTTGTTCCCAGTTTCTAATAAAGTTTCAGATAATTGTTAGGTTCACTATAAACTGTAACTGTAGGTTTTTTGTGTTTTTTCAGATGGCCACTAAGAATGTAACCTATTGATTTATAATAACCTCCAATGCTATTACTTATTGAACATTTATATATATGTATATATATATACATATATATATATAGCATTATATAAAGAGAATGCTTTCATCGGTAATGTATAAATATATTTATGTAAATTTATTTATTCATCCAATAAAATCACCAATCAAGAGTTGAATATGGAGGCAACATTTAACATATTGATGTAATATTCTAGCCATGTTTGGGTATTTATTTGAATTCCGTAAAGATTCTACTTTGAATTATCAGGCTGTTTCTTACCACTGGGGCTTCTGATTTTTTTTTCTAGTTTTTCCCCTAGTCTCTTAGATCAAAATAGTCTTAAATATTGAACAAAAAAGTTTATGAAATTGAAGTTGTGTTGAATTTATTTGAAAGTTATCTTCTACTAATGACTAACTTAAGGGAATAATTTTCCTAATGTCTACCAATGTGCTTGGTCCACAACTGAGTTAAAATATATTTATTTGCTCTGTTTAGTGTTAAAAGAGAAAAATGAATTCACTACTGAGAGTAAAATAGCATAAAAATAAATGGACCTAGTTCTGTTTGTTTAAGAAATATGTGTTTGCATTTACACCTTCTAAATTAGAGCACCAATAAAATGTAACTGATTGCTGTGTTAACTCTTTTTGCAAAATAGCAAGATTATGGAAAATGTTGCCAAATACACATGAAAAACGTTCAAATCCTGAATACCTACTGGGCATACTTTTACATAACTTCCAGAATATTTGCTCATGACTTTTAATCTTTTTAAATCTGACAGTTTCAATGTTAAACTTAAACCAATATCCCCACATTTCTTTTTTGTTTCATGTTTCCTTTTGTTTTTAAACTCTTCTCTCAATCCCCCCCCCCCCCCGCCGCCCCGTGTGTGTATGTGTGTGTGTGTGTGTATGTTTAGAAGAACGGAAGGCAGAAGGGAAGAAAGGGAGAGAAGAAAAGCATGAAGGAGGTAGGGAGAGAGGAAGGGAAGGAAGGAGAGAGAGGGGTCACAAGCCAATGTTTTTTTGTACTACCTAAAAGTCCTATACATGGAAAATTATGCATTAGGGGTAGGATTGTTTTCTTTCTTTTTTTTTTTTTTGGTTTTTCGAGACAGGGTTTCTCTGTGGCTTTGGAGCCTGTCCTGGAACTAGCTCTGTAGACCAGGCTGGTCTCGAACTCACAGAGATCCGCCTGCCTCTGCCTCCCAAGTGTTGGGATTAAAGGCGTGCGCCATCATCGCCCGGCTATGGATTGTTTTCTTTCATGACTTTGTTTCTTCATAATATTTTATATCTATTACTTGGCAAAGAAATACATCATTTGTGGTGAGATTACACTTTACTTTATAAAAACATTCCTTGAATATTTTATTACTTAGCAACCATAAAATCAACCCTGGGCATCAAAATAGGTTTTTTTCTCAGTTTGTGAAAAATAAGCAGTATAGTTAAAGAGCTTTGCTAAAGCCATGCTGCTAAATGTTTACCTGTCTGACAGTCAAATGTATCTCAGTGAATCAACTTTTACCCTTTCCAGTAGCAGGGTAATTGTAGGAATTTTCTCAGCAGGACTTACAACACGCAACACCATACCTTATCACACTCAAACCATCACTCTGGGTGAGTCTGAAAAGCATTCAAAGAAAAGTTAAATCACTTTACTCTAGACTGGTTCAGCTAACGTTTGGGAATATTCTCATATTTTTGCTTGACATTGTATTTTATCCTCAGTACTCAGTCCTAAGGGAAACTCATTCTCCCTTGTCTGTTTTTTTCTGAGGGGATGCTGACTTCATCATGATAGTTCCAACTCTGAACAGACTTTTCATCCCAGGTGGCTGAGTAGAGGAAAAAAAAAACAAATTTCAGTATAATAGATTTTAACAACTACCACCACAACAAGAAATTCTGGGGAAAATTTTACTTTGGTTTCTTGGAATGTCTTTAACTGTCACTCATTTATTTTTACTTCCCTCATTTCCTTCAAACATTATTACTGTTTAAGTAAATAGAATAACTTGCAATCCTCCAGATTGCAAGAGAAATGTTGAAAATATGACAAAAAATGCAGAGAGAATGCTGTCTTTAATGAGCCCAGAATCTAGAGAAGCAAACAGCTATAGTGTCATTTAAAAATTCCAGCTTATAATAACAACTGTTCAAAATGTATCTGTTTCATACAGGTAAACAAGCTAAGACATGCAAAGGCTTTTATTGCTTCTTTAAAGAGTAATGTTTGGGCAATGGCAATCTGACGACTAGTTAGATAGTTCCTACCTTGCTTGCTCAATGATGAGATGATTTCTCAAAGTAAGAGATTTTAAAAATAGAAGAGTATATCAACATTCAGAAAGATGCAAATAGATTCATATATATTACTCTGCATAAAACTCATGTCTTAGTATATCAAAGAATTCAGCATAAAACCAGATACACTGAAACTGATAGAAGAGAAAGTAGGGAAATAACTTTAAACACATTGGCAGAGGAGACAATCTCCAGAATAGCACACCAGTAGTGCTGAAACTAAGATTTATAATTAATAAATTAGACCTCATGAAATTGAAAATTTTCTGAAAAGTAAAGGACACTTTCAACAGGACAAAAACAACAGCCTACATGATGGGGAAAGATTTCTCCCAACCCCACATGTGACAGAGGGTTACTATCCAAAATATTTGCAGAACTCAAGAAACTAGACATTAACAAACCAAATAAACCAATTAAAATGGGATAAAGCTCTAAACCGAATTCTCTACAAAGGGATCTCAAATGGACCAGAAACACTTACAGAAATGTACAACATACTTAGCCATAGGGAAATACAAGTCAAAATGACTCAGATTCCATCTAATATCAGTCAGAATGGCTAAGATAAAAAACAAAAATGACAATTCCTGCTGGTGAGGATGTGGATGAAGGTGAACACTCCTTCACTGCTGGTGAGAGTGCACACTTGTACAGCCACTTTTAAAATCAATATGGAGATTTCTCAGGAAATTAGGAATTCATCTAGATCAAGACTCAGCTATACCACTCTTGGGAATATACCCAAAGAATGCGCCATCCTACCACGGTAAATTAGCTCAACTATATTCACAACATTACTCATAATAGCCAGAAAATGGAAACAACCTAGATGCTCCTCAACTGAACAATGGGTAAAGAAAATGTGGTACATTTACACAATGGACTATTACTCAGCTGTTAAAAATAATGTTGTCACGATATTTGCAGGCAAATGGATGAAACTAAAAAGACAAGACCCAGAAAGACAAACATGGCATGTACTCACTTATAAGTGGACATTAGCTGTTAAATACCTTATAATCATGTGACAATTGATAGGTTTTAAAATGTTATTTAACAAGAAGTACTCAAGGGGAAATGAATAACTCTCCCTGGGAGAGGGAAATAGAATAGATATTTCAGGTGGAATGGGTGTGTGAAGATTGTATCAGGAAGGATCAGGTGGGGAAGTGGGGAAAAGAATACTTGGAGAGACATTTGGAATTGGGTCATATTTCAGGGTCAATGTAGAAAACTGGCACAGTGAAAACTCCCAGGAATCCATGAAGTTTACTCTAGAGAAGACTCTTAGTAATGGAGGACATAGAGCCTGAATTGGCCATCTTCTTTTTTTTTTTTTTTTTTTTTGCTTTTTCGAGACAGGGTTTCTCTGTGGCTTTGGAGCCTACCCTGGAAATAGCTCTGTAGACCAGGCTGGTCTCGAACTCACAGAGATCCTCCTGCCTCTGCCTCCCGAGTGCTGGAATTAAAGGCATGCGCCACCATCGCCTGGCTGGCCATCTTCTTTTATCTAGCAAGATTTCCAGTGGAAGAATTGGGACACTAGCCCAGTCACAAAACTTTTGATCTAAAATTTGTCTTGCTTACAAAATATACTGGGATAAAGTTGGTGCAGAAAGTATAGGGGTGGCCAACCAATGACTACTCCAACTTGAGATCCTCGCCATGAGAGGGAGCCCAAACAGAACATTGCCTGGAGGTCCAAGAACCAGAGACTGATAGTCCAGAGACCTAGGATCAAACCAAACATGACAAGCAAAACAAACATAGAATGAAATAATGCTTAATGATACATTGTTATAATTGTAGAAAAGATCCTAGCATAATCATTATCAGAGAGGCCTTATCCAGCAACTGATGAGAGCAGATATGCAGAGCCACAGACAAACATTAGGTAGAGTTCAGAGAATCATGCTAAGAGGGAGAGGAAGGATTATAGGAACCAGAGGGGTCAAGGCCACTATAAGAAATTGCCCACAGAATCAACTAAACAAGGCTCATAGGAGCTCACAGAGACTGAACTCACAACCGGGGAGCTTGTATGGGTCTGATGTAGGTCCTCTACATCTATGCTATAGTTGTATAGCTTTGTCTTTATGTGTGACTACTAACAGTTTGAACAGGGGCTGTCTCTGACTTCTTTGCCTGCTTTCATGCCCCCTTTCCTCTTCCTGAGTTTCTTGTCGAGCCTTAATATGAGGGGTTGTTCCTAGCTTTATTATGACTTAATAAAATATTTTTGGTTTATATTTCTGTGAGGCCTGCCAGTTTCTGAAGGGAAAGGAGGAGTAGGTTAGGAGGACAGGGGACTTGTAGGGGCACTGGTAGGAGTGGAGGGAGGGAAAACTGTGGTTGGGATAAAATACATGAAGGAAGAAAAATATGAATAAGAAAAAATATGAAAGTGATAGTCTCAGTAAAGAAGATGACAAATGCTTATATATAAAAAGTTACAATGTGTTTTGATCCAATTCAAGGTTATAGTGTATAACATGATATAAGTTCTCCTTCATTTAGAGATGTAGACAATAACAAATTTACCTTGATCATTTCAATAGATTAATGGGATATTTTCTACAGAAATTATCATTGACCAAGTAACTATTATCACAAGATGACTAGAGATACAATCTCAGATGAATTTAATCGGTGTTATTTTCTTTTTTGGTTATGCTAAGTACCACAAACACTTCCCCCAAACTTCTTGAACTTATCCTGCTAATTGCAGAGAATCTTGTGAAGGGAAGAAGCTAACAATTCATTTAACTTAATAAATAACATACATTTAATGTGTGGGCTATAGACATGAAGTATACTTTCAAACTTAAATAAGGATATTATATTTATGAATATGTCATGACATAGGTGAATTCTGGGCCAATGTAAGTCAGCTAGTTTATATTCGGTATTTTGCAGTTGTAAAAACTCATTTATCTGGCCACTCTTGTATAAACTCATACCACTGGAACTTCATTTTTTAACAAATGCTATAAAATATACATTATTAAGCTTGCTTCTCTGTTGTAGGAGCTGTGGGCTGTGTTCCTGCCTTCCCAGCTCCTGGTTGCCTGGCTAGCTTTAAACCCAAAATAACAACATACAAACTGTATTCATTTAAACACTGCTTGGCCCACTAGCTCTAGCCTCTTACGAGCTAATTCTCATATTTTGCATAACCCATTTTTAGTAATCTGTGTAGCACCCGTCTTACCGGGAAAGATTCAGCATGTCTGACCTGGAAGCTTGCTTCATCTCTTCTGCCCGGGAGAGGGGAGCATGGCCTCTGAGCTCACTTCCTCTTCCTCACAACATTCTGTTCTGTTTACTCCTCCCACCTATGTTTTAATCTATGAGGCCAAGCAGTTTCTTTATTACTTAACCAATGACCTTCCTCCATCACTTCTCCCATGTTATTTTTGACAGGGCATAGTAAATTTATGTAATTCTATTTCTTATCTCCTTAAGGAGTCATCATTTCTTGAAGGTCCCTTTTATAATTGTGGAACTTTTGAGCAAGGGATTATTTTATTATGTATACTGTTTATCAGAGTGTAGTCTGAGACCACCTATTTCAGATGTCCTATATATAATGATGGAGACCTCTCAGTGTAGTCCATCTCACTGGATCTGTGTGGAAGAATGGGATACAGATACTTATTTTTCTAATAAGTGATTTCATATATCTCAATATTTGACACTTGGTAATTTTGACAATAATCCAATCCTGTCATTTCCTAAACAAATAATTTGCAGTTCAATCATGGGAAGCAGATTTTCTTCCAGAATTATAAAAGACTATTGACTTCTCAATCTTTTAAGGTATCAACCCAGGTTTTGTTTTTGTTTTTGTAGTGTAGTAATTGTTACATATCCCAAACATGTGTACATGTATCATAAAGTTTTCAGGAGGAAGAATTTTGGTGATATTCTTCCAAGGCAAAAATACTTATGACTTATTAATGTGTTTATTTATTGTATGCTTGTGACAATAGTGTCTCATTCCAGAGATCTAGGTAAGTGGGAATGCAGCCTCAAAACAAAATGTTTAAAAACAGAAAGCATTAAGAAAAATAAAACCTCAAGTATGTAATATGGTCTTAATTCAGGCTCTAAATTTATGGAAAATATGTGCAATTAAAATTGTTTTATAGAACATTCTGAGAAACTAAGCATCTTGAGTTCACTAATAAAAAGAAACTCCTGCCTATGTTGTATGCCCTTATCCTGAGTGTTATGGTATCTGTTATCTTTATTCTTATCAGTTGCCATAAGTTTAATGAAAATAAGAACATTCTTGATATTGCTCAAAGGAACAACTCTAGAAGTCAGTGTTCAACTGCCTTGAAAATCTAAGTGATTGTTTTTTATTCTATTATGCCATACCTCAAGCAACACTTGTCATTTAAAGAGATGCATCATTTTGCAGCCCTAAATAGAGACTTCCTGTATTCTCTAGTCAATCTGTAGGAGAGAAAAGGCTTCCCTGTTGAAAACACTTTAAGCAATTTTGCCTATGAACAAATGAGAACTTCAGGCCGTGAAAAATTAAAGCTTTTTGAATGCCAACATGTGGTGCAGTTTTACAGAAAAAAAATATTTTATAGGTGATTGGCTGTCTCCTCAGAACAATGACTCTGTGTCAGGTTGGCTTCATTTCTGTTCTCTTAAAATGAGAATGATTTTGTATCTGGGAACTGTATGCCTTTCTCTGTTAGAACTGCCAGTTCTTGTATTTCTGCCCATGTGTCCTACATCTTATCTTACCTGATAAAATGCTCTTACAGAGTCATTTTTTGAGAGTTTTGAAGCTTCATTTCTGCAAATTAAATTCTTGGCTATTGAAGTTTCAGATTTTACTTCTGATGATTTAGGTACATACCAGGATAAGAAATGAAGAGGAAAAATATTTCACCTCACTTAAAATCTTCCCCATATATGTTAACTGTCTCATCTGGAAGGTGAGAAAGGGCTTTAGTAGCCTTTTCAAGTTACAATTAAGGGAACCAGAGGTTTTATAGAGGGAATTCTAAGCAATGCCTGTTTTGAAAAGTATACGTCTTATAACTTCATATCCTGGTCCATCTTCCTTGAATACCTCTCCTTTATTTTTATTGACTTTTTCCCACTTTCCTATTCCATATCATTAATATAAAAGGTGAAATAATAGCCATGTTCATAACTTTACTATTTTTCTTGTCAGAAATAAATTCATGGTTTGATTGTTGTAATACTGACTTCTTCCTTACCCTACTTCAATGACATGCAATTAGAATATGGAAAGATATTAATAAACTTTATCTGTCTTATTTGTTTTGGTATGGATTTTTAAATGAGAAACCAATGATACTTTGACATTTTAGAAGAGATTTCTGCACCTAAGTTCTCACATGAAAAGATAGGGATACCAGGTTACAACATGTTATAATAAAAATGCTGTGGTACAAACCTTTGTTGCAATAGGTGTCACTAAATATAATGTACTTAGAGGAATACCACATGTTTATTTTAATCCAATATTACTAGGAACTAAAAAGCATGTAATTGTTTCTTACATGGAATCACAGTTGAAATTCAGCTTACTCTAATTGACAAGTTCATAAATATAGATAGAATCAAACAATACACGGTAATTATTGTTATCTTTTATTTAATGAAAGATTTTAAAGAATATTTATTCATGACATTTTCACGTGAGGTTCAATAGAGAAATAAAAATAAGTGCATTCATTATGAACTTTTTTGTTTAAAGTCCATGACTTTTTTTTTTTAAATTTCTGTCTCCTCCCTGCCTCCCATTTCCCTCCCCCTCCTTCCCCTCCCCCTACTCTTTTTCCCCTCCCCTCACTCCTTCCCCCTCTCTCTCCAGTCCAAAGAGCAGTCAGGGTTCCCTGCCCTGTGGGAAGTCCAAGATCCTCCGCCCTCCATCCAGGTCTAGGAAGGTGGGCATCCAAACAGATTAGGCTCCCACAAAGCCAGTTCATGCAGTAGGAACAAAACCCAATGCCATTGTCCTTGGCTTCTCATCAGCCCACTTTGTCTGCCATGTTCAGATAGTCCGGTTTTATCCCATGCTTTTTCAGTCCCAGTCCAGCTGGCCTTGGTGAACTCCCAATAGATCAGCCCCACTGTCTCAGTGGGTGGGTGCACCTCTCGTGGTCCAGACTTCCTTGTTCATGTTCTCCCTCCTTCTGCTCCTCATTTGGACCTTGGGAGGTCAGTTCCCTCGTTTGGACCATGGAAGCACAGTCCGGTGCTCCAATGTGGGTCTCTGTCTCTATCTCCAACCATCGCCAGATGAAGGTTCTATGGTGATATGCAAGATATTCATCAGTATGGCTATAGGTTAAGGCCATTTCAGGT
The DNA here is from genome assembly GCF_018167655.1 of Microtus oregoni. Lineage (NCBI taxonomy): Eukaryota > Metazoa > Chordata > Mammalia > Rodentia > Cricetidae > Microtus > Microtus oregoni. Next base: position 5,628,190 of record NW_024543828.1, on the reverse strand, counting down.
TCCCTCTCTTCAGCTGCCAAAGTGAACTAACTGGGGACATCTCCCTGGACACCTGGGAGCCCCTCTAGAGTCAAATCTTTTGCCAACCCTAAGATGGCTCCCTTAATTAGGATATATACTTCCCTGCTTCCATATCCACCCTTCCTTTATCCCAAACATCCCATTTCCTCAAGCTCTCCCCATCCTCCCCTTCTCACTTTTCTCTCCCCATTTCCCCTTACCCCTATCCCATCCCACCCCCAAGTTCCCAGTTTTTGCCCAGCAATCTTGTCTACTTCCAATATCCAGGAGGATGTCTATATGTTTTTCTTTGGGTTCACCTTCTTATTTAGCTTCTCTAGGATCACAAATTATAGGCTCAATGTCCTTTATTTATGGCTAGAAACCATTTATGAGTGAGTACATCCCATGTTCATCTTTTTGGGTCTGGGTTACCTCACTCAGGATAGAGTTTTCTATTTCCATCCATTTGCATACAAAATTCAAGATGTCATTGTTTTTAACCGCTGAGTAGTACTCTTATATGTATATATTCCACACTTTCTTCATCTATTCTTCCATTGAAGGGTCTTTAGGTTGTTTCCAGGTTCTGGCTATTACAAATAATGCTGCTATGAACATAGTTGAACAAATGCTTTTGTAGTATGATAGGGTATCTCTTGAGTATATTCCCAAGAGTAGTATTGCTGGGTCCTGGGGTAGGTTGATCCCGAATTTCCTGAGAAACCGAAACACTGCTTTCCATAGTGGTTGCACAAGTTTGCATTCTGACCAGCAATGGAGGAGTGTACTCCTTACTCCACAACCTCTCCACCAAAGGCTATCATTGGTGTTTTTGATTTAACCATTCTGACAGGTGTAAGATGGTATCTCAAAGTTGTCTTGATTTGCATTTCCCTGATCACCAAAGAGGATGAGCATGACCTTAAGTGTCTTTTGGCCATTTGAACTTCTTCTGTTGAGAATTCTCTGTTCAGTTCAGTACCCCATTTTTTAATTGGGTTAATTAGCATTTTAAAGTCTAGTTTCTTGAATTATTTATATATTTTGGAGATCAGACCTTTGTCTGTTGCGGGGTTGGTGAAGATCTTCTCCCAGTCAGTAAGTTGCCTTCTTGTCTTAGTGACAGTGTCCTTTGCTTTACAGAAGCTTCTCAGTTTCAGGAGGTCCCATTTATTCAATGCCCTTAATGTCTGTGTTGCTGGGGTTATACGTAGGAAGCAATCTCCTGTGCCCATATGTTGTAGAGTACTTCCCACTTTCTCTTCTATCAGGTTCAGTGTGTTCAGATTGATATTGAGGTCTTTGATCCATTTGGACTTGAGTTTTGTACATGGTGATAGTTATGGAACTATTTTCATTCTTCTACAGGTTGACATCCAGTTATGCCAGCACCATTTGTTGACCCTCAATCCTATGAACACCTGATTTACGATAAAGGAGCTAAAAGTATACAATGGAAGAAATAAAGTCCATGACTTTGTTAAAATTTTTAATTATATTCTGTCATGCCTTTTGGTTAGATTGGATAAGGGTTTGTTTATCTTGTTGATTTTCTTGAAGAACCAACTCTATGTTTCATTTTTTTTTATATTGTTCTCTTTGTTTCTTTGTTATTGTTCTCAGTCCTCAATTTGATTATTTCCTGGTGTCTTCTCCTCTTGGGTGAGTTTGCTTCCATTTTTTCCAGAGCTTTCAGATGTGCTGTTAAGTAACTAATGTGAGCTTTTTCCATTTTCTTTATGTGGGTACTTAGTGCTATGAACTTTCCTTTTAGCACTGCTTTCATAGCGTCCTATACATTTGGATACATTGTGTCTTCATTTTCTTTGAATTCTAGGAAGTCTTTATTTTCTTTCTTTATCTTTTTTTGACCCAGTGTTGATTCAGTTGAACTTTATTCAGTTTTCATGAATTTGTAGGCTTTTCGTAATTTGCCTTGTTGAAGTCACACTTTAAGCCATGGTCATCCTATGTATGCTGCAAATATGTTTTATTGCCATTGGTTAATAAAGAAGTTGCTTTTGGCCAATGGATTAACAGAGTAACGCCAGGTGGAAAATCTGAACAGAGATGTAGAGGGAGAGAGTAGGCAGAGTCAGGGAGATTCTACGTATCTACCAGATGAGGAAGACTGCCTGTGCGTTGGTACCAGTAAACCATAAGCCTTGTGGTAAAATATAAAATAAAGAGATGGGTTAGTTCAAGATGTAAGAGCTAGCTAGAAATGTGCATAAACTAATAGACCAAGCATCATTTTGATTAATACTGTTTCTGTGTGGTCATTTTTCATCTGGACAGCCGGGAAACAAACAAGCAACCCCTGCTAACAGTTATTTCATTTTTTTGTACCTGTTGAGATTTGCTTTGTGACTGAGTATGTGGTTAATTTTAGAGAAGGTTCCATATGATGTTGAGAAGGTCCATTTGAGTCATAACATCAGTTAGTTCCCTTATTTCTCTGTTAATTTTCTGTCTGGCATACCTGTCCATTGGTGAGAGTGGAGTGTTGAAATATCCCTCTATTAGTGTGTGGAATTTGATATGCAATTTAAGCTTTAATAATGTTTCTTTTATGAACGTGGGTGCCCTTGAACATGCAGAATAAATGCTCAGAATAGAGATTTCATCTTGATGGATTTTTTTCCTGTGATGAATGTGAAATGTTCTCCTTCATCTTTTTTGATTACCTTTAGTTTAAAGTCTATTTTGTTAGGTACTGGGATAAGTACATCAGCTTGATTCTTAGGTCTATTTGATTGGAAAGCCCTTTCACAATTTGTGGATAGGTATTGTTTACATCTGGTTTTGTCATGAAATATCTTGTTTTATTCATTGATGGTGATTGAAAGTTTGGCTGGCTAAAGTAGTCTGGACTGGCAACCATGGTCTCTTGGTGTCTGGATATCATCTGTCCAGGACATTCTGTCTTTTAGGATCGTCATTGAAGTTAGGTGTTATTTTCATAGGTCTGCTCTTGACTTTTATTCCTTTGCAGCTTAATGCTTAATATTTTTCTTTATTCTGTATATTTAGTGTATTGATTTTTATGTTTCAAGGGGAATTTTTTTGGTCCAGTCTATTTTATGTTCTGTATAAGCTTTTTGTATCTTCATAGGCATTTCCTACGTTAGGTTATGAAAGTTTTCTTCTATAATTTTGTTGAATATATTTTCTGTGACACCAAGTTGCTATTTTCCTCCTTCTTCTATCCCTATTATTCTTGGGTTTGGTATTTTCATTGTGTCCCTGATGTACTGGATGCTTTGTGTTAATACTTTGTTGTCTTTAGTGTTTTCTTTTACAGATGAATGTATTTCCTCCTTTGTATCTTCAGTGCCTGAGATTATCTCTTCTATCTCTTTCATCCCGTTGGTTATGCTTGCATCTGAAGTTCCTGTTCGTTTACCCAGATTTCCCCTTTCCAAAATTCCCTCAGTTTTTATTTTCTTTATTGCCTCTATTTCAGTTTTCAAGTCTTGAACTGTTTCATTCACCTGTTTGGTTCCTTTTTCTTCGTTTTCTTTAAGAAATTTATTGTTTTCTTACAATTTTTGTTTTTATTTTTCTCAATTTCTTTAAAGGAATTTGACATTTCCCCTTTAAAGGTCTCTGTCACCTTCATAAAGTTATTATTATGGTCATTTTTCTTCTTCTGCAGTGGGATGTTCAGGTCTTGCTGTTGTAGAACAGCTAGGTTCTGGTGGTACCATATTGCTCTTTAGGTTGTTGAAAGTATTCTTGTACTGGTGTCTATTCTTTTCCTCTTCTGGTCAGTGAAGGCAGTCTCTGTGCTTTTTGGTTTGACCAGTGTATTTGGGGTCTGTGTCTCAGGGAGGTAGTCTTGATCTGATTGGTGCAGGTGCTGTCTGTGTCTCAGGAAGCTACTGAGGTCACTGGGGTTGGGTGTGTTTGGGGGTAGAGTCGTACTTATAGGGTTCGATGGGACAGTAGTGGGAACAGTGTGCCTGCTGACGAGCTAATGCCACTGAAATTGATAGGTATGGTCTGGGGTTGTTCCATGGAGCCTAAAGCCTAAAGACTGCCATGTCTGGCTAGGAAGCCAATCCCTCAACTCTTGGTCTCCTTGGTGCAGTCGCTGTCTGTGTCCCTAATTTAGCATTATAAAGTTTAATGGTACGCTTCTTATATACTCTTTGTAGTTCGGATTTTGTCCAGAGATACAGACTATTGGTAGATAAAGCTATTTCAGGAAATCTTAACAAAAGTTCTATATGCAGAGGAGCTTAAAACATGCACTATGACTAGCAGTCACATGAAATACATATTGATAGAAGGTTGTTTTCATTTTAAAATAAGGAAGGGTTTTAGAGAAGTGGCTCAGCAGTTTTGAACACTTGTTCTTCTTGAAGGAGACCTAGACTTAATTCTCAGGACCTACATTGAGAGTCACAACTATCTCTAACATCATTTCTAAGAGATCTGACTCTTTTTGACCTCCATAGGCCCTGCATGCATTTGGTACATAGACATGCAAAACACAATGGGTACAGACAAAACACCTGAACACACAAAATAAACATAGGCAACTCATAAAATGGCTGAAGCAGAGTATGGTATGGTAGTACATGCCTGTAATCCCAGAACTCTGTCATTTTCTTCTCACTGCTCTCATTCTTATCTCCACATTTTCTATTTAATACAGTAGGCAGAGGATTCTGATAACCTGAAAATCAAATCATGCCACTCATCTTTTCAAAACCCTCCCAGTGGTGACCCATGTCAAAGTTGGTGTCATAAACTCCAAGACACTACATGACCTTACTGACTTCTCCCACTCCAAGTACTTCTAGCATAGCTCCATTCACTCTCTTTCCTTGCTGCCCTGTAAAGAACAGGTACTGGAACAATGACTAGAGAGGTTAAGAGCACTTGATGCTTTTTCAGAGGACCAGAGTTCAGTTCCCATAGTGGGACCTACACACATATGAACTCACAGAGACTGAGACACCATGTACTGCGCCTACATGGGTCTGCACTAGGTACTCTAGTTATTTAACTGTTTTAATGAGATTTCTCACTGAATGTATGAGTAAATCTTGAATTCTTGTGCCTTCCCTTGGACTTTTTTCCTTCTTTTTGTTTGTCTTGTCCAACCCCAATGTGATTGTTTTTTGCTTTATCTTACTATATTATGTTCTATTTTACTATTACCCCTTGGAAGCCTATTTTCTAATGAGACACAGAAAAATAGTAGATCCAGATGGGAGCAAAGGGGAGGAGGATCTGGGAGGATTAGAAGGAAGGGAAACAGTAACCAGGATATATTATGTGAGAAAAAAAATCTATTTCCAATAAAAGGGAAAAAGTTTTAAAACATGAAATTTTACAGCTTACCAAACAAGAGAATAAAATGGAATGGATGTTGTGTTTAAAGAAACACTGGCTAATGATCAAAAGCCAACATGAGAAAGAAACTGAAGCTATTATAAAAATTGAAGGCAGTGTCCTGGAGCAATGCCTTTCTTCTAAGCCAGTGCTTATTCTCTTGTTTCTATGTTTAGTTAGTTGCTTGGAAAGTTCTAAAATAATTTCATAGACTTGAAGAAGCAATTAAATGACAGGAATTTTAGAAGCTATATTAGTGTGTTATTATATTTTAACATCTAAGGATGCTATTTTGGAGCAACTAATGCAAAGCAAAGTAATATTCAGCTTAAGTTGGCTTTTGCTGAGAACTAATTTATATCCAGTAAATTTTACCCATTTGGAATATTAAATTTTATTAGTTATAAGGCGTGTATAGTACATGTTCAAAACATTTCTATTCATATCAAAAAGTTTCTCCATGTCCCTTTATAGTTAATCCTTTCTTCCTACACCAAGTTCTTGGCAACCAGCAAATGGACTATATTTAGTGTGATTTTTTATGAGTTTGACTTTTCTGAAATGCCACACAAGTGACATAGATTTTATGCTGAGTATTTTTCACTTAATATAATTGTTTCGAAAGTATCCATGTTGCTCATATGCCACAATCAGTTTTAGGATAAAATAATATATGTACTTTGTTTTTAAGTGAAAACATGAAACAAATAAGAAGACATTTCAATAATCTTCTTTCAAAAATCATCAGCATATTAATTTATTTTAAAATATTAACTCCTGGTTTTATTGATGCATATAGGATTTATAATATACATATTGCAGTGTTCATAAGCTTAACTTTAAGATCTATAAGTTTCATAATCTACATCAGTAATTTACTAATTTCTGTACATTTAGGGATCTTATTTGCAATTTCTAAACTTTGTGATGCACCTGTGCATTTGTGAAGACACCGTGCTCCTGAGAGTAGAAACCCTGGATATAAACTGATCACAGGTTTCTCAGTTTGAGAAATAAAAGAAAGGGGCTTGGTTATAGTAAGTATAATGAATATAAAAAAAGATAATTCTATTATTCAGAAGGATCAGTATGGTGGAAAAAGTACAAATCGGACTATAAAAATTAACAAACATATCAACAAAAAGAGTATATTGGAATAACTCCCCATTATTGAATAACACATGAAGCATTTAATTTCTATTACTGTACTAAACACTTGTTTTAGCTTTTCCCTTAAAAATATCTACTTATTTGCTATTCTTCTTGAAGAGTCTCTTTACTTCTGTGCCTTAGAAATAACTGCATTTATATTCCTCACCTAACATTTTAATAAATATATCTAAACATGTTTTCTTATCGCCCATAGTTCATATATTTCTCCTCCCATTATTACAAGCACCTGTGTAGTTTACTTCCCTACATTTGATGATTCTTATCTTTACACTTAATCTTTGTGTTTCAGAATCCCTGGGAGCTTGTCGTTACATGTTTGCCATCATCACCATTACTAAATGATTGTTGTGTATGGGGCTGCTGAACACATGAGTGAGTTGGATTTGGTAGTATGCCTTGTCCTTCATATTATTGTTCATGTATCTGTTTTTTAAACTTTGATGTTCATGTATCTGAGCAATATGGCTCAGAAGTCAAAAGCAATGTCACAAAACCTGAGTACCTGTTAGTTCTTGAAACCTCAATGGTAGATGGAGAGCAAAGACCTTTTAAAGTTGTCCTCTGACTTCTATATGTGCAGTTTGAGAAGTATACCCCTACATATGTGAGTGAACATAAAATAACTGTGTGCTCATGTGGTTTATATGTGTGTTCAGGTGTTCATTTCTTTGCATGAGGGTTTGTAGGCAAGAGGTTGTAGGTTGACATTGAGAGCCTCCCCCAATCATTTTTTTCACACTTTATTCCTTCAGATGGGCACTTTTCCTGAAAATGGAGCTAACAGATTGGCTAGACTGTCTGGCCAGAGTCACAGATATCCTCCAGTATCTGCTTCCCCTTCTTTGTTATTGCACTGGTATGTGACTTCTGCTATTCTTTTATGTAGGTATCAGAGAACTCAGGTTCTCATGTTTGCAAGCCAATGTCTTTCCTACTGAGATCCCTCCTCAGTCAAAATTTATTTGCATTATAACTAAAAGAAAACATTTCCTGTTTCTTCCTTGGGCCAGATATTTTTGCTGCTTACTCTGCATTTGGAAGATGAAAGGTTAGAAAAGGTGAGTAGGAAGGAGGGAGGAGAGCAGGGAGAATGGGAGAGAGTTGTCTTACTGGTTTTCATTCCATTTGGGCATCCTTAAATTCACACTGTTAGTTAACTAAACCTTAAAGTTTGCTCTGCGACATACTGCTTCAAACCTAATGTGTTTCATCATCTTTTATATCCTTTTTCTATTTTCATAATAGATTTTCCCACCTTGGGCGGATTTCTTTTTCATTTCAATTCCATCAGCATTTTACTCCATCTGGCATTTCTCACTTTATAGAGGTAAAACAGACATGCAGTTAGGATCTGGTTTTTGAATCAATGCTTTTAACCAATAAGCTATATAGCATTCTCCATGTGGTCTTAAAAGTTCCCCAACTGAATAAAAAGGCACAATCTCCTCAAGAAACATTTATCTTCATTAAAATTGGCACAACTACATGGAAACATCGCTAAACTTTTATCCTTAGCTCTTGTCTCTCCAGAGTATTTCTATATATATTCATAGAGCTATTTTTGTTTGAACTATTGCTGGTACTGTAAATAGTTTTATTTTTCTTTGTTTTCATTTATAAGCCATAATGGAGAAAAGAAATCTCATCTTAATCAGTTACCTATAAAACAACAGCAGAACATTTGGTCCTTGACTAGTTTTAGAGATGAAAGGATATTAAGCTTTTCAATTTTAAATCCACTGAATACAAGTAAACTAAAGCTTAAAGTACCTTAATTAGGAAGAGCAGTTTGTGCATATTTAAGCGGTTATGAAAACTAAATCACATGCATTTGAAAAGTGTTTGGAAATCCAAAATAAACTCAGTCTGTTTCCCACGATGGATGTTTTATCCATCTGAGTCTCCCTGTCACAGACATGGCAGAAGTATTCATGCCTACAGAGAAAGGCTGGAGAGTGAGTGAATCCTCAGAGACCTCTCTCTTGAAAACTTTGAAAAGTACCTGTGAAATCAAGTTGGTTCAGTTCATTGCTGTGTAGTTTCTGTACAATCCACAATGCGTATTTACCTTTTCTTTTTAAATAGACAAATATAGAGGGCTCATATTTTTCTTCTGTTCAATATTTTTAGTCAAATGTATTCTGTTCAAAAAGATTCAGGAGGCAAGCCTGTAAGGCCTAATTGGCAAAGAAAAAAGAATGGTCATATCAAACTCATTTCCCTGTAAATTGAGGACCAACCTTAGGCCAGTAAAGTATGTATTACATGACTGTAAAGGATGCACAGATGGAATGAGGGAGATACTTAGATTGAACTAAAGGCTCTCCTAAATCATTGTCTTTTTGAGTGAAAACCTATCTGTGATATGGGACCCCCCTCCATATGCTGTAAATACTATTGGTTAATAAACTATCTAAGTTTTTCTATTATCCCAGCACTCACTATATAGATTTTGTTTCTTAGAATAGATCTACTTGTTTTGAACAATTGAAAACACACCTTGACCATGCATTCTCTGATTTTCTCTCCTTGGTCTTCCAGACCTCCACCTATTCTATAGATCTTACTTAAAAAAATGCTTGATATCTGTTGTCCTAACTCATATGTTGATTTTGAAATCAAAATAATTTGCCCCTACAAACTGCTTGCTTTGTTATTTAAGCTTGCATGATGCTAAGTCTAAGTTACTTTACAATTCATCTTCTCATAAATTAATAGTACTAGACTTAGGTATACACCAAACCATCCTATCCTCTCATTAGTTTACTATATCTCATATCTGCTGATCATTCAGTATTAATCTTAGATAGTTTTAAAAATTCATTATCCTCTTCATTTATAACAAATAGTGTTCTTGTGTGACAAATTAAACACTTAAATATCTGCTTGTCAAAAAGATATTGTGTGACAAATTTATAGTAATAGAATCAAAGAGTTTGTAGCACTTAACTTTTGCTTTTCATTTACATATAAAGACTTTTCTGTATTGTCACTGATATTTCTTTAATCACTGGCTTTCAAGTAAAAGGCATAGAAGTAAAATAGTAGTAAGAAGATAGGGAAATACAAGAATAGTGAGAAATTTCATGAGACTCAAAAACAGGAATCCAACTGGGCTTAAGGGAGAAGCAGACACAAATACTGTCAGGATTTGTTAACTTTTATCTCTCCTTTTCCCTTGTTTATAGGCTTTATTCTGTCTCCACATGTTTGACCAAATGTCTGTTTGTAGTTCTTTAATTTCCTCAAGACTTTCCTCAAGAGAGACTAACTTTATTTTTTACCCTCCAATTCCTATTTCACACAAAGGTCTTGTCTTGATTTTGTTCCCGATGCAGGTTTAAACTTAATACCCATATTTTGATGTATGGAATGACTACCCTCTCATTATCTGCATTTATAGGTAGGAAGTTCTGGGAAAAACTGGTATAAGATATGGTAGTATATATACACACATACCCTTAAATATATGCATTTATGAGTTATGTAATATTTATTATTCTTTTCATTTATGTATATCAATGTTACATAGAATAACAAATTTCTCATTTACATAAGTGATATTATTGATAGTCTCTTGAAATATTTCTAGCAATGAAGAACTTGCTACCACATGAAGTGTAGTTAGATTTTTTTTATTGATTTTTATTGAGCTCTAGATTTTTCTTTGCTCCCTTCTCTGCCTCTCCTCTCCCATTCAACATTCTTCCAAGGTCCATATGTTTCAGATTCTTGAAAAAATATTACCGCCATTACTTTGCCACTTGTTTTTTTTTATAAGTCAGATTTCATATTGTATAGCTTAGAACACTACAAGACCACCAAACCAAAATGTGAAATGTAGAAATATACTTGAAGCTGCAATTCACCTTGAATCTATATTTTCTTTGACATCAAATCAGCAGTTAGGATGAAACTGTGTGTATCTCTCAGACAGAAACAATGGTACTGTGGAGATTTTTCTGGTGTAACTCAGATAAATTTTCTTGGCATTAGTTGGGATAAACAGAGAAAAGTAAACAATGATTAGTTGATGTTACATGTTTTGATTACTGTTACCTAAGTTACTCCATTAAAAACAAAAACAAAAAACAAAAACAGTATGATTTTAAATTGGACCTTGCCATGATAGCTTCCATATTGCAAGGAGCTTTTGATTTCCTTTTGTGGATGGAAGATGACTCAGAACAGGGATGGACAAATGGATGACACTATCTATCTGGCACCATCAATGAAGCCTAGGGTCATAATTGACTTATTCCTGGGAGTGGAGAGAGTGACACTCTATAAATTTATTAGGATGAAGTAACATTTTGTGTCACATGTATGTATTAATGTCATCTCAGATAAACCAGGCCTGAGAACTAATTGGCCTCATTGAGTCAAGGAAAGATGTAATTCTTTCACATGAACCCTATATAGTTACCTAGTGTTACAATGATGTTGTCCACACAGTTCTCTCATCTGACTACCCAGTGGGCAAGTTGAGAACCAGCAAGAAGAGAATTTCTCCTCTCTAGAGACTGCCACCTGGTAAGTTATTTCACTACACAGATACACATTTTTTTTAATTAAATGTGTTTTTTAAATTATTATTATTATTAAAAATTTCCACCTCCTCCCGTCCTCCCATTTCCTTCCCCCATCTCCTCTCCCTCCCTCTCCAGTCCAAAGAACAGTCAGGGTTTCCTGCCCTGTGGGAAGTCCAAGGTCCCCCCCCTACATCCAGGTCTAGGAAGGTGCACATCCAAACAGACTAGGCTCCCACAAAGCCAGTACATGAAGTAGGATCAAAACCCAGTGCCTTTGTCCTTGGCTTCTCATCAGCCCTCATTGTCTGCCATGTTCAGAGAGTCTGGTTTTATCCCATGCTTTTTCAGTCCCAGTCCAGCTGGCCTTGGTGAACTCCCATTAGATCAGCCCCACCATCTCAGTGGGTGGGTGCACCCCTTGTGGTCCTGACTTCCTTGCTCATGTTCTCCCTCCTTCTGCTCCTCATTTGGACCTTCGGAGCTCAGTCCAGTGCTCCAATGTGGGTCTCTGTCTCTATCTCCATCCATCGCCAGATGAAAGTTCTATGGCGATATGCAAGATATTCATCAGTATGACAATAGAATAGGGCCATTTCAGGCTTCCTCTCGTCAGCTGCCCAAGACAATGATATCTTAAATTTTGCATGCAAGTAGATGGAAATAGAAAACACTATCCTGAGTGAGGTAACCCAGACCCAAAAAGAGGAATATGCTATGTACTCACTCATATGTGGATTCTAGCCATAAATAAAGGACATTGATCCTGTAAGTCGTGATCCTAGAGAAGCTAAATAAGAAGGTGAACCCAAAGAAAAACATATAGTTATCCTCCTGGATTCTGGAAGTAGACAAGATGGTCAGGCAAAAAATTGGGAACTTGGGGGTGGGAGTGGGGTGGGGGTAAGGGGAGATGGGGAGAGAAAGGTGAGAAGGGGAGGATGGGGAGAGCTTGGGGGAATGGGAGGGTTGGTATGGAGGAAGGGTGGATATGGGAGCAGGGAAGTAGATATCTTAATTAAGGAGACATTTTAGGGTTGGCAAGAGACTTGACTCTAGAGAGGTTCCCAGGTGTCCAAGGAGATGTTCCTAGCTAGTTCCAGATACACATTTCTATCTGCTTCTTTGCTTCTCAGGCTCCCAAAACCTCTATAACTCTTCTGTGTACTCTATGACATCCACACCCTCCTCACACACATACATAATGTGTGTTCAAAGAGTTAATATTGTTATGTAAAATTTAAGTAAAATAAGTTGTTTTTGTTTCAGTCCGGATTATTAAGTAAAGTGTTGAGTGTCTGATAAATTGTTATCATTGAACCTGCTATATTTTGTGAACTGATTGTTATTCAGTAAATTTTGAAGTTGTGTAAAGACCCAAATATGTTTGTCTATGTTTTCCTGATGCAGCACATTTAGGACAATATAAATATAAATTTTACAGTGTTCTAAAAATACAGAATGATAATGGGTAAAATATGGAAATGATGATAAATTAAAAAGTAAGATCTTCACCAACCCCGCAACTGACAAAGGTCTGATCTCCAAAATATATAAAGAACTCAAGAAACTAGACTGTAAAAGGCTAACCAACCCAATTATAAAATGGGGCATTGAGCTGAAGAGAGAATTCTCAACAGAAGAACTTCAAATGGCCAAAAGACACGTAAGGTCATGCTCAACTTCCTTAGCGATCAGGGAAATGCAAATCAAGACATCTTTAAGATACCATCTTACACCTGTCAGAATGGCGAAAATCAAAAACACCAATGATAGCCTTTGTTGGAGAGGTTGTGGAGAAAGGGGTACACTCATCCATTGCTGGTGGGAATGCAAACTTGTGCAACCACTTTGGAAAGCAGTGTGGCGGTTTCTCAGGAAATTCGGGATCAACTTACCCCTGGACCCCGCAATACCACTCTTGGGAATATACCCAAGAGAGGCCTTATCATACAACAAAAGTATATGCTCTACTATGTTCAT